>NC_053389.1:800180072-801380072 GCF_905171765.1 Bufo bufo
ACAAGAGCTGAGGCTGCAGCAAACCTCAAAAGCAGCTACCTGCTAGTAAATAATTATTTTTCCCATTTTCACAGAAATCTTATTTAAAAAAAAAAAATTTTGGAGGGGGGTTGTGGGTCATTGAATGTAATTAATTCAGCATATAGGTGATCTTTCACATGGTTGGAATTTAATGTATTTATTTTTTTGTGTGTGGGGGATTAATTTAATTAAACCAGCATATCTATGTGATTAGTACAACAATACACAGACTTGGACAGCAATTTACCTGTGAGTGTTAATGTGAATTTGAGTGTCAGGCCTCAATCGTCCGTTTCTGTTTATTCTATATCCACACGGTTGGAATATTTATTTTTTTGGGATTCTTTAATTTAATTAAACCAACATATATACATAATTACTACAGCAAAACACAGGGTAGGGCAGCAATCTTCCTGTGAAATTGAGAATCAGGCATGGCCCTGGCCCTCGTTCATTTATGTCCATTTATTTCTCCACACGGTTGGAATTTAATATTTTTTTTTCTTTTTCAATTTAATTAAACCAGCATATATGTGATTAACACCAATACACAGGCCAGCCCACAAAATTATCTGTGAGTGAGAATTAATTTAGGCCTTAATCCATTTCTCTTTATTTTGGAGTTCACATGTTTTCAATTAAGGATTAGGGAACCGAGTGTCTGCTATCAAAAGTGCCGCTGAAAGAACAGCCAGGGCTATGTCTGCTTTGGGATCTGGTGATGTCACTGACGCTGTGGGTCAGTTAGGCCCAAAAGGTGCCAGAGCTACGCCCAGCTCGGCTGCCTCTATCTCTGCTGTACGCTGCCAGAAGACAGAAGCATTGCCTTGTGCAAGCTGTGCACGAGCAAAATAAAACGTGGCAGGTAAACACAAATGTAGGCACCACAGCTCTATTGAACCATATGAAACAGCATCACCCCATCCTGTGGGCAAACAGAGGTGGCAGCCAGCCACTGCTGCATGAGTTCCCTCCTTTTCCCGGTCCCCCTTGTGCCAGCCAGGCTGCATCTACAAGCAGGTGTCTTTTACATCGTTATCATCCCTTTCTGCTTCTCAGACTCCACTCCATCGTCAGCCATTGATAATGAAAGGCACGGTCAGGAAACAACTCTACGCGCCCAGCAATCCTAATTCCCACCTGGCCAAGTTGCTGGTGGTGCAGCTGCTGCCGTAGTAGTTTGTCAAGTCTGCTGCCTTTAAGGAGCTAAAGACGTGTGCTCAGCCTTACTGGAAGATTCCTAGCTGCCATTATTTCTCCCAAAAAGCCATCCCTGCCTTGTACTCTTACATGGCGGACAACGTGGACTGTTCCCTGCAATTCTCACGGAATGGCAAGGTTCATGCCACAGTGGACTCCTAGAGCAGCTCTTATGGGCAGGGACAGTACATTTCTTTCACAGTCCAGTGGCTCATTTTTTTTCTAGCAGCGGCGAGACAGCATCCCCGCAACAAGGCCAGGTACTTTGGACCGCCCCCCTTCCCCAATCATGTCAACATGGATCCCACACCAGGCACTTATTTTTCCTCTCCTCCTGGTAATCGACTATGGGCACAACATCATGGCCACCCTGAACCATAAAATAACACATGCTCTTTGCATGGCTCTGATGTCATCACTAGTGGTGCAGCGCTTTCTAAATAAGTACACTGGCTTGCGCAAGGTGCTGATGTAACACCCCAGAGGGCTGTTACCGCTCCTGCACCCTGCTACTATCTCTAATGGGCTAACCTGAATGTCATCTTATGTATTTATTCCAGGTCCTCCACACTGTGCATTTCGAATGTTATGTACAGTAACTGTTCATGTAATGTGCCTGGTTCACCAGCAGGTGGCAAATATGGCAGAACTATAGTTAGAGAGAGTAAAACTTACCATTCCATTCTAACCCCCCTCTGTAGGGGAGTGGGCCAGTCCTACTTCCTTCAGGAAGGGTTGGGACCAGTTAGTGTAGCTACCCCTGCTAGTGGAAAGGTGTGCAGGGGCACATCTCTGTTGGACGTGCCCACGCCAGCCAGAGCACCCTAAGCTCTGCTGGACATGGAGGCCAAAGCTTAAAGCCTCAGGAGCCAGGAGGAAAGTTCCATGGTATAACCTAGAGTCAGACTACAAAGTGAAGAGCAGCATACAGAAGAAGCTGAGTTATACAGCCAGTCACTACAGCAGATTCAGATAGAAACAGATATAGCAGAGTGGCGTTTGCCTGCCAGTTTTAATGCTAAAGCCTGCTGGAACCAAGATAAAGCCTGAAATCTGTTTTGGAAATTTTTTTACTCAAGTAAAGCTGCCATTGAACTTCATCTCAAGGTCTGGACTCAAGTTATTCTTTTATCCCTCAATTATTCCCCCTATTTATTGCTTTGGAACCAAAGCCTGGGGTCCAGTGGCATCCAGGTAGGAGCACCATCACACACATAAAGAGATATTTTAGGCCGCACCACAACATCCCACTAGGCATTTCCTACACCTGAAACACATGCATTATATAGAGGGACCTAGGGGGAGGCGCCCCCGTTGCACTGGCAAAGTCCAGGAGACTGTCCAAGCACTTCAGCCACTCTCACCTGGCAAGGAACACTCTCTTGGATCTGCAGCGACAGAATGGCATGCCAAAACAAAGCTCACTCCGCGATGTGCCAACTCTCTGGAATTCAACATTGCACATGCTGGAGCATCTGTACGAACAGTGGAAAGCCATGAATGATTTTGTCATGCACCAGACCACCTCAGCAGCAGGGGGGATTTGTGTTGCTTCGAGGGCAGGCAGTGGCAGCTCATCCGAGATGTTTTTCGGGTGCTGAAGCCCTTCGAAAAGGCTACAAAGTTTGCCAGCAGGGACAACTACAGCGTGAACAACGTCATCCCTCTCATATTTATCTTAGAACAGACACTGACACTCATGCAGTAGGGGACCACGGAGGAAGAAGAGCAGCTAATGCATCTTGTTGTGCTCCTTATAGCTGTTGGGGACTAGTGATGAGCGGGAGGTGCCATATTCGATTTCGCGATATTTCGCGAATATTCGCATAAATATTCGTGTTATATTCGTCGAAATCGAATATTCGCAATTCCAATTATCGCAAAATTATTTTTTCGCATATTGCGAAAATTTATCTTGAGAGTATAAGGCAACGTTCCTATGCTAATGACTATGGCTAGGCTAATATGTGTATTTTACGAAATTTCGTAATATTGCTCTAACTTCGTCTCTTAGAATATTACGAATATTCTAAAAGACGAAGTTAGAGCAATATTAAGAACATTTTCAAAAGTCGAAATTGCGATGCGAGTAATATAACACGAAATAGTCGCATGAAGATTTCAACTTAGCACTGCTATATTCCATATTAGGCTAGAATATGGAGTATAGCAGTGCTAAGTTGAAATCTTCATGCGAATATTTCGTGTTATATTACTCGCATCGCAATTCCGACTATTGCGAAATTTCGTAAAATACACATATAGATTAGATTGTAATTTAGCTAATATGGAATATAGCAGCAAGTTGAAAACGCCACTGACTGGAGCAGCCAGGAAGCCAGGAATCCAAAGGACAGGTAAGAACAACTTTAGGGAAGTGGGAAAGAAAAAAATATAATAATAAAAAAAATAAAAAAAAAACGAATATTCGATTTCGCGAATATATAGAACGATATTCTAAATATTCGCGAAATCTCGAAATTGCGATATTCGAGTAAAAATTTCGCAATTCGAATATTCGCGCTCAACACTATTGGGGACACATAAAGAGGAGGAGTCGGAGGTGGAGGATCAAGAGGACAATGATGAGGATGGACCGGCCAAGACACCCAATTGTCTCAGTGCGGAGGCAGAGCCGGAAAGAAGTGGATCCTTAGGGATGCTAGCCGGACTGGCCACCTTTATGCTGGGTTGATTACGCAGTGACAGGCGTATCGTTGACATCAAGCAGTCTGATGATTAGTGGATGGCCATGCTTTTAGGCCCTCGCTACCAGGGCATCATGGACGAATGTTTTCCTCTGACAGAAAGGGAGGACAAATTATGTTATTATTAGGAAACACTGTGTACGCAGCTTGCCGCAGCTTTAGGCGAGCAGACACCTGCCACCAGCCTGTCTGAAAGGGAAGCCCCACTCCACCCATCACAGTCACCCCCCTCCCACCACCACAAGCAGCAAAAGCAACAGTAGTAGAAGCCATTTCAGTCTTCTTAATGTGATGGAGCAGTTTTTCCACAATCCACGCCAGGCAGAGGCCAGTCAGTAAGCTGACAGCTCCCACCTAAATGCCAAGGTTCAGGCTGACCTAAACTGGCCATTCTCTGGTGCATACCCTATTCACTGACTCTATGGATTTCTGAGCAGGCAGACTGGAACAGTGGCCCGGACTGGCACAGCACACTCGCACGCTCTCTATCTTATATCTTGCCCAACATCCAGTGTCATCTCAGAGCGGCTTTTAAGCGCCGCAGTGGATGTGGTGACAACCAAATGGACCACGTTGCCCTTCACCATTGTTCAAAACACAATTTTTGTCAAAATGAATCAATCCTGGATTCAGGAGGATTTTTTCACATTCCTCCACTGATTCCGATGAATAGATCTAGCTTTGCTGGTGGTGCCCCTCTTGCCACTGTTGCTACCTGCCTGCAGCCATCATGCCACTGCAGCAACCTGTGTACTATTAGTTTCTGTAAGGCTGGTGCTGCTGCCTCCATCATGCCGCTGCTGCTGACTACCATCACTTTCTGTGCAGCTGGTTCTGCTGCCATCGTGCCACTGCAGCGACCTGCCTACCATCACGATCTGTATATCTGCTGCTGCCGCCTTCATCATGCCACCGCCACCATCATGCCACTGCTGCGGCCTGCCAACCATAATCTTCCATAAGGCTGCTGCCTCCATCATGCTTCTGCCTGCTTGCCAACATTTACCCTATGGCTGCTGCTGCCATCGCTGCCTCAACTGCAGCTGCTCGTTGCTGCTAATCCCCTACTGCCAATACTATTAATGCAAAGCATCTGCGACTACTAGTATTACCACCACTATCACCAGTACTATAACTACTACCACCCAGACAGCTGATCTACTGCATTGTATGTTCCATGCTATGCTGCTTCTGCTGCCGTATATCTGTACCGTACCCTTTCCACATCCACACTGCACTGCTGCTGCTCCCAATTAAGAATTTTTATAGGCTTGTTCACAACGAGACACTTTTTCCTCTGACAATCAAGACTTGCTCGTGTTGTTGGGGCCGGCATTCTGACCCTATGAAGGCATCATTTTTGGACGCTTAGTCCCCCAAGTTATTTTTCTATATTTATTTTTTAATCCGGTAACACTGTCTGTGTTTAAACATTATCTGCCCCCCAATCAGGGACAATTTTTGGAAGCTTTGGAATACGAAAAAGCATGAGACATCTGCCGGCGCGGTGTGTTTTTAAACACGCTCTATGCGAACGCTGTCAAACCTCCATTTACCCACAGTTGTGTATGTCAGAGTCACTTAGGCATCAGTTACTATCGCTGTCATTGAGTGCCAGAGCTTATGGAGGAAAAAAAAAATCATAAAAAATAAACGAAAAGAGATTGCAAGTTTTCCTAAAAAGTCCTAGGAGACTAGAGGGTGTTATATACCAACTTTCAGGGCAATTAGAGCCACTTTGTTTCAGCCCGAACCAATTGAATAATTCGGCGAACCGGACCCGAAAAAAAAAATCTTGAGTGGATTGCTCATCTTTAAATTAAATAACTAAATATGAAGAGGTCCTTCATATCTGACAACTTCTACACCTGAATAATCCCATATATGTTAGTAAACTTGACCTTTCATCTCAAGAGTTTTCCTTCTTATCAGTGGTGAATCCTCTGTAAAAAACTGTGATGATAGCACAAATGTCACAATAATGTGAAAACTATTTGCCACCATAAGGTCTGGAAGTCACCCAACTGAGGGCTAATAAGTAGTCATGCATTATCAGAACCAGGGATGTCACTTTATAAACAAGGATGACCACCCGTGACCCATGGGTAACATTGATTGGCAGGAAATGCAAAAAATAGAGGGGGATATGTATTAAGACGGGCGCTTTAGACGCAGGTCTTAATAAGCCCCTGCGCTGCCAGTAGATCCGCCGAAGTTATGAAGAGGCGCCGGCCTCTACAAAACTTTGGCGGATCCACTGCTGCTCCTGGCTGTCTTACATTTAGACGTTTTTCTATGCCTAAACCGTGCGTAGAAAATCATGAATGAGACTGTCCTACTGGCCCATCCCCTTCACCGCCCACATCACTCCTCCTTTTTTAGACCTGACGTAAGCATGGAAAAGTCGCATATTGCGGCGCAAATAACCTTTGCCCTGCAATCTGCCCCAGTGACACGCCTAATAAAGGCGTATTTCTGATCTTAAATGATCCCCTTAGTGTTTTTGTTCTCTTCCACACTCTTTTTTAACCTTTGTCCAGGGAACCACCTACTTGTTTCCTAAAAATAGAATTCTTCTGGAGAGGGGAGTCCTAGAAAGGTTCTCACAACACAAGAGCAAAGAAGATGGGAGCAACCATGACCATGTTCCCTACATGCAAGTAGAAGAAGAAGCAGAGAAGTCACAGTTTTGCCGCAACATGGTGTGCAACAGACTCTGCACCCTACGTACTCCACAAAAGCGGAGTATACCTGTTCGTAAATGACCCCCAAAGTTTTTTGTTTAACTTTGACCATATTTGCCAATTAAAAGGTCATAGACATAGGTTAGTAGAGCCATGTTATGAGTCTTGGTTCCTTATATGCACATTTGACAAAATACTACTGGTTGTGTTTTACTCAGGTTCCTATTGTGCTAATGGAGGAAGTTTTGATGGAGTGAAGTGTACGTGTCCTCATGACTTTTATGGAGACAAATGTGAGATCTTCATAGTTGCACCAGGTACAGTGTACAAAAACTTCTGGATGAGAGTTACAATATTAGAGACTGTAACAGATGTATCAGTGTCATTACTTAAGATTTTAGATACTTCAGATAAAAAGCCAGTATAATACTTCTATTTTTGTACATTGTAGCAGTATTATAGTAGTTATATTCTTGTACATACGGTAGGAGGCAGTATTATATTAGCTATATTCTTGAATATAGGAGCAGTATTATAGTAGTTATATTCTTGTACATAGGAGCAGTATTATAGTAGATATATTCTTGTACATAGGAGCAGTATTATAGTAGTTATATTCTTGTACATATGAGCAGTATTATAGTAGTTATATTCTTGTACATAGGAGCAGTATTATAGTAGTTATATTCTTGTACATAGGAGCAGTATTATAGTAGTTATATTCTTGTATATAGGAGGCAGTATTATAGTAGTTATAGTCTTGTACATATGAGCAGTATTAGAGTAGTTATATTCTTGTACATAGGAGCAGTATTATAGTAGTTATATTCTTGTACATAAGAGCAGTATTATAGTAGTAATATTCTTGTACATAGGAGCAGTATTATAGTAGTTATATTCTTGTACATAGGAGCAGTATTATAGTAGTTATATTCATGTACATAGAAGCAGTATTATAGTAGTTATATTCTTGTACATAGGAGCAGTATTATAGTAGTTATATTCTTTACATAGGAGCAGTATTATAGTAGTTATATTCTTGGACATAGGAGCAGTATTATAGTAGTTATATTCTTGTACATAGGAGGCAGTATTATAGTAGTTATATTCTTGTACATAGGAGACAGTATTATAGTAGTTATATTCTTGTACATAGGAGCAGTATTGTAGTAGTTATATTCTTGTACATAGGATGCAGTATTATAGTAGTTATATTCCTGTACATAGGAGCAGTATTATAGTAGTTATATTCTTTACATAGGAGCAGTATTATAGTAGTTATATTCTTGTACATAGGAGCAGTATTATAGTAGTTATATTCCTGTACATAGGATCAGTATTATAGTAGTTATATTCTTGAACATAGAAGGCAGTATTATAGTAGTTATATTCTTGTACATAGGAGCAGTATTATAGTAGTTATATTCTTGTACATAGGAGCAGTATTATAGTAGTTATATTCTTGTACATAAGAAGCAGTATTATAGTAGTTATATTCTTGTACATAGGAGCAGTATTATAGTAGTTATATTCTTGCACATAGGAGCAGTATTATAGTAGTTATATTATTGTACATAGGAGGCAGTATTATAGTAGTTATATTCTTGTACATAGGAGCAGTATTATAGTAGTTATATTCTTGTACATAGAAGGTAGTATTATAGTAGTTATATTCTTGTACATAGGAGGCAGTATTATAGTAGTTATATTCTTGTACATAGGAGGCAGTATTATAGTAGTTATATTCTTGTACATAGGAGCAGTATTATAGTAGTTATATTCTTGTACACAGGAGCAGTAATATAGTAGTTATATTCTTGTACATAGGAGGCAGTATTATAGTAGTTATATTCTTGTACATAGAAGGCAGTATTATAGTAGTTATATTCTTGTACATAGGAGGCAGTATTATAGTAGTTATATTCTTGTACATAGGAGGCAGTATTATAGTAGTTATATTCTTGTACATAGGAGGCAGTATTATAGTAGTTATATTCTTGTACATAGGAGGCAGTATTATAGTAGTTATATTCTTGTACATAGAAGGCAGTATTATAGTAGTTATATTCTTGTACATAGGAGCAGTATTATAGTAGTTATATTCTTGTACATAGGAGCAGTATTATAGTAGTTATATTTTTGTACATAGGAGCAGTATTATAGTAGTTATATTTTTGTATATAGGAGCAGTATTATAGTAGTTATATTCTTGTACATAGGAGGCAGTATTATAGTAGTTATATTCTTGTACATAGGAGGCAGTATTATAGTAGTTATATTCTTGTACATAGGAGGCAGTATTATAGTAGTTATATTCTTGTACATAGGAGGCAGTATTATAGTAGATATATTCTTGTACATAGGAGGCAGTATTATAGTAGTTATATTCTTGTACATAGGAGCAGTATTATAGTAGTTATATTCTTGTACATAGGAGCAGTATTATAGTAGTTATATTCTTGTACATAGGAGCAGTATTATAGCAGTTATATTATCATATACAGGAGCAGTATTATAGTAGTTATATTCTTGTACATAGGAGCAGTATTATAGTAGTTGTATTCTTATACATAGGAGGCAGTATTATAGTAGTTATATTCTTCTACATAGGGGCAGTATTATAGTAGTTATATTCTTGTACATAGAAGCAGTATTATAGTAGTTATATTCTTTGCCAATTTTCTTTTTATTAAACATCAGCAGAAAGTTACAAGGAGGAATAAAATGCTTCATCACAAGTACAGGTAATGTTTGAGTAAACACATCATCAAACAATAAGCATGTACATATTAACACTTGTTTGAAATACAGACTTATATAAAATCATATAACCAAAAAGGACATTAGGAACCAAACAGTTGTCAGGCTTCTAATATGGGCAAAAAGGTGTTTCTATGAATCACACTGACACGTAGACAAGGGTAAACAGCAGACAACATGTGGATTGACATATAGGGAACATGTAAGGAGGGAAGGGGAGGGGGGGAGGTTATTGCAAGAGATTTGGAAAGCTCGGATGATCAAGTAAAGCCACGAAAAAGCCTCCAGGGTTGCCAGACTTTTAGGAATTTCTGGCGGTGTCCCATTTCCCAGGCCGCTAACTCTTCTAGGCGGTATACCTGGTCCACCTTATCCAACCATTCCGCTTGAGACGGAGGTCTATCTGATTTCCATTTCAGCGGAACAAGTAGTCTAGCTGCTGTGAGTAGCATCGTGGGTAAATTAGATTTTGATGGGGTAAAGGTTTGGTTTGGGCACCAGAGTAGTACTAGTTTAGGGTCCAATACCAATGGATGTTGTGGAGAGCATACCTGGTTAATAGTATTTTCGACTTGGAGCCAAAAGGGCCGTATGTTATGACAGTTCCACCAAATGTGGGACAGTGATCCCGGTTCAGTTCCGCATCTCCAACACACATCAGGTATGGAAGGGTTTAATTTGTGTAGAAATACAGGCGTTTTATACCATCTGGTCGTAAGTTTGAAGGAGTTTTCCTGCACTAATACACAGCGTGAGAAGCCATGTGAGTTGGTTAAAATGGCTGCTTTTTCAGGCGCCGAAAATTTCGTCGAAAGCTCCATTTCCCATGAAGTGAGATGTGACATGGATGGCGGGGCGGCTGAGAGAAGGAGCTTATACATTTTAGATAAAGCTTTTGAAGCAGGGAAGGGAAGCCCCACACGTTCTTCAAGCCACGTTGGCGGGGTGTTATAGGGGGGAGGTATCTCGAGTTTCTTAATGTCCTTACGGAAACCCAGTACCTGCAGGAAAGACGCTTTATTCACCAGAGGTGTTTCCAGTATGGATGTCCAGTCTAGTTCCCCATTTTGGTTTCTAATACTATCAAGTGAGTGGTTGTGAAGAAGTGACCAGATGCCTGAGGCGTCAAGTATATCTCTGTGGATGTGTGCTTGCAACAAAGATAGAGGGAGACGAGAGTGCGGGAATCTCAGCTCCTTGGCAGTGAACAGCTTAGACCATTCCGCTAGTACCGCTTTCCACATATACGATACATTTGTGGAGTTATGCAGGCAGGGGCGAACCCCCCATAGGGCGAGTTTTTCTCTGTAAGTAAGGGTGGCGGCTTCCAGATGGGCGCACAGTGACGTTGGCTCCCCAGCTATTATGTCCAAACCCCTGATCACTTGGGTGGCCTTGTAATAAAGGCGGATATCTGGTAACCCAAACCCCCCAAACCTCCTTTCCCTTGTTAGGGTCGAGTAGGCTACTCTAGCTTTTTTACTCTTCCAAATAAAGGAGGAGAAGATTCTTTTGATATCATTAAAATAAGAATTGGGCAGCCAGATAGGTAGTGTTTGTATGAGATAAATGAACTTGGGGACAATGTAAGCCTTTAAGTAGTTTTTTCTTCCCATCCATGAGACAAATGGGAGTTTCACTGATTGGAGGTGCTGTCTAATGTCTTTCAGGAGCGGGGCATAGTTTAAGTTGAATAGATCATTTGGATTGGCCGAGATATGAACGCCGAGATATTGTATGGAGTGCGGGGCCCATGTGAATGGGATGGTGCGTTGGAGTTCTAGGACCATATTTCGAGGGCACGTTATGTTAAGCGCTTGTGACTTACTGTAATTTATTTTGAAATTAGACAAAGAGCCAAATTCTTCAAAAATTCTCACTAGTTCCGGGAAGGAAGTTGTGGGGTTGGATGTTAGAACAAGCAGGTCATCCGCAAAGGCCGCTGCGACATGGGTATTTTTATGCACATTGAGGCCAGAAATCTTAGGATTTTGTCGGATTTTGCATAATAGGGTCTCCATTACAATTATAAATAGCACCGGAGACAGGGGGCACCCTTGTCTGGTTCCATTGGCGATGGAGAAGGGGGGGGAAAGAGAGCCATTAACCCGGACCCTGGCAGAGGGGGCTGAGTAGAGAGACAATACTGCACTGACTAACTGGGGGGAGAAGCCAAACCTTGACATGGCGGCGGACATGAATTGCCAGCTTACCCTGTCAAAGGCCTTCTCAGCGTCAGTACTTAAAAGTGCTAAAGGGCAATGTTTTGATCTGGCCCAGTCAATCAGATGCAGCAAGCGCTTAGTGTTCTCGTTACCCTGTCTGCCGTGGACGAACCCTACTTGCTCCCTATGAATGATGTCTGGAAGGACCGATTGGAATCGGGTAGCTAGTATCTTCGCCCACCATTTGATATCTGTGTTCAGGAGGGAGATTGGTCTGTAGTTTCCACATGACGTGAGATCTTTGTTTGGTTTCGGTATTATTGTGATGTGTGCTTCCAGCGCCTGAGGAGGAAGGGTTCCCCCGGTCAAGAGGTGGTTACACAGGTCTCTAAAGTGCGGTGCTAAAATATCAATAAATGTCTTGTAATAGACAATGGAATAGCCATCGGGGCCTGGACTCTTGCCCGATGAACTGCACGTAGTTCCGTATCCGTTATTGGGGCTGTCAGGGCTGACGTTTTATCACTGGGCACAACTGGAAGTGACAGTGTCTCGAGGAATTTGTCCGTCGCTGCCTTAATTTCAGGAGCCGACGTCTGATTTGGGGAGGGGAGGTTGTAAAGCTTGGCATAGAAGTCACAGAACGCTTTGGCTATATCTGGCGTGGTTTTAAGCTGTTTACCGTCTGAAGTTTTGATGGAAGATACACGAGAAGTATCCATTTGCTTTTTAGCTAGAGCTGTCATTAATCTGTTCCCCTTATTACCGTGCGCATAAGCTCAGAATTTGGAGCGCATGAGAAGCTTGGCAGAAGTTAAGTTTAATAGATTCTTTAGGTTTGAGCGGGCTTCTGAGAGTTCATTTAGGACGGCTTGAGCCTGACTCCTTTTATGGGAGAGCTCTAGCTTTGAGATGTGATCAAGCAGATTAGACAGCGCTAAAGTGCGCTGTTTTTTGGCGAATGCTCCTAGAGATATCAGATCCCCTCTGATTTTGGCCTTATGCGCCTCCCAAATAATGGACGGAGAAGGAGTTGATGGTCCTACGGTATTAGTGGCAAAGTACTCAGATATGGCTTTTGCGATTTTGGCTTTATGGTTGGCATCAGCGAGGAGAGTCTCGTTCAGCCTCCAGACACGTTCCCTAGAGGGGGGGTCTGAGATATGAAGGTGCAAAAAGATCAGGGCATGGTCTGAGATAGTGATGCTACCTATGGACGTCTTTGATACTCTATGAATCTGGGATGAAGACAGGAACAGGTAATCAAGTCTTTGATAAGACGCTTGCGCAGAAGAGTAAAACGTATAGTCTTTCTCAACCGGATTCAGAGTACGCCAGACATCTACTACACCTACTCTCTTCAGGTGTTGTTTAAGGCTCTTTAACAGCTTGTGAGAAAGGGCCGAGCGACCGGTCGAAGAATCAAGATCCGGTTCCAGGGTGGCATTAAAGTCCCCCCCTAAAATTACAATACCCTCTTGAAAAGAGGATAAGTGTGTCAGGACTTGAGTTAACAAGGGGATTTGACCTCTGTTTGGGGCATATAGGTTGGCAAGAGTTACTGGGTTATCCGCCAATAAGCCTTTTACAAAAATGTAGCGCCCATCTGGATCCACCTCCGTCGCTAAATGTTTAAAGGATAGTTGTTTATGAATCGCTACACTCACCCCTCTACTGGCCGAGGAGAATGGACAGTGAAACCAGTGTGAGTATCTAGTGGAAGAGAGACTGGGCACCTTACCGGATTTGAAGTGTGTTTCCTGTAGATATATGATAGATGCCTTTTCTTTCTGGAGCAGAGACAGTACCTGGGCTCTCTTACTTGAGTCCCTTTACGTTGTACGATGCCACCACAACAGCCATTTTGTGCGGGTTCGGTATTCAGGTGTGGAGCAATCTACGTAGCTGTGTTCGATCCCTCCGGAGCTATGGGATAAGGAAGAGGGGGACAAAAAATGGAGGGGGGGGGGGGGTACCACAAGGACACACAAGACAAAGACAACAATGAAAGACACCAGAAACACCTTCAAGGATTTTCAGTATCTAGGGGAAAAAGATGTACAGAATGTGTGTCTTACTCTACTGAGGACACACTATTAATAAGGATAGAATCCCTTCAGGTATTAAAAGAAGGGGGGGGTGAGGAAATATCACACAAGTGCCGAGACATGACGGACACCTCGGCACCGCCCTTTGTCTTACAATAATAGGTATTCAAAAACAGAATTAACATATAAAATTTTTAACTGGTAACATAAGAAATATAGAGCCATGGTAGGCAGAGGGAAGAGCAGCATCATCACTCTACAGTTTTCCTATAATCTAATCTGGCATGTTATAGCTGTAAACACGGAAAACAGCAGCACCACTTCTGACTTGTTGTATTGACGCAGCCGGGGGGTCCCAAGTCCCCCCCCCCCCCCCAAAACGAAAAAAGAGAGGGAGAGGGGAAGGAGGACCCCGCAAGTACGCAATCTTCTTCGTGCAGCTGGGCCACTATCTAGTTCTAGTTTGTCTAGGAGGTACAGCAGGCTAACACATATAACCCAGGGGGCAGGCGGCATCTCTACTTTTGACCACTTTAAATAAACGGGGTGGGGAAGAAAGGTGGAGGGGGAGGAGGGAGGGGTATCTAGTGATTGTGAGCATACATGGTCATGCATGAGATAAAAGGAAGAGACATTAATAATGTGGAGCTATCTCACTCAAGAGCCGGATAGCATTTTCTAACTACTCCCCAATTATATAACCACAACTCCAGATCAATTAGAGAAAACTGTAATAAACAATAATAAACAATGATGCATCTGATTTACATCTGAGTGTATATCCATGTTATGTATTTACATGCAGGATTGCACCTCCACATCCATAACTCATACTGAGAGCTGCAGTATATCTCTATGGAGAGAACTCTTACCGATCGTGACAGGCAGCGCTTCTCCCCACACACAGCAGGCGCCCAGAGCAGATCAGCACTCCTCTATGTGGAGAGCACCGACCGATCCTGCCAGCGCTCCCCCACACACACAGCAGGCGTCCAGGGCAGAGCTACATTAACCCTCTATGTGGAGAGCACCGACCGATCCTGCCAGCGCTCCCCCACACACACAGCAGGCGTCCAGGGCAGAGCTACATTAACCCTCTATGTGGAGAGCACCGACCGATCCTGCCAGCGCTCCCCCACACACACAGCAGGCGTCCAGGGCAGAGCTACATTAACCCTCTATGTGAAGAGCACCGACCGATCTCGTCAGCGCCTCTCCACACACACAGCAAGCGCCCAGAGCGGCACTGCGCCTCCACTCCCAGAACAAGCAGCAAGCGCAGCGCCGTCCGCACACACAAGGTAAGCGATCCGACGCTGCCAGGCAGATACTCGATCGAGGAGTGGATCCCTGCTAGCAGTAATAGATATAGAAGGGGCCCCAGGGTCAGCGCAGTCAAACAGAGGAAAGCTAGTACAGAGCCCTCCCTGAGCGCCGCTGCTGTCGGACATCAACATAACATTGGTAGATAAGGGGCAACAGGAGGATTAACTTCCAATTTGGGGGAACCTCAACAATTAACCCTACCAGTCCCGGCAGTGCGGCTCACAAGGCCTCCGAACAGTAACTGGCTTATATTTAAAGCCAGTCCTCTGTAATCAGGTGCCTCTGGAGGAGAGGGATCCCGGAGCTGCTTTTCTGGATCTGGATGATCCGGCAGAGCGCTGCGACAGTCCCAGGTTCTTCTGCGATGCCGATGGGAGATCTTCCTCCGGAGGTAAGGGCAGCCATGATGGTATAGCTAACGGCTCCATATTCAATGCCGGCCACACTCTTTCCAGGTCGTCCGGTGAGTGAACAGTAAGCCTCCTCCCGTTAATCCAGACGGCCAGGCCAAACGGAAAGAGCCAGGTGTACTGGATGTCTTTCTCACGCAGGGCCTCTAAGAGCGGCTTCAGGATGCGCCGCTTGGCTAGCATGGAGGGGGCGACATCTTGATAAAACTGAATCTCTTCACCACCATATGTAATCGGGCGGGTTTCTCTGGCTGCTTGCAGGATCTGTGCGGTATCCACAAAAGACAAAAGACCGCAAATGATGTCCCGCGGAGGCACTCCCTGTTTGGGCTTAGGTCGCAGCGCTCGGTGGATGCGCTCTATGACCACGCTGGCAGCTCTCTCCGGACCAAGCAGGGATTGGAAGATTTCCATGGCGACCTTCCTCAAGGATTCAGGCGCGTACTGCTCTGTGAGCTGTTTTATTCTTATATTCTTCCTTCTGCTCCGATTCTCCTGGTCCTCTATGAGGAGGAGAGATCTGTTGATGTATTCCGTGTGTTGAGCGGAGCGCGAGGACATGGTTTCAGTTAGGGTCTCCATCTCAGCCTGTCTGGCCTCCAGACCCTCGACCCTGCTATTCATCTGCCGCAGGTCAGATTTAATGTCGGACAATTCTTCCATGATGGGTCGCATGGCTTGGAAAATTGTCTTTTTTAAGAAGGCCTAGGTGATCAGGGATGTTGCAGGATCGCCATGATCGCTCCCAGTCAGGCTCTCCAGGTCAGAAGCCGGGTCCCCTGAGTTTCCCGCTCTTAGCGCCATGATGGGGTCAGTACCAGCTACCCGGTCGTTCTGAGGTTTCCAGTATTTCTGCAGGTCAGACTGACTTCCCATAAACTTTGGGGTACTGGGGGGGTCCCCTGCACGATCTTTGTTGTGTTTTCCCATCTTTGGGGTAATTCTGTTCGCTATTAAAGGCAGTTTAGAGGTGTTTTATGGAGAAGCAGCAGTGTCACACGTCCATTCCAGTCGGTGGCTAGGCTCCGCCCCCAGTAGTTATATCCTTGTACATAGGAGCAGTATTATAGTAGTTATATTCTTGTACATAGGAGCAGTATTATAGTAGGTATATTCTTGTATATAGGAGCAGTATTATAGTAGTTATATTCTTGTACATAGGAGGCAGTATTATAGTAGTTATATTCTTGTACATAGGGGGCAGTATTATAGTAGTTATATTCTTGTACATAGGAGCAGTATTATAGTAGTTATATTCTTGTACATAGGAGGCAGTATTATAGTAGTTATATTCTTGTACATAGGAGCAGTATTATAGTAGTTATATCCTTGTACATAGGAGGCAGTATTATAGTAGTTATATTCTTGTACATAGGAGGCAGTATTATAGTAGTTATATCCTTGTACATAGGAGGCAGTATTATAGTAGTTATATTCTTGTACATAGGAGGCAGTATTATAGTAGTTATATTCTTGTACATAGGAGGCAGTATTATAGTAGTTATATTTTTGTATATAGGAGCAGTATTATAGTAGTTATATTCTTGTACATAGGAGCAGTATTATAGTAGTTATATTCTTGTACATAGGAGGCAGTATTATAGTAGTTATATTCTGGTACATAGGAGGCAGTATTATAGTAGTTATATTATTGTACATAGGAGCAGTATTATAGTAGTTATATTCCTGTACATAGGAGGCAGTATTATAGTAGTTATATACTTGTACATAGGAGCAGTATTATAGTAGTTATATTCTTGTACATAGGTGCAGTATTATAGTAGTTATATTCTTGTATAGAGGAGCAGTATTATAGAAATTATATTCTTGTACATAGGTGGCAGTATTATAGTAGTTATATTCTTGTACATAGGAGCAGTATTATAGTAGTTATATTCTTGTACATAGGAGCAGTATTATAGTAGTTATATTCTTGTACATAGGAGGCAGTATTATAGTAGTTATATTCTTGTACATAGGAGGCAGTATTATAGTAGTTATATTCTTGTACATAGGAGCAATATTATAATAGTTATATTCTTGTACATAGGAGCAGTATTATAGTAGTTATATTCTTGTACACAGGAGGCAGTATTATAGTAGTTATATTCTTGTATGTAGGAGCGATATTATAGTAGTTATATTCCTGTACATAGGAGGCAGTATTATAGCAGTTATATTCTTGTACATAGGAGGCAGTATTATAGTAGTTATATACTTGTACATAGGAGCAGTATTATAGTAGTTATATTCTTGTACATAGGTGCAGTATTATAGTAGTTATATTCTTGTATAGAGGAGCAGTATTATAGTAGTTATATTCTTGTACATAGAAGCAGTATTATAGTAGTTATATTCCTGTACATAGGAGGCAGTATTATAGTAGTTATATTCTTGTACATAGGAGCAGTATTATAGTAGTTATATTCTTGTACATAGGAGGCAGTATTATAGTAGTTATATTCTTGTACATAGGAGGCAGTATTATAGTAGTTATATTCTTATACATAGGAGCAGTATTATAGTAGTTATATTCTTGTACATAGGAGCAGTATTATAGTAGTTATATTCTTGTACATAGGAGGCAGTATTATAGTAGTTATATTCTTGTACATAGGAGCAGTATTATAGTAGTTATATTCTTGTACATAGGGGCAGTATTATAGTAGTTATATTCTTGTACAGAGGAGCAGTATTATAGCAGTTATATTCTTGTACATAGGAGGCAGTATTATAGTAGTTATATTCTTGTACATAGGTGCAGTATTATAGTAGTTATATTCTTGTACATAGGAGCAGTATTATAGTAGTTATATTCTTGTACATAGGAGCAGTATTATAGTAGTTATATTCTTGTACATAGGAGCAGTATTATAGTAGTTATATTCTTGTACATAGGAGGCAGTATTATAGTAGTTATATTCTTGTACATAGGAGGCAGTATTATAGTAGTTATATTCTTATACATAGGAGCAGTATTATAGTAGTTATATTCTTGTACATAGGAGCAGTATTATAGTAGTTATATTCTTGTACATAGGAGGCAGTATTATAGTAGTTATATTCTTGTACATGGGAGCAGTATTTTAGTAGTTATATTCTTATACATAGGAGCAGTATTATAGTAGTTATATTCTTGTACATAGGAGCAGTATTATAGTAGTTATATCCTTGTACATAGGAGGCAGTATTATAGTAGTTATATTCTTGTACATAGAAGCAGTATTATAGTAGTTATATTCTTGTACATAGGAGGCAGTATTATAGTAGTTATATTCTTGTACATAGGAGCAGTATTATAGTAGTTATATTCTTGTACATAGGAGGCAGTATTATAGTAGTTATATTCTTGTACATAGGAGCAGTATTATAGTAGTTATATTCTTGTACATAGGAGGCAGTATTATAGTAGTTATATTCTTGTACATTGGAGGTAGTATTATAGTAGTTATATTCTTGTACATAGGAGCAGTATTATAGTAGTTATATTCTTTACATTGAATGCAGTATAACAAAAGATACATTCTTGTACATATGTAGGAGGCGGTATTACAGTAGTTGTGATTTCTATAGCATGATGATGTTTAATGATCTATATTATTCTGTTTTATTCAGGAGAATGTTCTTCTATTGGTGGTATGATAATTAATGAGGATTGTGTATGTAAACCAGGATTTTATGGACCCCAGTGTGAATTCACAGTTATTACCACACCAGGTATTGCTTCTTATTCCATTTATTATTGGACTAACATTTGTTGCCTATAAGACAGGTTTACTTGGAAACACATGAGAAAAACAGCGCAAATATCACATCAACAGTCGCTTATGTTTTAACAACAATCCATACTTCTGGGACATGGTAAATACTCAGTTCCTACAGATGAATTTATTGATTTAATATTCATCTATAAAAAACACAACTACAGTATGATAAAAAGGCCTGCATTTTTTTTTATCTAACAGTGACATGTAGTCCCACCCCCAAAATAGGTTTTTGCAATGAACTTACCCTGCTGTAGCCAATCACATATCCTTATTACTGGTACCAATCACCTTCACTGTATAGCTAATTACTTGCAGGGTTAATGCTGGCTTTGTTTTCAGCAGCAGTACCAACTCACTTTTTCATCTCATCATGCTTGCTACTGGACGTGAAGTTGTCAAATCACTGGTATTTCTAATGTCATCTTCCTTGTGCTCTTGGTTCTCTCACTACATATCTAAGGACATTTTTTGAATCAAGTCATATCTCCCAGAGGATCTTTGCTCAGTAAATAGCAGCATAACCTCAGTGTTGCTCACAACACACAAACTATAAGTGTGCACATTTTTAGCATACAGTGTAATACGATATTAATAGTGCAAGTGCAGTTTCTTCCAGTGCATTATATTTACTATCACCAGTAAGGCTCATGTACAATATCCATGGCATCTTGGCCAAGGTACCTGACTCTTCCAAAGTGAAATGAGATAATATCATATAACATAGGGGAGAGTGAAAATGAATACATGTATACAGGACACTAATTATAAAGTCTCTACCTGCATCTGATAGATGATCGTTCCGTGATGTGGTGTGATCCCGTTTGTTCCAAGAAGCGCTGTGTAGATCTATTGGGACGCTTCTTGCTCTAACTCACACCTTTATTTATTTTATTTTTATTTTAATTCATTTCCCTATCCCTATTTGTTTGCAGGGGATTTAACTACATTTTGCTGCCTTTTGCAGCCCTCTTGCCCTTTCCTGGGCTGTTTTACAGCCTTTTTAGTGCCCAAAAGTTCGGGTCCCCATTGACTTCAATGGGGTTCGGGAAGAAGTTCGGGTCGGGTTCGGATCCCGAACCCGAACATTTCCAGGAAGTTCGGCCGAACTTCTCGAACCCGAACATCCAGGTGTTCGCTCAACTCTAATTGGGACGCTTCTTGCTCTAACTCACACCTTACGCGCTGCCCCGGCCGGTAGCTAGCGCACACGTGGAGGGGCCTGCAGGGATGAGTTCAGGAGCGTCTTCGTGTGACGTCACAGCTTCGCTCTGGGTGCCTCTAAAGGACAAATTTCCACCCAACACGTTTCTGAACCTACGGCTTCCTTTGTCAGGGATAGTTCATGGTACAAGTCCTGGGGATTAAATAGGTTTCCCATTCCCATAATCATTCCTGCAGTATCTGCTCAAAAAAACACATAGGGGCACACCACTATCCACTATACGTCATCCCAGCCCATTATTACATAGGGTCCATGTCTCTATTTGAATGCAAATAATTTGATCTCCTGAATCAGGCCCTTTAGTGCCAAACTGTTTAATCTAAAGATCCACTTACTTTCACAGCGTGACATTTGCTGAATATAATTCCCACCCCTCATATCTGTTTTAACCCTTTCAATGCCGCCAAAAGTTGAACCTGTAAATGAACTGCCATGATATTCTATATAATGTTTGGATAATGGATGTCCATCAAATTTTTTATTTATGTTCCTAATATGCTCCTTTATTCTAATCTTCATTCGGCGTTTAGTCCTGCCGACATAGATTTTCTGACAGGGGCATTTGATGAAGTATATGACCCCCTTGGTGTCAGAGGTAATATAAATTTTTATTTTATAAGTAATTGGGTCATCTCATATTTCCAGAACAGGGTTATATTGTCTGGTCACCCTACAGTTTTTGCACATTTTGCAAGGGAAGAAACCTGTTTTTGTTCCGTTTTGTGTATTATTTTTCTTTAGAACGGTTTTAACAGATGGAGCTATTAGATATGCTAGATTTTGCGCTTTTCTAAAAATGAAGGTAGGTGCTTTTGGGATTCTTTCAAATATCAATTTGTCCTGTTTTAGGATATCCTAATGTCTCCAAACAATCCGTTTGAGGACCCTATCTCCTTCACTATACTTGGTTATAATTGGAATTTTGAGCAAAGTGCCTCCATTTTCATTTTTATTTTTATTAATATTTTTATTAATATTTATATTTATATCCTTTACGTTTCCGCTTATTGGTACTGGGGATTCTTGTTCTTCATTAATTGGTTTATTTTTTATTAGTTCACTACGGTCTAACTTTTTCACTTCCTCCACTATTGGTTCTAAATCAGCTAATTTATAGCCTTTTTCAATGAATTTTCTATTGAGCTCTGCTGTTTCCTCCTTGAAATGTGCTGTACTACAATTTCTGCGGGTCCTGATAAATTGGCTCCTTGGGATATTGGTCAACCAGGTTGACAGGTGGCACTTTCCAATGGTATAAAGCTATTACAGTCTGTTGGTTTGTGAATGTTCTTGTTTGTATTTTGCCCTTCTCTATAAAAATTGTTAGATCCAGAAAATTGATCTGTTGTTGTATCCAAGTTGATGTAAATTGCAAGTAAAATTCATTTTTATTTAAGTTATCTAAAAATTGGTTCAGACGAGATTCCCCTCCCTTCCAAATAAAAACCACATCGTCAATAAATCTTTTCCAGAGAACTAGATCCGCACCGAGCTCGCCAGGTGGGCAGATGGTGAGCTCCTCACACCTACCCACATATAGATTAGCGAAACTCGGTGCGAATCGAAATAAAATCTACCCCTGCACCCCCAGAGATACCTGAGAGTAAAAGTTGGGAAATAATATCGAACATCAAAACTTTGGAAAGATTACTTATTACGGAAATGAGAGACTTATGGGAGGTAGCCACATTAGAGGAATATCTAAAGAAAAACATGGTGCCAAAAGGGTTAAAAGTCACCAAGATACTATCAGGCGATTTAGGGGATCGTGAGACCTTAAAAGAGTGGGATGATCTATTTCAGGAATTTTCAAAAAACGCAGTATCATTCATAATAGAAAAAAGAATGAAAGGTTTAATGAGGACAAATTATGAAATAATGAAACTTTTTGAGACAATAAGGCCATATAAATACCACCCGGAGGTAATTCAAATCTCAAATTCTATCAAAATGAGAATTAGAAAAAAAGAGGATGAAATCATAATCATGAAGAAATAGAAGCTTGAGAGAGACGCAATCCCGATAAGTAATGTGCAGGTACTAGAACAGGGAAACCACTCAGGGGTCGGGACGTCTTGCTATGACACAATAGATGACACAAAATGTGATGATAGAGGAACCTTTTGGGAAGACATAACAGTACATGATGTCAGTCTAGAAGACTTACCGCAGGAAGGTAGTATCACCAGTGACACAAACTCTCCTCCAATATCACCAATAGTACATATTTTGAGGAAGGAGACAAACGGCTCAATAATCACAGAAAATAGGTACGAGATACTAAACTCACTGGAAGATAAGGGGGAAGGCGAAGTGCTGATCAGTTCAAACACTCAGCCAACACAAGGGGGAACTATGCACTCTGAGGATCAGAATAAGGAAATAACTGCTGAAGAAATAATCACTGAATAAATAATGAATACCAGCTATAGTGACATAGTCAAGACAAATATAGTAACAAAAAGGCATGTGGGAACGAAACATCCATCTATTAGTACAAATACTAAGAAATCCCCCACAAAAAGAAAATACCGCAAAGAGGAAGACGGGGGAAAGAATTAACAAAGAAAACTAACAAGAAAAATAACAAAAAGACAGGAGAAGGGTTCTTTAACCTTAGTAAATATACACTGAAGAATGATGAACTGAGATTGCTTGAAAAAGGTCTGAATTTTGCCCCTTCATCTAGATTCTGCCCTTTTGATGCCTTCATTGGAATAAAAAAATTCCTACGAAATCTAGCTCTTAAAAAATACTTTATGAAAAAGGAGCTTAGGGAAAAGAGTCAGGATAATAGGACAGGGACACCTTTGATGGAAAAAATGGAAAAAATGGAAAAAACAGATAACTTTACTCATACCGAGCTAAAACCGAAATCCCACTTTAATCCTGTAGGTGAATATTCAGAGGCCTTTTTAACCTTCCAAACCTTGGTAATACGAGATCTACGAAGGTTTAACCTCAAAATAAAAAAGGGATGGCAAAATGTATCAAAAAGAGAAAAGGCAGCAATTAAAATACTACAGACCAGCTGATAAAGGGGGGGGGGGATGCATTGTAATCCTCGACCAAGACGCTTATCATAAGAAAGCCCTTAGACTATTGATGGATCAAAAAATATATAAAAAATTACAACTAGACCCCACAGAAGCATATAAAAGGAAATTGAATATATTAGTAAAGAAAGGGAAATTGAGAGGTATTCTTTCTAGTGAGGAGGCGTTATTTATAAACAACCAGTGCCCCAGAATACCCATGTTTTACTACTTACCTAAAATCCATAAGTGTCAATCTAACCCCCTGGGAAGACCTATAGTTTCAGGAATTGAGGGTTTGACCTCAAACCTTTCCAAATATGTTGATATCCTACTACAGAAATATGTACAGTTACCAGTCTATATTAAGGACACCAAACATATTCTACAATTATTAAATGAAAATGAGTGGTGTGATAACTACATCCTGGGCACCTTGGATATTACCTCGCTGTACACCATCATAGAAAATACAAAAGGTAGGGAGGCAGCAGAATACTTTTTAAGGAAGAATGGAAAGATACCCGATGAACAAGTGGACTTCATAGGACAATGCAATAATTTATTTTTTAACGCACAATTATTTTAAATTATTTATGAAAATGAATTTTACCTCCAGACGTGGGGGACCACTATGGGGACTCGATTTACACCGAGTTTCGCTAATCTATATGTGGGTAGGTGGGAGGAGCTCACCATCTGCCCATCTGGCGAGCTCGGTACGGATCTAGTCCTCTGGAAAAGATTTATTGACGATGTGGTTTTTATTTGGAAGGGAGGGGAATCTCGTCTGAACCAATTTTTAGATAACTTAAATAAAAATCAATTTTACCTGCATTTTACATCAACTTGGAGCCAACAACAGATCAATTTTCTGGATCTAACAATTTTTATAGAGAAGGGCAAAATACAAACAAGAACATTCCACAAACCAACAGATTGTAATAGCTTTATACCATTGGAAAGTTGCCATCTGTCAACCTGGTTGACCAATATCCCCAGGAGCCAATTTATCAGGACCCGCAGAAATTGTAGCAGTATAGCACATTTCGAGGAGGAAACAGCAGAGATCAATAGAAAATTCATTGAAAAGGCTATAAATTAACTGATTTAGAACCAATAGTGGAGGAAGTGAAAAAGTTAGACCGTAGTGAACTAATAAAAAATAAACCAATTAATGAAGAACAAGAATCCCCAGTACCAATAAGCGGGAACGTAAAGGATATAAATATAAATATAAATAAAAATGAAAATGGAGACACTTTGCTTAAAATTCCAATTATAACCAAGTATCGTGAAGGAGATAGGGTCCTCAAACGGATCATTAGGAGACATTGGGATATCCTAAAACAGGACAAATTGATAGGTGAAAGAATCCGAAAAGCATCTACCTTCATTTTTAGAAAAGCGCAATATCTAGCATATTAATAGCTCCATCTGTTAAAACCATTCTAAAGAAAAATAATACACAAAACGGAACAAAAACAGATTTTCTACCCTTGCAAAATGTGCAAAAACTGTAGGGTGACCAGACAATATAAAGCAGCATTTTGGTGTCCGCCTCCAGAGCGGAATGGAGGCGGAACGGAGCCAAACTGATGCATTCTGAACGGATCCTTATCCATTCAGAATGCATTGGGGCTAAACTGATCCGTTTTGGGCCGTTTGTAAGAGCCTTCAAACGGATCTCACAAGCAGAACCCCAAACGCAAGTGTGAAAGTAGCCTAACCCTGTTCTGGAAATAGGAGATGACCCAATTACTTATAAAATAAAAAATCATATTACCTGTGACACCAAGGGGGTAATTTACTTCATCAAATGCCCCTGTCAGAAAATCTATGTCGGCAGGACTCAACGCCAAATGAAGATTAGAATAAAGGAGCATATTAGGAACATAAATAAAAAAATTGATGGACATCCATTATCCAAACATTATATAGAATATCATGGCAGTTCATTTACAGGTTCAACTTTTGGCGGCATTGAAAGGGTTAAAACAGATATGAGGGGTGGGAATTATATTCAGCAAATGTCACGCTGTGAAAGTAAGTGGATCTTTAGATTAAACAGTTTGGCACCAAAGGGCCTGAATCAGGAGATCAAATTATTTGCATTCAAATAGAGACATTGACCCTATGTAATAATGGGCTGGGATGACGTATAGTGGATAGTGGTGTGCCCCTATGTGTTTTTTTGAGCAGATACTGCAGGAATGATTATGGGAATGGGAAACCTATTTAATCCCCAGGACTTGTACCATGAACTATCCCTGATGAAGGAACCCGTAGGTTCAGAAACGCGTTGGATGGAAATTTCTCCTTTAGAGGCACCCAGAGCGAAGCTGTGACGTCACACGAAGACGCTCCTGAACTCATCCCTGCAGGCTCCTCCACGTGTGCGCTAGCTACCGGCCGGGGCAGCGCGCAAGGTGTGAGTTAGAGCAAGAAGCGTCCCAATAGATCTACACAGCGCTTCTTGGAACAAACGGGATTACACCACATCACGGAACGATCATCTATCAGATACAGGTAGAGACTTTATAATTAGTGTCCTGTATACATGTATTCATTTTCACTCTCCCCTACCTTCTCTGTGCCAGCGCCGGTATTCTACAAATATCTATAGCTATCAGCCATTCATTAACGGTGAGAGTAGGTTGGACACTCACCCCTAATACCAGGCAGCGGCAAACTAGGTAACACATAGTAACACATATCCTGTTATTTAATCTGTTTTTATTTTATGATTGCACATTTTTTTAAATTCTATTTCCTGAATATGGTTATGGGGGCAGCCATTTTGCCTAGAGAAGGTGAGCTTTATTTTCTCCCTGGATCCTTATTAAACCTGAAGATAATTGTTCAGACTATGGCTAACAAGCGATGATCAGGCAGTATAGTATTGCCACTGATTACCCGATGCTCGTTCACGTGGTAATCAGAATTTACCAGGTTTAAAAATCCTTGTTTTTCAGCGACAGATGGTGCCATGTAATCACCAGGAAAACTGATTCAGTATGGGGAGGAGTGATGGCCCCTAGAAGGTGATTGTTGAGAAGGAACGCTTCCTTCCCGAAAATCTCCTGTTTCATCTGCAGTTGTAATAAGACCCTTATATGGGAGAGTTTTCTAGGCATGTTCTGTGACCTGTGCAGAGGTCACCGTACAAGTAAAGAATAGATAAGCTCAAACAATCACCTATTGTGAATGTCTTATCTCTTTACAGAGGTGATAACATTACAGGCAGGATTAGAATGACAGATAAGCAGATAACTCCAGTAAAGTGATCTGTACAGACCAAGAAGTGGCAACCAATTATTAGGCTTAAGGTGGATTTAGATAAACCAATAGTCATCCAGATTATAGTGAATGACCGTTCCTGCGAACACTCATTTGTGACAATCTGCCCATCTAAATGTGCCTCCGATCACCCAACAAGCAAAACGCTTATGGGTGCTGCTGACATTTGTGCAGGCACCACCAATCATCATTTCTAGGCCCACGGATCATGCTGTCCAGAGATCCACTGCCCAGAAACAATTATTCTGTATGGGGATGAGCGATGGCTATAGCGATCCCTCGTCCTCATACTGTGAAGGAGATTTCTGGATGTAAATGTGCGGTCTCCTTCACTGAACGAGCAGCCGACTGTGAAGGAACATTTCCATCCCAACAATCAGCCGCTCTGCCAGGCCGTCTAATCCCACCTTTTGTGGGCATTTTAAAAACGGCAGGATTTTATGGGTTTTGTCTAAACATACATATTGACATGGAAAATTCAAAATAACTTCCTCAAAAATTCCTTTAAAAAAAATGTGATTTGAACAATAGATCATTTTCAGATATAGCAGCATGCATAAATATAATAGAGTAATAATCCAATAGGGTCAACAGTAACCCATGCCAACTATGTAGAGATGAGCAAATCAATTCTAAATAAATCGGATTCGACCACAATTTTGTAAAATATGGGTGAATTTTGGAGAGAAAGCAACTGGTCAAAGTCAGGAGACCTCAGTTTCATACACAAGTTTTCTGTTCAGTTGGCCACTTTTGGTTTGGGTAGAATCGATTTGGGTACGATCAAATTGGTCAACCGAGTTGGTCAAATCGAAATGTAATTGAATTTTGAAAGATTTGCTCATCTCTGTAGCCAAGATAAAGGATGCACTTCTTTAGTAAAAAGGACAAGGGCAAGGTACTGTAAAAAGGACCCTCTTACAAATGGAAAAAAATGAATGATATCTATAATCTCTGGATACCAGTGGGTAACAGCTGCTCTAATGGATTTCACTGGGAAGGGGATAGAACAACCAGAAACATAAGGGAAAACCGCAGGACAAATGCGTAAAAAACTTTAATAAAAGCCAATTAGTAAAAGGTTTTCTTTTTATGTACAAATACAATAAAAATGTACATAATTTCAAAGCTGTCCATAAGGTTGTATAAGAAGATGATAAGGCTGATGACACCATTACATTATACAGCTGTATTCATTATGACACTTCTAGTCGTGATAATCAGATCGTGAGCTGAGCTGAACTGAAATGTGTGCAATAAATGAGAGATCAGAAGTTCAGCTCCTCCAAGTCACCCTGCTCATACGTCACTGCTAACATAAAATAACACCGGATATATGCACCCAGAGTGTGATAAAGTATTATTATGATCTAGAAATGACTCTAAATAGTAAATGTCACCTGCACCGCAGATTACTGCTCATTACACTTTATGGAACATTTATGTGACTAGAGCAAGTCCGCATAAAAACACACGTGTAAATCAGCTGTCATGCAGAATAAAAAAAATTCTCTTTGGTGCCACCTAGTGGAGGTAGGTACTCATAAGTCAGCCCTTTAACAGGTCTTACACCATGACTTTGGATATAAGCTAAACCAGAATCTTGTAAGGGTCCAGAAGGGTAGCTACCTCCACTAGGTGGCACTAAAGAGGCTGCTAATTTACATATTCTTATTTTCCCACGGAGCCTTACTTGGCCTTTAAGACTCCATAAGAAGAAACAGTACCCCCCCAAAAAAAAAAAAAAACATGTAAAACACAATACAATACAAATCCACAGAACAGAAAATCACTGAAAAAACACACTAAGAAGAGACTGTAGAAAATATATAGTTATATGCATCGAAATATAATATGACAGTAATTTACAGGTGGAGTGAAATTTTGTGAGTGCCCATAAGATTATGATATGACCTTTACTTCATCCATTTCCACTTTTATTTCGGATGGACTTAGTCAAAGCCAAGGCAAAGTTCTTGAACTCAACTAAGATGCCATGGCTAGAGTTTGTCCATATGTCAATTTAGGGTATATAGATACTGAGGAGGGTCCACCTCTTGGGAACTTCCCTCTTAAAGCCCGAGTGGACACCCATCAAATAAAGGTGCCTCCTAGAGACAAGCGAATTATTCAAAATTTTTATTCGCCTGCTTCGCTAAATTTGACAAAAAAATTTGCTTTGTGATGAATTACTTCATCACTAAGCGCATTTCTTTGCAAGTAGTGTGAGCAAGGAGAGAGAGACGCGCAGCTCCCCGTCATTGTACCCCTCAAATGCCGCGTCCATACATGATCTGATATAAATAACAAAGTGTAAAATAAAAAATAAAAGAAATCATAGTTAACGGATCTATTCGCTTGCAACGGACCAGCCGTTGCCCATCACCGGTGTGGTGACGTCATACGTCACCATGCAAGGGATTTTGTGTGAGATCCTCAAGCAAGATGGCAGCAGCCAACCTGTTGTGAGCAAATTGATCAGGTAAGTATTATTTTTTTGGGGGTTTTTTACACTATTTCAGGTTAAATCAATTCGCTACCACGAAGCAGGAGGAAATTCAGCTTTGCTGCAAATCAAATTTATCCTGAATTTTGGATTGAAGTCCACTTTGTGGACTTCAATTTGCTCAACTCTAGTGACTCCTACAAACCTAAACTAGGAAATATAGAAGTCAAGGTAAGGATGAGCCAACCAGTTTGGACTGAAATAAGTTCAGTCAGAACTTTGCTATTTTTCCAAACTAACCCGTAGTGCCATTTTAGTGCACATGTTGGTGGGAAAAAAGCACAAGGGCTGAAGAAAAAGGGGGTCTCACATGAAGCTGAGAGGAAGTGGGGGGGGGGGGTGGCTTGCCTTGATTGGCTCCCAGGCCGACAGACAGTCTGGATGAGACAAACAGCACTGCAACAGGTAGGGAGGGGTCCTAGCAGAACACCATTCTGTGCTGGAGAAGTTGGTTGGGTCTTACAGTATCTCCCAGGAGCATGATCTGAAGGGATCAGGGACAGTAAAAAATCAATCAGGGGCAGACAGAAATTAATCAATCAAGTTTATTGCCAGCGAGAGTGAAAGGAAAGTCTAGGATTTCAAAGAAGAATTGTGTGTTTTGGGTACAATAGAAAGAAGCAGGGCAGCTGACAGACAGGGAGAGAGAAGACAGCACACTGTGCCTGCTAGCAGAAGTGCACCTCAAAAGAAGGTTACCTGAAAGCAAATACTTTCATTTTGTTTCCCCATTTTCACAGAAATCCTTTTTTTTTTTTTGTGGGGTTTAATTTGATCAAGTTGCATATACACTCACCTAATACGGTGTTGGACCCCCTTTTGCCTTCAGAACTGCCTTAATTCTACGTGGCATTGATTCAACAAGGTGCTGATAGCATTCTTTAGAAATGTTGGCCCATATTGATAGGATAGCATCTTGCAGTTGATGGAGATTTGAGGGATGCACATCCAGGGCACGAAGCTCCCGTTCCACCACATCCCAAAGATGCTCTATTGGGTTGAGATCTGGTGACTGTGGGGGCCATTTTAGTACAGTGAACTCATTGTCATGTTCAAGAAACCAATTTGAAATGATTCGAGCTTTGTGACATGGTGCATTATCCTGCTGGAAGTAGTCATCAGAGGATGGATACATGTTCTCATTCTGTTTACGCCAAATTCGGACTCTACCATTTGAATGTCTCAACAGAAATCGAGACTCATCCGACCAGGCAACATTTTTCCAGTCTTCAACAGTCCAATTTTGGTGAGCTCGTGCAAATTGTAGCCTTTTTTCCTATTTGTAGTGGAGATGAGTGGTACCCGGTGGGGTCTTCTGCTGTTGTAGCCCATCGGCCTCAAGGTTGTGCATGTTGTGGCTTCAAAAATGCTTTGCTGCATACCTCTGTTGTAACGAGTGGTTATTTCAGTCAACGTTGCTCTTCTATCAGCTTGAATCAGTCGGCCCATTCTCCTCTGACCTCTAGCATACAAAAGGCATTTTTGCCCAAAGGACTGCCGCATACTGGATGTTTTTCCCTTTTCACACCATTCTTTGTAAACCCTAGAAATGGTTGTGCGTGAAAATCCCAGTAACTGAGCAGATTGTGAAATACTCAGACCGGCCCGTCTGGCACCAACAACCATGCCACGCTCAAAATTGCTTAAATCACCTTTCTTTCCCATTCTGACATTCAGTTTGGAGTTCAGGAGATTGTCTTGACCAGGACCACCCCCCTAAATGCATTGGAGAAACTGCCATGTGATTGGTTGACTAGATAATTGCATTAATGAGAAATAGAACAGGTGTTCCTAATAATTCTTTAGGTGAGTGTATATCTATCTATCTATCTATCTATCTATCTATCTATCTATCTAATTACTACAAGACTACTAGGGTAGGGCAGCAATCTACAGTACAGACCAAAAGTTTGGACACACCTTCTCATTCAAAGAGTTTTCTTTATTTTCATGACTATGAAGGCATCAGAACTATGAATTAACCCATGTGGAATTATATACATAACAAACAAGTGTGAAACAACTGAAAATATGTCATATTCTAGGTTCTTCAAAGTAGCCACCTTTTGCTTTGATTACTGCTTTGCACACTCTTGGCATTCTCTTGATGAGCTTCAAGAGGTAGTCCCCTGAAATGGTCTTCCAACAGTCTTGAAGGAGTTCCCAGAGATGCTTAGCACTTGTTGGCCCTTTTGCCTTCACTCTGCGGTCCAGCTCACCCCAAACAATCTCGATTGGGTTAAGGTCCGGTGACTGTGGAGGCCAGGTCATCTGGCGCAGCACCCCATCACTCTCCTTCATCGTCAAATAGCCCTTACTTTCAAAGTTTTCCCAATTTTTCGGCTGACTGACTGACCTTCATTTCTTAAAGTAATGATGGCCACTCGTTTTTCTTTACTTAGCTGCTTTTTTCTTGCCATAATACAAATTCTAACAGTCTATTCAGTAGGACTATCAGCTGTGTATCCACCTGACTTCTCCTCAACGCAACTGATGGTCCCAACCCCATTTATAAGGCAAGAAATCCCACTTATTAAACCTGACAGGGCACACCTATGAAGTGAAAACCATTTCAGGGGACTACCTCTTGAAGCTCATCAAGAGAATGCCAAGAGTGTGCAAAGCAGTAATCAAAGCAAAAGGTGGCTACTTTGAAGAACCTAGAATATGACACTTGTTTGTTATGTATATAATTCCACATGTGTTAATTCATAGTTTTGATGCCTTCAGTGTGAATCTACAATTTTCATAGTCATGAAAATAAAGAAAACTCTTTGAATGAGAAGGTGTGTCCAAACTTTTGGTCTGTACTGTACGTGTGAGTGATAATGAGAAATTAAGCATGAAGCCTGGCCCTTAATCATCTGTTAATGTTCATTTATTTCTCCACAGAATTGCATTTTTTATTTTAATTTTTTGGAGAGAGGGTCAATTTAATTAAGTAGCATATATACATGTTTACTACACCAATTCACAGGGTACTGCACAACATCTGAGAGGTCAAAAAATGTCTGGGCTATGGAAGCGTTCAAAACGAAAGACCCAGAGCCAGAATGTGGGTAGTAGCAGCACCAACTATCCGTCCAGAAGTAGTAGTTATAGTAGTAGTAGGCAGCAGTTTTTCCTGCTGGCTTCTGAAAGGAGAAATATCATCATTGAGGAGAAAGAGGATGAGATTGTGGGTTGGATGGCTCACTCCCCCTCTCAGCCGCAGCCCACCGCGCCCCATGGCAGATAGTCAAGAGAGTCTCCCTGTTGACAACTTTTGTGAGAGCCCTCACAGTTTGGGCTATCCTGACAAGGAGGTTGGGATGCAGGCTTGTACCCCATGCATACCTGTGTTGATGGTGATAGCAATAATGGCACCTGTTGCTACGGCATTGGTGGTGGGGGCAGGCATAGTGACAGTCGGTGAAAACGCAGAACAGCGGAGGGGGGTCTCACAGGCTGCTAAAAGCAGCAGGGATGGTGAGGAAAGGACATGGGAGCTGGACTGGGGTGCTGAGGAGGAGGCAACATCAGTGGAGAAGAGCGGTGGCAGCAGCAATAAAAAGCAGAGGCCACATGCCTCCCAAAGAACTGCCAGGGCACATCTGCTTTGGGATCTGGTGATGCAGCTGATGCTGAAGGTAGGTTAGGCCCAAAATGTGCCACAGCTAATCCCAGCTAGGTTGCCGGAAGCTTTGTGCAAGCAACTCCTGTATGGTGCCCTTTTTCCACAAGGCGGGCACACAAACCCACAGATGTGTGCAATATCTGCAGGATTAAAATAAGCCATGGTCGTTCAAACACAATTATAGGTACCAGAGGTCTGTCCTTTTCTTGGTCCTCTTTGTGGCAGTCAACCCGCATCCCCAAGAAATACATAATCTTTGTTGTCATCATCACCTTCTTCGTCTGCTAAGACTCCTCCTTGTCCTTGGCTCTATCGTGAGACATCTATAATGAAACATTTGGCCATGAAAAAAACTTTCTGCACCAGCAATTAGCTTGTCTACAAGCTGAACCTCTATCTGGCCACATTGCTGGTGGTGCAGTCACTGTAGTACCATTGTAGTAGAGCCTTATACAGTAATCTCATGTGGAAGAGAATCCAGGTGACACTTTACACTTCTCACTGTGTATCAAGCTGCACTCCACGATGGACAACTGGAGCAGCTGTTATCGGCAGGGACAGTACATATCTTTCATGGCCCACTGGGTCAATGTTTTTTTCTGGCAGTGGAGAGGCAACACCCCAGCAACATGGCCAGGTCATTTTGATCACCTCCCACCATATCATGGGACTGTCTCCCACAGCAGGCACTTATCTGCCTCCTCCACCTCCTTCTCCATAGACATGGTCCCATCCCCAACAGCGGCAGGGCACAGCGTCGCTCACACCACCCACCCATATGTGTCAAGTCAAGCGTTGCCATGCTGAGTTGGAGCTGATTAGCCTGGGAGGGAGTAGCTACACTGGCGACCAGTTGCTCAAGTACATCAAGAAGCAAACATCCCACTGGCTGTCACCCCATCGACTACAACTGGGCAAAGTGGTCAGCGACCATAGGCGCAACTTCCTGACTGCCCTGAACCTTGGGTAAAAAACACATGCTCCCTGCAAGGTGCTGCCAATGTCCCTCTTTTTAGCAATTCTCACATGGTGAGGAACGCTCTCCTGGACTTGTAGTGTGAGAATGGCATGCAGCTACACCACTTAATGTGCAGAGTTCCAACTCTTTGGAATTCAACATTGTATATGCTAGAGCGTCTGTATGAGAAGCGGAAAGATGTAAAAGATTTGGTCATGCACCAGATCTCCTTAGTAGGGAGCATGTGTTTTTTCCAGATTGGGCTCTGGCAGCTCATGCCGTTCATGCTGCCGTTGTCGCTCATCCCCTGATATGTATTTTTGAAGAAACGCTGATGGTTATGCAACAGGTGGCCCTGTAGCTGTGGAGGATCCACAAGGAGAAACTCCCATGAAGTCACTTGAGGAGGAGGAAGAGAAGTCAGAGTTGGAAGAGAAAGAGGATGATGATGATGATCGTGACACTGACCACAACACCCAATCGTCTCAGTGGACAGCAGAGCCAGAAAGAACTGGCTATTCGGGCACACTGGCCAGAATGGTGATCTATAGACTCGCTTGCTTAGGCAGTGACAAGCATATCATTGACATCAAACAGTCTGATGATTACTGGATAGCCATGCTTTTAGACCCTCACTACAAGGGCAAATATTTTTGTGGCAGAAAGGGAGGATAAATTGATACATTATTACCAGGACACACTGTGTATGCAGCTTGCCATAGCTTACGGCGAGCAGACGTCTGCCGCCAGCATGTCTGAATGGAAGGCCCCTCTACGTTGCACTGCAAACTCACCCCCTTCCCACCACCATGATCGGCAGAAGCCGCAGCAGTAGTAGCAGCAGCAGCAGCCATTTCAGTCTGCTCAACATGACAGAGCAGTTTTTCCATGTGCTGTGTAAGGCAGTGGCCAGTAAGCAAGCCGACAGCTCCCACCTCAACGCCCAGATTCAGGCTGACCTAAACTATAGGCAGTCTCTGTCGCATACCCTGGAGACTAGAACAGTAGCATAAGCTGGCACAGCACGCTCTTTATCATCTTTCTTGCCCAGCCTACAGTGTCATCTCGGAGAGGGCTTTCAGTGCAGCAGGGGGTGTGGTGACCCCCAAACAGACCAGGAGGATTTTCACACTCCTCCAGCTGATTCCCATGCTCACCTTGCTGCCGGTGCCCCATCTTGCCACTGTTATTGTCTGTCTGTCTGCCTAACTACCATCACGTTTCGTACGGCTGTTGCTGCGACCTGCATTATGCCACTAATTCCTCATTTATCCGTTTACATGTATTCACTTTCCACATGGTTAAAATTTTTGTTTATTTTTTGTTTTTTTGGGGAGGTTTCAATTTCATTAAGCAGCATATGTTTGTGACTACTGCATCAATACCAAAATTTTCTCAGAGCTCAGGCTAATTCCAATCTATAGACCTCTCCTTGCTGCCGATGCCCCATCTTGCTATTTTTGCTGTCTGTCTGTCTGTCTACCATCACGTTTTGTACGGGTGCAGCTCCTGGTGAGGGCTGCATCATGACACTAATGCCTCTCAATATTCGGTTTAGGTGTATTCAGTTTCCACACAGTTGAAATGTAAAAATTATTTTTTTGTGGGGTGGGGAGGAGGATACATGTCTTTAAGCAGCATACATACCGTATGTGATTACTAAATTAATAACTACATTTTCTCACAGCTCAGGCTGATTTACATTATTAGACTTTGTTTTGCTGGCTCCCTATCTTACCACTGTTACTGTCTGTCTGTCTGCCTACCATCACGTTCTGAATAGCTGCTGCTGCGGCCTGCATCATGCCACTTATGCCACTTGCCAACCATCACATTTCTCCAAACCATTTTTTTTATCCCATAACACTGTGTGTGTTATGGGACACATCATCTGCCCCCGATAAGGGAAAATTTTGGAATATGAAAAAACAGAACACATGTGCCAATGCTATATGATATTAAACACGATATATGATAACACTGTCAAATGTGCGTTTACCCACAGCTATGTATGTCAGTGTCACTCAGACATCATTTACTATTGCTGTCATTGTGTTCCAGAGCTTTTAGGAGGCTAGAGGGGGTTATATAGCAACTTCGGTTTGGCCCAAACCAATTTGGGTCCGAACCTAATTTTTGCTAAAATTTAGTGACCTGGAACCGATATGAATGTCAACTAGTTCGCTTATCTCTAAGTCATAGTTAGAACCCCTGCTTAGGCCCTCCTTTCCTGCAAATCTGACCCTTTTAAGGTAGTCCACCATCTCCAGATTTGACTGACTGAGAATGTACTGAGTTGTCTGTTTTCTACCCATGAGGATAGAGATGAGCTTATTTTGTTCAGAAAACCAATTTTGTCAATGGAAATACCACCAATCAGGACCTTCTCCTATTAGCCATAGAGAAGAATGGCAACAAAAAACTTCTCCCTCTCTCTCTGGAAGACCTGACATGTCCATGCATTACAAAGACAGTCGATGATCATTAGTGGCTGTGTAAAAATTGTATATAAATTCTATTCGCAATGAAGACAAATGTCCTCTTGCTTCGTGGTAGCGAATTGATTTAACCCGAATAGAATTTTCCAATACTTTGCTCATCATTAAGTGCTACTAATGCACTACCCCTTTAAATCAGGTCAGCTTTCATTGTGTTATGCTGAGTATATTCAGAATATGAAGAATAAGCAGAAAGGACAGCAGACGGTCAAGTAATGAAAACAAGAAAAAATCCTATAAACCCTTCCAGAAAGAAAAATATTGGGAAAATGGGAAACCAATGCGAAAGTGCTACAGTATTAGAATGTAATGGGACTTTCTACACTATTAGAGAATTCTGACATACAGTATTAGAGGGGTTGAAAGGGAACCAACAACTGATTCCTAATAGTAAACCTGTGATTTCAGTACAGATTATGCTTCTCAAATTTTTTTAAATGTATCTAAGACAATTTAGGAAAAATAAAATCAGTTTACAATGAATATTATAACTATTAATTTTTCAGGAACAACCATCAAAACGTCTCAGGCACCAACATATACAACAAGAAAATCGACCACTGCACCAACCACTAAATTACTTACTACAGAATCCACAGAATTGTCTACAACGGAGTCCACTAAATTAACTACTACAGAAACCACTAAATTATCTACTACAGAATCCACTAAATTATCTACTACAGAATGCACTGAATTACTTACCACAGAATCCACTGAATTACCTAACACAGAATCCACTGAATTATCTACTACAGAATCCGCTGACTTATCTACTACAGAGTCCAGTAAAATATCTACTGAAGTATTCACTAAATTACCAACTACAAAATCCACTAAATTATCTACTACAAAATCCAGTGAATTACCTACCACAAAATCCACTGAATTATTTACTACAGAGTCCACTGAATTACCTACCACAGAATCCACTGAATTACCTACTACAGAATTCACTCTGATAACTACAGTTACATCCACTGAATTATCTAGTACAGAATCCACAAAATTACCTACTACAGAATCCACTGAATTACCTATTACAGAATTCTCTCTGATAACTACAGTAGAATTCACCGAATTATCTTCTTCAGAATCCACTAAAATATCTACTACGGAATTCACTGAATTATCTACTACAGAATCCACAAAATTATCTACTATAGAATTCACAAAATTATCTATTACAGAATCCAATGAATTATCTACTACAAAATCCACTGAATTATCTACTACAGAATCCACCAAATTACCTACTACAGAATCCTCTGAATTATCTACTAGAAAAGACATTGAGTTACCTACTACAGAATCCATTGAATTATTTACTACAGAATCAGCTGAATTATCTACAGAAGTACACACTGAATTAACTACTATAAAATCCACTGAATTATCTACTACAAAAATCAGTGAATTACCTTCTACAGAATCTACAGAATTAACTATTACAGAATCCACTGAATTATCTACTACAGTATCCACTGAACTGTCTACTATAAGATCCACTGCACTGTCTACTACAGAATCCATTGAATTCCCATCCACAGAATCAACTGAATTCCCATTTGCAGAATCCACTGAATTATCTACCACAGAATGTACTGAATTCCCTTCTACAGATTCCAATAAATTATGTACTACAGAATCCACTGAATATCCTTCTACAGATTCTACTGGATTATCCACTACAGAATCCACAGAATTATCTACTACGCAATACACTGAATTATCTACTCCAACATCCATTGAGTTATCTACTAAAAAACCAACTGAAGTATCTGCTACAGAATCCTCTAAATTATTTACTACAGAATCCATTGAATTACCTACCACAGAATTCACTGGATTATCTACTACAGAATCCACTGGATTATCTACTACAAAATCCACAGAATTAACTAATACAGAATTCACAAAATTATCTTCTTTAGGATCCACTGAATTACAGACTACAGAATACACTAAATTATTATCTACAGGATCCACTAAATTAATTCATACAGAATTCACTAAATCATCTACTACAGGATTTGTTGAATTAACTACTACAGAATCCACTGAATTACCTACTACAGAACCAACTTCATTATTTACTACAGAATCCACTGATGCATCTACTACAGAATCCAATGAATTACCATCTGAAGGATCCACTGAATTACCTACTACAGAATCCACCAAATTAGCTTCCACAGAATACATTGAATTGCCTACTACAAAATGTACTGAATTATCTACTACAGAATCCACTGAAATCCCTTCTACAGAGTTCACTGTATTATCTACCACAGAATCCATTGAATTAACTACCAAAGAATCCACTGAATTATCAACTACAGAATCCAGTAAATTATCTACCGAAGTATTCACTGAATTATCAACTACAGAATCCACTGGATTATCTACTACAGAATCCACTGAATTACCTACCACAGAATCCACTGAATTACCTACTACAGAATTCACTGTGATAACTACAGTAGAAACTACTGAATTATCTACTACAGAAACCACTGAATTCTCTTCCACAGAATCAACTGAATTCCCATTTGCAGAATCCACTGAATTATCTACTACAGAATCCACTGAATTCCGTTCTACAGATTCCAATAAATTATGTACTACAGAATCCACTGAATTTCCTTCTATAGATTCTACTGGATTATCCACTACAGAATACACAGAATTATTTACTACGCAACACACTGGATTATCTACTCCAACATCCATTGAGTTATCTACTAAAAAACCAACTGAAGTACCTACTACAGAATCCTCTAAATTATTTACTACAGAATCCATTGAATTACCTACCACAGAATTCACTGGATTATCTACTACAAAATCCACTGGATTATCTACTACAAAATCCACTGGATTATCTACTACAAAATCCACAGAATTAACTACTACAGAATTCACAAAATTATCTTCTTCAGGATCCACTGAATTACCGACTACAGAATACACTAAATTATTATCTACAGGATCCACTAAATTAATTCATACCGAATTCACTAAATTATCTGCTACAGGATTTGTTGAATTAACTACTACAGAATCCACTGAATTACCTACTACAGAACCAACTTCATTATTTACTACAGAATCCACTAACGTATCTACTATAGAATCCAATGAATTACCATCTGAAGGATCCACTGAATTACCTACTACAGAATCCACCAAATTAGCTTCCACAGAATCTATTGAATTGCCTACTACAAAATGTACTGAATTATCTACAACAGAATCCACTGAATTCCCTTCTACAGAGTTCACTGTATTATCTACCACAGAATCCATTGAATTACCTACCACAGAATCCACTGAATTATCAACTACAGAATCCAGTAAATTATCTACCGAAGTATTCACTGAATTATCAACTACAGAACCCACTAAATTATCTACTACAGAATCCACTGAATTACCTACCACAGAATCCACTGAATTACCTACTACAGAATTCACTGTGATAACTACAGTAGAAACTACTGAATTATCTACTACAGAATCCACTGAATTCCCTTCTACAGATTTCAATGAATTTTCTACTACAGAATCCACTGAATTTCCTTCTACAGGACCCACTGAATTATTTACTATGGAATTAACTGAATTATTCACTTCAAAATCCATTGAGTTTTCTACTAAAAAATCAACTGAAGTATCTACTACAGAATCCTCTATATTATCTACTACAGTATCCACTGAATTACCTACCATAAAATTGACTGGATTATCTACTACAGAATCTACTTTATTACTTTATACAGAATTCACTAAATTATCTACTACAGGATTTGTTGAATTAACTAGTACAGAATCCACTAAATTATCTACTACAGAATCTACTGAATTACCTACTACAGAATCAATTTTAATATTTACTTCAGAATACACTGACTTAAATACTATAGAATCCTCTGAATTACCAACTGAAAGACCCACTGAATTTCCTACTACAGAATTCACCAAATTAGCTTCCACAGAATCTAATGAATTCCCTACTACAGAATGTACCAAATTATCTACTGCAAAAACCACTGAATTCTCTTCCACAGAATCAACTGAATTCCCATTTGCAGAATCCACTGAATTATCTACTACAGAATCCACTGAATTCCATTCTACAGATTCCAATAAATTATGTACTACAGAATCGACTGAATTTCCTTCTACAGATTCTACTGGATTATCCACTACAGAATACACAGAATTATTTACTACGCAATACACTGAATTATCTACTCCAACATCCATTGAGTTATCTACTAAAAAAACAACTGAAGTATCTACTACAGAATCCTCTATATTATCTACTACAGTATCCACTGAATTACCTACCATAAAATTGACTGGATTATCTACTACAGAATCTACTTTATTACTTTATACAGAATTCCCTAAATTATCTACTACAGGATTTGTTGAATTAACTAGTACAGAATCCACTAAATTATCTACTACAGAATCTACTGAATTACCTACTACAGAATCAATTTTATTATTTACTACAGAATCCACTGACTTAACTACTATTGAATCCTCTGAATTACCAACTGAAAGACCCACTGAATTACCTACTACAGAATTCACCAAATTAGCTTCCACAGAATCTAATGAATTCCCTACTACAGAATGTACCAAATTATCTACTGCAGAATCCACTGAATTACCTACCACAGAGTCCACTGAATTACCTGCCACAGAATTCACTGAATTACCTGCCACAGAATTCACTGAATTAGCTACAATGGAATTCACTGAATTCCCTTCTACAGATTTCAATGAATTGTCTACTACAGAGTCCACTGAATTTCCTTCTACAGGACCCACTGAATTATTTACTACGGAATTAACTGAATTATCTACTATGGAATTCACTGAATTATTCACTTCAAAATCCATTGAGTTTTCTACAAAAAAATCAACTGAAGTACCTACTACAGAATCAATTTTATTATTTACTTCAGAATCCACTGACTTATCTACTATAGAATCCTCTGAATTACCAACTGAAAGACCCACTGAATTACCTACTACAGAATTCACCAAATTAGCTTCCACAGAATCTAATAAATTCCCTACTACAGAATGTACCAAATTATCTACTGCAGAATCCACTAAATTCCCTTCTACAGAGTCCACTGAATTACCTACCACAGAATCACCTACCACAGAATCCACTGAATTATCTACTACAGAATCCTCAGACTTATCTACTACAGAATATATTAAATTATCTACTATGGTTTTCTCTGAATTATCTACTACAGAACACATTGAGTTACCTACTACAGAATCCACTGAATTATCTACTACAAAAATAGCTGAATTATCTACCAAAGTATCCACTAAATTAAGTACTAGTAAAACCACTGAATTATCTACTGCAAAAATCACTGAATTACCATTTACAGAATCCACTGAATTAGCTACTATGGAATTCACTGAATTATCTACTCCAATATCCAATGAGTTATCTACTAAAGAATCAACTGAAGTATCTACTACAGAATCCTCTAAATTATCTACTACAGAATCCTCTAAATCATCCACTACAGAATCCACTGAATTACCTACCAGAGAAGTCACTGGATTATCTACTACAGAATACACAGAATTAAAAACTACAGAATCCACAAAATTATCTTCTTCACTATCTACTGATTTACCTACTACAGAATCCACTAAATTATCTTCTACAGGATCCACTGAATTAATTCTTACAGAATTCACTAAATTATCCACTACAGTATATGTTGAATTAATTACTACAGAATCCACTAAATTATCTAATACAGAATCCACTAAATTACCTACTACAGAATCAACTTCATTATTTACTACAGAATCCACAGACTTATCTACTACAGAATTCTCTGAGATACAAACTAAAGGATCCACTGAATTACATACTACAGAATCCACCAAATTAGCTTCCACAGAATCAATTGAATTGCCTACTACAGAATGCACTGAATTATCTACTACAGAATCTACCCAACTCCCTTCTACAAAGTACACTGAATTATCTACTACAGAATCCACCAAATTATCTCATACAGAATCAACCAAATTATCTACTGCAGAAGCCACTGAATTCTATACTACAGAATCCACTAAATTATCTACTACAGAATGCACTGAAGTTCCTTCTACTGAGTCCACTGAGTTATCTACTACAGAATCCACCGAATTTCATTCTACAGAATCCACTGAATTATCTACTACAGAATCCACCGAATTATCTACTAAAGAATCATCTGAATTATCTAGTACAGAATCCACTGAATTACTGACTACACAATCCAATGAATATTTAACTGCAGAATCCACTGCATTATCTACTATGAAATCCACTGATTTATCTACTACAAAATCCACCAAATTATCTATTACAGAATCCTCTGAATTATCTACTTCAGAATCCACTGATTTATCAACTACAGAATCCCCAGAATTACCATCTACAGAATCCACTGAATTATCTACTATGGAATTCACTGAATTATCTACTCCAATATCCATTGAGTTATCTACTAAAGAATCAACTGACGTATCTACTACAGAATCCTCTAAATTATCTACTACAGAATCCTCTAAATTATCTACTACAGAATCCTCTAAATCATCTACTACAGAATCCACTGAATTACCTACCAGAGAAGTCACTGTATTATCTACTACAGCATACACTGAATTATCTACTACAAAATCCACCAAATTATCTCTTACAGAATCCTATGAATTATCTACTTCAGAATCCACTGATTTATCAACTACAGAATCCACTGATTTATCAACTACAGAATCCACAGAATTATCAACTACAGAATCCACCAAATTATCTACTACAGAATCCACCAAATTATCAACTACAGAATCCACAGAATTACCATCTACAGAATCCACTGAATTATCTACTATGGAATTCACTGAATTATCTACTCCAATATCCATTGAGTTATCTACTAAAGAATCAACTGACGTATCTACTACAGAATCCTCTAAATTATCTACTACAGAATCCTCTAAATCATCTACTACAGAATCCACTGAATTACCTACCAGAGAAGTCACTGGATTATCTACTACAGCATACACTGAATTAAAAACTACAGAATCCACAAAATTATCTTCTACAGGATCCACTGAATTACCTACTACAGAATCCACTAAATTATCTTCTACAGGATCCACTGAATTCATTCATACAGAATTCACTAAATTATCCACTACAGTATATGTTGAATTAATTACTACAGAATCCACTAAATTATCTAATACAGATTCCACTGAATTACCTACTACAGAATCAACTTCATTATTTACTACAGAATCCACAGACTTATCTACTACAGAATTCTCTGAATTACAAACTAAAGGATCCACTGAATTACATACTACAGAATCCACCAAATTAGCTTCCACAGAATCAATTGAATTGCCTACTACAGAATGTACTAAATTATCTACTACAGAATCTACCCAATTACCTTCTACAGAATACACTGAATTATCTACTACAGAATCCACCAAATTATCTACTACAGAATCAACTAAATTATCTACTGCAGAAGCCACAGAATTTTCTACTACAGAATCCACAAAATTATCTACTACAGAATGCACTGAAGTTCCTTCTACTGAGTCCACTGAGTTATCTACTACAGAATCCACCAAATTACCTTCTACAGAATCCACTGAATTATCTACTATGAAATCCACTGATTTATCTACTACAAAATCCACCAAATTATCTATTACAGAATCCTATGAATTATCTACTTCAGAATCCACTGATTTATCAACTACAGAATCCACTGAATTATCAACTACAGAATCCACCAAATTATCTACTACAGAATCCACCAAATTATCTACTACAGAATACACAGAATTATCTACTACACAATCCATTAAATTCCCTACAACAGAATCCACTGAAATAACGATTACAGTATCTACTGTCTTATCTGCTACAGAATCCATTCAATTACCTTCCACAGAATCCACTGAATTATCTACTGCAGTATCCACTGCCTTATATAGTAAATACATGACTAATTTACCTAATACAGAATCTACTGAATTATATACTACAGAATCCAATAACTTACCTAGTACAGGATTTAAGGGATTACCTACTACAGAATCCACTGAATTACTTACCACAGTAATCACTGATTTATCTACTACAGAATATACTGAATTATCTACTACAGAATCTATTGAATTACCTACCACAGAATACATTGAATTCCCTTCTTCAGAATCCACTGAATTTTATACTACAAAATCCACTGAATTATCTACTACAGAATCCACCAAATTCCCTTCTACGGAATCCATTAAAATATCTACTACAGAATCCACTAAATTATCTACTATAGAATCCACTGAATTCCCTTCTACAGAATCTACTAAATTATCTACTACAGAATCCACTAAATTACCTACTATAAAATTAACTTTATTATTTACTACAGAATCCACTGACTTATCTACTACAGCATTCACTGAATTACTAACTAAAGGATCCACTGAAGTACTTACTACAAAATCCACCAAATTGGCTTCCACAGAATCCATTGAATTGCCTACTACAGAATGTACTGAATTATCTACTACAGAATCCACTAAATTATCTACTACAGAAACCACTCAATTCCTTTCTACAGAATCCACTGAATTATCTACTACAGAATACATTGAATTATCTACTGCAGAATCCACTGGGTTATATTCTGCAGAATCTACTGAATTCCCTCATGCAGAATCCACTGAGTTATCTATTACAGAATCCACTGAATTCCCTTCTACAGAATCAACTGAATTATCTAGTACAGAATACACTGAATTAGCTACTACAGAATCCACTGAATATTATACTACAGAATCCACAGAATTATCTACTATAGAATCCACTGATTTATCTACTTCAAAATCCTCCAAGTTATCTACTACAGAATCTATTGAAATCTCTACTACTGAATCCATTGAATTATCTACTACAGCATCCACTGAATTATTAACTATAGAATCTACTGAATTATTAACTACAGAATCCACCAAATTATCTACTACAGTATCCACCAAATTATCTACTACAGAATCCACCAAATTATCTACTACAGAATCCACTGAATTATCTACTACAGAATTCACTGAATTATCTACTACAGAATCCACTGAAATAATGACTACAGTGTCTACTGTCTTATCTGCTACAGAATCCATTGAATTACCTTCCACAGAATCCACTGAATTATCTACTGCAGTATCCACTGCCTGGTATACTAAAGAAATTACTGATTTTCCTAATACAGAATCCACTGAATTATATACTACAGAAGCCAATGAGTTACCTAGTACAGGATTCAAGGGATTGCCTACTACAGAATTCTCTGAATTGCCTTCTATAGAATCCACTGAATTATCTACTACGGTAATTACTGAATTATCCGTTACAGAATCCACTAAATTCACGTCTTCAGAATCCACTGAATTATTTACTACAGAATCCAACGAATTCCCTTCTATGGAATCCACCGAATTATCTTCTTCAGAATACACTGAAATATCTACTATAGAATCCACTGAATTCCCTTCTACAAAATCCACTGAATTCCCTTCTACCGAATTCACTAAATTATCTACTACAGAATCCACTGAATTAGCTAATACAGAATTTACTAAATTCCCTACTACAGAATACACTGGAATAATGACTACAGTATCTACTGACATACTTGCTACAGAATCAATTGAATTACCTTCCACAGAATCCAATGAATTATCTACTTTAGTATCCACTGCCTTATCTACAGAAATGACTGATTTGCCTAATACAGAATCCACTCAATTATATACTACAGAATCAAATGGTTTACATAGTACAGTATCCAATGGATTACCTACTACACAATTCACTGAATTAACTACCACAGAATCTACTGAATTATCTACTACAGAATCCACTGAGTTATCCACTACAGAATCCACGGAAATTTCTACTACAGAATCCACTGAATTATCTACTACAGAATCCACTAAATTATCTACTACAAAATCCACTAAATTATCTACTACAGAAACCACTGAATTACCTACTATGGAATCCACTGAATTACCTACGATTGTATTCACTGAATTGTTTACTGTAGAATTTACTGAATCCACTAAATACCCTTCTACAGAATCCAATGAATTATCTACTACAGAATCAACTGAATTATCTTTTACAGAATCCACTGAATTATCTACTAAGGAATCCACTGGATTTCCTTCTACAGAATCCACTGAATGCCCTTCTACAGATTACAATGAATTACCTTCTACAGAATCCACTGAATTATCTACTACAGAATATACTGAATTTGCCTCTACAGAATCCACTAAATCATCCACTATAGAATCCACTATTTCACCTACTACAGAATCCACTGAATTATCGACTACAGAATCCACTTCTGTCTCCAACACTTTGGAGTTTACTAAAACATACTTAACTGGCTCATCTACAATAGACTTTATGTACACTACTACATCAGACATGAGTACACTATACTCTACTACATCTGATATTACTATACCATACACCATTGACTCTACTACATCTGATGTTACTACACTGCACTCTACTGAGTCTTCTACACCTGGCATTACTACACCATACACTATTGACTCTACTAAATCTGACAATACTACACCATACACTATTGACTCTACTAAATCTGACAATACTACACCATACACTACTGACTCTACTAAATCTGACAATACTACACCATACACTACTGACTCTACTATATCTGACAATACTACACCATACACTACTGACTCTACTATATCTGACAATACTACACCATACACTACTGACTCTACTATATCTGACAGTACTACACCATACACTACTGACTCTACTAAATCTGACAATACTACACCATACACTACTGACTCTACTATATCTGGTAATACTAAGATTACTAGTCACACTATAACCTTTCATATTGCCACTGGAACCACTAGCAACTCCAGGTCATCTGACAATCCTACTAGATATACGACTGACTACCTTGTATTTAAAACCACTAAACAACCTAATACTGACTCCATCCTATCTGACACTACTACCAGATCTACTACTGACACCATCACATCTGCCACCACTACCAATTCTGCTACTGACTCCATCAAACCTGACACCACTACCAGATCTAATACTGACTCCATCATATCTGACACCACTACTAGATCTACTACTGACTCCATCAATTTTGACACCACCATGAGTTCTACTACTGACTCGATCATATCTGATACTATGACCAGTTCTAATACTGACTCCATCATATCTGACACCACTACCAGATCTACTGCTAACTCCATTATATCTAACACCACTAACAGTTCTAATACTGTCTCCATTAAATCTGACACTACTACCATATCTACTACTAACTCTTTCATATCTGACACTACTACCAGATCTACTACTAACTCCATCATATCTGACATGACTATCATATTTAATAATAACTCCATTATAACTGACACTACTGAGCAATTAATATCCAAAACAACAGGACAATCCATGACCAAGTATACTCAGGATCCTACTACTGCCGGTGAGTCACATATTCAAATTTGTTAGTTTCCATTTAGTAAGGGGATTTTATTAAAGGGCATCTGTCAGCAGATTTGTACCTACAGTATTTGTACCTGTTGCTTGTGCGCTTGACAGCTGAACACATCTATGTTGGTTCCATGTTCATATGTGCCAATATTGCTTAGGAAAATTATGCTTTACTAAATGCAAATGAGGCTCTAGGAGCAACGGGAGCGTTGCCATTACACCTAGAGGCTCTGCTCTCTCTGCAACCACCGCAACCTCTGCACTTTGACACGGACATATGCGATGATGTTTTCACTGCCTGCTCCTGTCAATCAAATTGCAGAGGGTGCAGCAATATATAATTTTTATATAATTTTTTTATTCTAGAGAAAAGGGGTGATTTAAATTTTTATATTTTTTTAAGAAAAAGTTTTACTTTTTTACTCCCTTTAGAAGGCAACAATATTCAGTAGTTAGATTTATTTTAGCTTATACCTTAGTTCCATAGAACTACAGTATAAGCTCAATTTGCAGTTATCCTATGTTGGCCTGCCACCTGCAGGTCTCCATAGGAACTGCAGCTCTAATACACTGGGTCTCTTCAGAGAGACTCAGCACATTAGAATAAAGGATTGGCTGCACAGGGGAGCCGGTCCTTACTCAGAAGCATGCGCTTCCAGATTTTCCGTTATTTAGATGCCGTGGTCACACTTGAAAGCGTTAAATGCTTTCAATTGGCATTATTGCCAATGGCATATATTATCCATGGGCCTTTGCTGTTTAAAGCAGCAAAAAACTGCCAGCTATGGTGCCCGCTGTGTTCACTAGTGGGCACACTTAATTAAAGACCCTTCCATTGCTGTACATGCATGGCACTAGGGGTCTAAGGGTTAAACATATTCCCAGTTCAAACTAAATGTTAAAAAGGACTTCACTGTACCAGCTCCATCAAATATATCATGATCATATCTCAACTCATCTGGTCACCATTTGGTGAGTTGTTCATATCTTGTCTTGTGCTCCCGCTCCATAGATGACGTCTGTGGCATTGGCGGCCATTACAATGGCAGATACTGCATCTGTAAGGAGCTCTTTTATGGAAGCAAATGTGAATTCATTGCCAACGAAATGAGACCTAGTGAGTATTCTAGATATTCTCACATGTAATAATATAATGATAATACTAATATGTATTTATATAGCGCCACCATATTCCATGGAGCTTTACAATTCAGAGTATTCAGAAAGAAATCAAAACAAATATTGTAGAATTACTGGCTAATATTAGTGTTGATCACGAATATTCGAATTTTGAATTTTTATCGCGAATATAGGTACTTCGAAAATTCGCGAATATTTTGAATATAGTTATATATATTCGTAATTTTGAATATTCAACTTTTTTTTTTTTTAAATCAGTACACATGATCCCTCCCTGCTTCTAGCTTGTGGGCCAATAAGAAGGCTGCAATATACTTGACTTTAGGAGTAGTAGTGTTTGCGAATTTTGCTCTATATTAATTTTTTTTGAATATTCGCTATATTGCTATATATTCTTGTTTTAGAATATTACGAATATTCGAAAAAACTAAGTTATAGCAATAGAGCAAATATTCGAAAAAAAACGAATATAGAGCAATTTAGCTAATATAGTGCTATAATCTTCTTTGTCTAATAGTTGTAAGTTTAAAATTCGCAAAAAAAATTTGAATCCGAAAATTCGAATTACGAAAATTCGCATATTACACAATCATTACCTTGCCGATTTTTTTCGCGAATTCGAATATGACCCCTGCCGCTCATCACTAGCTAATATACAACTGAAACACCAGGCGTGAGGGTCCTGCTCTCAAGAGCTTACCATCTATGAGGAAATGATCTTAGATCATTGACAGAAAAGAGGGCATGAGTAGGCTGGTAGATGGAAATGAGGGAGGGGATGTATGCAGAGGTGCAGCACTGTGGAGAGCTTGTGAGTGAGGGTGAGAAGTTTCTACTGTATTCTGTGCTGGATGGAGCAACCAGTGAAGTCACTGGCTAGAGGCATCGGTGTAGTGGGTGGAGAGATAGATGAGCCTGACTGTAGCATTTAGGGGGGACAGTTTAGTGAAGAGCAATTAGTAATGAATTACAGTAGTCAAGATGAGAATAAATCAAAGCAACCACAAGAGTTTTAGCTGTTTACTCCATGAGAAAAGAGCAGATTCCAGAGATGTTCTTGAGTTGTAGATGACAAGAGCGTGCAAGTGATTGAATATGGGGAACAAAGAAAACAGTTAAAGGGGTTGTCCCACATAAAATATTCTACAGTTTTCAAACCAGCACCTGAATCTGAATACTTTTGTAATTGCATGTCATTAAACATTTTGTATAGCCACTGAGTTATTCGATAAAATGTATCTGTATAGCGCCACTTAATGTCTTATATCTTTGTCCTGCTCACTGAGAAGGCCGCACATGCTCAGTTTCATCCTTCAGCTGCATCCTGAGCTGTGATAGGTAGAGCATGGACACTCCCCCTTAGCTGCAAAACAAAAAAAGACACGCCCCTTGAGCTGCCAGCTTGATAGCAATCCAGCAGAGCAATGAATGGGGAGATCTCTGGATCCATGTGAGGTACAGGGCTGGTTCTAGCTTTGTTAGAAAGAGATTGTCATTGACTGTATGATGTCTGGTTTTCATTTTTTACATTATTCATGGGATAACCCCTTTAAGTCAAACATGACCCCAAGACAGCCCAGGAGTTATTATAGTACCACTGACCAAAATGGAGATATTAGGCTTAGGTAAGTTCGTAGATGGGGGAAAGTAGTTCAGTTTTTGAAAGATTAACTTTCAGATATAGTGAGGACATGATGTTAGAGACAGCTGTCAGACAGTCACTGGCATTCTGTAGTACAGCATAGGTGAAGACACGGGATGAAGTATAAAGTTGGGTGTCATCAGCATAGAGATGGTACTGTAAACCAAATCTGCCCGATCTGGTCTGTGTAGAGAGAACAGCAGAGAAGACCTAGGACTGAACCCTGAGGAATCCCAACAGCAAGAGCGAGCGGAGGTAGAGCCAGTGATTGATACACTGAAAGAGAGGCCAGAGAGATAGGAAGAAAACCAAGAGAGAATGGTACCCTTAAGGCTGATAGATTGGAGCATAGTGGGGAGTAGATGGTGGTCTACAGTGTCAAATGTTGTAGAGAGATCCAGAAGAATTAGTGGAGAATAGTAAATCATATGGTGATCACCTCAGGGCTCACTATAAGGATGCCATTCTTTTTACAACATTTTCACAGTTTTACATTACCTGAGTATACCATTGAAATGAATGGAAACCATAAGTGAAGGAATTTGCATGTTTGGCTTTCAAGGAGTTTGTGGGCTCTCATGGGGGTTTTCTTTGTTCACTGTTTTCCTATCCAGTCATGCCGAAAAAGAAAAAAAGGGAAATGCTAGTAGTAATATACCTGGTTGACATGGAAAAAAGAGAAGGGAGGGAGGCGAGGTTGGAATCAAGGGTCTAGCTATGAGTGGCATATTTGTATCTATGGACTGGTGCTTAAATGTGTAAAGAACCCTCTGCCACGTAAGGAGATACTAGTATTATAAATGGCACATGGCAGGTGGTGGGATTTTGTTACAGATTGTCCATTGCAACCTAAGAGCTTTACCTGACTTAGCAAAATAAAAGTAAATACATAAAAAGTCATACTGTCCAATTCCACCCCTCTTCTCGAGTTCCCCGACAGTCTCTACACAGAAGGACAAAATTGTTTGTACCCTTCCGCTAAAGAAAGAAAAACCCACAATGATCACTGAAACCAGCACTGGCAGCGCTGTATTGGAATACAGTGAATGGTGTTTTCTGTGATGGATAAATACCCATCACAAAACAGAGTACAATTGGCAATGTAATGATTAATGGTTTATTTTAAAAAAATGAAAAAAAATAATAAAAAATCACCTCCCTTTCCCAAAAATAAAAATAAATAAACAATTTAAAAAAACCATCATAGGCATCGCAGTGTCTGAAAACACCCTTACTATTAAAATATAACAATACTTATTCTATACAGTAAATGGCGTAACAAAAAAAATTCAAAAGTGCCAATCCAACATTTTTTGTCACTTTACCTCCCAAATATATTTAATAAAAAGTGATCAAAAAGTCACACACATTTCAAAAGTATTAAAACGCAACAAAAACTATACATATGTCGTATCGTAATTGCACTAACCTGGAGAGTGAAGGGAAAAGGTCAATTTTACCGCACAGGGAACACCGTAAAACAAAACCCATAAAACGGTGGCAGAATTGTGTTTTTTTTTTTTTCCAATTCCACCCCATTTGGAATTTTTTTCCTGCTCTCCACTACATCATGTGCGATTTTAAATGGTGTCATTACAAAGTACAACTTGTCCCACAAAAAACAAACCCTCATACGGCTATGCGAACGGAAAAATAAAAAAATGATGGCTCTGGGATACGTGGTGGAGTGAAAAGCAAAAATGCAAAAAACTGAAAATAGCAGGGTCCTCTAGGGGTTTCTAGCAGAATTTTGTGTTTTTGTGAATATCCAATACGTATGATATAATAATTAATGAATAATATAATTTTAGCTAAAGTCGTCATCAAGGTCAATGTCACCGTCTACATTGTGAATGAGGAGTTCGCAGATGACCTGAGTAACGAGAGCACCCCCGTATACAGAAACTTCTCAGCCAGGTTCACAGAACAGGTACGTCCAGCATCTTACGGTATGTTACCGAGGAGAAGCACAGGGGAGGTGGTGGGGATACTTTTATTCCCGGGATTATCTCTGAGTGTATTATAATGATGTCCACACTTCCCTCATAATCCAGGCCTTAATGGGGGGGAGGGGCGGCAACTGGTTAGTTATACAATGAAATTCTTTTTACGTTCAGCCGCAGCTCTAGCATTGACAACATTCATTTTAGAACCTCCACCATGCAATCAATTGAGGACCGAGGAATCAGACCTACATCAATCCCATTGTTTAATTGTACTATTATTTTGATGGGAAATCATCCTTAACTTTTTGGGGTAGCACTATTTGTACATCATGATTGCTGATAAAAATTAAGATTTGTGACAACTCACAATCTCAAATTTACTACATCTGCATGCATGTACAGTACAGATCAAAAGTTTGGACACACCTTCTCATTCAAAGAGTTTTCTTTATTTTCATGACTATGAAGGCATCAAAACTATGAATTAACACATGTGGAATTATATACATAACAAACAAGTGTGAAACAACTGAAAATATGTCATATTCTAGGTTCTTCAAAGTAGCCACCTTTTGCTTTGATTACTGCTTTGCACACTCTTGGCATTCTCTTGATGAGCTTCAAGAGGTAGTCCCCTGAAATGGTCTTCCAACAGTCTTGAAGGAGTTCCCAGAGATGCTTAGCACTTGTTGGCCCTTTTGCCTTCACTCTGCGGTCCAGCTCACCCCAAACCATCTCGATTGGGTTCAGGTCCGGTGACTGTGGAGTCCAGGTCATTTTAAGATAGGGAGTGTTTTAGGGCAGCCTTAATTTTTTTATTTTTTTTGCAGTATCACAAATGACCACTAGAGGCTGCACAGAGCCTGTTCTGTCCTTCTCCGGTCTTTGCTCACTTGGGATGGGAAGCAGGGTTGCCAACCAGAAATGTTCTTTTATTTTTGACAACTTATGCCAAAATCATGGATAGCCAACATTTTTCATGGACAATTTGGAAAACCATGTTGAATGATAAAGATTATAAGCAATACACGGCTATTTCTCGATATACTGATAGGAACTCATTATCAGCATTTACTGTGAGTTGTAAAATGATAATTAACACCAAAATAACATAGTCAAGAACCACCAGCTTAAAAAAAAATAAAAAAATAACAGACATGCCTATTTCTAAGGACTGTCCAGAAATTCCTCGGCGATTGGCAATTCTGATGGGAAGGGACTGGCACGGTTGAGGATGGAGGCATAATAGAAAAATTAAAACTTGGAAAATATTCCTTATCTATATATTTTTGTAAATATTATTTTGGCTAATCAAGGTTGCCCCAATTAGATTGGCAAGCCGTTGGTGGAATACAAGGATGGCAGATATCAATTCTTAACTCACTTATATCCATTTGTATTTATTAGATTGGTTTAATCATAAGAAAGCAAATGTCCATCACAAATATAAATTATAGCCATAATGTATGTAGACCCCCAACCCCTGGTAATGATCTTTGGGGATGGTTCTAAATGACGGGGAAGAACAGAGAACATAATGTAAATGACAAAATCCTAGTATTTGATGTTCATATGACTCTTCCTATAGTTGTAGAGCTCCTATGAGGCTGTCTATGTAGACATGCCCATGAGAAAAGATGTTTTTGGAATGATTTCAATTGTCTCTTGGATGTTTTATAAGACGCCATTTTGTTTTTCCTGCAGATGAACCATTTCTACAGAATGAGGGTCCCCTACTTTACAGAGGTCAGGATCTCCTCAATCAGGTGAGAGACTTAATACAATAGAGGAGATTTGGTGTAGAACATAAGGATACACACTGACTTAGTGCATGCCTTTCTCAAGAGTGAACGTTTTTGGTTCATCCACCGAATGAAAGCTCAGATCAGGCATACGTCTTAGAAGGAGTTTAATCTTCTTTTACCCTTACCGCATCCAAAACCACCACAACCCCTTAGATGCATCGTGAGACTTTAATCATCATCTTTTACTCCATCGAAACCCTTACCCCATCCAAATAACCACAACCCCTTAGACAAATTAAAGGGTTTTCTGGGTTGAAGAGGTTATCCGGTCCCAAAATCAAAATTCTTTTTATGTGCACCATGCATACATATGCCCCCAATACCTGTTTTTCATGTCTGAGCTTTCCTTCCCCCCTGGAAGACATCACATTATCCTGGCAGATCTGTTTACTTTCTGCACCTTCTTGTTTTGTTGAATACATAACTTTATTGATACACAATCCTGGCTGCACTGCACAGTGATGAGTCACAGGCTGGCCCCGCCCCCCACTCTGCTCTGCCTGCAGCAGCCACGCCCACTACAACTCCTGTGTTTATCTTTCTACACCCAGACAGGAATCTACTTTTCACCCAGTGTCTAAATCCCATCACTGACCGTCCACAGGCTCTGGCCTCACATGTGTATCTAATCCTATCCTGTGTGATACAGCCTGCTGAGCTGTGTATCTAATCCCATCACTGACCGTCCACAGGCTCTGCCCTCACATGTCTATCTAATCCTGTCCTGTGTGATACAGCCTGCTGAGCTGTGTATCTAATCCCATCACTGACCGTCCACAGGCTCTGCCCTCACATGTGTATCTAATCCTGTCCTGTGTGATAAAGCCTGCTGAGCTGTGTATCTAATCCCATTTTGTATGATACAGCCTGCTGAGCTGTGTATCTAAATCCTTATGCACACTACCGTATCCATTTTGCGGTCTGCAAGACGCAGATCCGCTAAATAAGGACCCACATTTTTTTTCCCAGTCCCATTGGGTTCTATTGATTTCAGGTCTTCATTATGAGGACCAGATTAGGACGTCTTTTTTTTTTTTTGCAGAACTGACATACAGATGTGGAAAACACATGGACTTCATCAGTCTGCTTTCCACACCCATATATCAGTACAGCAAAAGATAGAACATGTCTTATTCTGGTTCTCATAATGCAGATCTAAAACCCATAGAACTCAATGGCTCTGGAAAAAAAATGCACATCTCACACAGGCAGTATCCTTATTTTGCAGATCTGCTACTTGGATAAAGCAGAACAGATACGGTCCTGTGCATGAGGTCTAATCCTATCTTTTTTGGTCCTGACTGCTGAAGGGTTTATCTTGGGCCATCATATGTGATACACGTGAGATAAGACCATGATCAGCCTGGGAAACACGGTCCGCGTGTCGCAGCATCTCCCAGGCCGACCGCACTCTCCTGACCGAACTGACGATATGACATAAATATATGATACAGCCAGTCTCTTATCTGGTCAGGGGAGCCGAGGTAGGAAATTGTGGCTGACACATGGATTGAGACATGGATTCCTGGGCCGATCACAGTAGTTTGCATGATCCCTATCACTCATACTGAGCCGCCATAACAGTGTCATCCACAGTGTCCCCATAACAGTTACATCCACAGTGTCCCCATAACAGTGACATCTAGAGCACCCACATAACAGTGACATCCACAGATCCCCCATAACAGTGACATCCACAGATCCCCCATAACAGTGACATCTAGAGCACCCACATAACAGTTACATCCACAGTGTCCCCATAACAGTTACATCCACAGTATCCCCATAACAGTTGCATCCACAGTGTCCCCATAACAGTGACATCTAGAGCACCCACATAACAGTGACATCCACAGATCCCCCATAACAGTGACATCCACAGTGTCCCCATAACAGTGACATCCACAGTGTTCCCATAACAGTGACATCTAGAGCACCCACATAACAGTGACATCCACAGATCCCCCATAGCAGTGACATCCACAGATCCCCCATAACAGTGACATCTAGAGCACCCACATAACAGTGACATCCACAGTGTCCCCATAACAGTTACATCCACAGTATCCCCATAACAGTTACATCCACAGTGTCCCCATAACAGTGACATCTAGAGCACCCACATAACAGTGACATCCACAGATCCCCCATAACAGTGACATCCACAGTGTCCCCATAACAGTGACATCCACAGTGTTCCCATAACAGTTACATCCACAGTGTCCCCATAACAGTGACATCTAGAGCACCCACATAACAGTGACATCCACAGATCCCCCATAATGGTGACATCCACAGTGTCCCCATAACAGTTACATCCACAGTGTCCCCATAACAGTGACATCTAGAGAACCCACATAACAGTGACTTCCACAGATCCCCCATAATGGTGATATCCACAGTGTCCCATAACAGTGACATCCATAGTGCTTCCATAACCGTGTCATCCACAGTGCCCCCATAACAGTGACCTCCACAGTGGCCCATAACAGTGACATCCACAGTGTCTCCATAACAGTGACCTCCACAGTGTCCCATAACAGTGACATCAACAGTGCTTCCATAACCATGACATCCACAGTGCCCCCATAACAGTGACCTCCACAGTGTCCCATAACAGTAAAATTCACAGTGCCCCCATAACAGTGACATCCACAGTGATCCCATAACAGTGACATCTGCAGTACCTCTATAACAGTGACATCCCCAGTGCCTCTATAACAGTGACCTCCACAGTGCCTTCATAACAGTGACATCCCTAGTGATCCCATAACAGTGACATCTACAGTGCATCCATAACAGTGACATCCACAGCACCTCCATAACAGTGACATCCACAGTGCTCCCATAACAATGATATCTAGAATGCCCTATAATAGTGACATCCACAGTGCTTCCATAACAGTGACATCCACAGTGCCCCATAACAGTGACATCCACAGTGATCCCATAACAGTGACCTCCACAGTGCCTCTATAACAGTGACATCCACAGTGCCTCTATAACAGTGACATCCACAGTGCCTCTATAAGAGTGACATCCACAGTGCCCCCATAACAGTGACATCCACAGTGTTCCCATAACAGTTACATCCACAGTGTCCCCATAACAGTGACATCTAGAGCACCCACATAACAGTGACATCCACAGATCCCCCATAACAGTTACATCCACAGTGTCCCCATAACAGTGACATCTAGAGCACCCACATAACAGTGACATCCACAGATCCCCCATAACAGTGACATCTAGAGCACCCACATAACAGTGACATCCACAGTGTCCCCATAACAGTTACATCCACAGTATCCCCATAACAGTTACATCCACAGTGTCCCCATAACAGTGACATCTAGAGCACCCACATAACAGTGACATCCACAGATCCCCCATAACAGTGACATCCACAGTGTTCCCATAACAGAGACATCCACAGTGTTCCCATAACAGTTACATCCACAGTGTCCCCATAACAGTGACATCTAGAGCACCCACATAACAGTGACATCCACAGATCCCTCATAACGGTGACATCCACAGTGTCCCCATAACAGTTACATCCACAGTGTCCCCATAACAGTGACATCTAGAGAACCCACATAACAGTGACTTCCACAGATCCCCCATAATGGTGATATCCACAGTGTCCCATAACAGTGACATCCACAGTGCTTCCATAACCGTGTCATCCACAGTGCCCCCATAACAGTGACCTCCACAGTGGCCCATAACAGTGACATCCACAGTGTCTCCATAACACTTACATCCACAGTGTCCTCATAACAGTGACATCTAGAGCACCCACATAACACAGATCCCCATAACAGTGACATCCACAGTACCCCTATAACAGTGACCTCCACAGTGTCCCATAACAGTGACATCAATAGTGCTTCCATAACCATGACATCCACAGTGCCCCCATAACAGTGACCTCCACAGTGTCCCATAACAGTAAAATTCACAGTGCCCCCATAACAGTGACATCCACAGTGCCTCCATAACAGTGACATCCACAGTGATCCCATAACAGTGACATCTGCAGTACCTCTATAACAGTGACATCCCCAGTGCCTCCATAACAGTGGTATCCACAGTGCCTCTATAACAGTGACCTTCACAGTGCCTCCATAACAGTGACATCCCTAGTGATCCCATAACAGTGACATCCACAGCACCTCCATAACAGTGACATCCACAGTGCTCCCATAACAATGATATCTAGAGTACCCTATAACAGTGACATCCAGAGTGCCCCATAACAGTGACATCCACAGTGCTTCCATAACAGTGACATCCACAGTGCCCCATAACAGTGACATCCACAGTGATCCCATAACAGTGACCTCCACAGTGCCTCTATAACAGTGACATCCACAGTGCCTCTATAACAGTTACATCCACAGTGCCTCTATAACAGTGACATCCACAGTGCCTCTATAAGAGTGACATCCACAGTGCCCCCATAACAGTGACATCCACAGTGATCCCATAACAGTGACCTCCACAGTGCCTCTATAACAGTGACATCCACAGTGCTCCCATAACAGTGACATCCACAGTGTCCCCATAACAATGATATCTAGAGTGCCCTATAATAGTGACATCCAGAGTGCCCCATAACAGTGACATTCACAGTTCCCCATGTGCCACCCACAATGCCCCGAGTGACATCCAGTGCCGTCCACATTGCCCCATGTGACATCCAGTGTGCCCTCATGTGCCATCCACAGTGCCCCAATGTACAATCCACAGTGCCCCCATATGACATCCACAGTGCCCCATGTGTCTTCCAGTGCCCCCATGTGCCACCCAGTGCCCCCATGTGCCACCCAGTGCGCCTCATGTGTCATCCACTGTGCCCCATGTGCCATCCGAGGTGCCCCAGTTACATCCAGTGCCCCAATGTGCCATCTACATTGCCCCCATGTGCCATCCACAGTGCCCCCATGTGCCATCAATAGTGCTCCCATTGCCATCCACAGTGCCCCATTTGCCATCCAGTGCCCCATGTGCCATACACAGTGCCTAATGTGCCATCCACAGTTCCCTATTGCCATCCACAGTGACATCCACAGTGCCTCTATAACAGTGACATCCACAGTACCCCCATAACAGTGACATCCACAGTGCCTCAGTAACAGTGACATCTACAGTGCCCCATAACAGAGACATCCACAGTGCCCCAGTACAGTGACATCCACAGTGATCCCATAACCATGACATCCATAGTGCCTCCATAACAGTGACATCCAAAGTGCCCCATGTGCCATCCACAATGCCCCGAGTGACATCCAGTGCCATCCACAGTGCCCCATGTGACATCCAGTGTGCCCTAATGTGCCATCCACAGTGCCCCAATGTACAATCCACAGTGCCCCCATATGACATCCACAGTGCCCCATGTGCCATCCAGTGCCCAATGTGCCACCCAGTGCACCCCATGTGTCATCCACTGTGCCCCATGTGCCATCCACAGTGCCCCAGTGACATACAGTGCCCCCATGTGCCATCTACATTGCCCCAATGTGCCATCCACAGTTCCCCAGTGACATCCAGTGCCCCATGTGCCATCATTAGTGCTCCCATTGCCATCCACAGTGCCCCATTTGCCATCCAGTGCCCCATGTGCCATCCACAGTGCCCAATGTGCCATCCACAGTTCCCCATTGCCATCCATAGTGCCCCCATGTGCCATCCAGTGCCCCAGTGACATCCAGTGCCCCCATGTGCCATATACAGTGCTCCCATTGCCTCCATGTGCCATCCACAATGCCCTGAGTGCCATCCAGTGCCATCCACAGTGCCCCATGTGACATCCAGTGTGCCCTCATGTGCCATCCACAGTGCCCCCATATGAAATCCACAGTGCCCCATGTGCCATCCAGTTACCAATGTGCTATCCAGTTCCCCATGTGCCACCCAGTGCACCCCATGTGTCATCCAAAGTGCCCCATGTGCCATCCACAGTGCCCCAGTGACATCCAGTGCCCCCATGTGCCATCTACATTGCCCCAATGTACCATCCACAGTTCCCCAGTCACATCCAGTGCCCCCATGGGCCATTAATAGTGCTCCAATTGCCATCCACAGTGCCTCATTTGCCATTCAGTGCCCCATGTGCCATCCACAGTGCCCAATGTGCCATCCACAGTTCCCCATTGCCATCCATAGTTCCCCCATGTGCCATCCAGTGCCCCAGTGACATCCAGTGCCCCCATGTGCCATATACAGTGCTCCCATTGCCCCCATTGCCATCCACAGTGCCCCCCAATGTGCCAGTCAGTGCTCCCAGTGAGATCTACAACATAGCGATCAGCCACTGTGGATGATCGCTATGCTGTCACTCCTGCACAGCGCTTACATCGCACTGTGCAAGAGTCAGTGCAGGCTTCAGATACATAAATGAAAAAAGGAAACTAAAACAAGGAATTAACAAATTAAAAACAAAAGAAGGAAGGTATATGGAAGAAGATAAAGAACTAGCTGACTGCCTCAATGAATACTTCTGTTCAGTTTTTACAAAGGAAAATGAAGGAAAAGGACCTTAGTTAGGAAAGAAGACTAATGAATCTTTTGATTCATGTGTCTTTACAGAGGAAGAGGTTCTAAGTCAGCTGTCTAAAATTAATACAAATAAGTCACATGGGCCTGATGGGATACACCCAAAGCTATTAAAAGAGCTCATCAGTGAACTAGCAAAACCATTAACAGATTTATTTAACCAATCACTGGTAACAGGAGTCGTCCCAGAAGATTGGAAATTAGCAAATGTTGTACCCATTCACAAGAAAGGTAGTAGGGAGGAATTGGGCAACTATAGGCCAGTAAGCCTGACATCAATAGTGGGGAAATTAATGGAAACCATACTCAAGGAGAGGATTGTGGAATATCTAAAATCCCATGGATTGAAAGGTGACAAACAGAATGGGTTTACTTAGGGGAGATCATGTCAAACTAATCTTATTGATTTTTTTGATTGGGTGACTAAAATAATAGATGGCGGAGGTGCAGTAGACATCGCTTATCTAGACTTTAGTTAGGCTTTTGATACTGTCCCACATAGAAGGCTTATCAATAAATTGCAGTCTTTGGGCTTGGACTCCCATATTGTTGAATGGATTAGGCAGTGGCTGAGGGACAGGCAACAGAGGCTTGTAGTCAATGGAGTATATTCAGACCAAGGTCTTGTTACCAGTGGGGTACCTCAGGGATCTGTTCTGGGACCAGGGCCGGCTCCAGGTTCATGTGGGCCCTTGGGCGATAAGGAAAACTAGAGGAATGGTCAAAAATCTGGCAACTAAAATGAATGTTGATAAGTGCAAGATAATGCACCTATCCATGCTTGGAAGAAAGACGAGACAGAGGGGATATGATAGAAACTTTTAAGTACATAAAGGGAATCAACAAGGTAAAAGAGGAGAGAATATTTAAAAGAAGAAAAACTGCTACAAGAGGACATAGTTTTAAATTAGTGGGGCAAAGGTTTAAAAGTAATATCAGGAAGTATTACTTTACTGAGAGAGTAGTGGATGCATGGAATAGCCTTCCTGCAGAAGTGGTAGCTGCAAATACAGTGAAGGAGTTTAAGCATGCATGGGATAGGCATAAGGCCATCCTTCATATAAGATAGGGCCGGGGGCTATCCATAGTATTTAGTATATTGGGCAGACTAGATGGGCCAAATGGTTCTTATCTGCCGACACATTCTATGTTTCTATGTTTCTATGGCTTCACATAGAAGCCTGTACACTGCAGAGAGCGGCCGGCAATCCTGCACATGCGCACTAGCATTCTGCATAGTGCGCTTGCGTTGTGAGTGAGGACAGCTGGCCAGAGCTTTCTTTTGCAGGAGGCGGTGACGTCATTTATGACGATCCGTCTCCTGCTCAAGAAAGAGAGCGAAGACAGGAAGAGAAGAAGACAGAGACTCACCGTAAGACCAAAAAGCCCGACAGGAGCAGTCACATGACAGGGTGGTGGATCTTGGAATGGGCTGCACTGTGGAAGGTAAGTACCAGACCAACATTCTTCCTTTTAGTGATGAGCGAAGCTTTGCCGAATTTCTCAAAGAAATTAGCTTTGTGATGAATAACTTCATCACAAAGCACATTTCTTTGTAATTAGCGGGCACAATGACAGGAAACGGCAATTGCATCGCCCCCTGTCATTGAACCTCTAAGATGCCGCCGTTCATCGCTGATTGCGGCATCTGAGATGAACATTGATGGCTTTCAGGGGTTAATCCGGTGGGGGGGGGGAATGGAGGCCGCCGGGATCATCTTGATTGGAGACACCACGCACAATCTCGTGTGGAATCTTCAATCAAGATGGCCACGCCAGCCTCTTCGCATGCAAATATATGAGGTGAGTATAATCCCCCCCCATATCAGGAAAAATTTAATCATTACCACGAAGCACAAGGAAATTCAACTTCGCGATAAATCAAATTTTCCCTGAAATTCGGATCAAAGTCCACTTCGGATACTTCGATTTGCTCAACCCTAGTTACTTTACATTTTAGCGCTAAGTCAAGTAACCACAGGTGTCCAATGTTTCTAGTTTTAAATGTCTTTGCTCCAAGGTGTTAATGAAACACCTCCATAACCACTGGGTTATGTGATTCTGTGATCAAGTAGACACCACAGTCATATTATTTACATATGAGCACAGGCTACTGGTGGGAGGAGAGACTATTCTATAATAGAAATCACCCATGAAGCCTCACTGAAAACCTACTAGTTCTAGGTTTAGTTTGAATATGTTCACAGAATATATTTGCCCTAATGATAGTTTTGCCAAATATACATTATATGTTGAATATGGGGTCAAAGGCGCTTATCTTTAGGTAAAGGAGTCAAGTTTGACTTGAAAATAGATTTATGTTCTTATAGTCATTGTCCAGTTCTGAAAAGCCATTTTCATAACCCTCTTAGGCAATTCTAATAGAGTTCATCTATTTAGGATCCTCATCTCTTGGCTGGAGTGGACAGTAGTTAAGCAGAGCTTACCTCACTTTGGAGGCCCTGTCCTGTCCAGAAAATCCATTAACATGAAAGAGCATGGCATAATATTTATTTCCTACTGTAGGAGTGTGGCAGGGGCAGCACTATGAAGTGCCTTTTGCGCTGTGGCATTAGAAGAATTTTGGTATCTCTGACCTTTAGTCTAACCAGACTGTCTATTACTCTGTAATTCCTATAGCGCTATACTATGGAAACAGTAGGTCTAACAGGCCCTATAAACATATTTAGTTATTCCTATGCAGTCATAGATCTATTAAAGTGTATTCCAATGATATAAGAGTACCCCCTGTCCGCATTGTAAACCATGTAAAAACAACTTTAAATTGATCTGTCAATCACATTTCTTTATGCCCAAGGGGCGTTTTTTCTCATACCTTTGTGCCCAGCCGCGCCTCAACTGTCGATTCCTACCGCCGCCCAGCTCATTATTATTCACTGCGCTGGGCGGCTCTTAAGTTCCCCGATCCTGTCAGTTTCCACGCATGCCCGATAGATACTTATGGGCATCGGCCTCAATCGGACCATCTGCGCATGCGCCGGCACCCTCCGAAGCCTGTAATTGAATCCGATCTCTCCTCCAAGGCACTCGTATCCAGCGCTTCAGAGTACTGATGTCATCAGATATTAGGATGGTTAATGCGCCTGCGCAGGCCAAGAAACTCTTCTCTCGGGTGACAGGATCGGGGAATGTAAGAGCCGCCCAGCGCAGTGAATAATAATGAGCTGGGCGGCGCTAGGAATCGACAGTTGAGGCGCGGCTGGGCACAAAGGTATGAGAAAAAACGCCCCTTGGGCATAAAGAAATGTGAAAAAACGCCCCTTGGGAATAAAGAAATGTGATTGACAGATCAATATATAGTTGTTTTTACATGGTTTACAATGCGGACAGGGGGTACTCTTATATCATTGGAATACACTTTAATAGATCTATGACTGTATAGGAATAACTAAATATGTTTATAGGGCCTGTCAGTGTCCCTTTAAAGAGCACACCAAATTCTTCAAATAACTTATTTATTAACTTCAACTTTTCTTCATATATAACATTGCCGCCTCTGCAGCAGATAGTCCATGTACATAACACGTGCTGAAAAGATATCACAAAATGGCGGTATGCATAAGATGGTGGTTCAACTGTTCAATCTTGTCATTCAACATAAAATGGTGGATATATTTCTCTCTTTAGTATCTGTACTCTCACTTTAGGTTGTTTAAGCACTTTATGATCTCTCTGTAAGTAAACACATATATATCTAGTTTAGTATACAGTTCTAATCACAATACTAACAACATGAACATTATATAACTGTTTTAAATACCTATATTGGCCTCTTGTTCCCATAAAACTCAGCTCTCAGTGGAGTGAATGTTTCTTCAGCTCCTGTCTCTGGTGAATAATGATTCTAGTAGCAGGAGCTGGGGGAATTCCCAGACAGGTTGCGTGGGAGGCTGGCTGTGATTGGTGAAAACTCTTGCTCTGTGAGCTGCTGGCTGTGATTGGTCTAGACTTCTGTCCAGTAACAACAGATTAACACTATACTTTCTGTTGTTTCTGCTGTGTCACTGAGCTTACCTTACATTACCAAATAAATCTTAAAGGCATATTATCTTTTGAAGTCACAGTAAATAGCTCTACTTTTGTCTTTAACACATAAACATAGGAACTGTATTAATGCTATTGGCAGGTCTAGCTGTATACACATATAAGCTATACTAGCAACCTAGGACAGGTCTTAGCTGGCCAGCTACACTCCCACCAAAATTACCTATACTTCTATGTTCTTAGTGGTAGGACTTGGACATGAATTTGAGAAATTTTTCATCAGGTTCTCACCTCTCAAGTGTCTTTTATCACTCTCAAGTAGAACAACTATCTTCTGTATAGGATGTTCCAACCTGAGTGGAGTAGTGAGACGTTTTCCTTTTTTGTCAAGTTTTGAGTCTCCTATTTGTAACAACACTCTTCTTACTAGTTTGTCTTCATCCTTTTGAACTTTTTGAACTTTGGCCAATTTCCATTGACTTCTAGGTAAATCTTCTTCTTTTACTAACACTATGTCACCAACTTGGACATTTCTTCTGGGTGTTTCCCATTTACTTCTTAGCATAAGATTGGCTAAGTACTCTTTCCTCCATCTATTCCAAAGCTGTTCTGATAGATATTGAACACTTCGCCATCTCCTTTTAGTATATAAATCCTCTTTGGTGCACTTGCCATGCGGTGGCTGTATGTAATCAGACTTAAGGTGAAGTAGATGGTTGGGAGTTAAAGGGTCCGAACTTGTTGGATCGTTGATGTTATTAACTGTAAGTGGACGACTGTTAACAATAGACATTACTTCCTAGAATAGGGTCCTAAGTGAAGCATCATCTATTCTTCCAGGTTTCTTTTTCAACACTAAACTTAACACATTTTTCACAGTTCTGATTTGTCTTTCCCAAACTCCTCCTGTATGGCTTGCATGTGGAGCATTCATATGAAAATCACACTGTTTCTCTAACAAATACTCAGTTACTTATTCTTTATCAATCTCTTTAAGATCTTTCTTCAATTCATTCTTTGCTCCGACAAAATTAGATACTTGGTCAGATTTAAGCTCTCTGACGGTACCTCTAATGGCTATGAAACATCTTAAGGCGTTGATGAATGCGTCAGTTGACATATCTCTAACATTTCCAGGTGAATCGCTCTGGAACTCAGACATGTAAATATTAGTCCATATCTCTTGTACTCCTTGGGTTTTGCTTGGTGATGAATGGGCCAAAGCAATCCGTTCCGCTATAAAGAAATGGTGGTGATGGGTTTACACTATCTGCCGGTAAATCTGCCATTCTTTGTTCTTCGGTATGTCTATGTGTCTTTCTGCAGACTGCACATTTACTTATATACTTTGCTATAATTTTGCTTCCTTTCACAATCCAGTAACCACCTTCTCTCAAACAGCTTTGGGTAAAGCTTCTTCATTGATGCAAGGATTTGTTGTGGTAGTGATCAATTATCAATCTAGAGTTTTTGGGTAGAATTGCTGGATGCTTCACTCTGCTAGGTAACAATGCATTTTCCAGTCTCCCTCCCACCTTCAGTATACCATCCTGCAGAACAAGATTAAGCTTGTACAATGGGTGGTTGTTTGGAAGCCTTTTAGGTTCTTGACTAAGTTTCTTCAACTCTTCACTGTAGAATCTCTGTTGAATGAGTCTTATGACTGTTTCTTCAGCTTTCATTCTTTCTTCTACATTCAACAATTCCTTCTTTCTGATTTCCTTTGCCAAATGTTGAATTCAAGCAACTACGTTTATGACTGTATTCAATTTTGAACATCTGGCTAGTCTTTCAAGTATGTCATCTTGACACTTGGCAGCAGTGCTCAATGTTTGTACAACTTTTACTTCTGGATCACCCATAGACAATTCTGTGTAACCTTTACTGGTCATGATTTCCTTTTCCCAAAGGAACTCTGGACCGGTGAACCAGTTCAGATTTTTCAATTCTGTTACATTCAGGCCTCTTGAAGCATGATCTGCTGGGTTATGCTTTGTGTCAATGTGATGCCAATGTTCTGGATTTGTTATTTCCCAAATTTTCTCAACTCTGTAGGCGACAAAGATATGGAATCTTATGTATCCTAGGACAACTTGTGAGTCTGTCCAAAAATATTCTTTATCTATTTTCAATTCCAATTCTTCTCTCATAAGCTTACTGATGCTGAAACAACAGCTGCTGTCAGTTCAAGTCTTGGTATTGTCTAAATACTGGTAGGTTCAACTCTGGCCTTCCCCATAACCAGGGAACAGTGTATCTTTTCTTTTCCTATTACTCTGATGTAGGAGCACTGACCATAACCATAACTACTGGCATCTGAAAAATGATGACATTCTATTTTCTTGTACTTTCCGAAATCATGAGGTACAAAAGATCTGGGTATCCGAACTTCTCTCAAGTTTTGCAAGTCTCTTATCCAAATTTCCCACCTTAGCCTGAAATTATCAGGTATGGGCTCGTCCCATCCCAACTTCTGTCTGCATAATTCTTGTAGTATTTCTTTGCTCTGAGGATTACTGGGGCCAAGAATCCCAATGGATCAAATATAGAAGCCACTGTGGAAAAAATGGTTTGTCTAGTTGCAACTTTCTCTTCAATAGATACTTCAAAGAAGAACTTGTCGTTCTCTACATTCCATCACAATCCAAGTACGTTCAGAACTAGAAGATGATCATAATTGAGATCTACATTCTTCATTGTTGCTGCACGTTCAGAGTCACTGATGAATTCCAGTACTTCTCTGTTGTTTGAGATGAATTTGTGACGGCGCAGGTTTCCTCTTGCGCATAACTCTTGGCTTTCTTTCACTAGTTTGATTGCAGATTCTGTAGAATCTAGACTTATGAGACCATCATCTACATAAAAGTTTTTCTTCAGAAAATTTGCTGCTGATGTGCAATCCTTTTCATTCTAGTTAGCCAGGTACTTCATACCATAATTGGCGCAACCTGGAAACGATGCTGCTCGAAACAAGTGTACTTTCATTCTGTATTCTGCTGGCTCTGAATACCATAGAAACCTCAGGAAGTCTCTATCTTCATTCTTCACATGAAACTGGTGGAACATCTTTTCAACCTCACACATGACCGCTATGGGATACTTTATGAATCTACAGAGTACTCCAGGCAGAGTGTTTGTAAGATCTGGTCCTTTTAGTAGATGATCGCTCAATGCAACACCATTGTATTTTGCTGAGCAATCAAATAGTATCTGGTTTCTTTGAGTGGTAAACACCTTGATGTGGGATGTACCACACTTATCCTTCTTTAGGTTTGTTATTACCTGTCTCTGCCTGTCCTTCTTTGAGGATGCCTTCCATGAATTTCAAATAATCCTGCTTGAATTTGGGATCTCTTCCCATCTTTTTCTTCAAACATTTCAATCTTGCTAGGGCAAGATTTCTGTTATTTGGCAGACGATGTCATTCTCTAAAAGGTAAGGGCATTTCAAGATGACCTTGTTGATTCTGTTGATACTTTCTTCTAGAGTGTGTACGAACTTTGTCTTCTTGGGATACACTCTTTTCTTTAGAACTTATGTCTGCAAAGTTGGATTCAAGGATCTTGATTACTTTTGCTGGACTTACAGTTGGTAACTCTTGGACAGATATTCGATGACACAATCCTGTCACCTGTCTTGAGTTTGCGACCTGCTGTTTTCCTCCAACAACACCCCATCCTAGATCAGTTTGAACAGCGTAGGGTTCACCCTTTCCTCCTGTGATTACCTTTTGTGCTACCAAGGTTTCGGGACAATAGTACCTAACAGTCCAACACCAAACTCCTTCAGCAGGGACATTTCATGAGATATGACAGATAGGTGCTCCCATTCATTGGTTGTTTCACTGGTAGGTATGCAATCTCAATCTAGAGGTATATCGTCTTTTGTATAAGCTGGAGGTAGATCTAATGTGCAGTTTGAATGAAGTCCTCTAACTCTCAGTCCTTTGACCCTTTCACTGTTCACTAATGTGTCTCTCCCCGTCATTGTGATGAGTTTGAGCTTCACTGGTTCTGTAGCCACACTCTGGGCATCCAGTAAAGCATAGGCGTATACCTTCTTGTTCCTCCTTTTTGGATTTAATATGCACACTGGTACAACCATTGATGTGCCATTGCTTTCTCCTTCCCTACCGATACTTTATTTTCTTCCTCAGTATCTTCAGGTATTGAGGATTTATCTTTCTTTGGACGTTCTTCATGTAGTGGTGTAGGATAGCGTTTTTTGCAAACACTGCATGTGGCCTTTTTCTTACACTCTTTAGTAACATGGCCTTTTCTTAGACATCCAAAACACAGTTGGTTATCCAGAACAATTTTTTTCTTTTCATCTAGGGACTTCTCCTTCAATTGTTGGCACTTGTGCATGGAGTGGTTCTCTACACAGAATATACATTTGAAGGAATTCTGAAGATTTTTTGGTTCTGTCTCTCTACTGATCCCAGTAGTGACTTTGAACTTGCTCTCGTAGGTATCTGGACCTTTAGCTGCTGTGTTGGTTGCAAAGCTAGTTGCTCTTGTGCGTCTTATATCTCTCACAGGCCTTTCTTCTAAGGATTTTAAGACGTAAGATGCTGTTACTGGATTACATGCTATCCATTAGAGATGTCGTGAACATAAAAGTTTCCGTTCGCGGACAGCGAACGCGAACTTCCGCAAGTGTTCGCGAACGGTCGAACCGGGCAAACAGCCATAGACTTCAATAGACAGGCGAATTTTAAAACCCACAGGGACTCTTTCTGGCCACAATAGTGATGGAAAAGTTGTTTCAAGGGGACTAACACCTGGACTGTGGCATGCCGGAGGGGGATCCATGGCAAAACTCCCATGGAAAATTACGTAGTTGACGCACAGTGTTGTAAGTTGAATTTGCAATGCGATTAATATAACCTGCATTAATCACATTGCAAATTCAACTTAGAGCTAAGTTCCTAATGGTTGTATTACTAGAATTGACGAATATAACGAATATAGCACTATATTCTCAATCTTCGTTATATCCTAGCAATACAACCATTAGGAACCCAGCTCTAAGTTGAATTTGCAATGCTATTATTATAACCTGTATTAATCGCATTGCGATTACAACTTAGATCTGAGTTCCTAATGGTTGTATTGCTAGAATTGATGAATATAATGAATATAGCACTATATTCTCAATCTTCGTTATATTCTAGCAATACAACCATTAGGAACCCAGCTCTAAATTGAATTTGAAATGCGATTAATATAACCTGTATTAATCGCATTGCGATTACAACTTAGATCTGAGTTCCTAATGGTTGTATTGCTAGAATTGATGAATATAATGAATATAGCACTATATTCTCAATCTTCGTTATATTCTAGCAAACGCGAACAAGCTATGTTTGCCGGGAACTGTTCGCCGGCGAATAGTTCGGGACATCTCTACTAGCCATGCTTCCTTATTGATAAACTCAGAGAACTCTTTAAAACTTGGGAATTCCTTACCTAGATCTAACTGTTCAGTCACATAGTGATTCCATCTCAAAGCCACTTCTTCAGGTATGTAGCTTAGTTAGCATCCTGTGGTTTTCTAGATAATCTTTCAGTACTTCTAGTCCTCGTTCTTGTGGGATGGCATTGCAGAATGCTTGCAGGAAGTCACCATACTTTTGGAGTTTGAAGTGTTCATTTGGACCTATTTTAGGCCAGTTATTCAGTTTGTCTCTAAAGGCTCTTTGTACTAAGAAAGGATGACCATATCTTGTATTCAATTTTTCTCAAGCTTGTTTGTAGGCTTCTTCATCTTTTCTATAGAAGTTACCTTTAAGAACTTCTTTAGCTTCTCCACCAACATATCTCTGAAGATAGAATAACTTGTCAACTGGACTGAAGCAATGATGCTCAATGATTATCTCAAAACTTGCCTTCCACTCTATGAACTTCAGTACGTCTCCAGAAAATACAGTAGGTTCCGGAACGGGAAGTCTAGCTAGGACTGTTCTCTGTGGTCTTGCTGGGACAATGGTTGTAACACTTTCCTGAGCATTGCCATGGCATCTAGGAATAGAATCATCCGGTTCTATTTTCTCACTTACTTCTGAATTCGATGAGTCCTTTTCTTCATCTTTTCCGGTACAGATAGAGGGTAAATCCACACACCTTTTTCCTAACACTGGACTAGATCTCTCTTTGTCTTTCTCAGCAGGGATGGAAGGATAATGACTTATTTCCTCACTAAGTGCTGGATATTTCCTTCCATTCTCCTGGGAGTATATAGGAAAGTAGGAAAGTAGAGTCTGCCTCTTCACTTAGTACAGATTTGAACCTATGACCACTCTTATTCATATCCTCCTCGTCTACTCTGATTCTGGCTTCTATGATCTTAACTTCCTTTTGCCTTTCCAGACTTTTCAATTCAGCTTCCATTTGATGGCGTTGTACATCCTTTTCAGCTTCCTTTTCAGCCATCAGTTGGCGCTGCGCCTCAATGTCAGCTTCCATTTAAATTTCTGCTCTCTTGACAGCAAGTTGTTCAACTAATTCCTTTCTTTTGGCTGAAGTATTTGAGGACTCTGATATAGGGGTGGCACTTCTGCTAGCGAAGGAAGTCTCACTTGAGATTGTGGTTAACCCTAAGGACCTAGCATAGTCTCTCATAAAAAGCTCAGTCATTCTACTTCTTGCTTTAACTTGATCATAGTTTTCTGCAGATGATAGTTCTCTCATGAGCTTTACCAAATCTTTAGTGACTGCAGTACATGTGTCCATGTTCCTTACAATGTCCTGTGAAGGTGTCGTAAGCGACTGCAGGTTGACATATGCTGCCATAAGCCCTGATTAAGATTCTTCTACCGTCTCTACCATATCACTCAAGTTCCATTTTATACCTTCTTTAGCTTTTTACGAATGTCTTTAATGTATCATTTCAATTTATCATACATTTTTTTTTCCTTTCAGTGCTGCTTCTTGCTCCAAATTTTCCAATATCTTTGGGGTCGGTATTCTGGCACGTGATGAACGTCTTAGTTCATCTGTTTGGGCTATATTTTGTTGAGGCAAGACTAATGCTGCATCAGACTCTTCTACCTCAAATAGGTTCCCTCTACTCTATCTATCTTTGTATCCTCTAACAGTGGCATGGTAATACTAGGTTCAGACATTTTACTTTAATTGCTATAGCAATCAGTTCAAATATTAGGAGTCCTTTCACTTTAAATGCAATATTGACAAATGCAGAAATAAATGACTTTCACTTTAATTGTAACAGCGAGAAATGAAGGCAATAAATGACTTTTACTTTAAATGCAATAGAGTCCATGTAATACAAACTGTCCTTTGTTTGACTTTAAAGTCTTTATCTGAACACAAAAATCTCTCTTTATGCCAAAGCCTATATGCAATGATAAGTAATAAAGGAAAGCTTTGACCTTATTCTGAAGAGCAGGATACTGCGATCTGAAGGTTGCTGGAACAAATGTCTGTCTTAAAGGAGACTTGTCATTTCTTGATATGATGCGATGCTCTGCACTGACTTGCGATGCTCTGTGCAGACTTGCGATGCTGTGCGCTGAGTTGCGATACTCTGTGCAGACTTGCGATGCTTTGTGATGACTTGCGATGCGCTGACTTGGATACGCTGCTGCAGGCTTTGGGCCTAGTGGTGGGAAGCTAGCTGACTGCAGTACGCGGTCATTCCGTGGATAGCGGTGCAGGCACTCTAGCTCTGGACTTTGGCCTCCCACCATGCGTCTCTTTCTCTAGGGATTGCAGGAGGGTTGGCGCTCTTTCTTTGTCTATTTTGTCTTTGCCGTTCTGCCACTTTAAGAGACAGCTGCAGTTTGCCCTCTGAGGGCTATAGTTCCACTGTGGCAGGCGCAGCACTATGAAGTGCCTTTTGCGCTGTGGCATTAGAAGAATTTTGGTATCTCTGACTTTTAGTCTAACCAGGCTGTCTATTACTCTGTAATTCCTCTAGCGCCGTTCTATGGAAACAGTAGGTTTAAAGAGCACACCAAATGCTTCAAATAACTTCTTTAACTTCAACTTTTCCTTATATATAACACTGCTGCCTCCACAGCAGATAGTCCATGTACATAACACGTGTTGAAAAGATATCACAAAATGGCGGTATGCATAAGATGGTGGTTCAAATGTTCAATCTGTCATTCAACATAAAATGGTGGATATATTTCTCTCTTCAGTATCTGTACTCTCACTTTAAGTTATTTAAGCACTTTATGATCTCTCTGAGAGGTATACAGTATCTGAGGTCTAACTAATAGTTCACTTGCAGTATGCAGTTAGCAGTAACTATTTGCAGATTGGTTGAGTATGATCTGGTATAGTTGTATGCAATTTGGATTGCAATATGGAATCTGAATTTGGATTGTGAACTTTGTAGTTTGCAATTGTAGTTTGCAATTGAACTTGTATTTGATTTGCAATTTAATTTGTATGTTTTTTTTTGGAACTTTAAGTAAACACATACACTCACCTAAAGAATTATTAGGAACACCATACTAATACGGTGTTGGACCCCATTTTGCCTTCAGAACTGCCTTAATTCTACGTGGCATTGATTCAACAAGGTGCTGATAGCATTCTTTAGAAATGTTGGCCCATATTGATAGGATAGCATCTTGCAGTTGATGGAGATTTGAGGGATGCACATCCAGGGCACGAAGCTCCCGTTCCACCACATCCAAAAGATGCTCTATTGGGTTGAGATCTGGTGACTGTGGGGGCCATTTTAGTACAGTGAACTCATTGTCATGTTCAAGAAACCAATTTGAAATGATTCGAGCCTTGTGACATGGTGCATTATCCTGCTGGAAGTAGCTATCAGAGGATGGATACATGTTCTCATTCTGTTTACGCCAAATTCGGACTCTACCATTTGAATGTCTCAACAGAAATCGAGACTCATCAGACCAGGCAACATTTTTCCAGTCTTCAACAGTCCAATTTTGGTGAGCTCGTGCAAATTGTAGCCTCTTTTTCCTATTTGTAGTGGAGATGAGTGGTACCCGGTGCGGTCTTCTGCTGTTGTAGCCCATCCGCCTCAAGGTTGTGCGTGTTGTGGCTTCACAAATGCTTTGCTGCATACCTTGGTTGTAACGAGTGGTTATTTCAGTCAACGTTGCTCTTCTATCAGCTTGAATCAGTCGGCCCATTCTTCTCTGACCTCTAGCATCCACAAGGCATTTTCGCCCACAGGACTGCCGCATACTGGATGTTTTTCCCTTTTCACACCATTCTTTGTAAACCCTAGAAATGGTTGTGCGTGAAAATCCCAGTAACTGAGCAGATTGTGAAATTCTCAGACCGGCCCGTCTGGCACCAACAATCATGCCACGCTCAAAATTGCTTAAATCACCTTTCTTTCCCATTCTGACATTCAGTTTGGAGTTCAGGAGATTGTCTTGACCATTACCACACCCCTAAATGCATTGAAGCAACTGCCATGTGATTGGTTGACTAGATAATTGCATTAATGAGAAATAGAACAGGTGTTCCTAATAATTCTTTAGGTGAGTGTATATATCTAGTTTAGTAAACAGTTCTAATCACAATACTAATAACATGAACATTATATAACTGTTTTAAATACCTATATTGGCCTCCTGTTCCCATAAAACTCAGCTCTCAGTTGAGTGAATGTTTCTTCAGCTCTTGTCTCTGGTGAATAAGGATTCTAGTAGCAGGAGCTGGGGGAATTCCCAGACAGGCTGTGTGGGAGGCTGGCTGTGATTGGTGAAAACTCTTGTTGTGTGAGAGGCTGGCTGTCATGCCCTGCTCAGGCTATGTACGGAGGTCTGCCAGATTAGCAGCACGTGTCTAGCCTTTTGTTTTCTTTTGTTTTGGAGTCGAGCTAGATCCGCCTACCTTCAGGTGCACTGGATGGGGTCGTTGGTTTCAGTTTAAATCACACCCACTCCCAGTGTTCCTTGAGGGTTATAGCTTCTGGCTGGCTTTGTGAAAGCAAGGAATGAAGAATTGGCTGTTCCTGCTCTGAAAGATAAGTTGGTTTCTATTTTCTTGTGGTTTGCTGTCTAGGCTGTTAGAGAGACGCCTGTCCCTCCAGGTTCTGAGGGAGCAGGCTGCCTCTATCCCCCTTTCACCATCTTAGGGACCTTAGGGTATTTTCAGCCCAGGCACGAGGACACATTATTTCCACCTTAAGGGTCTGAATGTGGGCATAGCAGAATAGGGAGAGCTGGTAGGGATTTGTCAGGAGGTGACCTTGATCCCCAGCTTCTCACCTAGAAACTTATTTGTTTATTTTTCTATGTGTATGATATCCTGTCCACCGTGACACTGGCTGTGATTGGTCTAGACTTCTGCCCAGTTACAACAGATTAACAATATACTTTCTGTTGTTTGTGCTGTGTCACTGAGCTTACCTTACATTACCAAATGAATCTTAAAGGCATATTATCTTTTTCTGCTTCTGTGAACACAAAATATAACAGTTATATGACATCCAAAACATGAGTAAATAACTCTGCTTTTGTCTTTAACACATAAACATAGGAACTGAATTAAGGCTATTGGCAGGTCTAGCTGTATACACATATAAGCTATACTAGCAACCTAGGACAGGTATTAGCCTGCCAGCTACAGGGAGTGCTTTACGGAAACTGAACATTTACTGCTTGGTGTCATGAACTAGGGAGTGGGGAAGAGGAAGTGCACCCACTAGCTGCCACCCACGCCTCTGTCCCTGCCTACTTACACTAACCGTCCTAAGCGACGGGGCATAACTGGGTGACGGTCCCTAACCTCTCTAAGTGCAGAGAGGCAGAGTGGACAGAGACAGAATATAGCCAGGCAGAGGCAGTAGGAGGAAACCCTGCAGATGGATCCGAAGTCACGTAGTGTCAGGAGCAATACTGAAATGCCAGAGATAAACACTAACGTAGGCGAACAGGGGTAACAAGGATAGTAACCAACACGCCTAGGGTCAAACCAGGAATAGCAAGGACGGGTAAGACTACAAGCCGAGGGTCAAACCTGGAGGTAACGTCAGTACACAAGGAATAGCAAGGACGGGTCAGAGTACAAGCTGAGGGTCAAACCTGGAGGTCATTTCAGTACACAAAGGCAGGCGAGGTCGGGTCAGGAACAAAAGCCAAGGGTCAAAATCCAGAGTAGCAGAAGCACAGAGTAGTAGCAGTTAGGCACAGGACCAAAATCGCAGGCAACCTGTGGCCAGCAGGCTGCCTGTATAAATAGTGAAAGGCTAAGGTCATGTGACGTGGCCAGCATCATATGACCCGCTCAGACACAGAAGCCGAGCACCGAGTGGCCAGCTCGGTGCTCAGCCTGATATTGTTGCCAGGGGAATGGAGAACGCCGACAGCACAGATAGCAGGAGGGCAGTCGGGTCCGCTCCGCCGCCTGTTACCTGGGAGATGGGGACGCCGCATGCGTCGTCGCTCAGGGAGAGAGGCAGGACACCAGCAGCTCAGCGCAGGAACATCGAGTCGCCTGGCGCCCTGTGACACTTGGTTTTTCTACAGACAAGAGACTTTAACAAGTAGAGATCAATTTAAGTGTTAAAGCAGAGAAAATGTCACTCAAAAGAATCTGATGATGATACAACATAGACCGTCAAAATTTGAAGATGTAGATTTCAAAGCCAATTTCTTCCTAAAGGCCATGCTTATTTTGTGGTCTTAGAGACTTGATCAGTATACACAATTGAAGTCTATAGGCCAGCTTTGTAGAAGAGATCTATGCGTAATATAAGGCTGGATCTTGGGTCGACAATTGGATGTTGACTTTGCCTCCTCAGGAAGATAATGTTTAAGATAACGATCTGTAGATCATTACCACATCAAGGACAAGGATTTGCATAACATGGATCAAAAGCCAAGGAACACCAGTAAAATTTGTTATTTTATGTTGTTATTTTAAGTTATGATTCAGATTTAATTAGCTGTTGACATCACAGCCACTTCTTCATTATCGTAAATTACATGATGTCATATAAAGAAACTGAATGTACCAAAGATAGAGCGGCACTGTCCATAAATTTGAGCCAATAAAAATGATAAACAGATGTACCATAGATAGAGCGGCACTGGCCATAAATTTGAGCCAATAAAAATGATAAAGTCAGGTAGAGCTGCCAACCTATTTCACACTGAAACAAGTCTCTTAAATTCTCCTGTAATCGAGAAATCGTAACATAAAATAAAGAGGAAACCTGAGAAGAAAGAGGAAATACTGTGCTTTAGCACTAATTACTCCAGAGATCATTAGTGGATATGGAAAGTGACAGAGAAGCTGGCAATTTCTGAGGAGCCTCCAAACATTTGCTCTCATGTTGTCCAATAAACCAACGATTCTGTCCAGATGGGTTAAAACTAGAGACGAGCGAATTTTTTAAAAATCTGATTAGCCAGTTCGCCAAATTTTTGGGGAAAAATTTGGTTCGATCCAAATAAATTTGTGGCGAATTACATTAAACTGCTATTTGGATGAATTACGTGGCGAATTACGTTAAACTTCTATTGGATTTCACCTCATGAATGAAATGTACATCTGCAGGAAGCCGTGCAAAGTTTAGTTGAACCAGGGTTCCAAGCTCATCCATTGTCTCACTACGGAATTGGTAAAAAGTTACTTCTGTCTGCAGTCTTTTATTACATGGCAGAATACAATATATCACTATTACAAGCAAGATTATAATAACAAGCAGTGATACAAATATTCAAGATGGACCCTTCATCTTTGAGACATCTGTGGACTGTCACCGCCCAGAAGTACTGCAGAAAAAGCTAATCCCATTCTGTCCTTTGGGATCCTTTTCAGGGGGAAAACAGTACCACAGATCTTTCAGTCCCTCAAACAGCAACTGATGGTGCCGTATCAAAGCATTGTTCCATTCATCATTCAGTGGATGAAACACCGCTGACACGCTCAAGGTCAGAGTCACTGCCAACAGAAGGACCTTCATCCTGTGGTTCCAAGACTTTCTTGCAGTGAGAAGCGTGTATCCAGTTGGTTTTTCCTTTAACTTTTACAGCAGTCTCAGTTTTTAACAAAACTTGGAAAGGACCATCAAATCTTGGCTCAAATGTCTTTTTCACATGCCTTTTTATGACAGTCCCTTCCACTGAGTCTGGATCTGGAATGGAAGCAAACACTTGTTTATAACTGTGCTCCAACCTACGGGTGAGGGCCTTCATGTAACTGACCATGCTGTTAGTCTGGAACTGCAATTGTTGAGGAAAATACAGCCCCAGTTTGGGTACAGAACCAAACAAGATTTCATATGGGGATAGGCCAGACCTTTTCCCTGGGGTGGTGCGGATGGAGTACAGGGCAAGGGGGAGGCACTCAGTCCAGGGCTTCCCGGTCTCCTTCATAGCCTTCTGGATTTTTAATAGTGCCGTTCAGTCTTTCCACACGGCCGCTGGATAGGCTGGGTGAAAGCCTGAGTGACCCCCAAGGCTCCCATCACCTCCCTCATCACCTCCCCTGTGAAATGGCTTCCTCTGTCTGATTCTGTCACTTCAGGGACTCCATACCTGCACACAAGTTCACTGACCAGCTTCTTTGCAGTATTCTTGGCATTTGCAGTAGATACAGGGTAAGCCTCCAGCCATCCGGAAAAGAGATCAACGCACACAAGCACATATTCGTATGTTCCTACCTTCGGTAACTGTATATAGTCTATTTGCAGTCTCTGGAATGGGTAAAATGGCCTAGGTGTATGTTTCTTACGTGTCTTAACTACCTGTCCGGGGTTGTTTAGAGCACAGCCTTGCACAAATCTACTGGCAATAGTGGAGAAACCAGGTGCGACCCATCTCTTCAGTACCGTGCTCACCATAGGACTGTTTGATTGGTGTGTGGGCCCGTGGGCCTCCTGTGCCATCATAGGATAGAGGGGAGCAGATAGTGCTAATAGGGTGTTTTAAGCAGCGATTGCCTAGCAAACATAGGTCCGGTTGACACATTTATAAAGGAGTGTATCCACAGGAGGGGACAAAATTGTTAGCTGGTAGCGCATTGTGATAGTAACAGTGTGCAACAACTGAATGTAGATAATAATGAAACAGAGATCCCAAAAGCAGACAGGGGAGAGTGCCCCCTAGTGGATACATCTCACAATTCGACCCTGAGTGACGAGTAAATACATAAAGCAGGCAGAGCTGATATTTTTAAATTCAGACGTTCTAAATGTTTTAAGAAATAATCAATAAACGTTAAATTTTATGTTTATTAACATGTGCTAATCAAGGGACACCTATGGTCTCTTGACCAATTGTAAATAATAATCATAGGATAGAGGGCTCTGGGTAGGCATATTTTTCCTGACACTTCCCAGAGTCCCTGCCCATTCAGCACTGCTCCTCTCTGAGTCCAGGAGCTCTTTTTTCCTTCATCTGCCTGTGCAGACAGTTTAATCAACACGTCTTCAGACATGTGGTGAGGCTCCAGGACGCAGACAGGGATTACCTCAGGTTTCCAAGGCTTCACTGCTGCCTCTTTTGCAGCCCCATCTGCCCTGTTGTTGCCCCTAGCCTCACGGGTTTGTTGTCTGGTATGTGCTTTAACCTTGACAATGGCTACTTCCTCTCGAAGCAATAGTGAGTTCATTAGTTCAAACACTGAGTCATTGTTCTTTATAGATTGACCTGCAGAGATAAGGAAGTCCCTGGCTCTCCAAAAAGAGCCATAATTATGTGCAATACCAAACCGGTACCTAGAGTCTGTAAAAATATTTACTCGTTTACCTTGTGCCATTTTACCTGCTTCAGAGATTGCCTTCAACTCAGCTTCCTGTGCTGACATGTGAGGAAGGAGTGGTTCAGCCAGTACTACCTCATGTTGCGTGACCACTGCATAGCCAGTATGAAATCAGCCATCCTCACCCATGTACAGTTGCAATAAAAAGTATGTGAACCCTTTGGAATGATATGGATTTCTGCACAAATTGGTCATAAAATGTGATCTGATCTTCATCTAAGTCACAACAATAGACAATCACAGTCTGCTTAAACTAATAACACACAAAGAATTAAATGTTACCATGTTTTTATTGAACACACCATGTAAACATTCACAGTGCAGGTGGAAAAAGTATGTGAACCCTTAGATTTAATAACTAGTTGAAGCTTCTTTGGCAGCAATAACTTCAACCAAATGTTTCCTGTAGATGCAGATCAGACGTGCACAACAGTCAGGAGTAATTCTTGACCATTCCTCTTTACAGAACTGTTTCAGTTCAGCAATATTCTTGGGATATCTGGTGTGAATCGCTTTCTTGAGGTCATGCCACAGCATCTCAATCAGGTTGAGGTCAGGACTCTGACTGGGCCACTCCAGAAGGCGTATTTTCTTTTGTTTGGGCCATTCTGTTGTTGATTTACTTCTATGCTTTGGGTCGTTGTCCTGTTGCAACACCCATCTTCTGTTGAGCTTCAGCTGGTGGACAGATGGCCTCAAGTTCTCCTGCAAAATGTATTGATAAACTTGGGAATTCATTTTTCCTTCGATGATAGCAATCCGTCCAGGCCCTGACGCAGCAAAGCAGCCCCAAACCATGATGCCCCCACCATCATACTTCACAGTTGGGATGAGGTTTTGATGTTGGTGTGCTGTGCCTCTTTTTCTCCACACATAGTGTTGTGTGTTTCTTCCAAACAACTCAACTTTGGTTTCATCTGTCCACAAAATATTTTGCCAGTACTGCTGTGGAACATCCAGGTGCTCTTGTGCAAACTATAAACGTGCAGCAATGTTTTTTTGGACAGCAGTGGCTTCCTCTGTGGTATCCTCCTATGAAATCCATTCTTGTTTAGTGTTTTACGTATCGTAGATTCTCTAACAGGGATGTTAGCATATGCCAGAGACTTTTGTAAGTCTTTAGCTGACACTCTAGGATTCTTCTTCACCTCATTGAGCAGTCTGCGCTGTGCTTTTGCAGTCATCTTTACAGGATGGCCACTCCTAGGGAGTGTAGCAGCAGTGCTGAACTTTCTCCATTTATAGACAATTTGTCTTACCGTGGACTGATGAACAGCAAGGCTTTTGAGATACTTTTATAACCCTTTCCAGCTTTATGCAAGTCAACAATTCTTAATTATAGGTCTTCTGAGAGCTCTTTTGTGCAAGGCATCATTCACATCAGGCAATGCTTCTTGTGGAAAGCAAACCCAGAACTGGTGTGTGTTTTTTATAGGGCAGGGCAGCTGTAACCAACACCTCCAATCTCATCTCATTGATTGGAATCCAGTTTGCTGACACCTCACTCCAATTAGCTATTGGAGATGTCATTAATCTAGGGGTTCACATACTTTTTCCACCTGCACTGTGAATGTTTACATGGTGTGTTCAATAAAAACATGGTAACATTTAATTATTTGTGTGTTATTAGTTTAAGCAGACTGTGATTGTCTATTGTTGTGACTTAGATGAAGATCAGATCACATTGTATGACCAATTTGTGCAGAAATCCATATAATTCCAAAGGGTTCACATACTTTTTCTTGCAACTGTATCTGCTGCCATCTACAAAAAACTCAAAATCAGAATTAGGTATGGGTTGATCATGTACATGTGAAAAGCCAGAAGTTTCTTGTCGCATTAATTGGACACAATCATGTTCATCGGTATATTGTAATTTTTTTAAAAAAAGGCCTGTACCCCCTTCCCCCATTTCTGAATCCGAAATTGGTAGGAGAGTTGCAGGATTCAGAGTAGTACATCTCTTGAAATTAATGGACTCAGGCACAAGTAAAGAACATTGAAACCGTAGTTGGCGTGCCATGGATATGTGCTTTGGTTGCACCTGACTTAGGATACCTTGGATGTCACGAGGGTCTGTACCACCAGGGGATAGTCAAGTACAACTTCAGAAGATTTTTCCACCATCAGCTTCACTGCCGCGACCGCCCTGACACAGGAGGGGGCGCCGCGTGAGACTGGATCTAATCTGGCAGAGAAATAGGCAATCGGCCTTTGAGGTACTATGGCCACTCAGTTCTGAGCAGAACAGGTTAAAAGGCTGGTCATAGTCTGGTATGCCCAGTGCCGGTGCTGACAGGATTGGCAATTTAAGTGAGTAAAAAGAATCCTATGCAGGGCCGCTGATTGAAAAAGGGTCAGAGGCCAAGCAGACATAAAGGGGTTGCATCAACATGGATGCATTCCGGATCCAAGGTCTGTAATAGGACACCAGTCCCAAAAACATTCTGAGGGGCTTCGGCCCCTGAGGGAGTGGAATGTCCTTCACAGCCTGTTTTCTTTCCTCTGTGAGGTGCCAGGCACCTTCTGACAAACAGTGACCGAGGAAAGTAACATGGGATTGGCAAAACTGCAGCTTGTCTTGGGAAGACTTACACCCATTCTCTGCCAGAAAATAAAAAATCAACAGTGACAGAGATGCATCTTTACAAGTGTCATAGTCAGGAGCACATAACAATAGATCATAAACATATTGTAACATGACAACCTGATCAGGAACCCGCCAACCTGTCAGGACTGATTGGAGGGCTTGAGTATACATGGTGGGTGAGTTTTGAGCTCCCTGTGGCAATACCGTCCATGTATACTGTTTACCCTTGAATGCAAAAATACATTGACATGTCACGTGGATTGGGACACTGAAAAATGCATTCGCAAGGTCAATCACAATATAACACGATGCCCTCGGAGGGACCTGTGACAACAAGGTGTGTGTGTTCGGGACAGTCATGCAACATCCTATAAGTCAGAGGCTGGCATTTTACTGCTTTCTTTTTGACCGCAAACAGGGAAGGGGGTGTTGGCGGGAGAATTAGACACCACCAGGACCCCCATTTGAACATACTGGTGAATCTGAGTGACCACAGATTGGTCTTGTGAATGACTCAAGGGATACTGATGGACTCGGGGTGGTGTACATCCTGGTTTTAAATGTACTATGAAAGGAGTGACATCCAATCTGCCAATATCAGTTTTACCCTTTGCCCACAATTTGTCGGGGACTGGCTGCAGGTCCTGCTCCAATTGTACCACACAGGATGTTTGGTCCGGCTCCAGGTGTAAAGCTAGAACCCAGGTTAAAACATCATCGGGGGTGTCAATATCTATATGTGTGGTACCATCCTCATTAAAGTGAATATGAGCCCCCAGTGCCTGCAGGACGTCAGTACCCAGCAAATTGAATGGGATATTTTCTTTTACTAACAACTGAGTCACCACTGTACAGTCTTTGATTTTTAACTTCATAGGTATGGTCTCTGGGATGAAGACCACTTCCCCTGTGAACCCTGATGGGGGGACACACTGTGTACTTATCTGCCATGGCTTAATATAATCAGGATTGATCACTGTCTTGGCTGCCCCCGTGTATATTAAGAAAGGAACCTGTTGGTTGCCTACTTGGATTGGTTTCTCAATTTAGCAGCCCACGGCTGCTGCAGTCATGGCAGATAAGGACACGGGGTTGCCGGCTTTCTATTGTGAGGTCACCTGACCTGGGGTGTGCACTGAACCCTGGTTCTGTGAGTTCACCTGTTGTCCTTGAGGGGGTAACTGGCAATTTCTGCGTATGTGACCAGGTTTGCCACAATTGTAACATCTGAAGTCATCCCTCCTCTGTCTGGTCTGACCCTGTTGACCAGACCATGGTCTCTGTTGTCCTTGTACCATATTGATTTTTTAAGATTTGGTAGTAGATATGTCTAGTTCCAAACCCTTAGGAGCAGCAACTAACTGAGGTAGTGCTGTCACCCTCCACAGTGTCCGTAGTCTTGACTCAAATGCCACTATGTCTTCTTGTATTATATCTTTTAAACTACTGGCACTGTCATCTTCCTTTGTCCTGGCCCATCTACCAAAAATTCTGCAATATTCTATGTCCAATGTGTAATTTTTTTCCCAGTCAGACCATGAGGACTGGTCAGTTTTTACCCTTTCAGCCAGTAACTGTTCTTTTAGAGAGTTAGATGGTGATTCTCCCATTTTTAAGGCCACTAGGTCATTTAAGTCAGCCCATGTCGCTCTATATGTGGCTTGTATCTGTTGTAACATACAGTGGGCAGGCATAGGTCTTGTCAATGGGTCAGGAATTCTACCTAAAAGTCCCATTTGGTCCTTAGGAATCCATGGGGAGTAAGACAATATGTGCTGTTGCACATATTGGACTTGACCACCGGGTGGTGGTGCCTGAGGGGCTTGATTGTCTCCTCCATCTCCTGGTCCCCCTCCTCCATCCACTGATGGAGGTGGGGGGACTTGTGGGGTGAATCCGGTATGTATGGTGACCAGATAGAGTCCTGTACGCAGTCTAGGTCGGGGTGCCCCACATACTCTGCAAATTTCCGTCCAGTCAGGATTCTGGTTTCCACACATTATACAGTACATGTCCAGCCTGGTCTACCCATCATCCCAGAATATGACGGTGGGGGAGCTGAAGGTGGCGGACATATTTTATTTTCTGTCTCACTGTCATTGTCATGTTTTACACTTGTCATAATACAAATTTCCTCCAAATGTTACATTTGGTCATTTCTCATTCTTCACTTTCTCTGCTGTCCGACACCAACATTCCACAACCTCCTCACATTCCTGATCCTTCATCCAACCACTATGTGTTCTTTTGAACCTTTCCCAAACTTCTGAATCTAAGTTACCATGTTTCATACCCGCCTTCTGTAACACCTTCTCTGTCTTTTTTTTTTTTTACTTCTTCTTGTCTTGTCTTCCTTCTGCATCTTCAACTATCTGTTTGGCAATGTTTGCACCCCTCAGGTATACTCTGCATATTGCCCATGTCTATGTGTTAAGAATTTCTCTACCAGACATCTGAAATATCTACAGTTATTACTGTAGACCCATCCATGTGCTTCCTTATAGCCGATTTCCCCATTAATCTCCTGTTAATGTATCAACTATATTACACATAGGAAACAACCATCTAATCTGCTTCCTTATAGTGACTTTATCAACTATATTACAGATTAGGAAAACTCTATATTGTCTTAAAGGGAATCTGTCACCTGCTTTTACCATTTTAAACTGGCACCATCGCTATGTTGACTAAAGTACCTTATTTCCAGCAGTCTTCTTTTTACTTATTTTCGTTTTGTAGTTTTGATATAAAAGCGATTTTTATGTTATGCTAATTAGGGTTCTACGAAAACTACAAAACGAAATGCCCCGTCCTTCTTCCTGTCTGCGGCCAGAAAACTCGCGCAGGCGCAGTACTGCCAGTGGCCTGCACCTGCGCGATCATCAACCTCCTGAGGGCAACAGCCTCAAAAGTCTCACTGGGCATGCGCCGAGCCCAGTGATGTGACCTGAGCGCTGTTGCCCTCAGGACGTTGATGATCGCGCAGGCCGCAGGCGGTACTGGCCGCAGACAGGAAGAAGGACGGGGCATTTCTATAAGGTAGACTATGACGTGGGGAGGGGGCGGAACCGTTTGCCGGGCTGTGGGAGGTTATTTCAGGATCAGGAGGCGTTCTTGGGCACTGCAGGGGGGCGTCACTGGGCTCCGGAGAGTGAAAAAAACGCCCCTCTGGGCACCTTGGACCCTAATTAGCATAACATAAAAATCAGTAGCGTCCTGGTTGCCATGGTTACCGATCGGACCCCCTGCGATTAAACTGGGACTCCGATCGGAACTCTCCACTGCCACCAATGATGGGGGAACCTGATTTTAACTGGGGGGGGGGAGAGGTGAGGCCGCACTGGCCAGCAATGATGGGGGATTCGGAACGTGATTTTAACAAGGGGGGGGGGGAGATGTGAAGCCGCACTGGCCACCAATGATGGGGGATTCGAAACGTGATTTTAACTGGGGGGAGGGGAGAGGGGAGGCCGCACTGGCCACCAATGAATATAATATTGGGGAGGGAGGGGGTCTGCCCCCTCCTGCCTGGCAGCACCTGATCTCTTACAGGGGGCTATGATACGCACAATTAACCCTTTAGGTGCGGCACCTGAGGGGTTAATTGTGCGGATCACAGCCCCCTGTAAAAGATCGGGTGCTGCCAGGCAGCAGGGGGCAGTCATGTACACAGTTCTCAGTATATTCTAACTTGAAGCGTCCCCATCACTATGGGAAGGCCTCTGTGTTAGAATATACTGTCGGATATGAGTTCATATACTGTCGGATATGAGTTCTTATTTTTTTGACGGACAGGAAACACGGATCACGGCTGCGGAAGAACAACGGTGCATTTTCGGAGTTTTCAACGGACCCATTGAAAGTCAATGGGTCCGCAGAAAATCACGGAAAACGGAACAACGGCCACGGATGCACACAACGGTCGTGTGCATGAGGCCTTAACCACAGACGCATACAATTCAGAATACAGGAAATAACGGTTTCAATCTATCGAAAAATAGCAAAGGTGGGGGCTAAGTTACTTCCTGCATAAACTTTGCATGTCAAAGTTTCTGATCTATTAACTTCAGAGAGGTCGTCATACAATGTAAAATGGTTGCTGCAGACACCAAGATGGAGTCTCATCCCTCACAATAACTACACCGATAAGTGGCAAATATTTTTTTTCTTTTTGCGCTAATACACGTCACAAAAAGCTTAACAAAAAATAACTGCACTGCTGAGCGGACAATTATTTTTTTTTTACGCTAATACACGTCACAAAAGGCTTTAAAAGAAATAACTGCACTACTGAGCGTCAAATATATATTTTCTTTTTACGCTAAAACACAACACAAAAGCCTTTACTACAGATATGTAACTACACCGCTGAGCAGCAAATATATATTTTTCTTTTTGTGCTAATACACATCACAAAAGGATTTACAAGAAATAACTGCACCGCTGAGCAGCAAAATGTATTTTTCCTTTTTGCGCTAATACACGTGACAAAAGGCTTTAAAAGATATAACTGCACCGCTGAGTAGCAAATATATTTTTTCTTTCTACACTAAAACACCCCACAAAAGCCTTTACAACAGATTACTGCACCTTAGAGCGGCAAATATATTTTTTCTTTTTACGCTAAAACACTCCACAAAAGCCTTTACATAGAAACATAGAATGTGTCGGCAGATAAGAACCATTTGGCCCATCTAGTCTGCCCAATATACTAAATACTATGGATAGCCCCCGGCCCTATCTTATATGAAGGATGGCCTTATGCCTATCCCATGCATGCTTAAACTCCTTCACTGTATTTGCAGCTACCACTTCTGCAGGAAGGCTATTCCATGCATCCACTACTCTCTCAGTAAAGTAATACTTCCTGATATTACTTTTAAACCTTTGCCCCTCTAATTTAAAACTATGTCCTCTTGTAGCAGTTTTTCTTCTTTTAAATATTCTTTCCTCTTTTACCTTGTTGATTCCCTTTATGTATTTAAAAGTTTCTATCATATCCCCTCTGTCTCGTCGTTCTTCCAAGCTATACATGTTAAGGTCCTTTAATCTTTCCTGATAAGTTTTATCCTGCAATCCATGTACCAGTTTAGCAGCTCTTCTCTGAACTCTCTCCAAAGTATCAATATCCTTCTGGAGATATGGTCTCCAGTACTGAGCACAATACTCCAAATGAGGTCTCACTAGTGCTCTGAAGAGCGGCATGAGCACCTCCCTCTTTCTACTGGTAATTCCTCTTGCTATACACCCAAGCATTCTGCTAGAATTTCCTGCTGCTCTGTGACATTGTCTGCCTACCTTTAAGTCTTCTGAAATAATGATCCCTAAATCCCTTTCCTCAGATACTGAGGTTAGGACTGTATCACTGATTTTATATTCTGCTCTTGGGTTTTTACGTCCCAGGTGCATTATCTTGCACTTATCAACATTAAATTTTAGTTGCCATATTTTTGACCATTCCTCTAGTTTTCCTAAGTCCTTTTCCATTTGGTGTATCCCTCCAGGAACATCAACCCTGTTACAAATCTTTGTGTCATCAGCAAAAAGACAGACCTTACCATTGAGGCCTTCTGCAATTTCGCTGATAAAGATATTAAACAATATGGGTGCCAGAACAGATCCCTGAGGTACCCCACTGGTAACAAGACCTTGGTCTGAATATACTCCATTGACTACAACCCTCTGTTGCCTGTCCCTCAGCCACTGCCTAATCCATTCAACAATATGGGAGTCCAAGCCCAATGACTGCACTTTATTGATAAGCCTTCTATGTGGGACAGTATCAAAAGCCTTACTAAAGTCTAGATAAGCAATGTCTACTGCACCTCCTCCATCTATTATTTTAGTCACCCAATCAAAAAAATCAATAAGATTAGTTTGACATGATCTCCCTGAAGTAAACCCATGCTGTTTTTCATCTTTCAATCCATGGGATTTTAGATGGTCCACAATCCTCTCCTTAAGTATGGTTTCCATTAATTTCCCCACTATTGATGTCAGGCTTACTGGCATATAGTTGCCCGATTCCTCCCTACTACCTTTCTTGTGAATGGGCACGGCATTTGCCAATTTCCAATCTTCTGGGATGACTCCTGTTACCAGTGATTGGTTAAATAAATCTGTTAATGGTTTTGCTAGTTCACCGCTGAGTTCTTTTAATAGCTTTGGGTGTATCCCATCAGGCCCCTGTGACTTATTTGTATTAATTTTAGACAGTTGACTTAGAACCTCTTCCTCTGTAAAGACACATGCGTCAAAAGATTCATTAGTCTTCTTTCCCAACTGAAAGAAGACTAAGATAACTACACCGCTGAGCGGCAAATATATTTTTATCTTTTTGTGCTAATACACGTCACAAAAGGATTTACAAGAAATAACTGCACCGCTGAGCAGCAAATTTTTTATTTTTTTTTGCACTAATACACGTGACAAAATGCTTAACAAGAAATAACTTCACCGCTGAGTGGCAAATATATTTTTTCTTTTTCCACTAAAACACCCCAGAAAAGCCTTTACTAGATTACTGCACCGCTAAGCGGCAAATGTATTTTTTCTTTTTGCGCTAACACACGTCACAAAAGGCTTAACAAGAAATAACTGCACCGCTGAGCGGCAAAAATATTTTTTCTTTTTATACTAATAAATGTCACAAAAGCCTTTACTACAGATTACTGCAACCGCAGAGCGGCAAATATATTTTTTATTTTTGCGCTAACACACATCACAAAAGGCTTTCAAAGAAATAACTGCACCGCTGAGCGGCAAATATATTTTTTCTTTTTACGCTAATTCAAGTCACAAAAGACTTTACAAGAAATAACTGCACCTCTGAGTGGCAAATATATTTTTTCTTTTTGTGCTAACACACGTCACAAAAGGCTTTAAAAGAAACAACTGCACCACTGAGCAGCAAATATATTTTTTCTTTTTACGCTAAAACCCCCACAAAAGCCTTTACTATAGATAACTACACCGCTGAGCGGCAAATATATTTTTTCTTTTTCCGTTAAAATACCCCACAAGGGCAAATATGACGTAGAAATATTGCTTTGTAATAAACCCTGTTAATGCCTATATCAAACAGCACTTGCACCCTAATGAGGATTTGCTGGAATTACAGAGCTGTATAATGGCAATTTGGATTCCCAGTCAGTACAGCAAGGTGTAATAGGATTGTTCCTATTACCCAGGCTTTAACCTCCCCGACTGAATCCTGTTCAACAGAAATGCTGTGGAATGATTCCTCCCTATCCGTTTCCTACACCTTGAATAATCTTTCCATGCACTTGTAAATCGTTTTTTTTTAGCACAATGAAGTCTTTCCTAGCACTGTCCCTAGCGCCTGCTGACGTCTCTCCCTGCACTAAGTACAGTGGTAAATGGCAGAATCTAAGATGGCTGTGTTATTTATAGGGCTGTGACATCACAGGGATGGCTGGCTGCTGATTGGCTGCATGCATGGCATTATGGGTGATCCCGCCTTTCCAGAGTTCCTTTTTCCAAAGGGGGTCAGTCAGCACATCCCAAAGCACCACATTATTGCAAATGCTATACTAGCAAGTTAGAGATACTTGGCAAATCGTTTTGTACAAAATTATTTGAGCCCGTCTGCCGAACGTCAAGGCAATCTCTAGTTAGACGGGTTCCTAACACTATATACCTGTTATGTGCCATGGCGGCTAACATACAATTCAGAAAGTGTAGGTTCCACTCACATGCTGGGCTCACCTGAATTTCTGTCATTTTCGGTGCCAAAATGGCCTCCATTGAATCCAGGGAAGGCATTTACCAGCATGTACGCCGGGCCCACTCCACACCACCCCCGGCGCCACACGGTCACCAAAGACTGCAATGAGAGTCCACACACTATCTCTCTCCTGGTGCCATATGGCTTCAGTGAGTGAGGGTGAGTGGGCCAAGCTATATACTAACACTAATTAAAATCAACCTGTGAGACAAACGAGCTGGTCAGGAGTGCATGACTAAAGAGGCATCCACGCCTCCAGCAAACTGTGGTTGATTTTAACGCACCGGCCCCCAGCTCCGCCTCCCAGTCCCTCCCACCGGATTCGTTTCAGGCAAATTACGTCGGCATTCGAGTCCACGAATCCCACGAATCCAGCAAGATTCGAGGGATTTGTGGATTCGACAAATCCCCCGTCCCATCTCTAGTGTTGCATTGTGATATTTGGTTCTGTTGGGGCGGTATTTCATTCTGCACTAAAGTATTATTGGCCCTGCCTACTTCTGTTTGCACTGCCTACTTCTGTTTGCCCTGCCTACTTCTGTTTGCCCTGCCTACTTCTGTTTGCCCTGTCTACTTGTGTTTGCCCTGCCTACTTGTGTTTGCCCTGTCTACTTGTGTTTGCCCTGCCTACTTGTGTTTGCCCTGTCTACTTGTGTTTGCCCTGCCTACTTGTGTTTGCCCTGCCTACTTGTGTTTGCCTTGCCTACTTGTGTTTGCCCTGTCTACTTGTGTTTGCCCTGCCTACTTGTGTTTGCCCTGCCTACTTGTGTTTGCCCTGCCTACTTGTGTTTGCCCTGCCTACTTGTGTTTGCCTTGCCTACTTGTGTTTGCCCTGCCTACTTGTGTTTGCCCTGCCTACTTGTGTTTGCCTTGCCTACTTGTGTTTGCCCTGTCTACTTGTGTTTGCCCTGCCTACTTGTGTTTGCCCTGCCTACTTGTGTTTGCCCTGCCTACTTGTGTTTGCCCTGCCTACTTGTGTTTGCCCTGCCTACTTGTGTTTGCCTTGCCTACTTGTGTTTGCCCTGTCTACTTGTGTTTGCCCTGCCTACTTGTGTTTGCCTTGCCTACTTGTGTTTTCCCTGCCTACTTGTGTTTGCCCTGCCTACTTGTGTTTGCCCTGCCTACTTGTGTTTGCCCTGCCTACTTGTGTTTGCCTTGCCTACTTGTGTTTGCCCTGTCTACTTGTGTTTGCCCTGCCTACTTGTGTTTGCCCTGCCTACTTGTGTTTGCCCTGCCTACTTGTGTTTGCCTTGCCTACTTGTGTTTTCCCACCTTTTGTCTGCTTGGAACTAACTACAACATGGGGCCGCTTTTAGGTGCCCAATCCGACCCTGCCAAAGGCATTTGCAATATCTAAAGTATGTCTCTATTGTTCCCAGCCAGGGTAGTATTCGGGTAGATCACGTGGTACTTCTAAGCGTTGATTCTGACAGAGTCCGTGAGCAACATGGGAGGGCTGTACAAAGTCTTTATGAGGCGTTAAGAAATGAAAACTGCACAATGAGCTTATATTTTGCTGGTAAGTGTAGAATTTGTAGACTTGGAAATGGTAGCAAAAACACAAAATGACTGTAATATGTAACCCCGCCTCTAAATGTCCTGCATGGACAGGGTCCAAAGTCTGGCCTCAGCAGTGACGTGTCTCCAAGTGTCACGTGACTCAGAAGTTATGAGCTCTCTTTACAAGGCCTGCTTAGGAAAGGTGCCACACCTGTCCACTAGGGGTGTCTGTGGTATTGCTGATTAACTCCTCTTAACAAAAGGCATGACCACTACACACTTTACAGAGCTGTTTAGTTCCAGTGACTGGTTCCAATGAGGAAGCCGTTGAAAACAGCGGTGCTGGAAGGCAGACCCCGATAATTTGATACTGATGACTTATCCTAAGGATAGGTCATCAATAGCTAAGGTGGTAAACCCCTTTAAGCTTAGATTAAAGCTGTTCAGGGAATCAGAAACGCAATATCGGAGGAATCAGTGGTATGTATACCATCAGGTATGCCACAGTATTCTACGTGGCAAACAACACAAACAAGAGCCACAGCTGCAGGGAGTGTAGAGGTAGTAGTCACACACAGGTCCTAGTACCTGAAGGGAAAGAAAGGCCGCTATGTTACACAAGAAGACACCGGTGTTATAAATTTCACTTTTTTGGTGGTGACCATTCATAGATTTTACTTTAGGCAAAAAAGAAGCAAAACATTACAATTTAACCCTGATGATTACAGTATATTCTTACTTTCACCAACAGGAATCCTATGTTTCAATTTGAGCCGAGCAGTTATCAGCGATCAAATGGATGTAAAAGGTAACAAAATATGAATTAGTATTACAGAATATTCTATCAAAAAGTGCAGATCGCAACCAATCAGATTCCACCTTTCATTTTTCAAAGGATCTGTCAAAAATGAAAGGTGGAATCTCACTGGTTGCTATGGGCAACTAAACCAGTTCTACTTTACATCAGTTTGATAAATGACCACAAATGCTTTTCTTTTTTAAAGCAAATACATTAAAATAACCTACTTTTCTAAAAGCTGATTTTTGTAATAAAACTACTATATTACAGACCTCCATTCACAAGGATATAACAAGCATAATACTGTCTCCTATGTACAAGAATATAACTACTATAATACTACCTCCTATGTACAATATAACTACTATAATACTGCTCCTATGTACAAGAATATAACTACTATAATACTGCTCCTATGTACAAGAATATAACTACTATAATACTGCTCCTATGTACAAGAATATAACTACTATAATACTACCTCCTATGTACAATATAACTACTATAATACTACCTCCTATGTACAATATAACTACTATAATACTGCTCCTATGTACAAGAATATAACTACTATAATACTGCTCCTATGTACAAGAATATAACTACTATAATACTGCTCCTATGTACAAGAATATAACTACTATAATACTGCCTCCTATGTACAAGAATATAACTACTATAATACTGCCTCCTATGTACAAGAATATAGCTACTATAATACTGCCTCCTATGTACAAGAATATAACTACTATAATACTGCCTCCTATGTACAAGAATATAACTACTATAATACTGCTCCTATGTACAAGAATATAACTACTATAATACTACTCCTATGTACAAGAATATAACTACTATAATACTGCTCCTATGTACAAGAATATAACTACTATAATACTGCCCCCTATGTACCAGAATATAACTACTATAATACTGCTCCTATGGACAAGAATATAACTACTATAATACTGCTCCTATGTACAAGAATATAACTACTATAATACTGCTCCTATGTACAAGAATATAACTACTATAATACTGCTCCTATGTACAAGAATATAACTACTATAATACTACCTCCTATGTACAATATAACTACTATAATACTACCTCCTATGTACAATATAACTACTATAATACTGCTCCTATGTACAAGAATATAACTACTATAATACTGCTCCTATGTACAAGAATATAACTACTATAATACTGCTCCTATGTACAAGAATATAACTACTATAATACTGCCTCCTATGTACAAGAAAATAACTACTATAATACTGCCTCCTATGTACAAGAATATAACTACTATAATACTGCTCCTATGTACAAGAATATAACTACTATAATACTGCTCCTATGTACAAGAATATAACTACTATAATACTGCCCCCTATGTACCAGAATATAACTACTATAATACTGCTCCTATGGACAAGAATATAACTACTATAATACTGCTCCTATGTACAAGAATATAACTACTATAATACTGCTCCTATGTACAAGAATATAACTACTATAATACTGCTCCTATGTACAAGAATATAACTACTATAATACTGCTCCTATGTACAAGAATATAACTACTATAATACTGCTCCTATGTACAAGAATATAACTACTATAATACTGCTCCTATGTACAAGAATATAACTACTATAATACTGCTCCTATGTACAAGAATATAACTACTATAATACTGCTCCTATGTACAAGAATATAGCTACTATAATACTGCTCCTATGTACAAGAATATAACTACTAGATACAGACTTTTCAGAAACCGATATTTTGCGTATCCACGCACACTCCCACGGATTCTCCAGATGCGTGAGAGTGCAAGAGCACTCATACAAACTACTAACACAGTGGTATCACACCCCGAAACAATTATTCACTAAGGGACTCAGCAGTTCTGACCTTTGCTGGAGGTGTGGGGAGGAAAGTGGATCGCAAACACATATATTTTGGTCGTGTCCAAAAATACGCGAGTATTGGGAAGGAGTATCTGAAGTAATAGATAAAGTCATGAATAGACACATCCAGCTATCGCCAGAATTGCTGCTTCTCTGGCTTCCCACTCCAGGCCTGTCTCCATCCAAATCAAGCTTACCTACATATTTAATACAAGCAGCGAGGCTTCTAATTCCACAGAAATGGCTCAGTAAAGATCCACCTGCACTCCCACATTGGGAAATGAAAGTAGACCAGATATGTAGAATGGAGGAGCTAGCTGGTTGGGAGGGCAGGCGGCATGAGAAATATCTTAAAACCTGGTCTCCGTGGTTGACATATAGGAACCAGGGAACAGATCCTCAAGTGCGCTAAGATGTTATAGAAGTAATCTATACAGTTGCCTCATTATAATCTCAATCCATGATCACCAATTCAACAAGGGCTGTTAGAGCGTGTATAGACAAAGCATATATGAAAGCATTTGAAACATGTGTGTCCAGGAGGGTCTCCCCTGGGAGGCCTCACTACCCCAGTTCTCTTCCAGTCCAGGTTGAGGGACTGTTGCCCCTTTTTCCTCCCCCTGTGTCCCCCTTTTCTGGTTGGAACTTTTCCTCCTCCTACGGATGCTGGCGGTAGGAGTAAATAATAGTTCACTTCAGAAAACATAGTTAGTCTATTGTTTGCTGCCGGATATACCTCTTAATAAAGCTTGCCTACGCAAGATACAATTATGCTATGGGGCAAGACACTTCACAGGATCTGGGTTAGCCGTAAAATCGGTTGTATAACACTCATAATGTTAAATCTTATGGCGACATAATCCAATGCACATTATAATGGAATGCATGCTTTACTCCTAGTTAAGTACGCTATAAATGTGATGCCTTTGTCTTGTATGACAAAATGTGAAAATTGGAATGTTCCGATATTGTTTCTACCCTGCTACTTTTTCAATAAAAAGAAATTTGACAAAGAATATAACTACTATAATACTGCCTCCTATGTACAAGAATATAACCACTATAATACTGCTCCTATGTACAAGAATATAACTACTATAATACTGCTCCTATGTACAAGAATATAACTACTATAATACTGCCTCCTATGTACAAGAATATAACTACTATAATACTGCTCCTATGTACAGGAATATAACTACTATAATACTGCTCCTATGTACAAGAATATAACTACTATAATACTGCCTCCTATGTACAAGAATATAACTACTATAATACTGCTCCTATAGTAGAATATAACTACTATAATACTGCCTCCTATGTACAAGAATATAACTACTATAATACTGCTCCTATAGTAGAATATAACTACTATAATACTGCCTCCTATGTACAAGAATATAACTACTATAATACTGCTCCTATGTACAGGAATATAACTACTATAATACTGCTCCTATGTACAAGAATATAACTACTATAATACTGCCTCCTATGTACAAGAATATAACTACTATAATACTGCTCCTATGTACAAGAATATAACTACTATAATACTGCTCCTATAGTAGAATATAACTACTATAATACTGCCTCCTATGTACAAGAATATAACTACTATAATACTGCCTCCTATATACAAGAATATAAATACTATAATACTGCTCCTATGTACAAGAATATAACTACTATAATACTGCCTCCTATGTACAAGAATATAACTACTATAATACTGCTCCTATATACAAGAATATAACTACTATAATACTGCTCCTATGTACAAGAATATAACTACTATAATACTGCTCCTATGTACAAGACTATAACTACTATAATACTGCTCCTATGTACAAGAATATAACTACTATAGGGGGCGGAGCCTGACCTTGGAGCTGAATGGCTGCTTGTTCCTGAGCTCCTCTCCCTGGCAGCTATTATAGCCCATTTTATTAGCTATTTACTCGGTGCCAATGGGGAAACCAGGCAAGGACCGTCACCCTGAGACACCAGAGCCGACAGGGGCCTGTTCCAGGCTACCGGAGATGGATAAATACTTCAAGAAACAGTCCAGGACTCCTGCTGCTGAAACAACCAGGAGTGCGCGGCAGCTCTCAGAAGCAGAGGAAGGTTCAGAGGCAGGAAGCACTTCTGATGTATCAGATTGCAGACCACTGCGAACAAGCTCCTCACTTTCCAAAGCAGATCTCAGGGACATCCTGGAATCTGCTCTTGCACCTCTTAAAAAGGACTTGGAGGAGATAAAAGGAGACCTGCGGCAAATTGGGAATCGTGTGGAGTCCCTGGAGCTAGCACAGGAAGCCATCCTGGTGCATGAGGGTAAGACCCGTGCAGCCCTGCAAACCCACAGAGACTTGCTAAACGACGCGCTGATGCGCATAGAGGATCAGGAGAACCGGAGCCGGCGGCAAAATATTCGCATTCGCGGCCTACCCGAAAATATTGCGATTGATGCGCTTCATTCAGTCGCATGCAAAATTTTCTCCTCCCTGCTGGGAGCTGAGAGAGCAGCTCCGATTGTGATCGAGCGCATCCACAGGGCCTTAAGGCCCAAGCCAAAACCTGGTGAGCCGCCGCGGGATGTTGTTTGCGGCATATTAAGCTACGTGGACACTGCTGCACTGCTCAAGGCGGGAAGGGAGGCCGACCGCATCATGTATGGTGAGACCCCAGTCCTATTCTTTCAGGATCTGGCCCCCTCCACCTTAGCCAAGAGGCGCATCGTGAAGCCGCTCCTAGAGGCCCTTAAAGCCACAGCTACGCCATTCCGATGGCTCTATCCCTTCGGTCTGGCCATCTTGAAAAACGGGAGGCAGTATACGGTGCGGTCCCCGGGTGACCTGAAAGCTATTTGGGGCCCTCTTGGGATTGAACCCATCACAGTTCCCTCGTGGATGCCGGCTGATCAAGGGGATCCCCTGCCTACCCCTCCGGGTATAGATTCGCGGCAGCAAGTTTCACCTTCCAGAGCTGGGAAACAAGGAAAAGGCCGGTCGCAATCACCTGTTACCTGACTCTGTTCCGGGAGGCGCTGAAGGCGCTTTTGTTCACTCTTCACTGAGTTCAATGTTCTGTGACTTTGCTGGGTCCCAGGACGTAGGAACTCTGTCTAGCTCTGTCTGAGCTGAATTTTCATCGTTTGTCCATAGGTTTTGGACTTATTTTAGGTCTGGGCCCACTGCCCCGTTTTATGGGTTTTGGGCCTGACCCTATGCTTTACTACCTTGCCTGCATGAGATGCAGGTTACGAGCTGTGCATTAGAGCACTGAATGCACTGTTAGTTATGCGGGGGTTATATGTCTGCACTGTTGTCAGTTATGTTACTGATTAATTCCTCTCCCTCACCCCCTTCCTTTCCACCCCCGGTGGCCCCACAGGAGCCCCCCTCTGATAGATCCCGGCTGTCCGCCGCTATGAAAAAGGATCTCCATTGTGTCAGATGCTGGGTGGGGTCACGCGCTCCCTGTCCATGGGGAGACATTCTTTGTTATTTGGGTTGTGTTACTGTCTCATTTGTTATGTCTTTTATTTTTCTTTTGACTTTCCCTTTGTCCTCCTTCCTCCCTTTCTTCTCCTTACTCCGTCCGTGGCTTTCCAGACTGGATGTCCTCTTGCTCTGGGCCGACAGGCCTCCTCTGTCTTCACTATGGCCTCTGTTGTAGTTGCCTCACTGAATGCCAAGGGTCTGAACGAGCCATGTAAGCGGTCTCAGGTGCTCTCCTTGTTACTGAAAGATGAGGCCTCCATTGTATTCCTCCAAGAAACTCATTTTAAATCAGGGAAGATCCCGAAATTGTCCCAAAACGCATTCTTACAATGGTTGCATAGCTCTTTTGCCTCGGCTAGCAGGGGTGTCAGCGTGGCCGTCCACAAGCGCCTACCCTTCAAACACTCCGCTGTCCTTGCGGACACTGATGGTCGCTTCTTATTCGTTAAGGGGCACATCGCTGACGCGCCTGTTACCCTGGCTAATTTATATGCCCCCAATAGGGGACAGATCCCCTGGCTCGTTCGGACTCTTGAGCAATTACAGGCTTTTAGTGAGGGCATGCTTATATTAGGAGGTGACTTTAATGTGACTATGGAGCCTGGCCTTGACTCGTCCTCCCAGAGGTCTGAGTTGTCCCACAAACTTCTGCGACGTCTGAAGACTGCGCTGAAGAAGTTGCGGGTTATTGATGTGTGGCGCACTATGCATCCCTCTGGTAGGGATTATACGTTTTATTCAAACGCTAAAAAATCCTTCCATAGGTTGGACTACTTGTTTTTATCCTCCCCCCCATATTTCTCAGGTGGTAGACACGAGGATTGGGAACATTACGCTTTCTGATCACGCCCCAGTATTTCTCTGAGTGTCTATGACAGCTCTTCCTAAACGAGAGAGAATATGGCGTCTTAATGACACATTGATCTCCGACCCTACCAATGCAGCTAGAATCTCCCGGATTATGTCTGAATTCTTCTCTCTTAATGCGGCGGGCGACCCCCCTCCCTCTCCCTCCATCTTGTGGGAGACTCATAAGGCGGTGGTTAGAGGAGAATTAATTTCCCTGGGCTCGCATGTTAAAAAGTTGCGCTCCAAGGCTGTAGACGACCTGTTGTCCCGCATAGCGAGTCTTGAACTGACCCATAAGCAAACCCAGGCTCAGGCTGTGGCTGCTGAATTAGCGGAGGCCAGGACGGGACTGAAAAACTTGCTCAACGCCAAATCAGCGAAACTTATATTCCGCTCCAGGTTTAAAGCTTGTGCTCATGGGAACAAAGGGAATAAACTAATGTCTGCCATGGCTAAGCAACGCCACGCGGATTCATTTATACCTGCTATTTTAGATGCGAAAGGCAATAAGCACAAGTTGACTCATGACATAGCAAAAGCGTTTAGTGCTTTTTATGCGGATCTATATAACCTCCCCACTCCAGACCGTCCTGGTTCAGCCTCTATTGAGCAAGCCACAGATGAGTTCCTGTCCACTCTGAAGCTGCCCTCTGTTAGTCCCCTACAAGCTTCCCAACTAGTCGCCCCTGTCACAAGAGAGGAAATTGGCAAAGTCCTTTCCTCCATTCCTTCAGGTAAAAGTCCTGGCCCGGATGGACTCCCTATATCGTATTACAAGACCTTCAAAGACGTTTTGACTCCTCATTTTCAGGCACTCTGTAATTTCCTCCTGTCTGGAGGTTCTCTATCCCCCCAAACGTTAGAGGCCCACATAACTATAATCCATAAAGAAAACAAAGACCCCCTCCACTGTGGCAGTTATCGCCCGATTTCACTGCTAAATGCGGATGTCAAGTGGTGGGCCAAGATTCTGGCCCAGCGAATACAGCTGATCCTGCCGGATCTTATTGATAGCGAGCAAGTGGGGTTTGTGCGGGGCAGACAGGGCTGTGAAAACACGATACGTTTGCTCCATCTTATGGATTGGGCTCGAAGCTCCTCTACGCCTCTGGCTTTGCTGAGCACGGACGCGGAGAAGGCCTTCGACAGGGTCGGTTGGCATTATATGTCGCGGGCCCTGTCGAGGTTTGGTTTCCCAGATTCGTTTATATCTGCGATCTTCACTCTGTACTCAGCCCCGTATGCCAAACTCAAAATAAATGGTACGCTTTCTCCCTCCTTTTCCATATCCAATGGGACGAGGCACGGGTGCCCCCTCTCCCCATCTCTGTTTGTCATAGTGATGGAGACTTTGCTGTGTAAGATCCGGCAGGATCCTGCGGTTAGGGGCTTGACCATTGATTCTCGGACCCACTTGACAGCCGCATTTGCAGATGACCTACTTATCATGACCTCCAATCCCGAAACATCCTTCCCTAGGCTTTTGTCTCTTTTTGAGGAGTTTGGCTATGTGTCAAACTTTAAAATCAACTATAGCAAGTCAATGGCCCTAAACGTTAATTGTCCAGAATCGGTTAAAGAGGCCCATCAGATTACTACCCCCTTTCACTGGGCTACAAAAGACATAGTATTTTTGGGAGTGCACGTCCCGCCTCAGGCGAAGGACTTATTTGCTCTGAATTATTCCCCCTTATTGTCCTCAGTTAGGAAGCAGCTGCACTCTATTAGACTGCCGTTTATTTCCTGGTGTGGCAAGAGGAACTACCTCAAGACCTTTATAGCTCCTAAATTTTTGTACCTTCTGCAGGTGTTGCCTATCTGGCTGCCGCACTAATTTTTTGTAGACATCCACAGAGTTTTCTCCCTCTTTTTGTGGGGAAGTAAACCCTCCAGAATTGCTTATTCGGTGCTGACCAGAGAGAGGAGGTTTGGCGGCTTTGGTCTGCCCGACATACGTTCCTACTATGTGGCCTTTCAACTATTTAGAGGTCTATCCCTCCTCAATAGCACTTATAGTGCTCCATATGTGTGTCTTGAGCGCTCTCTGCTCTCCACTAGAATGAAGCGGATTCTCTGGGGGCTGTCCCCTTGTTCTCCGGGTAGTTCCTCTTTGCCACTCCTATGGAAGGGTATGTTTGTTGAGTGGGCCAAGCAGTTTAAGGATAGAACACTTGAGTTTCCCATACCGGGTACTCCGCTTTCCTCTTTACAGTTTTATGTCCATCCGGAAGCCGAGAAGCCCTCAGGTATCTGGCCTCTTTTGGCCGAGATCCCTTTAAGTGAGATTAGGTCCCCAGATGGGTCCCTGGATTGGTCCACGGTCTTGAATGACCCTAAAGTCAAAAAAGCTTCCTTCCTACAGAGTTTTGCCCTGCAGAAGGAAATTAAGATGATTAAGCTACCACCCCCCACCACCTCTGGAACCCCCTCTTGGCTGTCTAAGAGACTATCAGATGCCCGTAGGATCCCTAAACCGCTGTCTACCATATATAAGGAGTTACTCTCAGCCTCCCGTCCTTTCTTCATGGGAAAGGGAATTTTCCATCCACCTTACAGACCCGGAAAGGGCTTTTGTCCTTACACACTCTCACGGCTTTAGCCGCTGTATAATGGTACAAGAAAACTCGTATAAGCTGCTTACGAGATGGTACAAGTCCCCGGAGTTCTTGCATAGGCTTAATGCAGATTTCCCAAGTGAGTGCTGGAGGTGTAAAAAAGACGTAGGCTCTCTGTCACACATTTGGTGGCACTGTGAAAAGATTAAAGCGTTCTGGACCAGTATAGAAGCTCTGATAAATGAGGTGTGTGATAAGCAGGTTAAGCTGGATCCTAAACTGATTCTGCTTTGGTGCCCTAATGACTCGCTTTCCCCCTGTAGATCTGATCTTCCTACTATGCTCATCACGGCGGCGAGACTGCTCATCCCGCTGCTTTGGAAGGATACTGAACCTCCCACTGTTTCGATGTGAAGGGATAAGGTGGATCAGATCTACAGGTTTGAAGAGCTGGCCCACTGGGAATCTTTCCCGCTTTCCGCGTTCCCGCTTTCTGAAAATCTGGTCGCCCTGGAAGACATATAGGAAGTTCCCCTGATGGAGTTGGGGAAAACTCCCCTACCCCCCCTCCTTCCTTTCCCTTCCTTTCCCTCTCTTTTCCTCTTATTTGTGTTATATTTGATTTTTATTGTCTGTCACATTTGATGTATCATTTTGTACAACATGTGTTGCACTGACATGCATTTGTGGTCACTTCCATGACCGATTTGTGACTTTGCCTTACCAGTGATGCTACGATGGTTTGTGATCGATTGATATGCCTTACTTACTTTGAATAAAAATAAATTTGGTTAAGAATATAACTACTATAATACTGCTCCTATGTACAGGAATATAACTACTATAATACTGCCTCCTATGTACAAGATTCTAACTACTATAATACTGCTCCTATGTGCAAGAATATAACTACTATAATACTGCTCCTATGTACAAGATTATAACTACTATAATACTCCTCCTATGTACAATAATATAACTACTATAATACTGCCTCCTATGTACAAGAATATAACTACTATAATACTGCTCCTATGTACAAGAATATAACTACTATAATACTGCCTCCTATGTACAAGAATATAACTACTATAATACGGCTCCTATGTACAAGAATATAACTATTATAATACTGCTCCTATGTACAAGAATATAACTGATATAATACTGCTCCTATGTACAAGAATAACTACTATAATACTGCTCCTATGTACAAGGATATAACTACTATAATACTGCTCCTATGTACATGAATATAACTATTATAATACTGCCTCCTATGTACAAGATTATAACTACTATAATACTCCTCCTATGTACAAGATTTTAACTACTATAATACTCCTCCTATGTACAAGAATATAACTACTATAATACTGCTCCTATGTACAAGAATATAACTACTATAATACTGCTCCTATGTACAAGAATATAACTACTATAATACTGCCTCCTATGTACAAGAATATAACTACTATAATACTGCTCCTATGTGCAAGAATATAACTACTATAATACTGCTCCTATGTACAAGATTATAACTACTATAATACTCCTCCTATGTACAATAATATAACTACTATAATACTGCCTCCTATGTACAAGAATATAACTACTATAATACTGCTCCTATGTACAAGAATATAACTACTATAATACTGCCTCCTATGTACAAGAATATAACTACTATAATACGGCTCCTATGTACAAGAATATAACTATTATAATACTGCTCCTATGTACAAGAATATAACTGATATAATACTGCTCCTATGTACAAGAATAACTACTATAATACTGCTCCTATGTACAAGGATATAACTACTATAATACTGCTCCTATGTACATGAATATAACTATTATAATACTGCCTCCTATGTACAAGATTATAACTACTATAATACTCCTCCTATGTACAAGATTTTAACTACTATAATACTCCTCCTATGTACAAGAATATAACTACTATAATACTGCTCCTATGTACAAGAATATAACTACTATAATACTGCTCCTATGTACAAGAATATAACTACTATAATACTGCCTCCTATGTACAAGAATATAACTACTATAATACTGCTCCTATGTGCAAGAATATAACTACTATAATACTGCTCCTATGTACAAGATTATAACTACTATAATACTCCTCCTATGTACAATAATATAACTACTATAATACTGCCTCCTATGTACAAGAATATAACTACTATAATACTGCTCCTATGTACAAGAATATAACTACTATAATACTGCTCCTATGTACAAGAATATAACTACTATAATACTGCTCGTATGTGCAAGCTTATAACTACTATAATACTGCCTCCTATGTACAAGAATATAACTACTATAATACGGCTCCTATGTACAAGAATATAACTATTATAATACTGCTCCGATGTACAAGAATATAACTGCTATAATACTGCTCCTATGTACAAGAATATATCTACTATAATACTGCTCCTATGTACAAGAATATAACTACTATAATACTGCTCCTATGTACAAGAATATAACTATTATAATACTGCCTCCTATGTACAAGATTATAACTACTATAATACTCCTCCTATGTACAAGATTTTAACTACTATAATACTGCTCCTATGTACAAGAATATAACTACTATAATACGGCTCCTATGTACAAGAATATAACTACTATAATACTGCTCCTATGTACAAGAATATAACTACTATAATACTGCTCCTATGTACAAGAATATAACTACTATAATACTGCCTCCTATGTACAAGAATATAACTACTATAATACTGCTCTTGTGTACAAGAATATAACTACTATAATACTGCCTCCTATGTACAAGAATATAACTACTATAATACTGCTCTTATGTACAAGAATATAACTACTATAATACTGCCTCCTAATATCATGATCAGTGTTGGGGGGGGGGACTCCACTCCACACTGAACACAGGAGGGAAGGGGAACAGTAACTGGGCCTGGAAACTAGGGAAGAAACAGGTCACCTCCTAGACAACCCTAATCTGTTGCCTAACTATCTATCAATATGAATAGACCCTGAAGGTAGGAATATTCATAATCAGGAAACCTAGGCCTTTATATTCCTATTAAGCCCTGGAAAAGGTTAGGCCCAGAGACAACCCATTCCTCCCCAGATGGATGAATGGAAGTCTCTGTCTCAGGCCCAGATACAAACAACAGGGAATATAACAAACACCAACACAACACTTAACTTCTGTAGAGACAGACGAGCAGGAACTCCAAAGATAAACTCACACCAGCTCAGCCAAACCCAAATGAAGCTATCTACTGCATAGTGAGAAGGGTGGGGTCAGACTATAAAGGATAGAAGTGATGACCACTGAGCAACAGCTGAATAAAGGGAAGTGGTCATTAACCCTATCAACACTGATTCAAGAGAAATCAAGGAGGCTGTTAGATTCCTCCACGCTCAGCCAATCTCCTTGATATCCTGACATCAGTCACCTGAAGGACCGTGACACCTATTTACAAGAATATAATTACTATAATACTGCTCCTATGTACAAGAATATAACTACTATAATACTGCTCCTATATAAAGAATATAGCTACTATATTAATGCTCCTATGTACAAGAATATAACTACTATGATACTGCTCCTATGTACACGAATATAACTGCTATAATACTGCCCCCTATGTACCAGAATATAACTACTATAATACTGCTCCTATTTACAAAAATATAACTACTATAATACTGTCTCCTATGTACAAGAATATAACTACTATAATACTGCTCCTATGTACAAGAATATAACTACTATAATACTACTCCTATGTACAAGAATATAACTGCTATAATACTGCCTCTTATGTACAAGACTATAACTACTATAATACTGCTCCTATGTACAAGAATATAACTACTATAATATTGCTCCTATATACAAAAATATAACTACTATAATACTGCTCCTATATACAAAAATATAACTACTATAATACTTTCTCCTATGTACAAGAATATAACTACTATAATACTGCTCCTATGTACAAGAATATAACTACTATAATACTGCTCATATGTACAAGAATATAACTACTATAATACTGCTCCTATGTACAAGAATATAACTACTATAATACTGCTCCTATGTACAAGAATATAACTACTATAATACTGCTCCTATGTACAAGAATATAACTACTATAATACTGCCTCCTATGTATAAGAATATAACTACTATAATACTGCCTCCTATGTACAAGAATATAACTACTATAATACTGCTCCTATGTACAAGAATATAACTGCTATAATACTGCTCATATGTACAAGAATATAATTACTATAATACTGCCTCCTATATACAAGAATATAACTACTATAATACTGCTCCTATGTACAAGAATATAACTACTATAATACTGCCTCCTATGTACAAGAATATAACTACTATAATACTGTCTCCTATGTACAAGAATATAACTACTATAATACTGCTCATATGTACAAGAATATAACTACTATAATACTGTCTCCTATGTACAAGAATATAACTACTATAATACTGCCTCCTATGTACAAGAATATAACTACTATAATACTGCTCCTACATACAAGAATATAACTACTATAATACTGCTCCTATGTACAAGAATATAACTACTATAATACTGCCTCCTATGTACAAGAATATAACTACTATAATACTGCTCCTATGTATAAGAATATAACTACTATAATACTGCCTCCTATGTACAAGAATATAACTACTATAATACTACTCCTATGTACAAGAATATAACTACTATAATACTGCCTCCTATATAGAAGAATATAACTGCTATAATATTGCTCCTATGTACAAGAATATAACTACTATAATATTGCTCCTATGTACAAGAATATAACTACTATAATACTGCATCCTATGTACATCACTATGGTGAGTATATTACCACTTGCTGTTAATAAAATATTATTACTGTAATAGTTTGCAGTTTTACATTTGACCACCATGTTTTGTGATTTTTTTCAGATCTTTGCTCTGAACTGGAGACAATCCCCACTGAATTTCATCCTTTTTTCTCTGGCATCATTACTGTCTCCAATCAGTTCTTATGTGTGACCAACTGTAGTCTTGATAGTCCACATGTAATAGACTGCAATAATGGACAATGTCTGGTCTCAAACAAGGGTCCCAGCTGCTAGTAAGTTTCCATAGCGTTCCTTATACATATTTGTATTCGTATATATATATTGTTATCCCATCATATGTTTCTTTCCTTTTAGCTTTTACCAGTTTTTTATGTTAAATTAATTTCATATTTCTTTTATCTTTTTATAGCTGTGCATCATCAAGCCAGTTCTGGTACACTGGTGACCAGTGCCAGGTAGCAGTCAGTAAGCCTGGTATTTATGGCAGTGTGGCTTCCATTCTTACTTTTCTTCTGATAATCATTTTCTTGCTGGCTTCCTCTTTATACCGGCGGCAACATAACAAGGACAATCGAAAGTAAGTGCAACATATTTGCAATTATTTAAACCAATGCATTATTTAGATAGACGGGAGCTTTTAAGTTTAAGGTAGGCTTTGAATGTCATGGTTTCCACCAAAATTCTATTTTGCGAGAAATTTGGGTTGATATTAGTCCCAGCTTACAATGAATGACAGCACGTAGTGAGAAATTGGAACACTGAAATGTAATATCTCCTTTCCTTTTTTCTTGTCTTTTTCATTATCAAGTGCACCTGCAGAAGCAAATTGCCTTACAGACAGATACGTAGATCCTGGGACATAATGAGAAAAATTCTTACTATATATTTTAGATTTTTATGAGACAGAATAGTATAAAAAGAGACAGAGATGGTGCCTGGAGCATCTTGATTCCAAACTCGATCAAAGTCCCCACACCTACCATTTAAAATACTGAAGTGTTCTTATGTATCAATTGGGCCTTTGGACCTCCACAAGGACTATTTCAAAGATGTGATATTTTACCTCTCCGCCACAAACCTGAAGCATGTTTTATAATTTTATAATTTTATGGTTCTTGTCTGGGATGAAGTATCCTAAGATGTCTTCAAACCATTTATTACTGTAATAAAGAAATATAATCTGGGTAAAGGTTGGTGAGATGAGGCTACCGTAGGTGGAAATTGTATTATTTGTTGGAAAGGTAACTCCAACCAAAATAAAGGATTAGTCTTTACTTGTCTAAAATATTTTTTGAAAATATTTCCATTAGAGTTTTAAAAAAAAATAATCAAACAGTGTAATATAATAGGTTGCCCATGCTTCATGGTCCCCTATTGGTCACTGCTTCTTGGTCCTTCTCGACACACAGGAAATCACTAGCTAAGGCAGGTCATCGCTGAGCCCAGTGATTGGCTGTTTGGTCATTTGCCGTGTGTTGAGAGGGACCAGGAAGTAGAGATTGGTGAGGAACCGTGAAACATCGGAATGAAAGCAGCTTGGGATTTGTAAGGTGAGGATGACTCATTTTATTACACAAATCTGAGACTTTTTTTTTTTTTTTTATAAATCCGTGACCCTTTTATTGGAAATGGCTTTTCACTGGGGATATGACCAAGGCATAAGGTGGCAGTACTAAGAGTTAGTGCTCGTGATTATCAGGAGTGTAAAAATCTCTCTACCTAAGGCCAAGGTCATCAAGGCTTTATTTGTCACAAGTACAGAAATATTCTGGTTCCCCATATCGATGACCAGGTGATAAATATCAGATCGGTGGAAGTCTAACCCCTCCCCCCAATTAGCTATTTGCAGGGTTCTATTCACTGTTTACTTGCATGCTGTAGACAGGAAAACTTTTAGGCCTCTGCTTATGGCAGACTTTTGAGCCTTTGCATTGAAATCTTTGTATTGTTTATTTGCTTTGTTTGTGAAAAATTATGCAAATTCCACAATAGTCTTCAATCCTAATTTCCCACCAATTTGCTTCTGCAGAGTGTGTGCAAATCCTTCACCTACTGTAGCTGCTGCTGTGGCTGAATCTGACATAAATCCGTCAGAGCACTGCTCCTGTTTCTGTCTCTCTCTACTCTCCCCCTCCCTTCTCTCAATATTAGCAAGAGCAGCAGAGTGGAGAGGGGAGAAAGAATCCAATAAGGGAAGCTCACACAGGTTGTAGATAAGTAGGAAAGCATGCACATAGGAGTAGATATCAGCATTCTGGACACACGGATCCAACATATATTACTGGGAGGCACATGTTCACATGTGAAAAGTCATATTGGGATCAAGTAGTAAACTGTATATCAGGGTTCTGAAATGCAAAAGAATGAAGATTGCAGACTGAAACACCTAGGTAAAACTTACCACATTTTAAAGAGGTACTCATAAGCCCCATAGCAGTTGTAAAGTATTGTTCCCCATGATTGCTTCAGAATTGGCCATGGCATTTAAGGGGTTATATGATTGGAGACCAACTTTATTGTATCCTGTTGGCCAAGGCAACATGCTGTTCTTATTGTCTTCAATTTTTTCTATAGTTTAATTGATCCAGAAAGAAACTATCAGGAGGATGACTGGGATTTTACTGCTCAAAATACTGTCATTGTCAATGCCAGTTGTCTCTTGGAGACATCATCTGAAAGTGATGCAGCATCAATAACTCTTCCAACTTTGGGGTCTCCATTCGGATCTCAGAGTTCTAGACCCGGCAAACAAAACTGTCCTTAGAAAATGCTAATTTTTACAAGGTAAATTTAAGGAATTATATAATATGTTGCTTGCATCAGTAGTAATTAAAGATGGGCAAAATATTGTAAAATACGATTTGGCTGCTTTGCCTAATTTTACAAAAAAATTAGCTTTGTGACAAATTATTTATTTGTAAGTAGTGGGTGCTATGACACGGAGCTGCGATTACTCTGCTCTCCATCATTGTACCCCTCAGATGCCGCGTTCATACATGATTGTGGAATCTGATAGCAATAATATGGTGTAAAATAAAATAAAAATTATTAAATCCGACTTACCCTCATCCATTTGATCGTGAAGAGCTGGCCATTGCAATCTTGATTGAAGATCTAACGCAAATTCTCGCACGGCACACATCGTTCAGCGTGGTGACATCATACATCACCACACGCAATTTTGAGGGCAATCTTCAATCAAGATGGGCCGACTCTTTGTATTCAACTTAATGAGGTAAGTATGATTTTTTTTTGTTATTTACATCATTTCAGGTAAAAATTTATTCATTACCATGAAGCACGAGGAAATTCAGCTTTGCAGAGAATCCAATTATCCCTGAAATTAGGATCGAATTCCACTTCGTGAAGTTTGATTCACTCAACACTAGTAGTAATAACTCATAGCAGTGGGATTTTTTTTTGAAGAGGTTTTGTTAGGCTACTTTCATACCTCTGGTGTGAAACTCTGGCAAGGCCGTTCCGGCAGACAAGTGGAGGATCGGACAAATACAAACCTCAGCATGCAGCGGTCTGTGTCTGGCTGTTCTCCACTTGTCTGCCGGAATGCGTACAGATCTCTGCCAGACCCCATTATACTTAATGAGGCCAGCAGACATTCCGTCCATATCCGGCAGCGCCAGATCAGGAGTATTCTGGCTTAGGGCTCTTTCACACTTGTGTTGTTCTGTTCCGGCATAGAGTTCCGTCGTCGGGGCTCTATGCCGAAAGAATCCTGATCAGGATTATCCCCATGCATTCTGAATGGAGAGAAATCCGTTCAGGATGCATCAGGATGTCTTCAGTTCCGGAACGGAACGTTTTTTGGCCGGAGAAAATACCGCAGCATGCTGCGCTTTTTGCTCCGGTCAAAAATCCTGAACACTTGCCGCAAGGCCGGATCCGGAATTAGTGCCCATTGAAAGGCAATAATCCGGATCCGGCCTTAAGCTAAACGTTGTTTCGGCGCATTACTGGATCCGACGTTTAGCTTTTTCTGAATAGTTACCATGGCTGCCAGGACGCTAAAGTCCTGTTTGCCATGGTAAAGTGTAGTGAGGAGCGGGGGAGCAGTATACAAGTCGTGGCCAAATGTTTTGAGAATTACATAAATATTGGAAATTGGAAAAGTTGCTGCTTAAGTTTTTATAATAGCAATTTGCATATACTCCAGAATGTTATGAAGAGTGATCAGATGAATTGCATAGTCCTTCTTTGCCATGAAAATAAACTTAATCCCAAAAAAACCTTTCCACTGCATTTCATTGCTGTCATTAAAGGACCTGCTGAGATCATTTCAGTAATCGTCTTGTTAACTCAGGTGAGAATGTTGACGAGCACAAGGCTGGAGATCATTATGTCAGGCTGATTGGGTTAAAATGGCAGACTTGACATGTTAAAAGGAGGGTGATGCTTGAAATCATTGTTCTTCCATTGTTAACCATGGTGACCTGCAAAGAAACGCATGCAGCCATCATTGCGTTGCATAAAAATGGCTTCGCAGGCAAGGATATTGTGGATACTAAGATTGCACCTCAATCAACAATTTATAGGATCATCAAGAACTTCAAGGAAAGAGGTTCAATTCTTGTTAAGAAGGCTTCAGGGCATCCAAGAAAGTCCAGCAAGCGCCAGGATCGTCTCCTAAAGAGGATTCAGCTGCGGGATCGGAGTGACACCAGTGCAGAGCTTGCTCAGGAATGGCAGTAGGCAGGTGTGAGCGCATCTGCACGCACAGTGAGGCCAAGACTTTTGGAAGATGGCCTGGTGTCAAGAAGGGCAGCAAAGAAGCCACTTCTCTCCAAAAAAAACATCAGGGACAGATTGATCTTCTGCAGAAAGTTTGGTGAATGGACTGCTGAGGACTGGGGCAAAGTCATATTCTCTGATGAAGCCTCTTTCCGATTGTTTGGGGCATCTGGAAAAAGGCTTGTCTGGAGAAGAAAAGGTGAGCGCTACCATCAGTCCTGTGTCATGCCAACAGTAAAGCATCCTGAGACCATTCATGTGTGGGGTTGCTTCTCATCCAAGGGAGTGGGCTCACTGACAATTTTGCCCAAAAACACAGCCATGAATAAAGAATGGCACCAAAACACCCTCCAACAGCAACTTCTTCCAACAATCCAACAACAGTTTGGTGAAGAACAATGCATTTTCCAGCACGATGGAGCACCGTGCCATAAGGCAAAAGTGATAACTAAGTGGCTCGGGGACCAAAGCGTTGACATTTTGGGTCCATGGCCTGGAAACTCCCCAGATCTTAATCCCATTGAGAACTTGTGGTCAATCCTCAAGAGGCGGCTGGACAAACAAAAACCCACTAATTCTGACAAACTCCAAGAAGTGATTATGAAAGAATGGGTTGCTATCAGTCAGGAATTGGCCCAGAAGTTGATTGAGAGCATGCCCAGTCGGATTGCAGAGGTCCTGAAAAAGAAGGGCCAACACTGCAAATACTGACTCTTTGCATAAATGTCATGTAATTGTCGATAAAAGCCTTTGAAACGTATGAAGTGCGTGTAATTATATTTCACTACATCACAGAAACAACTGAAACAAAGATCTAAAAGCAGTTTAGCAGCAAACTTTGTGAAAACTAATATTTGCGTCATTCTTAAAACTTTTGGCCACGACTGTACTTACCGTCCGTGCGGCTCCCGGGGCGCTTCAGAGTGACGTCAGGGCGCCCTACGCGCATGGATGACGTGATCACATGGATCACGTCATCTATGCGCATGGGGCGCCCTGACGTCATTCTGGAGAGCCCTGGGAGCCGCACGGACGGTAAGTATACTGCTCCCCCGCTCCCCACTACTACTATGGCAACCAGGACTTTAATAGCGTCCTGGGTGCCATAGTAACACTGAACGCATTTTGAAGACGGATCTCAGTTCACTTGCGGTGTTACGGATCCAGCGGGCACTTCCGGCAAATGGAGTACACGACGGATCCGGACAACGCAAGTGTGAAAGAGGCCTTACTGTTTTCTGCCGGAACAGCCTGCTGGAATTCAAACTGGAGATGTGAAAGTAGTCTAAGTCATCCATCTGGCTTTCTCAATTAGAGTGATTTGTTCAGGAAATCTCTGGCATTAAATACTGGTGAATCATAGGAAATTTTAAACATTGAACAAGACAATCCATATTTATTAGAATTAATAACAGGAGTCTCACGAGAGAAGAGCAAATTTCCTAAAAATATATTTGGGCCAAAAATTTTGATTCTACCTAAATCAAAAGTGCTTTAAATGCCTGTAACAGTCTATCTCTCTCATCTGTTATAATGTGCAACCTGAACCACCACTGTAGGAGAAATTAAGCATTATAAGGTACCTAACGCTATTAATGGGCTTTCCATATATGGTATGGATATGCCAAAATTCTTTGCAGCTGATCTAACTGGTAGTGTAGGTGGTGGACCAGAACAAAGGACCTCAGTTTGCAATGACAGAGTGGTTAGGTTCTCCAAAGTAGGGTTGTCTCTTGCACTGGAAGCCCTTATCCTAGTAGACTCAGGATGTCCATATATTACATCACTTAGCTGGCATCTCAAGAGACTCCAATATTATCTCACAAGGGAACTCTTTTAACTCAAAATTCCCAAATGGCCTATTTGAAAAATGGGGTTCCTGGCTCAGATAGCTCTTTGTCAATGAAGGACCACACTCTTTACTTGAGTTTATAAGTTTATTTCACCCCTTTTTTATCACCATTTTGCTCCCAAACTCTGTAGAAAATTGTTCAAAAACATCCAGATATATATTAAGTTGATTTCTCAAATGATCGACTTGTGTGGCCCTCTTGTTAACCTACAGAACATCAAAATGCTCAATAAAGGGGTTGTACAACTTTAGAACATGTCTGCTATTTTTTTTTTTTAAAACAATGCCACACCTACCAATAGGTTTTGTCTGGTAATACAACTTCAATATAGCTAGAGCAATAGTAGTGGACAGTGGTGGCAAAGTTTTTCTAACTGTGTACAACCGCTTTAATATTATAGTATTCACCCAACTATAAAATACTCTAGACAGACAGTATAATATGGATATTGAAGTTTTGGATGATAATAACCAGCTGTTTCCATTATTTTTCAGATGAGCAGACCCAGATCCAACCTCATCAACAAATCTTTACAGTGAGTCACCAACATCTCTGTGTACAAAGACTATACAACAAGTGGTGCATAACGTTCTGTCAACTCTGTAGCAAAGGAAATGCACCTCCATAAATTACTTCAAAAGGATGGCATTCTTCTTCTTCGGTCATTGGAGTAACCAAGCACCAAGTATGAAGATCCTAGATCCTTGAAAGCAGAACATCTAGAAAAAAATAAAAAAAAATATATATATTTATATTACTATTTAATTTTAATTTATAGGAATATTTATTTGGGCAAATTTAATATTTATGACATCACAAGCACTTTAACAAAACAACCATGTGTGACCAAGGTCCAATAAAACAATGTGAGAATTTTTCTAAACTTTTTAAGATTGTTTATTGCTATGTTCCAGTAAGACTGTCAAATACTGGTTTTGTGGCACCAGCTTAAGAAGATTATTGATGTTAATATGTGCTGTATAACATTGTGTTTTATGCTAAAAGGACCCGAGGTCGCATGAACATGCCTGGGCGGGTCCTCAAGCTAGCAATGCTGCTGCAACTGTATAAATTAGTGTGCTTTATCAAAAGTAGAGAAGTTGTTATATGATTGTTGAACATAGCCAGAAGGTAAGTTGATGGTGTATCTCTACATTTTCTGACATTGTCCATTTTCCTGCTAACAGCCTTAGATGCTGTAGGGACATACCTCAAGTAGTGTAGCAGTGGTTCATTTATTCATAAACATCTAGGAGGAATAACATAGCAACAGCACAGTGTAGCATTTTGAAGAAATAGCTTCAGAACTGTTATTTCATGGGGAATCCAATATTTACAAAAATAGCAGCAGATCCCCTTTAAAGTGTTCCATAGGATTATCAATGTACAGTAAGCAGGGCAGTGTAGTCACCTGTGAACTACAGTCTGACATAGAGATGAGCAAATTGATTCTATTAATTCAGAATTGGTACCCAATTTCTTGGGAAGAGAGTGCGCAAATAGACTCTTAGCAAGCTCCACAAGGAGATATTATATTCCTCAAATCCCACATTTTTTGTGATTCATTTTCGGCAAATCACAGACAAAATTGCTCTGGTCAGCTGAGTGGCCTTGGGAGCACTCTTGGGGGCTGCTTTTTCTCATTAAGGAGACCAAGAAGTATGCATGAGGGTTATTGTAGTCCAGTCTATGCTACTAAAGTTTTTGTATCTTACATTTGGTGGCATCAGATTCTTAGTTTATTTTTTTATGCCTCATGAATAATTTCTGGTTTCCCTAATGAGAAAGAGCACCCCAAAAGAGGTCATTCAGCTAACAAAAACAAAGTTCTCTTGAAACACTCAGTATTCTTGTCCTTTTGAAAGGAGTATTACACTTGGTATATCTCTGGTCTTCTAGGAGTTATTTATTAAGGCCTAGGAGACTTGAGACTATTATATGCAGTACCAATTTTCAGAGCAGTTGGCGCATATTTTATTTGGGTAAAAATCAAATTGTACCCATACTGAATTTTCTAAAAAAATACACCAAATCGGATACTAAATTAATTTAAAGAAATTTGCTCATCTCTGTGCGCCAGACACTTACCGAACATAAATGACTTGCTACCCTGACCACAGTAATGGAGGAACAATAGTTCCAGGAGGCAGCAGTTATTATACTATGAAAAATGTACATGGTTGCGAGCCATAAATTTTATTGCCATATTTGTTTTATTTCTGTGGGTTTAAAGAACAATTTAAATATGATAACACTTTCTACAAGCCAATAATTGGAGCACAGATTCAGGACCATAACATAATATTAACAGAAAGTTGTACTGCATCCCAGTTCCAGGATTTGGAGGTACCATTTTCATAGAATGAAGAGCCACTTTAAGAAAAAACTGAGAATTTCAGTTTAAAGAAACAGATACCCATGACTGGTCTTATCTGTAAAGAATAAATCAAGGCAACTGGACGTACTGTAGATTTCTTGAAAACGTTTCACTCGTTCTTCCAACGAGCTTTCTCAATTCTGAGTGACTGTACAAGAATTCTCTGGGAATAAATATGTAACTGAATCAACATCTGGTAATTATACCCAGCATGTTGATTCAGTTACATATTAATTCCCAGAGAATTCTTGTACAGTCACTCAGAATTGAGAAAGCTCGTTGGAAGAACGAGTGAAACGTTTTTTTTTTTTATTTGAAACTTCTCTTTATTGAAAAGCACAGGTAAAAACAGCAGTCAGGTAGAAAAGACATATATCGCAATACATATTGTGATAACATGCATGACAAATACATAACAGTCTCCATCCTTTTGTTGATAACATCATACATGTCAAATGTTATCCTTTTCCACCAGACCTTTTCTTCTCAATACTCTTTCTTATTTTATTTTTTTTAGACTAATAACTCCTGCAACTTACTCCCCCCTCCCATCCCTCCCTCATCTCAGATACTTTCTCTATGTATATCTCTTTAATTATGCATACAGGTATCTCACATATGTGAAGTTGAGGTCTAGATACTCCAGTCATATTTATCTTCCTAATCCTAACAGCTACGATAAATGTTTTGTATGAATTTGATACCACTTATCCGATGTTCCCAATTTCAAGTACCACTCTGTATATGTAAACGGAGCAATATGTGTAGCTATTTCTTGTTCTGACAATAAAGCTTCCATATATTGAAAATGAGTAAAATTAGACTCCAGCACTCACTTTTTTTCGAAGTATCAAGTTCTCCATTTATTCAAGTTACACACGGATAGTACAGGGCTCAAGATCTCTCTTGGTACAGGCTGTTTTTGACGAGTTTCGAAAAGTCTTATTCGTATATTGTCTGCATTTTTTAAAGAAAGGTTCCGTAAGTTTCATTTAGTTTTTTTTCTGCCTCTATTCTTTCAAGTGTCATACAATTGTTAGTCTGCTGTATCACCTCTGTTAAACTCGGTACTTTAGGTACCAGCCAGTGATTCAGTAGACACCTTTTAGAGGCCAAAAGAAGAACATGAAAAGCTGGTGGGATTCTCTGAAGCATCTCATCCCTCCCAACATGGAATAATAAAACTTCTGGATCCATCTTAACTTTCAAATCACATTTTAAATTTAACATGTCAAGAAGAGCCTTCCAAAAAGTCTGCACCGCAGTACACTCCCACAACCCATGAGTTACATCAGTGTCCGGTGTATTACACTTTGGGCAGTGTGTCAATTTGTCTGGTGATATCGTATGAAACGTTTTCAAGAAATCTACAGTACGTCCAGTTGCCTTGATTTATTCTTTACAAATATACCATGACCTGGATAAATGAGAACCTTCACAGACATGACTGGTCTTAGTTATGTCTATTCCTGGGAAAGCTGGGGGACTGACAATCAGTATGGCCAAAATCCCAGCTTCCATGTGGCCCATGATCTAGAGTGTCTTCCTGTATACAGCTATGAAAAGAATGGAATTTTTACTTTAGTTTTATAATGATTACAACTATTATTTTATCTCTCTCTCTGTATATATATATATATATATATATATATATATAAAGAGAGAGAGACTGCAAAGAAAGAAATGGGGGTCAGTCAGCACATCCCAGTGTGCCTTCGCACGTCACCATGGCTAAAAGCACAAAAGCAAAAACAATACTATAGTGCTATACTCACTAAAGAAAATGTACTAATGCTACGTTATAAATGTGAGACTCTTGACAAATATACTTTGTACAAAAACATTTGTGCCTGTCCACCAACGACAAGACAATCTCTTTGGTACAGGAACCGACACTAAATACTACCTCCTCTGGTGCTATAATGGCCTCCGTTAAATTCAGGGAATGCAGGTTCCACATGTATGTTGAGCTCACACTATATTATACCTCTTTTGGTGCCACAAGGGCCTTCATTAAATAAAGGGAATGCAGGCTTCACATGCATGTTGAGCCCACTCTGTATTTTACCTCTCCTGGTGTCAAATGACCTCCAATGAATGTAGGGAGAGTGGGCTTCAGCTTTATACTTGCACTAATTAAAATTTGCCTATGGGATGGACAGGTTAGTCAGGAGTGCACGACCAATTGAGTCAGCCACACCTCCAATGCAGACTGCAAAGAAAAAAATGGCGATAGTCAGCCCATCCCAGTGTGCAGGGGCACATTGTCATGGCTGCACTCTACAGCACCTCACCCCCTTAATAGTGACCTCCACATCACCTGTCTCCTTAACAGTGACCTCCACAGCACCACACCCCCTTAAGTGTGACCTTTATTCTGCCGCACCCCCTTAACAGTAGCCTCCACAGCACCCCACCCCCTTAACTGTGACCTTCACAGCGCCCCACCTCCTTAATAGTAAAATCCACAGCACCACAATGACTTAACAGTGACATCCACAGTGCCCCGCCCCTTAACAGTGACATCCACAGTGCCCCGCCCCTTAACAGTGACATCCACAGTGCCCCGCCCCCTTAACAGTGACCTATAACAGTAAAGAGAAATGGCTGAGTTGTTATGGAAACCTGATGTAAAACTGTGTGTATGTCAAGACTCAAGGACCTGCGAGCTTCTATTGGCTGATAAGGGCCATGTGTTTGTTTGTATGGAAGTTATTATATGAGTGAAGGACCTGTGAACTTCTATTGGCTATTACATTTTTTGGGAATATCTCAAGAACGGTATGTCCTACAGAGCTGAGACCTTTACGAAAAATCTTCCCCGATGTATCTTAGGCTACTTTCACACCTGCGTTTAGGTGCGGATCCGTCTGGTGTCTGCACAGACGGATCCGCACCTATATGCAAACGCTTGTATCCGTTCAGAACGGACCCGTTTGCATTTTTGTTCATGATAATGCAAACGGATCCGTTTTGACTTTACATTGAAAGTCAATGGGGGACGGATCCGTTTGAAAATTGAGCCATATTGTGTCAACTTCAAACGGATCCGTCCCCATTGACTTAGGCTACTTTCATAACTGCGTTCGGGTGTCCGCTCGTGAGCTCCGTTTGAAGGCTCTCACAAGCGGCCCCGAACGCATCAGTCCAGCCCTAATGCATTCTCAGTGGAGGCAGATCCACTGAGAATGCATTCGCCTGCCAGCGTTCAGCCTCCGCTCCGCTCAGTGAGCGGACACCTGAACGCGGCTTGCAGCGTTCGGGTGTCCGCCTGGCCGTGCGGAGGCGAGCGGATCCGTCCAGACTTACAATGGAAGTCAATGGGGACGGATCCGCTTGAAGATGACACCATATGGCTCAATCTTCAAACGGATCCGCCCCCATTGACTTTCAATGTAAAGTCTGAACGGATCCGTTCAGGCTACTTTCACACTTAGTTTATTATTCAAACTATAATGCAGACGGATCCGTTCTGAACGGATACAAACGTCTGCATTATAGGAGCGGATCCGTCTGAGCAGACATCAGACGGACCCGCTCTGAACGCAAGTGTGAAAGTAGCCTTACATTGTAAGTCTGGACGGATCCGTTTGCCTCCGCACGGCCAGGCGGACACCCGAACGCTGCAAGCTGGGTTCAGGTGTCCGCCTGCTGAGCGGAGGACAAACGGTGCCAGACTGATGCATTCTGAGCGGATCCGCATCCATTCAGAATGCATTAGGGCTGGACGGATGCGTTCGGGGCCGCTTGTGAGAGCCTTCAAACGGAACTCACAAGCGGAGCCCCGAACGCTAGTGTGAAAGTAGCCTTATACAGATTTTCTCTGGTAGGCAGGGTAAGAGAAAGCAATAGAGAGGCAAAACCAAGGTTGAAAAGCAAAAGTCAGTGTTTATTCACACAAAAAGGCAGGAAAGAAACACAATACTTGGCAGGGCCCTGGTGTTAATTCACACCGCAGGAATCCTTGTGTTAATTCACACAGCAAAAGTCCACAGAACTCAAAAACACGTCACCTGGCAGTCCACAGCAGGCTTTAGGGCGCCTGGCTTCCAGCTCTCAACCTTGCAGTATGGCAGAACTCCTCAGCAAACAAAATACAGAGCTCCACTATCACCTGGAGGTTCATTCCACCCCCAGCTGAGCTGCTGGCTGGGCTTTTAAACCCCAGCCCAAAACCTGGCCTGGACGTGAGGAACAGCCACCCACCCTGCTCTTTGGCTGCTCCCAATAAGAACCGGCCTGGATCGGCTTTACAGCCACACTAAGTAGAACATTGTCAGCGAGCCTAGCTGCGGCTGACACACAAAACTACCGGTTCTTATCTCACCAAGGCCAGGAACCTCGGTGATACGTACCTTCCGTCAATGACGGACCCCTGCGCCTTCCTACAACCTATATGCCAAATCTGGTGTCCAACAGTTCAGGAATTTGCATGCCTATAGAAGACAGATGGACAGACAGACAAACAGACATAGATTTTTATAATATACTGCAGATTTTTTTTAAATTTGCAGTTGAGTGTTAAAGTTTCTTTTCCCACAACTATCCACCGATGGAGGCTCTATTTCCAACAGTCCCTTAGAAGTGAATGGAGCAGTGGTAATGCATCCACACTACTGCTCAATGCACCAAGGAGACTTGCGGACCTCTATTTTTGTGTATTTTGGCAGTTCCAGTGGTTGGGCCTCCTTTACCCTATAGATAGGGCTCAATACTAATTTGTGGGAAAGTCCTTACTTTGCTGGCCCCTGAAGCTGTTCACAATGGGGTATCATCATCAGAGAGCATCAGAGTTATGATGAACAATAACACCTTTTTTGTTTATACCTCTGCATGCCGAAAACATTCTCCTGTAAGCATGAGCCATAGTCAGTGATCACCTTCTCTGCCTTGCTGGGCACTGACCTTTCCATCTGTCACAGAGCATGCCCACAACTCTCCCCCATAAATGTCATAAGCCAAAGTCAGAGCTCACCCTCTCCCCCTCCCTGCACATTTACCTCTGCAAAGGTCACAGCGCATACCTAAAACATTCTCCCAAACAATGCCATGAGCCATGTTTTTTAACTATTCTTAGTTTGTTTTTTCATGTACAGATACCTGAAGTAAATCTGTGCTGTTGTCTGTCCCCATAATCATGCAAATACAGTAAGCAGAATAAAAAAAATACAATTAGAAAAATTGAGTAAGTTCAGTGTTTAGACTTAAACAAGTTAAACAAATAAAAATTAAAAATACACAATACTGTCAAAATGAGAAATATTTACTTCCCCTGTTGTAAATCCATTCTATTGTTTGCACATTTTTATGTGTTTGCCTTTTAACTTTTTTGTTTTACAATTTTACAAATCTCTGGACTATTTATAGCTACTGTATGTTATACTGATGTGTAGTTATATAGTTACCTAGGGTGATCGTTGACCTCCAAGTCTGATTGGAAAGGTGCCAGGGAGGTGTGGGCCCAGACACTGAGTCTCACATGAGGCAGATCATGGAATAGGTCTGTCCTTAGCTAGCCCTTTAGGACATTTGAAGAACGTAGAAGCGTAGGCAAAGCAGAGGAGGATATATAAGAAAGTGCTTTTGACACCAAGGTTAGTTTGTGCACGTTGTTGTAACAAGAGGGATGCCTTGTTGTGACTACTGTGGGTAGGGGACAAGCTGCAATGTGAGGACTACAGGAAAGATTGACTGAATTCCAAAGCGGAATTTGGTCCAACATTTTGGCAAACTTTAATGTTAAACAAATCTGAATTTCCATGTGCTTCGTGGTAACAAATCAGTTTTCCTTAAATGGCGGCTGCATGTGTTAGAAAGTGAAAGTAAGTGTAGAGGAGACAAGCCCGGGAAAGCAAGATCACCCATAATGCCATGCAGCCAGCCAATCCACAGGTAGCCACCCCCCTGTGATGTCACAGCTAGGCAGAGCCCTATAAAACCCTGATCCCATGCAGTCGTCACCATTTTCCTGTGACCTGAGCATAAGGAGAGACGTGACAAGATGCTCATGCACTAGGGACCGTGTTGCTGCAAACTGTTAGTGTGGGACAATATTGGAGAGGAAGAGTGCGGAGAGAGTCATAGGAAACTACCGAACTACCAACTCTGCTACAATTTATAGCCATGTACATAAACTGTGCAGTGCACCAATATTCATAGCTAATCCTTTCTGTTACCTGTAGCATTACTGTGCGTCAGAATTACAGGCCAATGTTACTGTCAGGTCTAATTTATCTCCATATACCTAAGTGTGCAGTACACCAAGATTCATAGCTAATCCATTCTGTTAGCTGTAGAGTTACTGTGCGTCAGTATTACAGGCAGGTCTAATGTATCGCTGTGTACATAAGTGTGCAGTGTACCAAGATTCATAGCTAATCCGTTCTGTTAGCTGTACAGTTACTCTGCATCCATATTACAGGTCACTGTTACCGTCGGGTGAAACTTATAGTCCTGTACATAACTGTGAAGTGCACCAATATTCATAGCTAATCCATTCTTTTAACTGTAGAGTTACTGTGCGTCAGTATAACAGGCCACTGTTGCTGACAATTCTAATTTACTGCAGTGTACATAAATGTGCAGTGCACCAATATTCATAGCTAATCCCTTCTGTTAGCTGTAGAGTTATTGTGCATCAGTAGGCAGGTCTAACTTATTGCTATGTACAAAACTGTGCAGTGCACTAAGATTCATAGCTAATCTGTTCTGTTAGCTGTAGAATTACTGTGCGTCAGTATTACAGGTCACTGTTACCAGCAGGTCTAATTTATCACCATGTACATAAGAGTGCAGTGCACCAATATTCATAGCTAATCTGTTATGTTAGCGATACAGTTGTTATACACCATGGCCAACAGACAGTTGCCTGGGCCCTCCAAATGAATGGGCAGTGGCAAAAATGATGCTATAGCAGGCACAAGTAGCAGCAGGAGAAGGGGTGGTGGTAGCAGCTGCTGCAGCTGTCATCCAGCTGTCATGTTTTGACCAAAAATCCATCTGTACTGGAATGATTGACTCGCTGATCACAATTATCTCAAGTTACAACGTATATACACAGCCCGCAATCGGTGGGTTCCTCTGAAACAGGGTCAGGGACTGCCTCTATCATGCCCTCACCTGTCCTGAACTTGCCTCATGCTTTTGCTGCTCCGTCTGTTAGCCAATAAATGGTAGCTGCTGCCACGTCTCTGATTTACAGTGAACTTTGTGAGGACAGTCAGCAGTTACAGGCCAGCACAGACTTGGAAGAAGAAGAGGTCCGCTGCAACTACTGATGATGACAGTCGGATGGGAGCACATTTTTCAAGAGGTCAGGGATGTGTGCAAGAGACGGGTAAAGGTGACACAAGTCAATCGCGAACATATGTTTTGTGGTTGACCTATGGAGAGTCAGGTCACCAGACCAATCAGGTTTTGGTCCTGGGGTATGGCTTTCTATTTTAATCCCCTATTGGCAGCATTGCCAAAGATAGTTTTGGCTCACTAGCATTGTTCCTGGTTCTCTGATTGATATTCTGTGCTTCTGACCCTGGCTTGTCTTCTCACTCTTCTTTGTCTCTTATGTTTGGTAAGCCTAGTACTGTTGGCAGCCAAGCCAGAAGATACAATATTAACAAGTCTAACGCCTCGCAATCCGACTATTCTTAGTCGGACTGGTCAGGGTCAGAGAATCGACCTAGTAAAAATTCTGTGGGGACTAAACGCAAGTACCGAGCGAAAGGAGCACCTAACCAAAGGAAGGCACCTGCCCCAAAATTAGGTACAGTGACACAAGTGGAGCAACCATAGCAGGGCCCCCAAGGGTTATTCCCAGTACAGAATGGGGCTTTGATAGTACCTTCCTCCGCTCCATCAGCCAACCCCCAACAGTATACCTCTGCGTCTGGAGGACAATTGTTACCATCTGCACCATCTGGGTCCTTCTTCGGACCATCTGTGACAGTGTCTGCAGCAGCAGCACCTATGGCACTCCCCTCTTTTTTAGGCCAGGGCCCAGCCCTGAGAGACAGGGAGAAGTGGGCATACAATGTAAAGACATAGATGACCCACTGAGAGTTATCAACCTTTCCAGCTTTATGCTGGAACCTAGGCACCTTAGGATACTTAGCAAAGGTTTATCCTTTACACCGACTCCAAGTTTTGAATGTTTTGACTGGGTTAAGGACATTAATTTGTTCGCGAGAAAACTTCCTCTCCATAAATCTTTTAACCAGCAATCCAGAGATTTCCAGCGAATACAGGTGTAACAGTCGCGTACACACACACACAGGGGGGAGGGAAGTGACCACTGCGCTCCACCATTACCCCTGGCCCTGCCTACTTGCCTCGCGAGTCCTAATGACAGGGGACAACTGGACGGCAATCCCTAACTTGGAATAAGTGCAGGGATGACAGACAGACAAACAACAGGACGTGAACGGACCGAGTCAATACCAGGAAAGCTACAAAGTACAAATGGAGCAAGCAGAGAATTGTCAGGAGAAGCCGGGGTCATAAATACCAGGAGAGACGTGAAGTACCAAAGGAGTCAGCAGAGGAACGTCAGGAGGAGGCCGGGGTCAGAATACCAGGATAGCAGCAAAGTACACAAGGAGCAGGCAGAGGATCGTCAGGAATTCAGCAGGAGGTAAGTACGCCAGGAAAGACCAAATCACAGGTGGAACCTAAATTAACAGGCAACCTGTGGCCATCAGGCTGCCTGTATTTATAGTGGGGAGTGAGGGTCGAGCACCAGTCGAGTACCGAGTCGAGCACCGAGTGATCAGCTCGGCGCTCAAAGCAGACTAGGAGCAGGGAGCCACCCAGCTAGAAAAGCCGCCCTGGGAATAAGGTCAAACACAGATCCTCATTCCCAAAGCTAAGCAACAGGTCTGCGGGCAATGGGGGACCGAGTGCACCCTCGGAACCCCGTTACAGTACCCCCCTTTTACGAGGGGCCACCGGACCCAAGATTTCAGGCGATGGCTTTTCAGGGTGTTCTAAATGAAATTTTCGAACAAGTCTAGGAGCATGAACCTCCCTGGCAGGTACCCAAGATCTCTCTTCAGGTCCATACCCCTTCCAGTGAATCAGGTACTGCAAGGAATTACGCACCTTCCTGACATCCACTATTTTAGGCACCACATACTCGACAGCATCATTAACAAGAACCGGCGGAGGCGAGGCTTTTGATGGTACTACCGGTTCAAAATATTTTTTAAGTAGAGACTTATGGATCACATTATGAATGTGGAATGACTCGGGCAGCTCCAACCTAAAAGATACCGGGTTAATCACCTCCGTGATCTTATATGGTCCAATAAAACGAGGAGCAAACTTTTTAGAATCTACCTTAAGAGAGAGATTCTTGGAGGACAACCATACCTTATCCCCAACCTGAAAATTTACCCCCCTTGAATGTCTCCTATCGGCCTTGAGTTTCTGATAACTTTGAGCCTTTTCTAAGTTCGATTGAACCCGGGCCCAAACTGTGCACAGTTCAGAGGAGAGCCTATCCGCCTCAGGGTTAGAGGAGGAGACGGATGACCCAGAATGAAAACGGGGATGGAAACCATGGTTACAAAAGAAAGGTGAAACCCCAGCAGAAGAATTGACACGGTTATTCAAAGCAAATTCAGCCAATGGAAGAAATTTCACCCATAATTGCTGGTCATCAGCAACATACAACCTCAAGAATTGTTCGACAGACTGATTAAGGTGTTCAGTCTGCCCTTTACTCTCAGGGTGGTAGGCAGAGGAAAAAGACAATGAAATTTTACATCTTTGACAGAAGGCCCTCCAGAATTTGGACACAAACTGCACACCCCTGTCAGAAACAATATTTTCCGGGATACCATGCAATCGAACAATTTCTTTCACAAAAATAAACGCCAGGGTTTTGGCATTCGGGAGTTTAGACAGGGGAATGAAATGGACCATCTTGCTAAACCTATCGACCACTACCCAAACTAACTACAGTCTTACCCTCCGCCGGCGGTAGGTCAGTTATAAAGTCCATCGAGATATGGGACCAGGGTCTACTGGGAATGGGTAGGGGTCGTAGGTTACCAGCAGGGCGAGTCCTAGGTGTCTTGGACCTGGCACAAACCTCACAGGCTGACACGTAGGACTTGACATCCCTAGTTAGAGTGGGCCACCAATAAGATCTAGAAACCAGATCCTTAGTGCCCTCAACACCCGGATGTCCACAAAAGGCAGAATTGTGACACTCACCCAACAGCTGGAGACAAAATTGTGCGGGAACAAACAACTTATCTGTTGGGGTGGATACCGGTGCCAGATGTTGTTCAGACCTAATGCGAGCCGAGATATCCTGGGGATCACCCTGTAATCGGGAAATGATAATGCCCACGTGTTGACTCTCGGGGCCAGAGGACACGGGGCGCAAACGGAAGTAAAGTTTGCAACTCTCCTTAAAAGAGAGAAACTTCTTCCGGTCTCCAGAAAAGGGTTCTGGGAGCTTAATCTGGGGCTCAAAATGCGGACTAGAGGCTTGAGCAGTGGAAGAACCTTGCCCTAACTCAAAAGAACTGAGTTTTTCCCCTAACTCCTGCACCCTCTGCGTCAGATTAGAGACATGGTCAGTCAGGGTCACCAGAGGATTCATAATACAGTGGTTATTGGGCCTGTTAATCTGTAACCGTCACGTACACACACACACATGGGGGAGGGAAGTGACCACTGCGCTCCACCCTTACCCCTGGCCCTGCCTACTTGCCTCGCGAGTCCTAATGCCAGGGGACAACTGGACGGCAATCCCTAACTTGGAATAAGTGCAGGGATGACAGACAGACAAACAACAGGACGTGAACGGACCGAGTCAATACCAGGAAAGCTACAAAGTACAAATGGAGCAAGCAGAGAATTGTCAGGAGAAGCCGGGGTCATAAATACCAGGAGAGACGTGAAGTACCAAAGGAGTCAGCAGAGGAACATCTGGAGGAGGCCGGGGTCAGAATACCAGGATAGCAGCAAAGTACACAAGGAGCAGGCAGAGGATCGTCAGGAATTCAGCAGGAGGTAAGTACGCCAGGAAAGACCAAATCACAGGTGGAACCTAAATTAACAGGCAACCTGTGGCCATCAGGCTGCCTGTATTTATAGTGGGGAGTGAGGGTCATGTGACGTGGCCAGCGTCACATGACCGACAGACCAACCAGTCGAGCACCGAGTGATCAGCTCGGCGCTCAAGGCAGACTAGGAGCAGGGAGCCACCCAGCTAGAGAAGCCGCCCTGGGAATGAGGTCAAACACAGATCCTCATTCCCAATGGGCAATGGGGGACCGAGTGCCCCCTCGGAACCCCGTTACAGCAGGCCAAGGAAAAAGAAGATGTGGCCATTTTAGAATCATTGGACACCCATAATGCTGATGCCCAAGATCTTGTTGAGGCACTTTTTTCATCACTAAAACCGCAATCTAGATATACGCCTTCATTCTCTCAATATGGGAATATAGATACCTTTGTCCTACTAGTGACAAGGGATCTTAAAACCCTTAATACTAAAATACCCACCACACAGTTAAATCTTGAGATGGAAGAACTACAGGCGCTAGATGAACTCAGCAAGAATGATGATCTTGTAATAAAACCTTCAGATAAGGGCGGAAACGTTGTCCTTATGGACAAACTGGATTACAAAAAGATGGTTGAAGACTTGGTTAAACAAACAGACACCTATCAAAAGCTAGATCACAATCCGACAGATACATTTCTGGGTGACCTCAAATTGATACTCTCTGCAGCAAAGGAAGAAAAACTCATCTCTAAGGAGGAATTTAAATACCTCTTTAAGCTGCATCCAACAACTGCCACCATCTATGCCATTCCAAAGGTGCACAAGCAAAGGCGACCAGTGCCAGGCAGACCGATAGTATCCGGCAATAAGAGCATGACAGAAAATATCAGCCAGTATGTAGATGAGTTTTTAGCACCATTTATACCCAGCTTACCTTCATATATTAGGGATACCAAGGATGTGGTCATCAGGCTCCAGGATATACAGGTCACATCACAGACCAAGCTAGCAAGCCTTGATGTTGAGGCTTTGTACACCAACATCAGGCACGATCTAGGGATCAAGGCAGTCTCCACTTTTCTTTCCACTAAGAGCACCCAATTCAGTGCACATAGTGAGTTTATTTTAACTCTCCTCAAATTTTTACTCACGCACAATTATTTTCTTTTTGATGGACATTACTACCTACAAACGGTTGGCACCGTGATGGGTAGTAAGTGTGCACCAAATTATGCTAATTTGTTTTAGGGGGGTGGGAGGACACTATTGTTTTTACACATGATTATTCTGATTTCACACAGTACATACTTTTCTGGGGTAGGTACATTGATGATGTACTAATACTCTGGGAAGGTACCACTGAAAAATTTCACCAATTTGTTCACAGCCTTAACACAAACTCTATTGGCATGACGTTTACTTCTGAGATTCATGATAACACAATCACGTTTCTGGATCTCAGACTTTTCCTGGACCCTGATGGCCACATCCAATCCGAGATCCATCGGAAACCCACAGCGACGAACAACCTACTGCAGTGGAATAGTTATCACCCGAAACCACTTCGAAAGGGGATACCTGTGGGGCAGTATATCAGAGCCCGCAAAAACTGTTCAGACAATGCCAGCTTTATTAAAGAGTGTAATACTCTGTACGATCGATTCCGAGTAAGGGGATACCCCAAAAAGGTCTTGCACCAGGCATTTGCCAGAGCAAGTAATATCAATCGGACAGAATTGTTAAACGCTGCACCAAAGGCACCCGGTGCACAAGTTGTTAGATGCATTGGCACCTTTGATGCCCAAAACAACCAAGTGTTTCGGATTCTGAAGAAACACTGGCATGTCCTGTGGGCAGATAATGATCTCAGGACTGTTATCACGCAGAATCCCAGTGTCACCTACCGTCATGGTAGTAATTTGAAAGACGTATTAGTCCATAGTTTCTATCGCCCTGAACCGCCAAAGACCACCTGGCTAACATCTAAAATAGTGGGCACCTACCCATGTGGAGACTGTGTGTTCTGCCCTCTTGTGAGAAGATGCCGATCATTCACCAATCCTGTAGATGAAAAAGAATACCATATCAGACAATATATAAATTGCAAGACCAAAGCATAGTATATGCCATCCAATGCTCATGTCCTAAGATATATGTCGGTAAGACGTCTCAAGAGTTTAGGAGAAGAATCTGCCAGCACATCAGTAGCATTAACACCAAGGCAGATACGTCAATCTCCAGACATGTAAGGGCCTATCATGATGGAGATCACAAAGTACTCAAATTCTGGGGCATCTGTAAAAAAAAAACTAGGCGTCAGAAGGGGTGATCTTGATGCTATCCCTCTGAAAGAAGAAACAAGATGGATTTATCGACTTGATAGTCTCAGTCCAAAGGGGCTCAATGAAGGATTTGCATTTATTGCTTTCCTGTGAAAACGAGGGAGAGGACTCATGTGGCAATAAATTATATATTTCTAGTCATCTCCACTTTATGATTTTTTCCATTTTTCAAGTGTCAGCTGACACCTATGAATATAGAGCCAAAATTCTGAGTACCCCACTCACTGATTACGCTCTTTTGTAAATAGAGGTTTTTCTACTTTACTAATCAGACTAAGAATGTATTCTGTAATAGCAACTAGCATGTACTATCACATCTGAAAACAAAGTCATATTTGCAAGTGTGACTTGTGCTGCAATGTGGATCAATCCCTATGGCAGATCACTTCTGCACCATCACCTGGAAAACCCCTTTAAACTAAATAGCCGAGGCATTGCGTAGATACGGTGCTAGAACTACAGATGCTCATGTTACATTTGAGCAATGCTGTAATATAGTACAAATCCTTTTGCTTGGATCGACCACCAGAAGACACAGGCAGCTCAGATGGCGCAGTTTGGCGGATCACCTGGCCATGGGGGTGTGGTTACAGACTCAGCCAGATGACAGGTACTCAGTCACACATTACACTGGGTGCAGAGTCTGTCAATCACAATACCACCTATATAAACCTCCAGTTTGATAGGGTACTTATTGCTGCCCAAATCCCCTGAAGAAGCCAGTTATCTGGTGAAACATGTTGGGGGGGCAGATTTAGTTTTTAAATCGGCGATTTACTCCACTGTCAGTTAGTTAGTAGTAGTCCGGCTGGCCTACTTATCAAAGCTAGAGTAGTTTAGCAGTGAGATACGGTATCAAAACCGTGAATGTTCCGAACGCAGTGTGCACCACCAAAGGGATGGATAAAGATCAGTTAGCATATGGTATTATCTATGTGCTGTATTTGTAGTGGGATGAGTGAATTCAGTTCCCACAACCCAGCCTAGCTGAAGGTGTCACTGCAAGGGGCATGAAGGCAGCAAACTGCCTGTAAGTGACAGGGGTGAGAGATAGTGCACGTGCTCTCCCTCTTGACCCACTGAGCAATATTTGACCGTACAGTGGAGTGGTTACTGTATTTTTAACCTTTTTCTATTCTTTGGTCCATTAAGTAAAATAAAATAAAGGTACAAAGTACGTATTTTAACTCAAATAATAATAAAAGTGAAGTATAAAATTTTCACCTGGGGCAAGATAGGTACCACGCCTGAATAGGCATTTGTAAATAAATGTTTGGTACTGTGTTGCTCATTTGGTTCTGACCCATTTCTGTTGACTCGGCCTTTTTGTTGTCTGTGTTTGTTTTTTTGTCTCTACATTTATATCGATTAGGGACCGTCGTCCAGTTTCGGTTCTGCCAATTTGGCACTGCAAGTCAGTAGGGAAAGTGGGTTGATTTTGTTTAGGGACTCAATGTCCTCATCTGTCCCTGCTCTACAGATATAACAGTACTATAATGCTTTAATCTATTACTGACTAAATCAGTCCTCTAGGTGGTGCATCTCAATGGAATCTCTATCACATTTCTTCTTAAAGAGGATCTTGAAAATTTTAAGAATTTCTATTTACTGATTCTTAGATCATTTTGCTTGAATTTGTGGATTTTCCTGGTTGGGTTTTTGAATCATTCTGTTTACAAAGTCATGTAGAGCACAGACTAGAAAATTATGGATGTTCCTCCTCTATGTCACCTTGGGCTATAAAGCCATTTAATGGCATGTGATTTACCATGGGAAGTGTAAAAACTATTTATAGAGATTCTAAATGTATGGTGCCATCACAGGTGGCTGTGCCTCTCCCTGGTTTATTACTGAGCTCATAAATTTGCTGACTTTCAATATTGTTTGGTTCCTTTTGAACAAAGCGTGACCATAGCTTTGTGGTTCCTATCACACATACATTTGTTAGTCTTACAAAGGATCATTAATAAAACTTGCAACATAAAAGAAATGTTAATCAATCGGAGTAAAATTGATCAAAATGTAAAAAATTTACAAGTATGAAGCTTGTTCGGATCTACTGAATAGATTTCTTGAACTGGAACCAATATTTTTAGCATAAAAAGGCAAAATATATTAAAGGATGCCTATAGTTATAATTCCAGTGTATAAGGATGCATGAAACCTATAACAAATGTGCAAAGTTTTAAAAAATTTGATTCGGCTTCTTCGCCAAACTATGACAAGAAATTCCATTGTATCGAGCAGGTGCTATGACGTGGAACGGCGATCGCACCATCCCCCATCATTTAGCCCCTCAGATGTCGCGTTCAACGCTGATAGCTGTGTCTGAGAGGAGGAGTTAAAACAAAAAAATATATACACTCGCTGTCTTGATTGAATAAAACACACCAAGTCTCGTCATCAAGCTGGCTGGGAGTGGTGACATCATCACTGACATCAGTCATAGTCTCTGACAGGTGGGCTTTTACTCACTAATCTTCTTGCTGCCTTATGTGCATTTGCATTTCAGTGGACTGCAGTGAAGGGAGTTGGAGTCAACTTGTTAATTAAACTATACAAGCTTGATTACCTATTGATCCCAGAACACAGTGCCATATAAATTCAATCAGAGTATTGAGGGCATAAATGAGGGCTTTGGGCATGGGTGTCCTTACACAAAGTGTCATTGCCAAATGTGTTGCAGTTAAACATGGCAGTTAGACAGGACGAAAGACAGGTAGGCAATGACAGATCTAAAAGTGCACTGGCAACGACTTTATTACCAATTTGCATTGTATCCCTGTTCATATTATTTTGAGCACTTTTCCATCACACTCACTGCACGTTACCCCTTCATTGCTTTCCATCCACATCAGCCCCTCTCTCCTTCCCTCACCCATGTACAGCTTACATGCTGTATTCACCTTTCTGATTCATCCCATCATGACCCAAGGTGCAACACAATAGTCACTCTAACAAATCACAGAACCATTTCTTATTTTTCTTTATACTTTTATTTCTGTTGTATCATCAGGGGATATCTCACCTAACCCATGCCAACCCTATTCAAATTTCAACCCCTTCCCCGCCTCACATAGAAACTCTACAAACCTATTTGACATTTGTTGTACACATTCTCTTCCCTCTTTTAACTGTGAGCTCTGGAAGCTAATGTATGTTCAGTGTGCAACAAACTCCTCTACATTAGTGATTTCTTCTTTTCTAATTCTCTTGCTGGACCTCACTGAAACTTTGATTCGGCAATCTGGCACTGCTTCCCTAGCTGCTCTATATTATCATGGCTTAAAGGCTATGTATGCCTTCTGGAGCAATTTTTTTATGATTGCATTTTACTCATTTTTAGCTAAAATAATTTAGTTCAATTGATCTTTATAAAAAATATTAAGCCATTCTGTCACAAAGTATATCTAAATTCCAGCAGAAGAGTAACCCCTAAAATCACAGTTTTAATGATATACGTTAAAAGAGATCCCAAATGGACCTTCTATACCAAAAAATTACATACAGAGTATGTGACCGATATGTTACATCCAGAAGTTTGATAATAAATTATCCCTATGTCCGCCCCTATCCTAGAACCTCAGCCCAGGGAAGACTCCTGATGGTGGAGGACCCTGTCCACGTTCCTAGACTATTGTCCCTAAGTTGTCCCTACAGGGATGAATACAGGAAATATTCTGGAGTGCCCCAGGTATGAGGTGAGGATAATGACGTACCAATGGTACAACAATTAACTGGATGCAAAAGAAAAAGTACAAACACAAAAATACAGATAGTCAGGGTTGACCATATAGTCACACACCTGAATTAACCTCGACGTGTTTCCCCCTAGACAGTGCTATGGGATCATCAGGAGGTATGATAGCAAAAACACTAACAATCTATACAATGCTAATGTAACATGATATATACTGGCTCATAGCCAGGTTACATAACCAACAATTCATCGCTCTACATATAATTTATACAGGGGGTGCCGTTCTAAGACCAGTCCACATAGAGTGTGGCACCGTGACAGACCAATCACATACCAAAGATATCATATGTGGCTATGGTACCTTGGTCCAAATCCTGGAGGCCAAATGAAGGTGTATTCCACATCCTGTTGGACAAAAATAGTCATATACCCAGATCAGTATGATATCTGACAGTACTATATAATAAGTTCATTGTGATACAATGCACACTCACAGTTAGAATGTATGATACACCCCAACCAGACAGCGTTCCTGTCGTCTCACTGTGAAAGAGTCTTGATAAGACCCACACTAGGATTAAAAGACAGGGCCACCGCAGATGCATAAAGAGGGTTACACCAAATCAATAAGGAGCTATAATAAGTTCAACTTACATCCTGAAGGCCTCCCTTCAATTACCGCTCCCCCTGGTAGGCGATCTACTGACATGCTGCAGCTGTATTTAAAGCGCTACCAATTAGCGCCACTCACATCATTGGTGAATCACAGAGCTTTCGGAATGGCCTCTCTTCCTGGTGTTGGAACGCACATGCGTTCCAGCGGGCAGTTTCCGGTCTACAGAGAGACAGTTCCGGTTCCTGGAACATATCGCTCTGCTGATCCTCCGGCCGATATACATACATCCCCAGTTCCGGTCCCTGGAACGCATATGCGTTCCAGGAGACAGTTTCCAGTCCGCATGAGACCAATTCTGGTTCCTGGAATAAATTGTGCTGCTCATTGTCCAGCTGGTATATACACACCCCCAGTTCCGGTCCTTGGAACGCATAGGCGTTCCATACGACGATTGACAGCCTCAGTGGACCGATTCCAGTCAGATCATGCATCCGATATATGAAGAACCTTCAGTTCCGGTCTATGGAACGCATTATGTTCCAATTCATATACCCGGTATGCAGAGACTCCCCGTAACATGTCCCGGTCACATGACCCATATACAGTCCTGATAGTAGATAACAGTTACAACTACTTTAATCTGTATGTTAAATGCCGCCTGTTACTGGTAGCATACTGAATAATTAGGTGAGATAGGGATATAATGTCAAGGGGAGGGGTAAAATCACCAGTTGTTAGGGCGCACATCGATATAATATGTAAGCGATCATGTGATCAAAAGATCTAGTACAAGATCACAGAGTACTTTAAATACATTTATACTGCAGTTAAGCCACAGTTATCCCAATTATATGTAATTTTCAAACGACTATCCACAGTCGATGGTCGTCTCAAGACAATGACCTAATAACGAGTCACTAATGTCCATACTGATATAACACTTATTTCATGCTTCACGCATGTGGCCTAATTTTATAGACACTACAGAGATCACCAATAAGCTAGGCCGTCAGACAGGAGAGATATCACGGGGACAGTCACACTTATAAGAAACAGGAGAATGTCAATCTTTCATTAATGCCCAAAGGGGCCTGAGATCTAAAACGGTGAATCCATGTAAATTCTTTCTGTAATATTTTCCTGTCCCAGTCCCCGCCCCTAGGTGACGGTTGGACCAGTTCCAAGACAGAAAATTTTAGGCATCCAGGGTTCCCCCCATGAATTTCATTGACATGTGAGGCTACTGGGGTGATGTTCTTTTTTTAATGACATCATTTACGTGCTCACATATTCTTCTCCATACTTCCCTGATTGTCTTGCCTATGTAGTCCTTTGGAAAAGGACATTGGCAAATGTATATTGCCCCCTTACTACAACAGTTACAGAAGTCCCTGATTGTGAACACTTGTCCAGTGACCGTACATGTTATTGTTTTAGAGGTTGAGATGTATTTGCAAGCTTTGCATGATCCACATCTGTACATCCCTATCGGTTTACGGTCCAGCCACGTACCTTCCCTAATAGGAGGGATGTAGTGGCTGTGGACAAGGCGGTCTTTAAGACTCTTACCCCGTCTATAGCTGACGCATTGTTTCTCGGTCAGGATGTCACATAGATTTTAGTCCATCCGCAGTATGGGCCAATATCTATTAAGTGTCATCATGACCTCCTGATTGGCTGAGTCAAAAGTTGATATAATTCGAGGTGGTTGAGTCTTATCCTGATCTCTACGTTTCAGCACTAACAGACTGGTTCGATCCTAATGTGCTGCATTTTTGAAGGCTTCATTAAGATGTCTCTGAGGGTATCCCCTCTCTCTGAACCTCATTTTAGCTTCATTAAAAAAGGCTTGATTATCTGAGCAATTCCGTCGTACACGGAGATACTGTCCCCTCGGTATCCCCCGTTTAAGGGGGACCGGGTGATGACTTTCCCAGTGTAGAAGGGAATTGGTGGCAGTCGCCTTTTATGGATGTCAGCAGTCAATTTGTCACCAGTCATCGTGACGCGGACATCCAGAAAGGCGATCGTCTTGGGATCAGTCTCAAATGTAAATCGGAGACCGATTTGGTTGTTATTAAGCTCAGTAACAAACCTATTGAATTCATCTGACCCACCTTTCCAGACCAGAAAAATATCGTCGATATAACGTGTCCAGACAATTATTTTGTCTGTCCACCACATTATCTGGTCTGGAAAGATACAGGTGTCCTCCCACCAGCCCAGGAAGAGGTTGGCGTAGGTAGGGGCAGATGGGCTCCCCATCGCCGTCTCCCTGAGCTGGTGGAAGAAACGCCCGTTGAATAGAAAAATATTATGGGTCAGTATGAACTCAAGAAGCCTCAGGACAAAACCATTGTGTGCCTTGCACTGTGTCCCCCTAGTCCTAAGAATATACTCCACCGCGCGAAGCCCCTTTTCATGTGGTATTGAACTGTAAAGAGACTCCACGTCAATGCTTGCCAGGAGACATCCGGGGTCAAGACTAATGGTGTCGATCTTATTGAGGAAGTCCAATCATATTCCACCTGATATCCTGATATAGTGTAGCTGATGCAGGGTGTTAGGTAGTGTGATAGGAATTACTGTTTCTCTGCTGTCGATACATACATGCTACAGACATAGTGCTGTGATGTCACAACAATACTTATTTATGCGAAAAAAATTGTGAAATATCGCAAAAACGAATATTGCCTATGCCGCTTATCACTATTAATGAAGACCAATGGAAAAAAAATGACTTTTAGCTCAAACTGAATGCAATAATAAAAAAAAAAATGCCCCCAAAGGTTTACATAGCCTTTAAATTTTTCTTATACCCCCAGACCTGAGAACAGACGCAGTGGTGGAGTCAGCAAACTTCTTTACCCACAATGCACTTTCCAGGTTATTCCTCTAGTACTACGACTCTCTTTCCCATGTATCTTCAACTCGTCTTCAAGACTCCTCCTGAGCTGCAACAGTTCTTTGGAATGTCCTACCCCAAGAAATTACATTAATTCACAACATCCACAGTTTTAGGCACTCCCTAATAGCATATATTTTTTGGGTGGCCTATCACATCCCCTAATACGACCTTTCTCCATTCACCGCTCTTGACCATCATTCTTCGGAACCTGATCCATCCTCACACTTCCACACTCCATGCACTCAGAAGCACTACAGATATTAGTTGGTGACGGCTCATTCAGCCGTATATGTGCTTTTCCAATTGTGCTAAGATGAGTCTACCACTGGACTAACAAGCACTTTTTACCTTTTGTGTCACCTCTCCTTCTAGATTGTAAGCTCTTGCGAGCATGGATCTCCTCCTCTTGTTTTAATTGTTGACTTGTCTGTTGCTACGAATTTTATGATTGTTTGTACATGAACGGAATATGTTGGCGCTATATGAATAAAGATTTTTTATTATTATTATTATTATATTATTAGCATTATGAAAGCAGTGCGGCAGTGGAAGCAGAAGAAAAGAGGACTGGCTTGTTTATATAATTTCTATGAGCCTAAATTACCCCCTGTACTGTATGTAAAGAACAGTACGTTTTTCGATGAGGAAGCAGGTTGAGTTTTATAAGGACAAAGGAAACAACTGCTAAGGATAAGAAACACAATAACCCATGTACACAATTTTTTATAACCATATATTATGTGATGTAAACTGCACCTCATGTTCTGTTCTGAGTTCTTTGTTCTGAGTTCTTCAAATTATGGTTCAAATGGGGCAAAATTGTACTTGCAATAGACATACAGTTGTGGGAGACTCTTAATCTATTCTTAACACCCATTTTCTAATTCCCTGCACCATTGGTTCGAACCACTGCGCATGTGCAGAATGGCGCCCTGGCCCAGCCTGGCCTCAATGGACTGTTTAAATTAATGGAGCATGAGTAGGATTTCAGGGGCGATCAGAAGGGGCAAGTCTGGCCCTGGCATTTAAGCAAGAGAACAAGGCTCTTGGAGGAGAAAGGAACTTTGTGGCATTCTAATAATGAAGGAGGATAGTGAGTAACACCGATAATTCCCCTGAGTAAAACTACTTCTGTTTTTTCTCTTTTTCTGTTAAAGTTTTTGGAGGGCTCTAATACATTTTGCAGCTCACCCCACTTTTCCAACAGGTCAAAAAAATGGGGGTGGGCGGTGTGTGGAGGGAAGAGGGCAGGCCATCAGGTCCCTCTCATTCATCATTTTCTACACCAGTTTTTGCCACCTTATTTACATGGGACTTTATTGGATGGGCTGGAGTATTATCATTTCTGGGGGCACTACAGGGAGGATTATAATTACAGAGGGCACTGCAGTGGTCCATTAAAAATCATGAGGGCACTACAGGTAGGAATAGAACTAGTGGGGGCAGCAGGGTGGCTGAGCGGTTAGCGCTGGACAACATCTACATGGAGTTTGTATGTTCTCCCTGTGTTTGTGCGGGTTTCCTCCCACAATCCAAGCACATACTGGTAAGGAACTTAGATTGTGAGCTCCAGTGGGGACAGCGAGTGATGACAATGTTTGTACAGAGCTGCAGAATATGTCAGTGCTATATAAGTGAGTATATAAATAAATTAACAAATAAGTGGCATTATAAATACTAGGGGCCCTGCAGGGGGCATTATAAATCATGGGAGTACTAAAGGGGGGCAAAATTACTGGGGGTACTACATGAAGCAATCTGGGGGAACTATAAGGGGTATTATTACTACAGCAGACACTATAGGAGTGCCTTATAGATCAGACTTAATTTTACTAGATGAATCTAAAGGGGTGCCTTATAGAGGGGTCCTATTACTACTGAAGGCACTATAGGGGGCTTTATCATTGGGGGCACTGTAGAAGTCCTTATTTCTGCTGCAGCTCTTTGGGGACATTTTTACTACTGCTGGTACTATGTTTGGTACTATACTGGTACTATATTATAGGGCACAATAATAAAAGGCACTCTAATAAATGGAAGCACTTTTGGGGGGCATTATCACTATTGGGGCACTGTAGGGGGCACTATTACTAATGAGGGCACTTTGGAAGGGAATTACTATAGGTGGGTCTTTGAGAAGCACTATCACATTGGGGTACACTATCTGTATGGTACTGTTATTTCTGCAGAATTGTATTTTGAGGCATTTGGGAGAACAGCGGGCACAGTAATGGGGGTAGCAGCAGGATAACACTTTTTGGGCACCAAGTTGGGGAGAATGATAGAAAAGTGAACCTAAGATGTTTGTGTGGTAACTCTACAGAGATGAAACGTGGCTGAAAGAAGTCATCATGGCGGTCTGGGCTGAATGGAGAAGAGGAGGAAAGAGATCACCTGTATCAGAGAAGAGGACATCACTGGATGTACTGTACCATAAGAGGTATTTAGTGCTGAATTTTCCTGGCTAGGGAGGGGAGGGGTTGGATTGAGAATTTGTCACAGAAAGGAGGGGCGCCATTTTATTGTTCACCTCAGGCAGCAGAAAACCTACAATCAGCAATGGCTGCAGCGTCAGCTGCCATGAAAAATATTCAAAATTTTTACAACCAGCACCTGGATCTGAATACTTTTGTAATTGCATGTAATTAAAACTGTATTGTAGCTACTACAGTAGAGTTACTCAGTGAAATCCATCTGTAAAGCGCCACCTGCTGTTTTTAGTTTTTTTCCCTAATTTCTCTGTTCACTTCAGTGAGAGGACGCACATGCTCAGTTCCATTCTTCAACTGCCACTAGCTACAGAAAAAAGGACACACCTCCTGAGAAGCGACACACTTACTGAGGTGCCAGCTTGAAATAAATCTAGCCGAGTCTGGTCAGGATGGAGAAGATGAGGAAAGAGAACGTGTACAATCAGAGGAGACATCACTAGAGATGTAATAGGTATGTGGTGCTGCATTATCCTGTATGTTTGGTAGAGCGGAATATAATGTCCATCCAAACAGGACTTTAGTTGACATAACTACTATGTATGAGCACTAAGGGGGCATAAGTACTGTGCGGGGCAAAAAGGGGACATGGAGAGATTGGACTTGAATAGATAAGCTTGTAGCACAGAGGCGTGGCTTAGTACCAAAAAAAAAATTCCAAGCTGACGATAATGTCCCTTCTTGGGTTTTTTAAAGTTGGGAGGTCTCTGTGTGTGTAACATATGTATGGTGTATGTATAGTGTATACAGTGTACATTATGTGTATTTATATGTGTCAGATTCATATAACAGAAATGTTGGTAATACAGAAACCCCAGTAATCACGCACAACATTTCTGGATGCTGATCTCCATGTGGTAGTGTTACCTGCAGTGAAGCACCAAATGTAAGGATGCTGCTGATGTTAATGTGAGTGACTTGAATTCCTCTTACTACAGTATCTATCTATCTATCTATCTATCTATCTATCTATCTATCTATCATCTATCTATTTATCTTTCTATATATCAAATTCAAATCAGCTTTATTGGCAGGACTAAATACATTTTAGAATTGCCAAAGGAAGTGGAAAATAATTAGGTGGGGTTGGGGACACATCCAGGATGGGGTATAAGAGTCCGTGACATATCAGGCTCTTTTCAGTCTATGGCAGGCAGAACTATATTGTGCTGCTATGGCTGCTGTGTTCTCCTCTTCCTCCAGCAGTATGGAGAATCTCTCTTCCGCCTACATGAAAGTGAAGTCTGGGCAGAGATCAGACAGTCTCCTGAAGTGAGCGGCCCTCACTGCTGAGTATTTAGGTCACCGCAGCAGAAAGTGATTCTCATCCTCCACGGCCTCCTGGTAGCACTGCTGGCACAGTCTGCACTCTCTGGGCATGTACCTCTGTCGGTGCCGCCTGGATTCGATGAGCAGGCTGTGGACGCTGAGTCTGTGCTGGCTCAGGATCTGTCGGTCTCTTGTATTGGGGAGTTTCTCCAAATATGGGGCCAGTTTGTACTCCCTCTGCAGGCTCTGGTATACTGCTAGTGTAACACCCCAGAGTTGTGTTACTAAACTCTTTTACCCCGCTACAATCTGTTAAAAGCATTAACTTTGTAATCTGGTGTAATTTTACATTGTATCCTCACAACTGTGCATTGTACACTGCTCAAATAAATAAAGGGAACACTTAAACAACACAATGTAACTCCAAGTCAATCACACTTCTGTGAAATCAAACTGTCCACTTAGGAAGCAACACTGAGTGACAATCAATTCCACATGCTGTTGTGAAAATGGGATAGACAACAGGTGGAAATTATAGGCAATTAGCAAGACACCCCCAATAAAGGAGTGGTTCTGCAGGTGGTGACCACAGACCATGTCTCAGTTCCTGTGCTTCCTGGCTGATGTTTTGGTCACTTTTGAATGCTGGTGGTGCTTTCACTCTAGTGGTAGCATGAGACGGAGTCTAAAACCCACACAAGTGGCTCAGGTAGTGCAGCTTATCCAGGATGGCACATCAATGCGAGCGGTGGCAAGAAGGTTTGCTGTGTCTGTCAGCGTAGTGTCCAGAGCATGGAGGCGCTACCAGGAGACAGGCCAGTACATCAGGAGACGTGGAGGAGGCTGTAGGAGGGCAACAACCCAGCAGCAGGACCGCTACCTCCACCTTTGTGCAAGGAGGAACAGGAGGAGCACTGCCAGAGCCCTGCAAAATGACCTCCAGCAGGCCACAAATGGGCATGTGTCTGCTCAAACGGTCAGAAACAGACTCCATGAGGGTGATATGAGGGCCCGACATCCACAGGTGGGGGTTGTGCTTACAGCCCAACACCGTGCAGGACGTTTGGCATTTGCCAGAGAACACCAAGATTGGCAAATTCGCCACTGGCGCCCTGTGCTCTTCACAGATGAAAGCAGGTTCACACTGAGCACATGTGACAGACGTGACAGAGTCTTGAGACGCCGTGGAGAAGGTTCTGCTGCCTGCAACATCCTCCAGCATGACCGGTTTGGCATTGGGTCAGTAATGGTGTGGGGTGGCATTTCTTTGGAGGGCCGCACAGCCCTCCATGTGCTCACCAGAAGTAGCCTGACTGCCATTAGGTACCAAGATGAGATATTCAGACCCCTTGTGAGACCATATGCTGGTGCGGTTGGCCCTGGGTTCCTCCTAATGCAAGACAATGCTAGACCTCATGTGGCTGAAGTGTGTCAGCAGTTCCTGCAAGACGAAGGCATTGATGCTTTGGACTGGCCCGCCCGTTCCCCAGACCTGAATCCAATTGAGCACATCTGGGACATCATGTCTCGCTCTATCCACCAACGTCACGTTGCACCACAGACTGTCCAGGAGTTGGCAGATGCTTTAGTCCAGGTCTGGGAGGAGATCCCTCAGGAGACCGTCCGCCACCTCATCAGGAGCATGCACAGGCGTTGTAGGGAGGTCATACAGGCACGTGGAGGCCACACACACTACTGAAACTCATTTTGACTTGTTTTAAGGACATTACATCAAAGTTGGATCAGCCTGTAGTGTGTTTTTCCACTTTAATTTTGAGTGTGACTCCAAATCCAGACCTCCATGGGTTGAAAAATTTAAATTTCCATTTTTTTATTTTTGTGTGATTTTGTTGTCAGCACATTCAACTATGTAAAGAACAAAGTATTTCAGAAGAATATTTAATTAATTCAGATCTAGGATGTGTTATTTTTGTGTTCCCTTTATTTTTTTGAGCAGTGTATATTGCTGTAATTTCCATGTTTACCAGAATGGCTTGTTAATTATTTTTTTCTCCAATCTATTCACTGAGGAAAATAAACTGTCAGATGACATGCAGAATGTAAAAATTAATTCCCCATTAAAAGTGTCCTGTCTAACCCAGTAAGAAGTACACCAGCGACTTAAAAAGATTAAAATAGACAAATCGCCAGGACCGGATGGCATACACCCCCGTATCCTGAGGGAATTAAGTAATGTCATAGCCAGACCCTTATTTCTGATATTTGCGGACTCTATACTGACAGGGAATGTCCCACAGGATTGGCGCATGGCAAATGTGGTGCCAATATTCAAAAAGGGTTCAAAAACAGAGCCTGGAAACTATAGGCCGGTAAGTTTAACATCTGTTGTGGGTAAACTGTTTGAAGGTTTTCTGAGAGATGCTATCTTAGAGCATCTCAAGGGAAATAAGCAAATAACGCCATACCAGCATGGCTTCATGAGGGATCAGTCATGCCAAACAAATTTTATCAGTTTCTATGAGGAGGTAAGTTCTAGACTTGACAGCGGCGAATCAATGGATGTCGTATATCTGGACTTCTACAAAGCATTTGACACTGTACCTCATAAAAGGTTAGTATATAAAATGAGAATGCTCGGACTGGGAGAAAACGTCTGTATGTGGGTAAGTAACTGGCTCAATGATAGAAAACAGAGGGTGGTTATTAACGGAACACACTCAGATTGGGTCACTGTCACTAGTGGAGTACCTCAGGGGTCAGTATTGGGCCCTATTCTCTTCAATATATTTATTAATGATCTTGTAGAAGGCTTGCATAGTAAAGTATAAATTTTTGCAGATGACACTAAACTGTGTAAAGTAATTTACACTGAAGAGGACAGTATACTACTACAGAGGGATCTGGATAGATTGGAGGCTTGGGCAGATAAGTGGCAGATGAGGTTTAACAATGACAAATGTAAAGTTATGCACATGGGAAGGAATAATGCAAGTCACCCGTACATACTAAATGTAAAACACTCGGTAACACTGACATGGAAAAGGACCTAGGAATTTTAATAAACAGCAAACTAAGCTGCAAAAACCAGTGTCAGGCAGCTGCTGCCAAGGCCAATAAGATAATGGGTTGCATCAGAAGGGGCATAGATGTTGGTGATGAGAACATAGTCCTACCACTTTACAAATCACTGGTCAGACCACACATGGAGTACTGTGTACAGTTCTGGGCTCCTGTAAACAAGGCAGACATAGCAGAGCTGGAGAGGGTCCAGAGGAGGGAAACTAAAGTAATAACTGGAATGGGGCAACTACAGTACCATGAAAGATTATCAAAATTAGGGTTACTCACTTTAGAAAAAAGACGACTGAGGGGAGATCTAATTAATATGTATAAATATAACAGGGGTCAGTACAGAGATCTATCCCATCATCTATTTATCCCCAGGACTGTGACTGTGACGAGGGGACATCCTCTGCGTCTGGAGGAAAGAAGGTTTGTACACAAACATAGAAAAGGATTCTTTACGGTAAGAGCAGTGAGACTATGGAGCTCTCTGCCTGAGGAGGTGGTGAGGGTGAGTACAATAAAGGAATTCAAGAGGGGCCTGGATGTATTTCTGGAGCGTAATAATATTACAGGCTATAGCTACTAGAGAGGGGTCGTTGATCCAGGGAGTTATTCTGATTGCCTGATTGGAGTCTGGAGGAATTTTTTATTCCCCTAAAGTGGGGAAAATTGGCTTCTACCTCACAGGGTTTTCTTTTTGCCTTCCTCTGGATCAACTTGCAGGATAACAGGCCGAACTGGATGGACAAATGTCTTTTTTCGGCCTTATGTACTATGTTACTATGTATGTTACCAGCAGGTGGCAGCAATGTTCTGGCAAGGAGCTAGGTTCAGTTTAGCAAATCTAGGCTGGAATAGTTTGTTCCAGTTTAGCTTCCCCCCTCCGTGAGCAGAGTGGGCTGTGCCCATATCCTGCAGCATGGGGAGAGATGGAAGTTAGTTAGTAGTGTAGCCCACTCCCTGCTAGGGGTAGGGTGTGCATGTTAGGAGCTCCCAGATATAGGGAACCAAGCCAGGATCTTGTCTCGACTGAGACCTTGATCCCCATCCCCAGCCTGAACCCTGCAGCCTTGGCTGAATGAAGCAAGCAGACACCTCCAGTTACAGGAAGAAAGCATACCCTGAGAAGATAACTGTGAGTAAAGTCCAGTTTAGTGCAGAAGCCAAATTCCTGCCACAGTATAAAGCTACTGAGCAGACATTCCTTCCTGCAAGCTCCAGGTTGATAGAGCAGAAGATAAATTCCTGCCAACCATTGCCAATACCTGCTGGGACCTAAGACTAAAGCTGTATCTTGCTTGGATGAAAGTTGCAATTAGTAAAGACAAATTTGAACTTCACCCAAGGTCTGGATCTCAATTTCTGCTGCAAATTCCTCTATTGCTCCTACTAGCACTACACTCAATTTATTGCAAGTGAGCCAGGATCCAGGAGTCCAGCCATACCCAGGTAAAAGACACCGTTGCCACAATTACTACTACCATACAGAGACATTACACCATTCTGGCATTCCTAACCTGGGGCGTGAGTTATAACATCTTTGGAGGGCCCTGTGACAGTAGTCTGTGCACGCTGCAATTGGCGTCACAAACAAAACTATAGACTATCACCTACACCTGACCCAGCCACTGCATATTTGGCATCAGACTGCATACCCCGGTCCAGCTCACTGCAAAAGTGGCGTCACTGGAACAGGATCGGATCCAACTGTGTGCCAACAGAACCGTATCCAATTGTGTGCCTCAACAGGACCAAATTTCATGTTTAACACTGCTACAAGATCTGGGGATTGTGCCAAAACCTTAAAAAATCAACTTTATTGACTTAATTGCTGTGCCAGAAAGCACTACAAAGTGTGCACCAGCACTCCAAGGGTTAATTCGCCACATTCGCATAATGGCGCCGCTTTTTCATGCCTTTCAGAAGTGGGAAAACTCAAGAACGTCCTCTCAAGAGCGTGAAGATGCCGAATACGCCCCCTAGAAGCGGGAACTCTCAAGCCTGCCACCAAGAACTTTGAAATGTGAGCTATGGGAGTGCAGACTTCTCCCTCTGGGCTCCACCCTTATTCCCTGAGAGAGGAGACGCAGAAAACACGCTCCCTTCACCAAATTGGGACCAGATGGTCATCGGAGGAGAGCCTGTCTATGAGGACCACCCGCCAGAGATTAAAGTTTCTTAGCTGGTAAAGAAAAGTGGCCCCTCCGTCTTTGCCGCGATCCCAGAGGCAGTGGATCCCTATGCAGCTATTGAGCCCGCAGTCCAGATTACCGCCAGCGCTGAGGAAAAGATGGCCACCGCACTTCAGCCCGCTCCCGCGGAAGTAGATGCCATCCCTGTCAAGACACTGGAGGAGACGACTGCAACAACCACCTTATCGTCTGTACCAGCGACTGACGTCCTGGCCCAAAAGCAAGCCGCGACTCCTGCAGAGCGGACTACAGCTTCAGAGACAGCCGCGAAGACATCACCTACCGCGGAGGTCCCCGCGCACCAGCAGGAGGCATCGGAACTGGCCACCCGGCCGCAACATCCGGTAAAAGCAGCCCCGCTCCCTGAGGCCCCGGTCCAGCCAGTAACTGCACCGCGCCCATTGCTAGTAGGCCCGAACAGGCTCCGCTACGCACGCTTGCTGGTGCGGTGGAAGCGGACGGAATTTCCACTCCGCCGCCCAGAAAAGATATTCCCAAGTCCGGGAGGCTTAACCCAGAGGTCCTATTGGAAATCACTGTTCATGCCCAGACGGCCTGGGAACACAAATCGGCCATTGAGGAATGAGTCAAGCAGGTGTTAGATGACCCCCGGCCCAGTGACCCAAAGCTCATCAGGCGCACAGGGACTGTACTATGGTTCGCTGTAGAGAGAGGAGTGGGCTTCCTCCAAGATAGCCATTCAGGGGAAGAAATATTTGTGGGCCGCCGCTCTGTCAAGCGCCACTACCTACAACAGGCCCGTCACAACCTGTACGCAGGGGATCAAGTGGAGTATACCCCTATGCGCTCCATCCAAGGCCCGTTTGCTGCCGGTGTGACCCTGCTGGCCAAACCTTTGTCCCCTGCAGTTACCCCATAGACCTGGCAGGAAGATCCAGGCTCTACAGGAAGAGTTAGGGGCCTTCAAGAGACTCAAGACGGCAGGTTTCGGTTCAAGGAACAACCTCAGCCAGAACCTGAACTCATCATCCCTAACCTGGCCGCACCACCAACACTACGGGTGGGCCAGATTAATAACTCTGTCTTAACATTTAACCCTAGGGTGCAACCTTATGTTTTGCCATGGAAGCTCCCACAGGCACACTCAGTTTGCCTACCAGAACCCCTACAGCCGGAGGTTTTACCCACCTCTGCACCGTCTAGGGATCCCGGCTTGCAGCATGTCACAGCTGCATTTACCAGGCTGTCTGCACAGCCACCACCTAAGGACACCACTAGAGGACAGTGGCGTACCACTACTGCTGCAATCCTCAGCTACCAAAGGCAAAAGGGGCCCCTAATGCGCTTCAGTAGCTCAAGTAGCGAGGAGGACCTCGACGTCCTTCTCTAAAAATGTTCCTTTTCTAAAAATAAAGGACTAATGGGAGCCACGTCATGGACTGTTCCTGACGGGTGAGGGCCCATTGGCATTGTTTTAATGTTTTCTTTTACAGGTTGCCCTATTTCGTCCTCACCCTGATGGTCATGTGTAGTAAGGATTGCCCCCATCTTTAACTCCATTTAACCCCATCTTCACCTTCAACAACCTTTCACATCCCAGGTTGTGCCAAAGTTTGCACATTGTTTTATCCCCTTTCTCAGGTTACTTGATAGCCTTATGGAACTACGGTTCTTAATATGCTGTATTTTATGTGTTTTTTATGACATTTTATACCGTTTAATGGATTATAATTAACTTTATTATTCCTGTGGATTACAATTGACTTGTACCTGTTTCAGAGGAATACAAGTGACTTATGGACTTATTGTTCCTGTCCACAGTCAAGCACTTCAAGAAAAAGGACTCAAGCCTTATATGAGCGTATTATGAAAATATTGATTGCACTGATATTTGCATCATGTTTTTGCACTAATTTTGCCTAATGTTTACATGTTATGCAACGTTCAAGTATCATATGCCCATTGTGTGTATTCTTTTCTAGGTGCCGCAATGTGACCTCATGCACTTATTGTGATAATTGCACTTAACTTTTGCACTTAGACAGAAATGTAGCAACTTACTCTTGTGTGCCTTGCTTTACAGCTCTTGTTCTCTCCCCCCCTTTAAACGGACTGCCTATATGGACGCTTAATACTAATGGCCTACACCCGGTGTTATATACCCATAGGTACCCAGGGTAGGACCAAGTAGTAAGGCCTGGCAGGTCTAGTAACTACACGGGTAACCCCGCCGTTTCTGGAATGGTTAGAGGAGTTTTTGACCCCTCCTTCCCATTTGTTATGTGTTCAGGATTGCTCCCATCCTGAGATGTCTTCCAGGAGTTCCGTGGGATTATCATACGCTCCTCCTGTGACTGCCAGAAGTGCATGGAGATGCTAATACCTCCCCTTCTGAGCCTTTGTGTTATGCAAGCGGGTGTGGACCCACTGCGCCACTGACTGGGTATACTCCGGAGGGGCGTAACTAAGCAGCTACCTGGTATTCACTAGAGCCCCTGATGGTGGGGATAGGCTTGGGCCATAGGGTAGCTGCCAGGTGCCACTCCAGAGTAGTCCCCAAGTCAGTGGCAGCTGACCAGGGGGTCAGAGTGCTCGGTGCAAGCACCAAGGGGACGTATGAGGCCTGGAGGTACGGGTCAGGACAGGCGGCAATCAAGCGAAGTCAGCAAACAAGATCCGAGGTCAGGGGCAGGCGGCAAACAGGCAAAGTCCATAAACGAAGTCCGAGGTCAGAGGCAGGCGGCAGAAAGAAAAGTCCAGGAGTACAATAGCAGGATTCAGTACACAGGAAGGCAGACAAGATAAACACCTTTGCACAGGGACTAGACAAGCTAGACACTGAGGTTGCTCAGGAAAACTTCCTGTAGTAGGAAGTGCCTTTATATTCCTGCTGCAATCCAGCCATAGGCTGCTGAGACAGAGGGCGTGTGTGTGTTGCCTCTTAGGTGAAGAGAGACACACCCATGTAAGCTTCAACACTAATGCAAGTCTCCAGCAGGAAGAAAACTCTGGCATGGAACATATGTAGCAGAGTTAAGTTAGTTGCTGCCCGTGTTTGTCAGCTGGGCGGCAGGAGGGAAAATAGGGAGCCCGGCACAGGCCGTTGGGCTAACACTTTGCCTAAGGTATGGCGCCTCAAACCTTAGAGCCATTTAGCTACCCATAGTCACCATAGTGATCGTGCTTTAAGCCTTATATTTTGACTTTGGTGCAGGGAAGGGAATACAGGATAAAGCCACCCTTCCATTTGCGGGCATTCCATTACATAATGATGGGACTACAGAGTAAAGACACCCCCATGCTTCCTTTGGTGTTTAGAGGCCAGAACACTTCAAAGTTAGTCAGCAGTGATTGCTTAGTGCAGACCTTTGGTTCACTGGTTATACCGAGAGGAAAACTGTTACTTAGGACACCCTACTCATGTAGGCAGGAACCTTGGGTAGCCGTTATATGTTAGTCTTTGTATGTCATATATGTAATACATGCAGCACTTTGTACTTATTTGGGTACCCAGAGCGGGTTGCTCTCCCCTCCTAAGCATAAGCCGAGGGCAGCTTAACTCAAAGTAAGGGGGAATGTAACACCCCAAAGTTGTGTTACTAAACTATTTTACCCCGCTACAATCTGTTAAAAGCATTAACTTTGTCATCTGGTGTAATTTTACATTATATCCTCACAACTGTGCATTATAAACCTTTTTAAATGTATATTGCTGTAATTTCCATGTTCACCAGAATGTGGCAGCAATGTTCTGGCAAGGAGCTAGGTTCAGTTTAGCACATCAGGGCTGGAATAGTTTGTTCCAGTTTATCTCTCCCCTCTGTGAGCAGAGTGGGCTGTGCCCATATCCTGCAGCATGGGGAGAGAAGGAAGTTAGTTAGTAGTGTAGCCCACCCCCTGCTAGGGGTAGGGTGTGCATGTTAGGAGCTCCCAGATATAGGGAAACAAGCCAGGATCTTGTCTCGGCTGAGACTTTAATCCCCATCCCCAGCCTGAGCCTTGCAGCCTCGGCTGGATGAAGCAAGCAGACACCTCCAGTTACAGGAAGAAAGCATACCCTGAGAAGATAACTGTGAGTAAAGTCCAGAGACCCAGGAGAAGCCATATTCCTCCTCAGCTAGTCAGTCTTCATACAGCAGAAGATAGAGAGTGCAGAAGCCAAATTCCTGCCACAATATAGAGCTACAGAGCAGAAGTTCCTTCCTGCAAGCTCCCAGTTGATAGAGCAGAAGATAAATTCCTGCCAACCATTGCCACTACCTGCTGGGACCTAAGACTAAAGCTGTATCTTGCTTGGATGAAAGTTGCAATTAGTAAAGACAAATTTGAACTTCACCCAAGGTCTGGATCTCAATTTCTGCTGCAAATTCCTCTATTGCTCCTACTAGCACTACACTCAATTTATTGCAAGTGAACCAGGATCCAGGAGTCTAGCCATACCCAGGTAGGAGACATCGTTGACACAATTACTACTACCATACAGAGACATTACACCACTTTGGCATTCCTAACCTGGGGCGTGAGTTATAGCATCTTTGGAGGGCCCTGTGACAGTACCCTGCGCACGCTGCAATTGGCGTCACAAACAAAACTATAGACTATCACCTACACCTGACCCAGCCACTGCATATTTGCCATCAGAGTGCATACCCCGGTCCAGCTCACTGCACTAGCTTTTCTGATGTTCTTCTGTTGTTCCTCCTGATGCTAATATACTCCTCTTTGCTCTTGTGTATTGTCCTCTGGATTTCCACCTTCCTCCTTCTGGTTGTACTGGCTGGTGGCTTGGTCAGGCTGGGTTTGGGTAACTTGTTTCAAGGTGCTTAGTTTTTCTTGGGCTTCTTGGTGTAGCAAGGCTTTGTGATGGTAGGAGCTGAGACTGCTTCTATGCAGATGGGCACTGAATGATAGGCCTCTCTTCTGGACAGCAAGGTAAAGTGGGAATCTGCCCAGCTCTGCTCGACGGTCTGTTAGAGGTGTTCCTGTGGACCTGGAGAAGGTGTTTACAGAATTCTAGATGGAATATTTCTGTTGGCCCAGAGTCCCACTTTGACCAATTTGGGTATGTGTCTGAGCCCCAGACTTCGCTGCCATACAGGAGGATTGGGGCCATGATGGTATCAAGGTTTTTAAGCCTGATGGTCACTGGTGCCTTGAGATGATACAGACGCCTTCTGATGGCATATAATATATTTGCAGGCCTTGTCTTTCAGTGTTTCTATGGCTTTCTTAAAACTCCCTGATTGGTTGATTTCTAGGCCATGGTAGGTGTAGCTGTCGGTTTCTTAAAGTGGACAGTTGTTTAACAAGAACACCATGATGTTGGTTTTCTTTGGATTGATGCACAATGCCAATGTGGTGCTGAATTTCTCCAGAATTTTCAGGTTATCTTGGAGACCTTTATCACTTGGTGACAGTAGCAGGAGGTCTTCTGCATAAAGCACCTCAGTGTAATGGAGGGTGAGACTGGGTGCACAGGAGGACTTCAGAGCCGCCACCAACTTATTGATTTAGATGTTGAAGAGGGTTGGACTGAGACTGCAGCCCTGTCTACTGGAAATAACCTGTTCTTCTTCAATTCAACTTCACACTGCATTTGTTGTCAGTGTAGGAACTTCTGATGAGATCATATGTTTTTCCTCTTATTCCGCTTACAAGAGGTTTCAGGAATAGGCCCGGGTGCCACACTGAGTCAAAGGCCTTCTCAAAGTCCACAAAGCAGGTATATATCTTTCTATGCTTTGTATTGTGGACATGGCTCTTGATGAGGCTCTGTAGGGTGTAGATGTGGTCCGTAGTGCGGTGGTTTGGCATCTGCTGAGGACATTGTTCTGGGTGAGGAAACTGGGGATCCTCTTATTCAAAATACTGCTGTGGAGTTTCCCCAGGTTGCTGCTGACACATATCCCTCAATAGATGACCAGGTCGTATCTGTCTCCATGTTATGAGACCTTGGTTCCAGCTCTTGGGAAAGTAGCTGACACTCATCACCACATTGAAGAGCTTTACTATTGTGGCCTGGATATCTGGCGGGCTGTATTTGATAATTTCTTGGATGATCCCATCTGGGCTGCTAGCTTTTTTACTCTTTATCACTGAAACCCTCTCTGTTATGTCCTGCAGTGTGATTAGTGTGTCCAGAGGGTTTTGTAAATCTTTGATTTTTTTTTTTCCATGTCCTTTAGTTTTTTCATGATTTATTTTTGTTCTGGGCTTTGGTCCTCCCTCGAAATTTTTTTGTAAAGATCCTTGAAGTACTGGAGCAAGATGTTGTTGTTTTGGATGTGGAGGTTGGTGTTCTTACTGGTTTTGTCCTTTTGCTTCCAAAGTTCCCAGAAGGAGTTATCCTGGAGAAAGTCTTGGAGTTGGGGGAGCTTGGTTGAGAAGCTTCCTTGCATTTTCTTTCTGAGGATGGTTTTGTATTGCCTTATATGTTGCAAATAATCACAAAAAGACCCTATCTGGAGATAGGTTATTGTATAAATTCTTCACCAGAGCCCCTTAGGGCTAATTACCAAATGTGTCCCAAATTGTGAACTTTAAAACATAACTTTTACTGTATCATAATTTAAAAACTAAAAATTAAAAAAAAAAAAAAAGTGTGAGCTAATAAAAAAAAGTTGGTTTGAACCTCTCTGTTTCCTATGCCTAATGGTACTTTCACACTTGCGGCAGAGGATTTCGACAGGCAGTGTCATCCGGAAAAACGGATCTGGTATAAATGTCTTTTGCATTTTTAAAGGTCTGCGCAGCCGGATCCGTTTTGTCGGAACACTTAATGCCGGCACTAATACACTTCAATGCAAATTAATGCCGGATCCGGCATTCCGGCAAGTGAGCAGTATTTTTGGCCGGAGAGAAAACTGCAGCATGCAAAACAAGAACTTTTACCTTTTGTGTCACCCTTATTTCCATATCTAGATTGTAAGCTCTGGCAAGCAGGGCCCTCATTCCTCTTGTCTGTTGTTGGCTGACTTGTCTGTTGCTATGTTATTTATGAGTGTTTGTACATGAACCCCCATGCTGCGAGTATTATTACTGTGAGTACTATAGGGGGTATTATTATTAGGCATAATATGGAGGACATTAGTAATAACGGGGGGCACTGTTTGCGCTATTATTTCTGCAGTATAATATTTGGGGATATGCATGAGCATAGCAGGCACAATATTGGGTGTAGAAGGAGCGTACGACCACCGGGATGGGTAGGATGATGGCAAAGGGGACACCTGTGAAGAACCTGTGATGATGTCACCATCATTTGATCAGTGCAGAATTGATCAGCAATGGAGAAGAGAAATCGTGAGGAAGGAAGGACCTGTGATGACGTCCCATGACATGAGGAGAAGTGACTGAAGAAGTGATGAATTCAATGTGAGAGCCAGAAAAATGCTGGGAGTTTTAGTCCTCTGCTCTTTCGTCCCCTCCCTGTCTGGAGGAAGTAATGTTATTTACATAGGACTGTATATTGGAGGCGGCTGTGGAAAGGAAATATGTTATTTACATAGGACTGTATGTTGGAGATGGCTGGGGGAGGGAGTATTTTATTCACATGGGACTGCATGTTGGAGGGACTAAAGGGAGGGGAGTTTTGTTATTCACATGGGACTGTATCTTGGAGGAGGCTGAAAAAGGGGGAGTGATGTTATTTTCATAGGACTGTATGTTGGAAGGGCTGAAGAAAGGGAATTGGTGTTATTTACATGGGGCTGTATCTTGGAGGGGGCTGAAGGGAGGGGAGACATGTTATTTATATGGGACTGTATGTTGGAGTGGCTGAAGAAAGGGGAGTGCTGCTATTTACATAGGACAGTATTTTGGAGTGGCTGACAGGAGGGGATTGATGTTATTTACATGGGACTGTATCTTGGAGTGGGCTGAAGGGGTATTACAGGGAGGATTATAACTAAAGGGGGGGGGCATGGTGGCTGAGCATTTAGCTCTGGATAACATCTGCATGGAGTTTGTGGGTTGTCCCTGTGTTTGTGTGGGTTTCCTCTGGGTCCTCCGGTTTCCTCCCACACTCCAAAGACATACTGATAAGGAACTTAGATCGTGAGCTCCAGTGGGAACGGCGAGTGATGATACCCCCTGAGAAGTGACACACCAACTGAGCTGCCAGCTTGAAATAAATCTAACAGAGTCTGGTCCGAATGGAGAAGATGAGGAAGGAGAACACGTACAGAGGAGGAGACATCACTTGATGTCTTGATCTAATATCTATTTCATATCTATCTATCTATCTAATTTACATATTCCTATGGGATATTTTAGCATTATCTGTCTACATAATGCCAACGATGTACCTTGAATCCTAATGAAAATGGTGTCCTCTTTGTCTCCATCAAATCAGGAGTTTGGCCGAGGTAGCGACCAAAGGCCTAATTCAAAATGCAAAATCAATAATACTAATTTTGCCCCCCGCAGGAGATAGGACCTTGGTGCAGTTGGTACCTCTACACCGCCTAAAGTTACTCGTCTAGTAGTCACACATAGGCGGCGAGAAGATATGTGCCTGTAATATAAATGTCACATGGTAGATGAGGGGCTGTGTTACAAATTTAGGTTGGTGCTCAAGAACTTCAAGTCCTGTCTTTGTACCCAAAGGCATACACCCATCTGGCTCCAACCCCAAAGCTAGAGCAAACATTCTCAATTACTATAAATCATCGAATGATACTGCAACTTAAATCAAGGAGAAGGCACAATTATTATGTGATCAACGTCACTGCTTGGGCGCCGCACCCAGAAGTCAAACAACCATAAAGATAACCTCAGAAGTGCAAATTCTAAATTAGGAAACCAACTAATAAACCTGCTATTCTTGGCTGACAACAAGAACCTTCAGCTGTTATTACTACGTCCCATGAGAGAGGTTGATCTTTAATGCCTACAGACGCAGCAGGCTTGCATATTTACAACCCTATAAACCAATTGTCATTAAAATTAATTACCTAGAACCATGTCACGGTGCGGTTCACCATTACCTATGGTCGTGTAGGCTGGCTGCTCGCCCCCTGGCGTACTGGCTGCAGACCACTCCATGCAGGCTGGTTGCTAGCGGCAGCGTGCTGCCTGCGGCTTCACGTGTGAACCTGCCCGTGTACCTCTGTACCCCTTTGACTTAATTTCGTATTTGAGATCTTGTTAGATCTCGTTCTCCTGGTACAGCTCTGCCTGCGGCCGTTTTGACACTTCTGCTTCGGCGCAGGTATCTGCTTTCGATTTCCCTGTGCTTGCCTTCGGAAGAGAGTGTGAGCATGTTTGTCCAATCAGTTCTTGGCATTCATGTCATTCTCCGGAGGGAGGGTGGAGGTTTGAGGTAATTTCACGGTGTGGTTCACCGTGACGTATGGTCGTGTAGGCTGGCTGCTCGCTCCCTGGCGTACTGGCTGCAGACCTCTCCGTGCAGGCTGGTTGCTAGCAGCAGCTTGCTGGCTGCGGCTTCACATGTGAACCTGCCCGTGTACCTCTGTACCCCTTTGACTTATTTCGTATTCGTATACGTGTTCGGTTTAGTCCATGTTAGTTTGGTTGCCATTGGCAACGCCTGTACTGCAGCTCCCTCGCTGAAGATTCTTTCTTGTGCTGTTTGGGTAAACTCCCCTGTCTGGTTCATTTGGGGTTAATCTTCCCTGTCTGGCTCGGTGGATGTGGCCTCCTTGCTGCACTCATGGGATTTGTATTTAAGCCTGTGTTTTCCTCAGTTTTGGGTCAGCTTTCCTTATGTTGAGTCTGTCCTGTCCGTCTGGCTCTGTTTTCTGTGTTTTGCTTTTCCCCATGCTGCTGACCCTTGTGGGCTTTGTTTGTCTATCTCTGTTTTAGGTTCTGCCTACTTTTTCCCTATCGGTTTCCGGCATTTCCTCGTTCATAGCTATACCCTGTATGTCTTGTTATGTCTATGCTTTCTTAGGTTATTACCTCTCTTTTGCTTTGTTATGTCCTCGCTCCTCCGGAAGGGGGGTCTGTCGTTCCTCGGAGGAGGAATGTTCCTGTTACTAGTGTATGTTTTTTGCTTTACCTGTTATTCCATGCCTGTACTTGCCTTGTTCATGTTTATGCCTTGTTCTATGTACTGTCGGTACCTTGCTGGTACCTTTGGTCCGCCGGTCCCTGCTGTCACTGGTTAGTTTACGCTCTGGAGTCGCTCCTGGCAACTACCATCTGGCAAAGTCTACCCCCACCATCAGGGACCCTAGTAAAATCTGGGTGTTCCTTAGATACGCCCCTCCAGAGTATTGCCAGTCAGTGGCGCAGTGGGTTCCCACCCACTGAGCTTGCACAGTACATTGAGCTTGTTTGTTTATATTCCTTGCTCTGGTTACAGTACTTTGTAACAAACTTCTGATATTCTAATATGTGTTTATTTGTAGTTTGATGCCGGGCTATTCGGAGGTCTGTTACTTGGACCCCGGGTCGTAACAAACCAACACAATAAACTGGAAGTGCAGATATCTAACATTCCTTCAGAAACAGGCACACTACTGATTCCTGTTGTGGATGGTTTCAAAGTCCAAGGTTAGCCAGAAGGTGGTCCACAAATTTGACTCTCCTCTATTAGCCAAATTCTGATTCTTGCTATGGGTCCCAAATATTTCTATGTACTCCTCTGAAAAAGGTTATAAGAATGCAAATTTTGCAGTAGAATATACATTTGAACTAGTCTGTTGCAGTAATATCTTCACTATCACACGTATGATAATTTGCATTACTGCAGTAAAATGCATTTGCTGTATCTACCCGTCACAACACATCATCAATGCCCTAAAATTAACTAAAAAAATTAAGTTTGTTTTTAGAAATAAATGTACAGTTGCTCAGGATTTGCAGTAGAATGCATGCTATTGGGGTGCTGGCAATAAGCCTATAAACTGCAGAAACTGGAGTTTTTTTGTTTTTGTTTTTTAAGCTGACTCTCACTCAATTTCATTTTTCTTGCAATATTTTGTAATGCAGGACTAGTTGCTAGCAGCTGTATTAAACTCACAACTCTGAGTCACCGGTCCCTCATTCTCTCTATATGATTTTCCTGATCAAAGTCCTTAAAATATAACCAAATTGCAATTTTATATTCCCTGCTGATAGTTTCCCTATCACACTAGATTGGTGGTTTGTATCTATAATAGCTTTCTGTGAGAAACTACCACAAGGCATCCTTTCTCAAGCCAAGCTGGGAACAGAATAGTATTTTTTTCCTCCTGAGCATAAGGACCTGCCTGACTACTGTCACTTGATTAGATAAACAGGCTCTCTTTCAGCCTCTGAGACAATCATGTCAAACCCCCCCCTTCCCCGATTCTTACTCTTTGTCATGTGATCCTTCATCTTCTTCCTCCATCATGATTTTTAACCATCAATTTACACGTTAATTGGGTGCTGTTTTTATGCAATTCGTCTGAAACAAATCGCCAAAAATTCTTATTTTGTGAAATTTGCGACAAATCAATTTAATTTGGAATCAATTCTCACATCACTAAACCAAACCTATGGTGCAGTTCTTTCTCTGTCACAGCTTCAGCAACGCCCCAAACAACACCTATCTAGTTTATAGCCCCTCCCACCCCGATAGTTACATAGACACTCCCCTATCACTGCCCCTAACAAAGCTCAGCTAGTTTATAGCTCCTCCCACCCCGCTAATTACATAGACACTACCCTATCACTGCCCCTAACAAAGCCCAGCTAGTTTATTACTCCTCCTATCCAGCTAGGTTTATGGACACTCCCCTATTACTGCTTCTAACAAAGCCCAGCTAGTTTATAGCTCCTCCCACCCCGCTAGTTACATAGACACTCCCCTATCACTGCCTCTAACAACATCCAGCTGGTTTATAGCTACTCCCACCCCACTGGTTACATAAATACTCTCCTATCACTCCCCCTAACAACACCCAGCTAGTTTATAGCTCCTCCCACCCCACTAGTTACATAGACACTAGGGCTGCACGCTATGGGAATTTTGTGCGATTGCGATTAGGGCCCTAAAAATTGCGATAACGATATGCGATGCAATATTTTAAGGGAATTGTGCTAGAGGTCTATTTGCTTGGATTTTCCCATATGAGCCGCTGACGCGGCTGGGTATGACATAGTTATAGGGGATCTGTGGATGGCACTGCTGTGGGGGATCTGTGGATGACGCTGTGTTGTGGGGGATTCTGTGGATGACGCTGTGTTGTGGGGGATCTGTGGATGACGTTGTGTTGTGGGGGATCTGTGGATGACGTTCTGTTGTGGGGGATCTGTGGATGATGCTGTGTTGTGGGGGATCTGTGGAGGACACTGTTATGGGGGATCTGTGGAGGACGCTGTTATGGGGGATCTGTGGAGGACGCTGTTATGGGGGATCTGTGGAGGACGCTGTTGTGGGGGATCTGTGGAGGACACTGTTATTGGGGATCTGTGGAGGACGCTGTTATGGGGGATCTGTGGAGGACGCTGTTATGGGGGATCTGTGGAGGACGCTGTTATGGGGGATCTGTGGAGGACGCTGTTATGGGGGATCTGTGGAGGACGCTGTTATGGGGGATCTGTGGAGGACGCTGTTATGGGGGATCTGTGGAGGACGCTGTTATGGGGAATCTGTGGAGGACGCTGTTATGGGGGATCTGTGGATGACGCTGTGTTGTGGGGGATCTGTGGATGACTCTGTGTTGTGGGGGATCGGTGGAGGACGCTGTTATGGGGTGGATCGGTGGAGGACGCTGTTATGGGGTGGATCTGTGGAGAACGCTGTTATGGGGTGGATCTGTGGAGGACGCTGTTATGGGGTGGATCTGTGGAGGACGCTGTTCTGTGGGGGATCTGTGGAGGACGCTGTTATGGGGTGGATCTGTGGAGGACGCTGTTTTGGGGTGGATCTGTGGAGGACGCTGTTATGGGGTGGATCTGTGGAGGACGCTGTTATGGGGTGGATCTGTGGAGGATGCTGTTATGGGGTGGATCTGTGGAGGACGCTGTTCTGTGGGGGATCTGTGGAGGACGCTGTTATGGGGGATCTGTGGAGGACGCTGTTATAGGGGATATGTGCTATGACACATAGGGCCATGAGGGGGGGCAGCATAAGACATATAGCATCTTATGCTGGTCCCCCTCATAGCCCAATGTGTCCCCTCATGTGTCCTAAACTGCGCACATAACTGGCTTTGTGTGTAAAGTATTTTACTAGTGTGTAAAACAAGCTCTCTCCTATTGATAACATGGCCGCCTCTGTACTCACTGTCACTATGAATACACTACAGCGAGCGGCAGCGAGCTGGCCGGCCGGCGCGTGACTGACGTCACTTAGTAACGCTCCTCCCACTTCAGGAAGCAGGAGCCTTACTAAGTGACGTCAGTCACGCGCCGGCCGGCCCGCTCGCTGCAGTGCGTTCATAGTGAAAGTGAGTACAGAGGCTGGCCATGTTATCAATAGGAAAGAGATTGTTTCACACACTAGTAAAATACTTTACACACAAAGCCAGTTATGTGCGCGGGGCCCCTTCATATATAGCAATGGTCTATTGGAGACCTACAATCCCTGTAGGGGTTACTAACAAATGTTAAAATTTTTGTCTTTATTATTTCATGGACAAAACACACTATAAGGAAAAAACAATACACTTTAAAATTATCAGTGTGTCAGCGTATACACGGGGTTGTGTGATTGCACTTGCAAGGTGTGACAGCATATACAGTATATGGGATGGAGTCCCTTGATAGGGTATATCTCCTCCCCCCTAGAGGTATAGGATAGTATTGCTACTGGCAGTTACTGATTAAATTCACTGGTAGTGGGTCAACTGCAGGGGCACTGGTGAGTGTGTCCCTCCTGTCACTGTTCACTGCTATCTGGTCCCTAGATCAGGGTTACCGAGCAGCTAGCATGATTGCTAGTCCCCTATATTGGGTGGCTGTTTCTCTCAGCCACAGGGTATACACAATGTCACCAGGCTCTCTAGCCACTGTTTGACTCCTTTCTAGCACTGATTTCAAACTGCGCTCCTTCCTCTATTGCTGTATCATAGAGGCTTCAATATTCACTGTAATCAGATACCTATGCTGTCACACTCTCCTTGTCTGCTCGGCTAAATGCCGCCGCATGCTACTAACGCTGTTCACTGGCTAAAAGATATGCCGCTCTATACCACCCCTCCCGACATGTTTCGCCACTGGATGTGGCTTCGTCAGGGGATGCGGGGTATATGAGCGGGCGCGCTTCATAAGACCTTCCTTTATACTCATTCAAGTCCCGCCCATCTGTCACAGCCATCATCCGATGACCAACCACACTCACTTCCTCCGTCCAGGCCTCCGAATGCCGGCCACGTCACTCCGCCGACGCACATCCTGTGCGCCTTTCCTCTGCCGCCTCGTCACCTATACTATCTGGTACGTGCGGCATATCTTATGAATGAGAAGACGTTTACAATCAACCTGGGTGGGTTCGACTGCACAAAGTCTCCGCCCCCATTGTTGATAAACGATGTTTCTTTATTCTTCATTCCATTTAGATCCACTTTATTTTCCCTATCTTTATGCTGTCTAAGTCCATCCTGGTCCATCCTGGTTTGATGTTAATATATATTAGTTGTCTATACAGAAAAGAAGATTTATAGTCAGTCCCGATGTGGAAGAAACTATAAACATACTTCAGTTGGTTTATTATCCTGATATATCAAAAATGGCTTGATATTATGTTTAGTATTAGTTTTATCAATGTGTGGCATATATCACTACTCAATACTATCCCATAGTAGGGATTTATTATCCCAATATGAGAGTTGCCAGTATGTGATTTGTCCACCATACTTTATACTACCATACTTTATACTGATGTAAAAGTTAATAGTGTGCGAATCATCCACCATACTTTATACCACCATGCTTGTACCATGAATTGGTATATATCTCACAGTGGAAATCAGTCACACAGCTTTTGTATAGTTATTACTTACTTACTATTTTTATATTTGTATTATTCATTTATTAATTGATATTTGTAATTTTTATCAAGGGTATCAAGATATGTTACCATCCACCATGCTCTATATTTTGCTGATGACACCACTGGACTTGATTTCTTCACCATAGGATAGACAAATTGATCGACTATATCTATGAAGGGAGGTGGGATGAAGAAAAATGGGGGGGGGGGGGATAAGGAGTAGAGTGGTCTTCATCATCCTATGGTATTGCGGATAGGAGGGAGGAGGATTGATTTGGCTGTCCTAAAGTTTTATTTTGCGGCGGTAGTTCTCTGTAGTCCAACTGAGGTCTATTTTGTTATTTCCTATTGTTGTATTATTTTAATATGCAGAATTATCTGTATCATTTCTCATACTTGTCACTATTGCGCTATGTGGCATTTAAATAAAGGCCACCCAATATAGGGCAGAGAAACAGCCACCCAATATAGGGGACTAGCAATCATGCTAGCTGCTCGGTAACCCTGATCTAGGGACCAGATAGCAGTGAACAGTGACAGGAGGGACACACTCACCAGTGCCCCTGCAGTTGACCCACTACCAGTGAATTTAATCAGTAACTGCCAGTAGCAATACTATCCTATACCTCTAGGGGGGAGGAGATATACCCTATCAAGGGACTCCATCCCATATACTGTATATGCTGTCACACCTTGCAAGTGCAATCACACAACCCCGTGTATACGCTGACACACTGATAATTTTAAAGTGTATTGTTTTTTCCTTATAGTGTGTTTTGTCCATGAAATAATAAAGACAAAAATTTTAACATTTGTTAGTAACCCCTACAGGGATTGTAGGTCTCCAATAGACCATTGCTACAAGTATATAAATATCCCGAGGGTCACTAAAAGGGACTTTGATTGAACCCTTCATATATAATCGCTGCATTTTTGGGTCCGCCATATCGCATTTGCTGATTATCGCGATTCGATTATTTTTTTGATTTATCGTGCAGCCCTAATAGACACTACCCTATCACTGCTTCTACCAGTGTCCAGCTCCTCCCACCCTTCTAGTTACATAGACATTTCCCTATCACTGCCCCTAACAAGGCCCAGCTAGTTTATAGCTCCTTCCACCCAGTTGGTTACATAGACACTACCCTACCCACCCCACCCAGATAGTTTATAGCTCCTCCAACTCCGCTGGTTACATAGACACTACTCTATTATTGCCCCTAACAATGCCCAGCTAGTTTATATCTCTTCCCACCCCACTAGTTACACAGAAACTTCCCTATCACTGCCCCTAACAACACCCAGCTAGCTTATAGCTCCTCACACCACGCTAAATACTTAAACACTCCCCTATAACTTCCTCAAAAAATGCCCAGCTAGTTTATAACTCCTCCCACCCCGTTAGTTACATGGACACTCCCCTATCACTGCCCCTAACATCCAGCTAGTTTACAGCTCCTCCCACCCAACTAGTTACATAGACACTCCCCTATCACTGCCTCTAATACCCAGCTAGTTTATAGCTCCTCCCACCCCGCTAGTTACATAGACACTCCCCTATCACTGCCCCTAACATCCAGCTAGTTTACAGCTCCTCCCACCCAACTAGTTACATAGACACTCCCCTATCACTGCCTCTAATACCCAGCTAGTTTATAGCTCCTCCCACCCCGCTAGTTACATAGACACTCCCCTATCACTGCCTTTAACAATGCCCAGCTAGCTTATAGCTCGGATTAAGAAAGACTTGGCTGATTTACTCCAAAGACAGAACCACACCTGTCTACAGATGGTGTTGTAGCTCAGTCCAATTCACTTCAGTGGAGTTGAACTGCAATACCATGGACATGTGTGGTGCTGGTTTTGGAGGACAGCAGCCATATTTTGTAATCCTGGACAACCTTTTTACTCAACTGTGAATCCATATGCAACCTCTATCAATGATCATGGCAGGTCCATAATGACTTTCTAATGGTATCACTCTGTAAGACAAGTATATCCAGACTTTTATTTTTATTTTTTTGTAAGGAGCTAGTAGGGAGGATGCTCATTTTCCCATTTGTCCTCATCAAAGAACAGCCCGTGCAACTGCCCTTTAGATTTGGTTACACTTAGAAGGTGGTGAGAAGACCTGTGCATGTCTTGCTTGCTGTCACAGGAGCTACTGAGGAGGTCTTGGTTAGAACTAGAGATGAGCGAATATCTCAAAAATTTGATTTGGTCGGTTAGCCGAATTTTTCGTAAATATTTGATTCAATCCGAATTAATTTGTGGCGAATTGCTTTAAAAAAATAAATAAAACAATATTATATAGGGAGCTCACAGAAATATAGCTCAGCCTACTATACCACATGGCTGCTATATAGACAATATTCAATTAATGGCTGGCTTTGTACCAAAAAGGACAACATGTAAAACACATGTATCTATTTATTCCTATTCAGGGGCGTACACAGAAATCACTGGGCCCCATAGCAAGAGTCTGAATTGGGCCCCCAACCCCGCTACAACTACCCACCCCTGGCCCATACCACCTCCTGGCTCCTCCCATGCCACACCCCCATTTGCCAATAAAAAAAATGCATACATGTTCTGAAACCGTTAGAAACCTTTAGGAAATAGGTGCTGAATTCAGGTGCCTATAGCCCTTTATAATCCGTACTCTCTCTGTATGGGAGTAAGGATCTCAGCCATGTACAGCACACATCACTGCTCCCGCCTGTCTGCTTTGGTAAAGTCGGGCATAGATGGGCGATGTCAGGCTTTATCAGAGTGGGCAGAGGGTGCCATATGTATGCGAGCACAGCTGAACGAGTGCAGGGCAGGAGCCCGCATATATATCATTCCTCCTGCCTGTGCCCACTGCGCTAAAGCATGACCCATCCATTCCCCACATCTTAACCCCTTTGTTACCAGCGCCATTTTTTCATCACTTCTCTCACCCCAAAAAATGTAATAAAATGTGATCAAAAAGTCACACACACTCCAAAAGGGTATCAATAAAAACTACAGTTCATCCCGCAAAAAATGAGCCTCCAACACAGCTCAGTAGATCATATAACTATATAAAAGTTATGGGGGTCAGAATATGGTGATGTAAAAAAGTTAATTATTTTTTTTTATCAAAGTGTTAATGTATTTTTTCACTATTTAGACATAAAAAAAACGATACATATGTGGTATCATTGTAATCGTACTGACCCAGAGAATGAAGGGCACAGGTCAGTTTTGCCACAAAGGGAAAGCTGTAGGAACAAAACCCATAAAAAGGTGGAAAAATTGTGGGGTTTTCCCATAAAAAAATAGCCCTCAGACATCTATGTGAATGGAAAAATTAAAAAGTTATGGCTCAAGGAAGATGGGGAAGGAAAAATGAAATGCAAAAATGAAAAAACCTCCGGTATCCTAAGGGTTAAAGAGGCTATCTAACCCCTATTATGCCCCCCAAAACGCCCAGGCACCGCATAAGTTAATACTTATGCCCAATGGTGGGTGCAGACAATAGCAGGCTGCGTCGGAAATGAGCCTCCCTAGCGTCACCTGCGATGCTAGGGAGGCTCGTTCCCATTGTGGCCTGCTATTGGCTGCTCCCCCCTATGTCGCTGGATGTATTAATCTGCGTGACGGGAGGGAGGCAGTGGCGGCTGTGTGGGCATCAGGAGCAATGCGGGTGCTGGGGAATGAGGTAGGTAAGGTGCCTGGCCCCGAGCATTTTGGGGGGCATTATAGGGGTTGGATAACCCCTTTAACTCATTGCTGCTGATGCTAAGTGTGCACATAGCCTCCAATCATATTCTCCCCCCGCCCCTGCAAGGTGACTGATGTGCTGGGGGGGCCCTGTAGGATCATAGAGGACTCAGGAGGACAGTGTGCTTCTCCCCGGGAGTGAGGGGGGGGAGGAGTAGGAGGAAAGCACACTGTCCTCCTGAGTCCTCTATGATCCTACAGGGCCCCCTTCCCCCCAAACCCCACTGCTTGCTGCTGCCCCCCCCCCCCCTATCAAGAACACCCATATCCAACCAATAGCATATATGAGCTTTATATTAAGTCTGCTGCTGTCCTCTTACTGTGACACACTTCTGTGTTCACTGACTGGTCTTTCAGTATGGGCCAGGGGTGTGGGGCACTCACTGGCTGATGACTGTCTTGAGGGCGGGCGGCAGATGGCGGGCAGCATGTGAGCGCAGAGGATAACTCTGCCACGCCGAGTGCACTTCTCTTTTAGGGTGACCAGACATCCGGTTTTTAGACTCCTGGTCCTCCGTCTGGCACAAGGCCAGGACGGACGGCCATAAGTCCTCCTTTTTTGTGGTCATTGGCGACTCTAGACTCGACTAGTACGGGCCACTTTAACCGACCTCAGTCGCACTGACCTCAGTCGCACGTCCGCCAGCGCCAGTCAATTCTGGTTTGTGCAAGCGCGGCCACGCAGGAAGTGGAGGAACAGACTCTGAGGAGCGCAACTGCGCTGAGGTACTCCCTGGTCTGTGCTGTGGGCCGTCGGGGATTGCTCAAAGGGGGAAGGGCAGGCGCTGGTAATTTTGAAAGGGGTTAATAATAACTACTGTGTGGGTCCTGGGAACAGCTGAAAGGGGGAAATAAATAAGTGTGAAGAGGGGACTGAAAGGGGTTAAATACTGTGAATGAGGGACTGCTGAAAAGGGTTTATGTGAAGGCCCTTCACAGTATTTATTAACCCCTTTCAGCAGTTCCCCATTCACAGTATTTTTTAACCCCTCGGGGGACTGCTGAAAAGGGTTAATAAATACTGTGAATGGGGTACTGCTGAAAGAGGTTAATAACTACTAGTGTGAAGGGGGGACTGGCTGGCTCCACACCCCCCGACTCCTCCAGGACACCCATGACCCCTCCACAAGTTCTTACCTCTCCTCCACCCAGTTCCCGGGAGGCGATGGGGGCGTGGCTTCACGAAGATGGGCGTGGTTTGTATGTTTTGGGGGGCGTGGCCGGTGAGGTCCGTCAAGCCAGTGGCCACCCTAGTCTCTGTGTGCCTGGCTGCGCTGCTCCTGCTGCCTGATACACTGGCCAATCAGCAGCAGGATCCTTGCCTGGGAGGGAGCCGCAGCCCGAACAATGGGTTGGAGCCGGAGTGAGAAATTCAAGAACGCCGCCTCAAACTATGAATAAACTGTCACTGTCTTGTGCAGAGTAGGGGGCGGAGCCTTCCATGCGCTCCGGGCCCCCCTGGGCCCCATAGCAGCGGCGTGGTCTGCCTATATTGGCAGTACGCCACTGTTCCTATTATTACCTTACAAATTGATATACTCTACATACTTCACAAATTACCCTGTATTTTTAATACAAGACCTTAAAAATACTTTAAAAAATAAAATGCTTTTAAAAATAAAATATAAATGGCCAATATAATGTTTGCTTGTGTAGTCCTTAGATTAAAATATTATACCGTCACGGTCCCTCTGTTAGTTCCCAGTGCGGAGCTCACGCACTATCTGGAACACTTTTATATTGCACAGCGATATTACAAATATCTGCAAGATATACTGTTATTATTCTTTTTCTATATATAGTATATTGATTGCTGGGCAGTAGTCTTATTGTTGCTACTTTGTATATTATTATTGGCTCCTTACAACACAGTTCCGTAGAAGGTGTAACCATTCAGTGTTTAAATCAGCATTTGAATCAGGTACAGGATGATGATTCTCTGCTTACCAGACTCCCGATACGTTGTTTGGTATAACTGATGCTGAAATACATACGTGTTTCCTTCTCTCCTATACAGCTGCGAATTTCTTGCCACTAATACACGCCAAAAAGGGCTGTAATTTTCTCACTTCAACATACAACAGCTAATAAGCCCCTTTTCCCCCCCACTAATACGCGCCAAAAAAAAGCTTTAGTACATATATATATAACTGCACCGCACAAGGGCTAAAAAGACCCCAATAATAAAAACGGTTTGCTGGAATTACAGAGCGGTATAATGGCAATTTGGATCCCCAGTCAGTGCAGCAAGGTGTAATAGGATTGTTCCTATTACCCAGGCTGTAACCTCCCCTACTGAACGCTGTTCTACACAAATGCTGTGGAATGATTCCTTCCTGTCCTTTACCTACACTTCTATTGATCTTTTCCTGAACTTCTATTGAGCAAAATATAAGTTTTCAAGTCTTTCCTAGCACTGTCCCTAGCGCCTGCTGACGTCTCTCCCTGCACTAAGCACACTGGAAAATGGCAGAATCCAAGATGGCTGAGGCTATGTATAGGGCTGTGACATCACAGGGCTGGCTGCTTATTGGTTGCATGCATGGCATTGTGGGTGATCCCTCGTTCCCAGAGTTCCTTGCTCCATGTCCTAACATGTGCAGCAGCTATTTTAGGAAAAAATGCCATTCGTTACGACAAAGCGTGAGAAAATTCGGATTCGGTGCGATTCGAACAATTCCTGAACAAATTTTGAACCTATTAGAATACGGTGTATATTTTATCATTAGTAAGAAACACAATGACGTCTATTATTTTTTATATGTGGTTCATGGTGTTATCTAGCAAAAGTTTTATAGTTGAATACATTACATTTATGATGGAGTCATTACACATGATATGATCTTTACTGATGTGCATTGCTTACGTTGTTGGGTTATGGCTGTCTCTGTATCTTCTTGTGCCTTATACTACGGTTCTTAGTGCACAAGTGAAAGATCATTCGTATTTCAGTCTGCAGTTACACATTTGGTTGTGTCTTAGCGGGAGATTTATCAAACTGGTGTAAAGTAGAACTGGCTTAATTGCCCATAGCAGCCAATTAGATTCCACCTTTCATTTTTCTTAGGAGCTTTCAAAAATAAAAGGTGGAAACTAAATAGTTCTACTTTACACCAGTAGAACATTACCTACCTGAGGGTATGTCTTTTTGCTAACCTTTCTATACAAGTCTATATGGGATGAGATAGTCTGGAAATTCACTCCGATAAAGATCAAGGGTAAAAAAGGGATATAAAAAAGGGCCATCCACCATTATTAGCTTTAAACCAAACGATCATTCGGCCGATGACTATCTCTTCTGACTCCCTCCCGAGTCCCTCATACACATACACGATAGACAGTTCTTTTCTCCTGGATGTACAAAGATATCTGGTGGAAAAATTTGGTTTGCCCAATCCTTCTCTCCCCCGACATCATCTGACTTTTTCGAGATCAATAAAGGGAACAAAGTTCTAAGTTTTGCACATCATCCCCCTTTCACTGGTTGAGCTTGATGGCCATAGCTCTTATTTCAGCTGCATGCAACTATGCAAGTAATAAAAAACACCAGAACAAGGTATAGATAGTATACGTTCCTAATAATTAACCCCTTAAGGACTCGGTCCTATTTCACCTTACGGACTTGGCCATTTTTTGCAAATCTGACCAGTGTCACTTTAAGTGCTGATAACTTTAAAACGCTTTGACTTATCCAGGCCATTCTGAGAATGTTTTTTCATCACATTTTGTACTTCATGACACTGGTAAAATGAAGTAAAAAAAAATCATTTTTATTTATAAAAAATACCAAATTTACCAAAAATTTGTAAAAAATAGAAAATTTCCAAGTTTCAATTTCTCTACTTCTATAATACAAAGTAATACCTCTAAAAATAGTTATTCATTTACATTCCCCATATGTCTACTTCATGTTTGGATCATTTTGGGAATGATATTTTATTTTTTGGGGAAGTTTTGAAGCAAATCTCAAAATTTTTCAGAAATTTTCAAAAACCCAATTTTTAGGGACCAGTTCAGGTCTGAAGTCACTTTGCGAGGCCCCATTCTATAAACTACACCCCTCAAAGTATTCAAAACTGATTTTACAAACGTTGTTAACCCTTTAGGTGTTCCACAAGAATTAATGGAAAATAGAGATACAATTTCAAAATTTCACTTTTTTGGCAGATTTTACATTTTAATGATTTTTTTCCAGTTACAAAGCAAGCGTTAACAGCCAAAACAAACTCAATATTTATGGCCCTGATTCTGTAGTTTACAGAAACACCCCATATGTGGTCGTAAACTACTATACGGGCACACGGCAGGGCGCAGAAGGAAAGGAATGCCATACGGTTTTTGGAAGGCAGATTTTGCTGGACTGTTTTTTTAAACACTGTGGTCCCATTTGAAACCCCCCTGATGCACTCCTAGAGTAGAAACTCCATAAAAGTGACCCCATCTAAGAAACTACACCCCTCAAGGTATTCAAAACAGATTTTACAAACGTCATTAACCATTTAGGTGTTCCACAAGAGTTATTGGCAAATGGAGATGAAATTTCAGAATTTCACTTTTTTGGCAAATTTACAATTTTAATCCATTTTTCCCAGTAACAAAGCAAGGGTTAACAGCCAAACAAAACTCAATATTTATGGCCCTGATTCTGTAGTTTACAGAAACACCCCATATGTGGTCGTAAACCTCTGTACGGGCACACGGCAGGGCGCAGAAGGAAAGGAATGCCATACGGTTTTTGGAAGGCAGATTTTGCTGGACTGTTTTTTTTTGACACCATGTCCCATTTGAAGCCCCCCTGATGCACCCCTAGAGTAGAAACTCCAAAAAAGTGGCCCCATTTTATAAACTATGGGATAGGGTGGCAGTATTGTTGGTACTAGTTTTGGGTACATATGATTTTTGGTTGCTTCATATTACACTTTTTGCGAGGCAAGATAACAAGAAATAGCTGTTTTGGCACCGTTTTTATTTTTTGTTATTTACAACATTCATCTGACAGGTTAGATCATGTGATATTTTTATAGACCAGGTTGTCACGGATGCGGCGATACCTAATATGTATACTTTTTTTTATTTATGTAAGTTTTACACAATGATTTCTTTTTTTAAGCAAAAAAAATCATGTTTTAGTGTTTCCATAGTCTGAGAGCCATAATTTTTTCAGTTTTTGGGCGATTACCTTGGGTAGGATATGATTTTTGCAGGATGAGATGACGGTTTTATTGGCACTATTTTGGGGTACGTGTGACTTTTTGATCGCTTGCTATTACACTTTTTATGATGTAAGGTGACAAAAAATGGTTTATTAAGCACAGTTTTTATTTTAAATTTTTTACAGTGTTCATCTGAGGGGTTATGTCATGTGATATTTTTATAGAGTCGGTCGATACGGACACGTCGATACCTAATATGTATACTTTTTTTTTGTTTATGTAAGTTTTACACAATAATATCATTTTTGAAACCAAAAAAAATTTATGTTTTAGTGTCTCCATATTCTGAGAGCCATAGTTTTTCAGTTTTTGGGCGATTATCTTAGGTAGGGTCTCATTTTTTGCGGGATGATATTACGGTTTGATTGGCACTATTATGGGGTGTATATGACTTTTTGATCGCTTGCTATTACACTTTTTGTGATGTAAGGTAACAAAAAATGGTTTATTTACAGTTTTTTTTTTTTTTTTTACGGTGTTCCTCTGAGGGGTTAGGTCATGTGATATTTTCATAGAGCCGGTCGATACGAACGCGGCGATAACAAATATGTATACTTTTTTTTTATTTATGTACGTTTTACACAATAACAGCTTTTTTAAAACCAAAAAAATGATTTTTAGTGTTTCCATATTCGGAGCCATAGTTTTGGGCGATTGTCTCAGGCAGGGGCTCATTTTTTCCGGGATGAGGTGATGGTTAGATTGGTACTATTTTGGTGGGCAAAAACCTTTTTGATCGCTTGCTGTTGTACTTTTTGTGATGTAAGGTGACAAATTTTTTTATTTTTTTTACGGTGTTCCTCTGAGGGGTTAGGTCATGTGATATGTTTATATAGGCGGTCGATACGGACGCGGCGATACCTAATATGTATACTTTTTTTTCCCCCTATTTTTTACCATTTTTTTTTTACTTTATTTGGGGAAAATGACGTTTTTGTTTATTTTTACTTGAAACTTTAAATTTTTTGGGGGGAAAACTTTATTTTTTCAACTTTTTTTCACTTTATTTTTTGTCCCACTTTGGGACTTGAACTTTTGAGGGTCTAATCCTTTACAATTACAATTACAATACTTCTGTATTAGAATGCATTGGCTATATGAGTAATACTGTGTGTATTACTTATACAGCTTCCGGCCTGTGAGATCCAGGGGGCTGGATCTCACAGGCTCTTCACCGGAAGGCAGCGCGATGCCTTCCTTAGGCATCGCGCTGCCTTCCATGCCATCGGGTCCCCCCCACAGCCCCATGGGGACCCGATGGCACCGCCGACCACCGCCGCCGCACCAAGTAAAAGCCGCAAACCGCAGGTCCCCCCCGCGCATTTAGCCGTGGTGCCTGCTCAATGATTTGAGCAGGCACCATGTTCCGATCACCGCCCGCCGGGCGGCGGTGATCGGAACTATAGATGACGTACCGGTACGTCATGGGTCCTTAAGGACTCGGGAACCATGCCGTACCGGTACGTCATGGGTCCCTAAAAGGTTAATGTCTCAAAAACCTGACTAGAACATTAAAATAAAACAAAAAATGTTTATTAGGTAATCAAATATAAAAAGATAATGGGGCGTGAACCCACTTAATTCTTACTCACAGGCACTAGAGAGGCATGTATAGGACTAAGGCGGTGAAACGCTCATCTAGAGCCACCATCAGTCACAGCAATGGTCATACCACTGTGCCAATAGTAAACTGACAAACAGCAGATTATATGCCTACAATACGTAACTGTCTCTGATGATAAGCATTAACAATGCTACTAACGTATAATCAGGGACAGAAAATGCAGATCCCAGATCTGCTAGCCAATATAAAATATATATCAGCAGATAATGGGTGACCACAAAAATACAGGCGTCAAATCAGGTCACAGCCGAGCATTATCCAGCCTGGTGTTTGTAATGGCCACCTGGTTATAGTAAATGGCTTTGCCTGACACAACCCAGCCTGGTACTAGTAATGACCAGCTGGTCAACACATGTGGATCTCACAGCCTAATGTTTTACAGCCTGGTAATTATGATAGCCAGCTGGTTATAGCAGATGGCATTGTCTAACGTAACCCAGCCTGGTACTAGTAATGACCAGCTGGTTAATATGCAGCTCGACGCATTTCTGCGGAAATAGAAGACTATCCCGCTTCATCAGCTACAGATCTCAGGACACCTGCCTAGCAATTACTAATAAAGTTCAGACACTATCATGTGTACTAGTTGCTCTGGTTTGAGCATCGACATTCACAGGACACCTGCCTAACATTTACATTTGAGGTCTAGATGCAGTCATGTGTGGTGACTGCTCTGATGTGAGCATCGGCACTGTAATGGGTGCTATTACAGCAGGTAAGCAGGTGTTCTGAGATCTGTAGTGCTCCTAAAGAAGTGGGATAGTCTTTAATTTCCACAGAAACACGTTGAGCCGCATATTAACCAGCTGGTCATTACTAGTACCAGGTTGGGTTACGTTAGGCAATGCCATCTGCTATAACCAGCTGGCTATCATAATTACCAGGCTGGATAACTTTAGGCTGTGAGAGCCACATGTGTTGACCAGCTGGTCATTACTAGTACCAGGCTGGATTGTGTCAGGCAAAGCCATTTACAATCACCAGGCTGGATAATGCTAGGCTGTGACCTGATTTGACGCCTGTATTTTTGTGGTCACCCATTATCTGCTGATATATATTTTATATTGGCTAGCAGATCTGGGCATTTTTTGTCCCTGATTATACGTTAGTAGCATTTTTAATGCTTATCATCAGAGACAGTTACGTTTTGTAGGCATACGGTATATTCTGCTGTTTGCCAGTTAACTATTGGCACAGTGGTATGACCATTGCTGTGACTGATGGTGGCTCTAGATGAGAGTTTCACCGCCTTAGTCCTATATATGCCTCTCTAGTGCCTGTGTGTAAGAATTAAGCTGGTTCACGACCCATTATCTTTTTATATTTGATTACCTAATAAACATTTTTTGTTTTACTTTAAAGTTCTAGTCAGGTTTATGCAAGGAATAAGCAGAACAATTTCCTTGAGGTACACTCGTTACACAATTACCTGACAATTGTAAATACAGTAGATACGTAAGTCGCTGTTATAAAAAAAAATAAACAGCGCTCCTAGAGATAAGGGCATTGGAAAGATAAGATAAGATAAGATAAGTGCTGATAAGAAGGATCTTTATCCACACTCACCTTCAGTCTAATGTTAAAAGGTAAGGTAAGGTGGTAGAGCTGGGCGTTGTGCATCTCCGTACTAATCCTGGGTCTCCATGGATGAGAAATAGGAGGTAGGGTTTACTAGTGTCTGATGGAAATACTAGAGAATTTTCCCCAAATTTGACCAACTTAAGACCATTGAAGTCTTGTTCTTATTTGCCGAGGGTCGAAAAGTTGAATCTTGATATGGTAGTGGATTTTTCTTGTTTCTGTTACCAGAAAAAGTGGTAGAGACTAGGGATGAGCGAACCCGAACTGTATAGTTCGGGTTCGTACCGAATTTTGGGGTGTCCGTGACACGGACCCGAACACGAACATTTTCGTAAAAGTCCGGGTTCGGGTTCGGTGTTCGAAAGCCTTTGACAAAGCTTGAGAGTTAATAAAGAAATGGGGCGGTAACTGCCGCATTCAAGGGGATCTTTGTTTTCTTTGGGGAGGATAGTTACATGGGCCATTAGGCAGTGTGGAGGCAGCGACCCACCCGTTAGTAAATAGTTGCAGAGGGATTTAAAGTGCAGCAGCAATGTTTCTTTGAAGGTCTTATAGTATGAGATGCAAAGCAGCCAATCAACAAGCGTCATACTACTTGCCCCAAGAGGCCATCACAGCCTTGCCTACTATTGGCATGGCTGTGATTGGCCAGTGCACCATGTGACCCAGCCTCTATTTAAGCTGGAGTCACGTAGCGCCGCACGTCACTCTGCTATGATCAGTATAGGGAGAGGTTGCAGCTGCGACGTTAGGGCGAGATTAGGCAGATTAACTCCTCCAAAAGACTTCATTCTGTGATCGATCTGCAGCTGTGGATCATTGAAGTGCTATTATTGACTTGCTCACTTTTTTGAGGCTGCCCAGAGCGTTTTTAGATCACTTTTTTTCTGGGGTGATCGGCGGCCATTTTGTGACTTGTGGTGCGCCAGCACGAGCTATCACCAAGTGTATTTAACCATCGATAGTGTGGTTATTTTGTGCTATATCCTACATCAGCTGCAGGCTGAGCCTGTGTCACCGAAGTGCATTTAACCATCAACAGTCTGGTTATTTTTTGGCCATATATTACATCAGGGGCAAGTTGAAAAAGCATTCCCAAATTTGCCATTCTGAAAATAACTAGTTTGTGGTATTTCAGGCCTACTTGAAATCTATCCCAAAAAGAAAATCTTACATTGAAGTTATTGATAGTATCATTCAGAAAAACCTAAGACACACGCTAGCGTGCTGATAGAAGTGTCATTCTGTGATTAAACCTATAACTGTCACACAGCGCAAAAAAAAACAGGTCTCACATCTCTATTCAACCAAATCTGCACAGTTTTAGCTGGTCAAGTTATTTGTAGTGACCGTCAAAGCAGACTTTTTGTTCTGGGTTGAAAAAGCATTCCCAAATTTGCCATTCTGAAAATAACTAGTTTGTGGTATTTCAGGCCTACTTGAAATCTATCCCAAAAAGAAAATCTTACATTGAAGTTATTGATAGTATCATTCAGAAAAACCTAAGACACACGCTAGCGTGCTGATAGAAGTGTCATTCTGTGATTAAACCTATAACTGTCACACAGCGCAAAAAAAAAACAGGTCTCACATCTCTATTCAACCAAATCTGCACGGTTTTAGCTGGTCAAGTTATTTGTAGTGACCGTAAAAGCAGACTTTTTGTTCTGGGTTGAAAAAGCATTCCCAAATTTGCCATTCTCAAAATTGTGGTGAACGGGAACAATGAGAAAAACATCTAATAAGGGACGCGGACGTGGACATGGTCGTGGTGGTGTTAGTGGACCCTCTGGTGCTGGGAGAGGACGTGGCCGTTCTGCCACAGCCACACGTCCTAGTGAACCAACTACCTCAGGTCCCAGTAGCCAGCAGAATTTACAGCGATATTTGGTGGGGCCCAATGCCGTTCTAAGGATGGTAAGGCCTGAGCAGGTACAGGCATTAGTCAATTGGGTGGCCGACAGTGGATCCAGCACGTTCACATTATCTCCCACCCAGTCTTCTGCAGAAAGCGCACAGATGGCGCATGAAAACCAAGCCCATCGGTCTGTCACATCACCCCCATGCATATCAGGGAAACTGTCTGAGCCTCAAGTTATGCAGCAGTCTCTTATGCTGTTTGAAGACTCTGCTGCCAGGGTTTCCCAAGGGCATCCATCTAGCCCTTCCCCAGGGGTGGAAGAGATAGAATGCACTAACGCACAACCACTTATTTTTCCTGATGATGAGGACATGGGAATACCACCTCAGCACGTCTCTGATGATGACGAAACACAGGTGCCAACTGCTGCGTCTTTCTGCAGTGTGCAGACTGAACAGGAGGTCAGGGATCAAGACTGGGTGGAAGACGATGCAGGGGACGATGAGGTCCTAGACCCCACATGGAATGAAGGTCGTGCCACTGACTTTCACAGTTCGGAGGAAGAGGCAGTGGTGAGACCGAGCCAACAGCGTAGCAAAAGAGGGAGCAGTGGGAAAAATCAGAACACCCGCCGCCAAGAGACTCCGCCTGCTACTGACCGCCGTCATCTGGGACCGAGCACCCCAAAGGCAGCTTCAAGGAGTTCCCTGGCATGGCACTTATTCAAACAATGTGCTGACGACAAGACCCGAGTGGTTTGCACGCTGTGCCATCAGAGCCTGAAGCGAGGCATTAACGTTCTGAACCTTAGCACAACCTGCATGACCAGGCACCTGCATGCAAAGCATGAACTGCAGTGGAGTAAACACCTTAAAAACAAGGAAGTCACTCAGGCTCCCCCTGCTACATCTTCTGCTGCTGCCGCCTCGGCCTCTTCTGCTGCTGCTGCCGCCGCCTCGGCCTCTTCCTCCGCCTCTGGAGGAACGTTGGCACCTGCCGCCCAGCAAACATGGGATGTACCACCAACACCACCACCTGCGTCACCAAGCATCTCAACCATGTCACACGGCAGCGTTCAGCTCTCCATCTCACAAACATTTGAGAGAAAGCGTAAATTCCCACCTAGCCACCCTCGATCCCTGGCCCTGAATGCCAGCATTTCTAAACTACTGGCCTATGAAATGCTGTCATTTAGGCTGGTGGACACACACAGCTTCAAACAGCTCATGTCACTTGCTGTCCCACAGTATGTTGTTCCCAGCCGCCACTACTTCTCTAAGAGAGCCGTGCCTTCCCTGAACAAACAAGTGTCCGATAAAATCAAGTGTGCACTGCGCAACGCCATCTGTGGCAAGGTCCACCTAACCACAGATACGTGGACCAGTAAGCACGGCCAGGGACGCTATATCTTCCTAACTGCACACTGGGTAAATGTAGTGGCGGCTGGGCCCCAGGCGGAGAGCTGTTTGGCGCACGTCCTTCCACCGCCAAGGATCGCAGGGCAACATTCTTTGCCTCCTGTCTCCTCCTCCTCCTACTCAGCTTCCTCCTCCTCTTCTTCCACCTGCTCATCCAGTCAGCCACACACCTTCACCACCAACTTCAGCACAGCACGGGGTAAACGTCAGCAGGCCATTCTGAAACTCATATGTTTGGGGGACAGGCCCCACACCGCACAGGAGTTGTGGCGGGGTATAGAACAACAGACCGACGAGTGGTTGCTGCCGGTGAGCCTCAAGCCCGGCCTGGTGGTGTGCGATAATGGGCGAAATCTCGTTGCAGCTCTGGGACTAGCCGGTTTGACGCACATCCCTTGCCTGGCGCATGTGCTGAATTTGGTGGTGCAGAAGTTCATTCGCAACTACCCCGACATGTCAGAGCTGCTGCATAAAGTGCGGGCCGTCTGTTCGCGCTTCCGGCGTTCACACCCTGCCGCTGCTCGCCTGTCTGCGCTACAGCGTAACTTCGGCCTTCCCGCTCACCGCCTCATATGCGACGTGCCCACCAGGTGGAACTCCACCTTGCATATGCTGGACAGACTGTGCGAGCAGCAGCAGGCCATAGTGGAGTTTCAGCTGCAGCACGCACGGGTCAGTCGCACTGCGGATCAGACCCACTTCACCACCAATGACTGGGCCTCCATGCGAGACCTGTGTGCCCTGTTGCGCTGTTTCGAGTACTCTACCAACATGGCCAGTGGCGATGACGCCGTTATCAGCGTTACAATACCACTTCTATGTCTCCTTGAGAAAACACTTAGGGCGATGATGGAAGAGGAGGTGGCCCAGGAGGAAGAGGAGGAAGAGGGGTCATTTTTATCACTTTCAGGCCAGTTTCTTCAAAGTGACTCAGAGGGAGGTTTTTTGCAACACCAGAGGCCAGGTACAAATGTGGCCAGACAGGGCCCACTACTGGAGGACGAGGAAGACGAGGATGAGGAGGAGGTGGAGGAGGATGAGGATGAAGCATGTTCACAGCGGGGTGGCAACCAAAGCAGCTCGGGCCCATCACTGGTGCGTGGCTGGGGGGAAACACAGGACGATGACGATACGCCTCCCACAGAGGACAGCTTGTCCTTACCTCTGGGCAGCCTGGCACACATGAGCGACTACATGCTGCAGTGCCTGCGCAACGACAGCAGAGTTGCCCACATTTTAACGTGTGCAGACTACTGGGTTGCCACCCTGCTGGATCCCCGGTACAAAGACAATGTGCCCACCTTACTTCCTACACTGGAGCGTGATAGGAAGATGCGCGAGTACAAGCTCACGTTGGTAGACGCGCTACTGAGAGCATTCCCAAATGTCACAGGGGAACCAGTGGAAGCCCAAGGCCAAGGCAGAGGAGGAGCAAGAGGTCGGCAACGCAGCTGTGTCACGGCCAGCTCCTCTGAGGGCAGGGTTAGCATGGCAGAGATGTGGAAAAGTTTTGTCACCACGCCACAGCTAACTGCACCACCTCCTGATACGGAACGTGTTAGCAGGAGGCAACATTTCACTAACATGGTGGAACAGTACCTGTGCACACCCCTCCACTTACTGACTGATGGTTCGGCCCCATTCAACTTCTGGGTCTCCAAATTGTCCACGTGGCCAGAGCTAGCCTTTTATGCCTTGGAGGTGCTGGCCTGCCCGGCGGCCAGCGTTTTGTCTGAACGTGTATTCAGCACGACAGGGGGCGTCATTACAGACAAACGCAGCCGCCTGTCTACAGCCAATGTGGACAAGCTGACGTTCATAAAAATGAACCAGGCATGGATCCCACAGGACCTGTCCATCCCTTGTGCAGATTAGATATTAACTACCTCCCCTTAACAATATATTATTCTACTCCAGGGCACTTCTCTGCTATGACATGAATACAGATTCTGCGCTGACATAAGGCCAGATTCTCTGTTACGGGACCTCTCTCCTCTGCCTGGGTGCCTGGGCCTAAATGTGTGACAGTGGCCTGTTCCAGTGGTGGCTGACGTGAAGCCTGATTCTCTGCTATGACATGAAGACAGATTCTGTGCTGACATAAGGCCAGATTCTCTGTTACGGGACCTCTCTCCTCTGCCTGGGTGCCTGGGCCTAAATGTGTGACAGTGGCCTGTTCCAGTGGTGGGTGACGTGATGCCTGATTCTCTGCTATGACATGAAGACAGATTCTGTGCTGACATAAGGCCAGATTCTCTGTTACAGGACCTCTCTCCTCTGTCTGGGTGCCGGGGCCTAAATGTGTGACAGTGGCCTGTTCCAGTGGTGGGTGACGTGAAGCTTGATTCTCTGCTATGACATAAAGACTGATTCTGCGCTGACATAAGGCCAGATTCTCTGTTACAAGACCTCTCTCCTCTGCCTGGGTGCCTGGGCCTAAATGTGTGACAGTGGCCTGTTCCAGTGGTGGGTGACGTGATGCCTGATTCTCTGCTATGACATGAAGACAGATTCTGTGCTGACATAAGGCCAGATTCTCTGTTACGGGACCTCTCTCCTCTGCCTGGGTGCCTGGGCCTAAATGTGTGACAGTGGCCTGTTCCAGTGGTGGGTGACGTGAAGCCTGATTCTCTGCTATGACATGAAGACAGATTCTGTGCTGACATAAGGCCAGATTCTCTGTTACGGGACCTCTCTCCTCTGCCTGGGTGCCTGGGCCTAAATGTGTGACAGTGGCCTGTTCCAGTGGTGGGTGACGTGATGCCTGATTCTCTGCTATGACATGAAGACAGATTCTGTGCTGACATAAGGCCAGATTCTCTGTTACGGGACCTCTCTCCTCTGCCTGGGTGCCTGGGCCTAAATGTGTGACAGTGGCCTGTTCCAGTGGTGGGTGACGTGATGCCTGATTCTCTGCTATGACATGAAGACAGATTCTGTGCTGACATAAGGCCAGATTCTCTGTTACAGGACCTCTCTCCTCTGTCTGGGTGCCGGGGCCTAAATGTGTGACAGTGGCCTGTTCCAGTGGTGGGTGACGTGAAGCTTGATTCTCTGCTATGACATGAAGACTGATTCTGCGCTGACATAAGGCCAGATTCTCTGTTACAAGACCTCTCTCCTCTGCCTGGGTGCCTGGGCCTAAATGTGTGACAGTGGCCTGTTCCAGTGGTGGGTGACGTGATGCCTGATTCTCTGCTATGACATGAAGACAGATTCTGTGCTGACATAAGGCCAGATTCTCTGTTACAGGACCTCTCTCCTCTGTCTGGGTGCCGGGGCCTAAATGTGTGACAGTGGCCTGTTCCAGTGGTGGGTGACGTGAAGCTTGATTCTCTGCTATGACATGAAGACTGATTCTGCACTGACATAAGGCCAGATTCTCTGTTACAAGACCTCTCTCCTCTGCCTGGGTGCCTGGGCCTAAATGTGTGACAGTGGCCTGTTCCAGTGGTGGGTGACGTGATGCCTGATTCTCTGCTATGACATGAAGACAGATTCTGTGCTGACATAAGGCCAGATTCTCTGTTACGGGACCTCTCTCCTCTGCCTGGGTGCCTGGGCCTAAATGTGTGACAGTGGCCTGTTCCAGTGGTGGGTGACGTGAAGCCTGATTCTCTGCTATGACATGAAGACAGATTCTGTGCTGACATAAGGCCAGATTCTCTGTTACGGGACCTCTCTCCTCTGCCTGGGTGCCTGGGCCTAAATGTGTGACAGTGGCCTGTTCCAGTGGTGGGTGACGTGATGCCTGATTCTCTGCTATGACATGAAGACAGATTCTGTGCTGACATAAGGCCAGATTCTCTGTTACAGGACCTCTCTCCTCTGTCTGGGTGCCGGGGCCTAAATGTGTGACAGTGGCCTGTTCCAGTGGTGGGTGACGTGAAGCTTGATTCTCTGCTATGACATGAAGACTGATTCTGTGCTGACATAAGGCCAGATTCTCTGTTACAAGACCTCTCTCCTCTGCCTGGGTGCCTGGGCCTAAATGTGTGACAGTGGCCTGTTCCAGTGGTGGGTGACGTGATGCCTGATTCTCTGCTATGACATGAAGACAGATTCTGCGCTGACATAAGGCCAGATTCTCTGTTACGGGACCTCTCTCCTCTGCCTGGGTGCCTGGGCCTAAATGTGTGACAGTGGCCTGTTCCAGTGGTGGGTGACGTGATGCCTGATTCTCTGCTATAACATGAAGACAGATTCTGCGCTGACATAAGGCCAGATTCTCTGTTACGAGACGGCTCTCCTCTGTCTGGGTGCCGGGGCCTAAAAGTGTGACAGTGGCCTGTTCCAGTGGTGGGTGACGTGAAGCCTGATTCTCTGCTATGACATGAATACAGATTCTGCGCTGACATAAGGCCAGATTCTCTGTTACGGGACCTCTCTCCTCTGCCTGGGTGCCTGGGCCTAAATGTGTGACAGTGGCCTGTTCCAGTGGTGGGTGACGTGAAGCCTGATTCTCTGCTATGACATGAAGACTGATTCTGCGCTGACATAAGGCCAGATTCTCTGTTACGGGACCTCTCTCCTCTGCCTGGGTGCCTGGGCCTAAATGTGTGACAGTGGCCTGTTCCAGTGGTGGGTGACGTGAAGCCTGATTCTCTGCTATGACATTAAGACAGATTCTGTGCTGACATGAGGCCAGATTCTCTGTTACGGGACCTCTCTCGTCTGCCTGGGTGCCTGGGCCTAAATGTGTGACAGTGGCCTGTTCCAGTGGTGGGTGACGTGATGCCTGATTCTCTGCTATGACATGAAGACAGATTCTGTGCAGACATAAGGCCAGATTCTCTGTTACAGGACCTCTCTCCTCTGTCTGGGTGCTGGGGCCTAAATGTGTGACAGTGGCCTGTTCCAGTGGTGGGTGACGTGAAGCTTGATTCTCTGCTATGACATGAAGACTGATTCTGCGCTGACATAAGGCCAGATTCTCTGTTACGGGACCTCTCTACTCTGCCTGGGTGCCTGGGCCTAAATGTGTGACATTGGCCTGTTCCAGTGGTGGGTGACGTGATGCCTGATTCTCTGCTATGACATGAAGACAGATTCTGCGCTGACATAAGGCCAGATTCTCTGTTACGGGACCTCTCTCCTCTGCCTGGGTGCCTGGGCCTAAATGTGTGACAGTGGCCTGTTCCAGTGGTGGGTGACGTGAAGCCTGATTCTCTGCTATGACATTAAGACAGATTCTGTGCTGACATAAGGCCAGATTCTCTGTTACGGGACCTCTCTCCTCTGCCTGGGTGCCTGGGCCTAAATGTGGTGACAGTGGCCTGTTCCAGTGGTGGGTGACGTGATGCCTGATTCTCTGCTATGACATGAAGACAGATTCTGTGCTGGCATAAGGCCAGATTCTCTGTTACAGGACCTCTCCCCTCTGTCTGGGTGCCGGGGCCTAAATGTGTGACAGTGGCCTGTTCCAGTGGTGGGTGACGTGAAGCTTGATTCTCTGCTATGACATGAAGACAGATTCTGCGCTGACATAAGGCCAGATTCTCTGTTACGGGACCGCTCTCCTCTGTCTGGGTGCCGGGGCCTAAATGTGTGACAGTGGCCTGTTCCAGTGGTGGGTGACGTGAAGCCTGATTCTCTGCTATGACATGAAGACTGATTCTGCGCTGACATGAAGCCAGATTCTCTGCTATGGCATGAAGAGACTGATTCTCTGCTGACATGAAGCCAGATTCTTTGCTATGGCATGAAGAGACTGATTCTCTGCTGACGTGAAGCCAGATTCTCTGCTATGGGACCTCTGTCCAATTGATATTGGTTCATTTTTATTTTTTTTATTTTTATTTTAATTCATTTCCCTATCCACATTTGTTTGCAGGGGATTTACCTACATGTTGCTGCCTTTTGCAGCCCTCTAGCTCTTTCCTGGGCTGTTTTACAGCCTTTTTAGTGCCCAAAAGTTCGGGTCCCCATTGACTTCAATGGGGTTCGGGTTCGGGACGAAGTTCGGGTCGGGTTCGGAACCCGAACCCGAACATTTCCGGGAAGTTCGGCCGAACTTCTCGAACCCGAACATCCAGGTGTTCGCTCAACTCTAGTAGAGACCAAAGCTTGAGAATTATATGCACCTTCTCTATTTACTTTATGAACACTTTCTACCTTTCAGATATTTTAGGCTATACTTCTTGTTTCCACTTGAAGTGGCAAATCAGCTCTGCCATCTCTAGAAATAATATATCTCAAACTCCCAAGCAGCATTCATATTATACTCCAGTACTCTTCTCAAGTTTCTTCTCAGTTGTAGCATAGAAACATAGAATTTGTCGGCAGATAAGAACCATTAGGATAGCCCTTGTCCCTATCTGATATGAAGGATGGCCTTATGCCTATTCTATGCATGCTTGAACTCCTTCACTGTATTTGCAGCTACCACTTCTGCAGGAAGGCTATTCTATGCATCCACTACTCTCTCAGTAAATTAATACTTCCTGATATTACTTTTAAATCTTTGCCCCTCTAATTTAAAACTATGTCCTCTTGTAGCAGTTTTTCTTCTTTTAAATATTCTCTCCTCTTTTACCTTGTTGATTCCCTTTATGTATTTAAAAGTTTCTATCATATCCCCTCTGTCTCGTCTTTCTTCCAAGCTATACATGTTAAGGTCCTTTAATCTTTCCTGGTAAGTTTTATCCTGCAATCCATGTACCAGTTTAGTAGCTCTTCTCTGAACTCTCTCCAAAGTATCAATATCCTTCTGGAGATATGGTTTCCAGTACTGAGCACAATACTCCAGATGAGGTCTCACTAGTGCTCTGTAGAGCGGCATGAACACCTCCCTCTGTCTACTGGTAATGCCTCTCCCTATACACCCAAGCATTCTGCTAGCATTTCCTGCTGCTCTATGACATTGTCTGCCTACCTTTAAGTCTTCTGAAATAATGACCCCTAAATCCCTTTCCTCAGATACTTAGGTTAGGACTGTATCACTGATTTTATATTCTGCTCTTGGGTTTTTATGCCCCAGGTGCATTATCTTGCACTTATCAACATTAATTTTAGTTGCCAGATTTTGACCATTCCTCAGTCGGTGGTTCTCCATAATTCATTTGCAGCACTCTCAGAATGTAAGGACAACATGGATATGGACTCAAGCACAGAGGGTGAGAAACCATCGACTCCTATGTCTAATGTATGCAACAAAAAAGATAAAGTGAAGTCTCAAAGGATGCAGCTGTTGCTGGGTGATTCAATCATAAGAAGTGTGGAGCTTAAAGAAAATGGTTTTGTGAGATGTCTCCCTGGGGCTACTGCTAGAAGAGATAGAAGACGTATTATTAATATTGTTAAGCAAGCAAAGCAGGAAGGGGATGTGGATGTTCTTGTCCATCTAGGGACAAATGACCTGGCTTGCAATGAAGTGTCAGAGGTGAAAAAATCTTTTATCACACTTGGTAATGACGTACAGGATTTTGCATCCACCATTTCATTTTCTGAAGTTCTGCCTGTGCATAATGTTCAGAATGATAGGCAGAGGCGCATAAAGGAGTTCAACATATGGCTTGGTAAATGGTGTCAAGAGCAAGGATTTGGCTTTGTTTCTCATGATAGCTCTACTTGGAATAGAAAGGAACTGTACAAAAAAGATGGTTTGCATCTTTCTCTCAAAGGAACAAATGTACTTAGTGAACAACTCCAAGAATTTGCGAAAGAGTATTTAAACTAGGAAGGGGGGGCAAAAGAGTGAAAATAAAAGAGTCCAATTGCCCCCCGAAACAATGCCAGAACAGGCCAGAAGCACTGAGGTTAAGAAATGATAAGCTCAGAGTCCTGTCTACAAATGCTCGCAGTTTAGGTAAAAAAATCAATGAACTTGGGTCAATAATGGCATCTGAGAATGTAGATTTAGTGGCTGTTACGGAGACATGGTTTAATGAAAGAAATGACTGGGACATAACCATACCAGGGTACTCTTTATACAGAAGAGACAGAGAAGGCAAGAAAGGAGGAGGAGTGGCCCTGTATGTGAAAGATAGCATTAAATCTAACCTAATACAAGTTGGTGAGGCCAACATAGAGTCAGTTTGGGTTACGTTGCAGTTTGCTAACCATGCAGTAACTCGTGTAGGTGTGATATATAGACCACCTGGTCAAGTTAAAGAACTAGATGATCTACTAGTTGAAGAAATAGCTAAAATGACAATGAAAGGAGAAGTTATCATTATGGGAGATTTCAATCTTCCAGATATAAACTGGAAAACCAAAATAGCAAGTTCTACCAGGAGTACAGATATTCTAAATTCCCTACTGGGGTTATCTCTACAACAAGTGGTTGAGGAGCCAACCCGGAGGGAGGCCATTTTGGATTTGGTATTCACAAACGGGGATTCGGTATATGATGTCATTGTAGGCGAAACCTTGGGATCTAGTGATCACCAGTCAGTGTGGTTTAATATAAGAACTGTGAAAGAGTCCCACCACACAAAAACAAAAGTTTTAGATTTTAGAAAAACAGACTTTTCAAAAATGAAATTAGTCATAAATGAGTCCTTATCAGACTGGAACGGATTACATGGAGTCCAGGAGAAATGGGACTACTTAAAAGGTGCATTATTGAAGGCAACAGAAAATTGCATTAGACTCGTCAGTAAAAGCAAAAAAAGGAGGAGACCAATGTGGTACTCAGCAGAAGTGGCCCAAATCATTAAAAATAAAAAGCTAGCATTTTGTAATTATAAAAAAAACCAGAGCAATGAAGATAAGGAAATCTACAAGATTAGGCAGAGAGAGGCCAAGCAAGTTATAAGAACTTCTAAAGCGCAGGCAGAAGAAAAACTAGCTCAGTCTATGAAAAAAGGGGATAAGACATTCTTCAGATATATAAATGAAAAAAGGAAATTAAAACAAGGAATAACTAAATTAAAAACAAAGGACGGAAGGTATGTAGAAGAGAATAAAGGGCTAGCCGACTGCCTTAATGAATACTTCTGTTCAGTTTTTACAAAAGAAAAAGGAGAAGGACCTCCACTAGAAAGAATGACTATTAAATCGTTTGATGCATGTATCTTTACAGAGGAAGATGTTCTAAGTTTGCTGTCTAAGGTGAAGACAGATAAGTCACAGGGGCCTGATGAGATACACCCAAAATTATTAAAAGAGCTTAGTGGTGAGCTGGCAAAACCGTTAACAGATTTATTTAACCAATCATTAGTAACAGGAGTCGTCCCGGAAGATTGGAAATTGGCAAATGTCGTGCCCATTCACAAGAAAGGTAGTAGGGAGGAATCGAGCAACTATAGACCAGTGAGTCTGACATCAATAGTAGGCAAATTAATGGAAACCCTATTAAAGGATAGGATTGTGGAACATCTAAAATCCCATGGATTGCAAGATGAAAAACAACATGGGTTTACTTCAGGGAGATCATGTCAAACAAATCTTATAGATTTTTTTGACTGGGTGAATAAAATAATAGACGGTGGAGGTGCAGTAGACATCGCATATCTAGATTTTAGTAAGGCTTTTGACACTGTCCCACATAGAAGACTTATCAATAAACTGCAGTCATTGAGCATGGACTACCATATTGTTGAGTGGATTAGGCAGTGGCTGAGTGACAGAGGGTTGTAGTCAATGGAGAACATTCAAAACAAGGTAATGTTACCAGTGGGGTTCCACAGGGATCTGTACTGGGACCGATTTTGTTTAATATCTTCATAAGTGATATTGCAAAAGGCCTCGCTGGTAAGGTTTGTCTTTTTGCTGATGACACAAAGATATGTAACAGGGTTGATGTTCCTGGAGGGAAACGCCAAATGGAAAAGGATTTAGGAAAACTAGAAGAATGGTCAGAACTCTGGAAACTGAAATTTAATGTGGATAAGTGCAAGATAATGCACCTGGGGCGTAAAAACCCAAGGGCAGAATATAGAATATTTGACACAGTCCTGACCTCAGTATCTGAGGAAAGGGATTTAGGAGTAATTATTTCAGAAGACTTAAAGGTGGGAAGACAATGTAATAGAGCAGCACGAAATGCCAGCAGAATGCTTGGATGTATAGGGAGAGGTATAAGCAGTAGAAAGAGTGAAGTGCTTATGCCGCTGTACAGAACACTGGTGAGACCTCACTTGGAGTATTGTGCGCAGTACTGGAGGCCATATCTCCAGAAGGATATAGATACTCTAGAGAGAGTTCAGAGAAGAGCTACTAAACTAGTACATGGATTGCAGGATAAAACTTACCAGGAAAGGTTAAAGGACCTTAATATGTATAGCTTGGAAGAAAGAAGAGACAGAGGGGATATGATAGAAACTTTTAAATACATAAAGGGAATCAACTCGGTAAAGGAAGAGAGCATATTTAAAAGAAGAAAAACTACCACAAGAGGACACAGTTTTAAATTAGAGGGGCAAAGGTTTAAAAGTAATATAAGGAAGTATTACTTTACTGAGAGAGTAGTGGATGCATGGAATAGCCTTCCTGCAGAAGTGGTAGCTGCAAATACAGTGAAGGGGTTTAAGCATGCATGGGATAGGCATAAGGCCATCCTTCATATAAGATAGGGCCGGGGGCTATCCATAGTATTCAGTATATTGGGCAGACTAGATGGGCCAAATGGTTCTTATCTGCCGACACATTCTATGTTTCTATGTTTCTATGTTTCTAGTTTTCCTAAGTCCTTTTCCATTTGGTGTATCCCTCCAGGAACATCAACCCTGTTACAAATCTTTGTGTCATCAGCAAAAAGACACACCTTACAATCGAGGCCTTCTGCAATTTCGCTGATAAAGATATTAAACAATATGGGTCCCAGAACAGATCCCTTAGGTACCCCACTGGTAACAAGAGCATGGTCTGAATATACTCCATTGACTACATCCCTCTGTTGTCTGTCTCTCAGCCACTGCCTAATCCATTCAACAATATGGGAGTCCAAGCCAAAGACTGCAATTTATTGATAAGCCTTCTATGTGGGACAGTATCAAAAGCCTTACTAAGGTCCAGATAAGCGATGTCTGCCATCTATTATTTTAGTCACCCAATCAAAAAAATCAATAAGGTTAGTTTGACATGGTCTCCCTGAAGTAAACCCATGCTGTTTTTCATCTTTCAATCCATGGGATTTTAGATGTTCCACAATCCTCTCCTTAAGTATGGTTTCCATTAATTTCCCCACTATTGATGTCAGGCTTACTGGCCTATAGTTGCCCGATTCCTCCCTACTACCTTTCTTGTGAATGGGCGCAACATTTGCTTATTTCCAATCTTCTGGGGCGACTCCTGTTACCAGTGATTGGTTAAATAAATCTGTTAATGGTTTTGCTAGTTCACCGCTGAGTTCTTTTAATAGCTTTGGGTGTATCCCATCAGGCCCCTGTGACTTATTTGTATTAATTTTAGACAGCTGACTCAGAACCTCTTCCTCTGTAATGACACATGCATCAAAAGATTCATTAGTCTTCCTTCCTAACTGAGGTCCTTTTCCTTCATTTTCCTTTGTAAAAACTGAACAGAAGTATTCATTGAGGCAGTCAGCTAGTTCTTTATCTTCTTCCATATATCTTCCTTCTTTTGTTTTTTTGTTTTTTAACAAATATCTGTTTATTGATTTTCACAATGAGAAAATAAGCATAATTTGTAATGTTACAGGTGTTACAAAATTTATATTATTACATAGATTGCAGATTAGGAGAAAACAGACATAAAGCTAAAGCCCACCAAAGTATACCTTTTTGGGCGCATACAACGACCAGAGTAGAAAATATTTTTTCATGTGACCATGCAGGGTCACGTAGAACTATCGTTAATGCACACAGTTGTATATTTATTCTAGCTGGCTTGATGGGATATGGTATTCTATAAAAAACCATGCAGAACAAATGGAGGCTGTGAACGACCTCCAAACGGCACTCATATCGCAAATCGCTCCCAGGACAGTTTACTCCCACTGGTGGAATGTGGTTTATGGATAAGTGAAAGTTAACTTCAGAGTTAACTCCAGAGTAGGAGTTTTCATTGTCAAGACAGACTCACAACCTTGAAAGGCTCAATTACACTAACTCCATAAGGCTAGTGTTACCTCAATTGTTGCCTTCTAGGGTGGCAGCGATACCTTGAAGTAACTGAGTGAGAAGTTAATTTCTTGGAATTAGTGTTAGTGAGGCACGTATAGCTATATGTGTAAGTATGTAAGAGGACAAAGGTGGGTAAGAGAGTAGAACCTAGAAATATGTATCAGATTTAGGTATTCCTATATTTCTTCCATGGGCTCCATAGTTGCAAGAACTTGGAGTGAGACCGGTTAGCCCAGCTACTAAGTTCCTCCATGAGGTATAGTTGGTCGACTTTTGATTTCCATTGGGTAAGGGAGGGAGGATCTGAGTTAAGCCATCGTAACGGGTCGAGAGATCTAGCTGCTTGGACAAGCCATGTGGGGAGATTAAACGGTTTAGGGGACCAACCTTTAGAGGATAGCCACAAAAGTACTGAGATTGAAGTAAGCTGGAGGGAGGAACCACATATTCGGTTAATTTCTTTTTCAATATGAGACCAATAACTGGTGATTAGCGGGCAAGACCAAAATATGTGACCAAGTGTACCTTTTCCCTGAGAACAACGCCAGCATACATTCGTATTTGATAAACTCATTTTGTAGAGTTTGCTAGGATCATTATACCACCTGACCATCGTTTTGTATGAATGTTCTTGATTTTTCACGCATCTAGAAAATCCGTGAGAGCTTAGATGTATTTGGTCTATATCCGCCGTACTGAAGGAAACTCCCAGATCCTCCTCCCACTGGATAATGTAGGCCGGTTTGTTCATTTTCTTTGAACCTATTAGGTTTTTATAAATGGTAGAGATTGTATGTTTAAGTGACGACCGCCCTTGTACCATTTTTTCAAACCAGGTAGTCTCATTTGTTATTGCATATTTATCCTGTAGCTTAAAACAAGCGTCCTTGAAGATTTCTATGTCTAAAAAGTTAGCTTGTTTCAATGGACAGGAGAAGAATGCGTTTAATTCTGGTATTGTTTTTGTATGCGTTAGTAATTCCTTGACATTTAAATATTTAAATGTGTTCCAGAAGTCCGGAGGGTTGATGACATCCGGGTAGATCAGGAATGGGCTGAGTGAAGAAGGCATAAGTCTAGGGGGATCAGAGAGTAGATTTGAATGTCTGGATAGAGTGTTGAGAACCGAATAGATCCCCTTGGTTAGACTCTCTATTGGGGGATGAGGTTTTCTGACTCCCCATAAGCCCGCTAGCTGACAATTGGTTAAGGTAGTTAATTCAATATCTGAGCCTGAAATCCTGAATTGGGGATGCATAATTGCAGCCACCTTTTCAATTGGATCGCTTTGTAATATATCTGGGCGTCAGGGAGGCCCATACCCCCGTGTGTGCGGTTTCTGGTTAGTTTGTCGTACGCTATACGTGACTTTTTGTCCTTCCAAAGGAAGGATGTAAATAATGAGCGGGTGGAAGTAAAGAAGGAATGTGGTAAATGGATAGGGACCATTTGGAGGAGGTATAGGAGTTTGGGCATGATATATGTTTGTAGAAGGTTCTTTCTGCCTAGCCATGAAACATAGGGGAGACACAGAGAATTTAACTGGTCCTTGACTTTTTTCAGTAGAGGTACATAGTTTATGGAATATAGTTTCGATGGTGAGTTCGAGAGATATATTCCCAAGTATTTAATTTTTTCCTGTTGCCATGTAAAAGGGTAGGAAGTACGCAGATTATAGATTTGAGATGTTGGGATAGTGATGTTGAGAGCTTCTGATTTGGAGTAATTGATTTTAAAGTTTGATAGTGTTCCAAATTGCTCAAACAGAGCCATTAATGGTGGGAACGCTTGGGTGGGGTTTGTGATCAGGAGCAAGAGGTCGTCCGCAAAGGCGGCACATTTATGCTCATTCTGGTTAGTTTTTAGTCCCCTTATCAGTGCTTGCAATAAAGTTTCCATAGTGATAATGAACAGAGTGGGAGACAACGGGCAGCCTTGGCGTCTACCATTACTTATGTTAAAAGGGGTGGATAGTGTGCCGTTGACTCTCACTCTGGCACTAGGCTGATGGTAGAGGGACATAATCGCGGTGATAAAGGGGGAAGGTACACCAAATCTGTACAGGGCCCTTTTGCATATATAGCCAATAGACTCGGTCAAACGCCTTCCGTACTAAGAAGGATGAGAGGGAGTTTTTTATCTTTAGCTAGTTTGACCGCATGAAGGATCCTGCAAGAGTGGAAATTGCCTTCCCTGCCTGCAACAAACCCGGCTTGATCAGGGTGGATTATTTTCGGGATAACTTTATTCAGTCTGTTTGCTAAGATCTTTGCCCATATTTTGACATCTAAGTTAAGAAGTGAAATTGGCCTGTAGCTGCCACATTCCATTTCATTTTTGCCTTCTTTTGCTATTACAGTTATAGTGGCTTCTAAAGTTTGCTTTGGGGGATGAGCGCCCGTCATTAGTGACTGGCACCATGCTGTAACATGAGGGAGTAGTACTGGTAGGAATTTTCTGTAGTAACCAGTGGGTAATCCATCCGGTCCTGGAGCTTTCCCATTGGGTAGGGATTTGACTATGACCGAGATTTCGTCACTACTAATAGGGGTTAATAAAGATAAGCTATCTTCCTTGGGAAGAGTGGGTAGATTGAGTTTAGAAAGAAACACATACATTTTTTGCTTATCTGCATCTGTCGTTGGATCCGCTGAGATATTATATAACTGGCTGTAGAAATGGCTGAATTCAGTTGCTATGGCCTTTGTTTCACTGGTTAAAGTGCCAGAGTGGGTTTTAATAGTTTTGATGAATTGGGCGTCTTTCCTTTTCTTAATTAAGTGGGTCGTCAGTTTACTACCTCTGTCCCCATGCACGTAGTGTTAATATAGTGGGACCGCACTGTTCCTTGTTCACAGAAGGCGTTTTTCCAGGAATGCAGGTAATCACTTTCTCTGGCTCAAGACAGACACCCTTCAGTTGGATAGTGGTGTGCTTCAACCCAGATTGAAGCTCAGCAAATCTATGCTGGATCGTTAAAGGCTTTTCTGCAAGATGTCATAAATCACACAATAGTGAGAGTACCTCCGGCACAGTAAAAACTTTCTGTTTTATTATACTCACAGAAGTAAAAAGGTTATTCAGCATATCAATATGATAGTATTCTTTCCGCACAGCCCGACCCGGGTTTCACATAAAGCTTCGTCAGGGGCGAGAATCTACCATGCCTAGGGTAGGCGGCTATTTAACCCCCTTCCCCCCACATGGCACACCTGATGATTGCATTACTAATCTAATTGCTCCAGGGATTTCTCCAAAGTGCTCATTTTCCAAATAAAATACATAAAGAATAAATAAATAAAATGCAAATAAAATACACTCCATCAAACATTAAACTTTCACAAAAAAAAATGAAACATTTTTTTTTTCAAAACTTTTTAAAAAAAATTACAAAAATTTTTTTTCACAAAAAATCGCAATGGTTTTTTCATGCTGACTCTCCCTTTTGGTAGTTATATTCTAAACACGGCTAGATCAACCAATGACTGACTACAAAAGTGCTTCATTCATGAATTCACTCGTCCAGGTGAGTGCCCTCCCCTTCTGGACAATTGCTTATTCCACTACTCCGGCGCAATACAATGTCAATACCCTAAATATACCTAAACCAGGCACGGCTTGAGATCGAATTCTATATTCATCCCTTTAGGTTGAAGGGTGCCTAATCTGTATATCCATTCGATCTCTCTTCTATTTATTCGCATGACTGGGTCACCACCCCACTAATTCTACTCCCATGAACTTCAAACCTCTAGGGTTCTTCTCATGGTGCTCCTTAAAATGCATAGAGACACTATGGGTGGTTATACCTTTTTTAATATTACGGATGTGTTCCTGTATTCTAACTTCCAGTTTTCTGAGGGTTCTTCCCACGTACTGGAGGCCACAAGGGCACTCCAGTACGTATATCACCCCTTCATTCTTACAGGACAGGCCCCCTTTCACTTTAAACTCTTGTCCATTTACTGTGGACTTTACTACCCCCACATGCTGCATTCTCTCTCTCAGGTTTCTATTCTTGCAGCCTATACAAAAGCCGCACCATGTCAATTTCTGCGTGTCTTTCTTTTTGGGGACAGTCGAAATCACGCTATGTACTAAAGCGTGTATTCAGATTAGGGGCCTTCTTATATATTATTTCTGGCCTCCTTGGTATCTCTTTCCCCAAAATGGGGTCATTCTTCAATATTGCCCAGTTTCTTTTAATTGCGTTTTTCAAAAACCCTGTATTGACATTATATTGTGTCATGAACATGAAGCGGAAATCCCATTCCTTCTTATACCCTTTTCCACAGTCACCCTCTGTTGTGTAGACCTCCAAATTTTTACGGCACTCTTCCAACTCCTCCTCCTCATATCCTTTTTCCACAAACCTTCCTTTAATCACTTTACTCTGTTTCCTATAATCTTCTACTTTTGTACATTTACGTGCTATTCTTTTAAACTGCCCTTTTGGGATGTTATCTAACCATATATCCTGGTGGCAGCTAGTCTTATCAATATATGCATTCACGTCTGTTTCTTTAAAGTAAGTTTTCGTGACCAACCTTCCATTTTCCAGGGAAATACACATTGCTTATATTGCTGGTAAAGTGCAAATTCCAGTTGTTCTCATTCAAATTTTGAATGAGTGCTTCCAGCCCACTTTTTTCTCCTACCCAGATTAAGAGGCAGTCGTCGATGAATCTCCTCCATACCCGCAATTCACCTCCATCAATTTTCCTTCCTAATATTGGGATAATGTTCTCCTCCTCCCATGCCCCCATAAAAATATTTGCGAAGCTTGGTGCGAATTTCGCGCCCATCGCGGTTCCGGTGCATTGGACGTAAAAATTCCCGTCAAACCAAAAATAATTATGATCTAAACAATACTCCACACATCTCATGATAAAAGTACCCTGTAGTGTTTGAACTGTGCATATTGATATGCTTTGGCGCATCTGATGTTAAGGTGCTCCTTCAATTTGTGTCGGAGGGCAACCAAGTCATCCTGCATGACTCTCGCTTTGGATTGTTTTTGGATGGATTCCAGGGCTGCAATTTGTGAAAGCAGGGAGTTTAACATTTTTTGTCTATCTTTTTTTACTTTGGTGCCCAACGCCACAAACTCACCTCTGATGAAGGCCTTGTGTGCCTCCCATACTATGGTCTGGGAGGTGTCTGCTGGATTATTTTCCTGAAAGTATAGGGCCAATTTTTGCGTAAGATCTGCTAGGGCTTGGTCTGAGTCAAGTAAAATTTCATTTAGCCTCCAGGTCCATTCCCTCACTGGAAGGGAGGAAAAGAACATGGATGCCGAAACTGGGGCATGGTCTGAAATCGTTATAGACCCTATGTTAGCTTTTCTAAGGGTATCTAGGTGGCTGTCTTAAATAAAAATATAATCTATTCTTTGGAAAGAATGGTGGACTTGTGAAAAATATGAAAAGTCCTTAGTTGAGGCGTTAAGGGTTCTCCAAGTATCAGTTAAATGATTCCTGGACAGTAGTTTTTGAATATTTCCCAAAGTTTTTTGCGAAAGAGCCGAAAGACCTCTGGAAGTGTCCAAAATTGGATTAAGGGATATATTCAGGTCTCCTCCAATTAACTTCAGACCCTCTGCAAAATCCCTAAATCTATCAAGCGTACTTTTGAGCCAAAGATATTGGTTGTTGTTCGGGGCGTAAATACTTGCTAGTGACACTAGAGTGTGACCGATCTTGCCTTTCACAAATATGTACCTCCCCTCAGTATCCGTCAGTGTCAGAGTAGGTTCAAAGGGTATGTGTTTGGCTATTGCTATACTGACTCCTCTAACCGTTTTCTTGTATGTGGAATGAAACCATTTGTTATAATGAATATGTGGTAAATTAGGAATTTTGATATCTTTTAGGTGGGTCTCTTGAAGAAAGCATTTATCTGATTTGCTCTTCCTCAAAAGAGAGATTACCTGAGACCTCTTTTGAGGTGAATGGAAGCCTCTGATGTTGAAGGAAGTTGTAGTTATGGTTGCCATGACAATGGGGTTTGAAAGGGTTTGTGGTCTTCAGAGCTATATAACCCGGGAGCAACCTGCGACATAACAACAAAGATAGGTCCTATCAGATGAGATCTAGTAGTTATCTGCAAGTGGGACCTTTTTCCTCTGTACAATAGAAAGCACCCATAGCGTTGGTCGCTATTCTTCATACAGAGGGGGTATGCGGTGACAGAGAATCAAATCCGATTCCTGATCTGGCACCGCAGACCTGTGCTTTATAAGGAGTTAGACAAGTTATACCTTTTTTCTGTTAAGTACACTTCAGATTATTGTAGTTCTATACAGTTAGACATTGATAAAATCCTGATTAGAGGGGGAGGGAGAGGGTAATTGGAGGGGAGGGATGGGGGGTGGAAGGGTAGCAAAAAGGAGGGGAGAGAATGGGAGTGGAATGGGAGAGGTTTTGGAAACTAACTTAAAGGATGAACAGGATCTAACTTTCTACTTGATCGCTATGAATAGAAACCGAAAAAGTGCTCAGTTAGTAGTCATGTTGGCAATGAAGTATACTTCAATTTACACATGTCTAGATATAAATACATAAAGACACAGATACATTTGTTGGCAATGACACTTACAAAAACCACAGCCAGAGGGCTCCATATGGAACCCGCAGGGTGTAGTCATATTTAATCTTACAACCTGTTGCTATGGAAAAGTGTCACATTAACGGCAGTATAGGAGACAGAACTATGATAGTAGCATGTGCTCTTGGGAAAAGTATCATAGATGGCAATATATAAAGAATGAAGGGATGGAGAGGTAAGAATGAGATTTGTTCCTTTTGAGAAGGGAGAGACACAAGGAGTATGAATAGGGAAAGGGGGGAAAAGAGAAAAATGAGCAGCGAGAGTGAGTGAGAGGGCGACATTTAGGCAGTGAGGCCGGGGGCTGCCACAGAGGGGCGAGATATCACAAGTATAAAGATAAAGAACTTTGCGATTAAGAAGTACGATGTGATTCTCGGTGCTGCTTGTGGATAATTAACCCTTCTGGAGCTGTAGCACGGACTCATCTTCTATTTAATCTGGAATGTTTGTTCCTTGCAGGTGTCGACCACTGTTCGAATCGTGGAAGTGGGGGTAGCTGCTTGACAGAATTGTCCATGGGCATCCATGAGTCCATCGGAATAGGATCGACGCTGAGATGGTTCCAGGCATCTGGTAAGTCCGATGGGGTGGCAGCGTCTGCCATCTTTGCTGAACGTGAGACCGAACGGAAAAAGCCACCGATACAGAATTTTCTTGTCTCTTAAATAATCTGTTATGGGCTTCATAATTCTCCTTTTATATAATGTGGACGGAGCCTGTAGCAGGGCCACAGTACTGTAGCAGGGCCGCCTGTAGCAGGGCCGCAGTACTTCTAAAACTAAGCAGGCCGCATATAACATCCCGCGGCGGCTCGTCTTTCTTCGGGACAGGACGTAGGGATCTATGTATCCTTTCGATGGTGATCTCTTGAGCTTTATCTTCTCCCAGTTAGTCTTTGAAAAGCTTCTCCGCAACCGCTTGTAATTCAGTTGCCCCTACTGATTCCGCCAGACCTTTTAGTCTGATGTTCTTTCGTCTGCTCCGATTCTCCTGGTCCTCTTTTTGCAGTCAAGCGTTATTGAGGGATTTAGTTTGGACTTCCAGGAGATCGGACACTGCAGATGCACGGTCAGTAAGTAGGGTCTGGTTACCCTCCAGGGATTCGACTCTGTGTCCCAGGGATTTTACATCTTCCCTCATGTCTCTCACCTCTTGTAACAGCGGCGCCATCGCTTGAGCTAGGGAGTCTTTCAGGAAGGATCTTGTGAGGGTAGAGTCATTATCATCTGTTTGCAAGGAATTGACCTCGCTTCTTCCTCCCACAGCTCCTGTATATTCCTCTCCGTCCTCTTCATCCGAGTCCGGTATCGAGGACTGCGGCGCCATTTTGTTCAGGCGCGCTGGTGAAAGTGCCAGCTTCTTTCTTATAAAGCGATCCATCTCTGTTTGCCCCTTTTTATGTTTAGGGGTAGCCTGATGATCCCTAGGCTTATCTCTCCCGATCTTGACCATTTCTGACTGTCTCTAGGTGTCTGTTTGCTGAAAAGCACAGGTCTTGGCGGCAGGAGCTCTGTCTCAGACCTCCATCACGCTCAGCGGTCAGGCTCCACTCCCTCCTTCTTCTTTTGTTTTTAATTTGTTATTTCCTTGTTTTAGTTTCCTTTTTTCATTTATGTATCTGAAGAATGTCTTATCGCCTTTTTTCACTGACTGAGCAAATTTTTCTTCTACCTGTGCTTTAGAAGCTCTTATAACTTGTTTGGCCTCTCTCTGCCTAATCTTATAAATTTGCCTGTCATCCTCGTTTTTTTTTTTTTATAATTACTAAATGCTATCTTTTTGTTTTTAATGATTTTGGCCACTTCTGCTGAGTACCACAGTGGTCTCTTCCTTTTTTTGCTTTTACTGACAAGCCTAATGCAATTATCTGTTGCCTTCAATAGTGCCACTTTTAAGTAGTACCATTTCACCTGGACTCCATTGAAACTGTTCCAATCTGATAGGGACTCGTATACCACTAATCTAATTTTAGAAAAGTCAGTTTTTCTAAAATCTAAAACTTTTAATTTTGTGTGGTGTGACTCAGTCACTGTACTTATAGTAAACCACACTGACTGGTGATCACTAGATCCCAAGCTTTCCCCTACAGTAATATCAGATACCAAATTCCCATTTGTGAATACTAAATCTAAAATGGCCTCCTTCCGGGTTGGCTCCTAAACTACTTGCTGTAGAGATAATCCCAGTAGGGAATTTAGAATATCTTTACTCCTGGCAGAACTAGCTATTTTGGTTTTCCAGTTTATATCAGGAAGATTAAAGTCTCCCATAATGATAACTTCCCCTTTCAATGTAATTTTAGCTATTTCCTCAACTAGTAGATCATCTAATTCTTTGACTTAGCTAGATGGTCTATATATCACACCTACACGAGTTACCTTATGATTATCAAGCTGCAAGGTGTATTAAATTAGATTTTATGCTATCTTTCACATACAGGGCCACTCCTCCCCCTTTCTTGTCTTCTCTGTCTTTCCTATATAGAGAGAACACTGGTATTGTTATATCCCAGTCATTACTCCCATTGAACCATGTCTCAGTAACAGCCACTAAATCTATATTCTCCGATGACATTATAGACTCAAGTTAGTAACATAGTAACATAGTACATAAGGCCGAAAAAAGACATTTGTCCATCCAGTTCGGCCTGTTAACCTGCAAGTTGATCCAGAGGAAGGCAAAAAAAAAAACCCTGTGAGGTAGAAGCCAATTTTCCCCACTTTAGGGGAATAAAAAATTCCTTCCCGACTCCAATCAGGCAATCAGAATAACTCCCTGGATCAACGATCCCCCTCTAGTAGATATAGCCTGTAATATTATTACACTCCAGAAATACATCCAGGCCCCTCTTGAATTCCTTTATTGTACTCACCATCACCACCTCCTCAGGCAGAGAGTTCCATAGTCTCACTGCTCTTACCGTAAAGAATCCTTTTCTAAGTTTGTGTACAAACCTTCTTTCCTCCAAACGCAGAGGATGTCCCCTCGTCACAGTCACAGTCCTGGGGATAAATAGATGATGGGATAGATCTCTGTACTGACCCCTGATATATTTATACATATTAATTAGATCTCCCCTCAGTCGTCTTTTTTCTAAAGTTAATAACCCTAATTTTGATAATCTTTCAGGGTACTGTAGTTGCCCCATTCCAGTTATTACTTTAGTTGCCCTCCTCTGGACCCTCTCCAGCTCTGCTATGTCTGCCTTGTTTACAGGAGCCCAGAACTGTACACAGTACTCCATGTGTGGTCTGACTAGCGATTTGTAAAGTGGTAGGACTATGATCTTATCACGGGCATCTATGCCCCTTCTGATGCAACCCATTATCTTATTGGCCTTGGCAGCAGCTGCCTGACACTGTTTTTTGCAGCTTAGTTTGCTGTTTATTAAAATTCCTAGATCCTTTTCCATGTCAGTGTTACCGAGTGTTTTACCATTTAGTATGTACGGGTGACTTGCATTATTCCTTCCCATGTGCATAACTTTACATTTGTCAGTGTTAAACCTCATCTGCCACTTATCTGCCCAAGCCTCCAATCTATCCAGATCCCTCTGTAGCAGTATACTGTCCTCTTCAGTGTAAATTACTTTACACAGTTTAGTGTCATCTGCGAAAATTGATATTTTACTATGCAAGCCTTCTTCAAGATCATTAATAAATATATTGAAGAGAATAGGGCCCAATACTGACCCCTGAGGTACCCCACTAGTGACAGTGACCCAATCTGAGTGTGTACCATTAATAACCACCCTCTGTTTTCTATCATTGAGCCAGTTACTTACCCACATACAGACGTTTTCTCCCAGTCCGAGCATTCTCATTTTATATACTAACCTTTTATGTGGTACAGTGTCAAATGCTTTGGAGAAGTCCAGATATACGACATCCATTGATTCGCCGCTGTCAAGTCTAGAACTTACCTCCTCATAGAAACTGATTAAATTAGTTTGGCATGACCGATCCCTCACGAAGCCATGCTGATATGGCGTTATTTTCTTATTTCCGTTGAGATGCTCTAAGATAGCATCTCTCAGAAAACCTTCAAACAGTTTACCCGCAACAGATGTTAAACTTACCGGCCTATAGTTTCCAGGCTCTGTTTTTACACCCTTTTTGAATATTGGCACCACATTTGCCATGCGCCAATCCTGTGGGACATTCCCTGTCAGTATAGAGTCTGCAAATATCAGAAATAAGGGTCTAGCTATGACATTACTTAATTACCTTAGGATACGGGGGTGTATGCCATCCGGTCCTGGCGATTTGTCTATTTTAATCTTTTTAAGTCGCTGATGTACTTCTTCCTGGGTCAGACAAGACACTTTTAATGGGGAATTTATTTTTACATTCTGCATGTCATCTGACCGTTTATTTTCCTCAGTGAATACATTGGAGAAAAAAATATTTAACAGCTTTTCTTTCTCCTCGTCGCTCTCTGCGACTCCCCCCTCATCACTCTTTAAAGGGCCGACACCTTCAGATTTACACTTTTTAACATTTATATAATTGAAGAACATTTTAGGGTTAGTTTTACTCTTTTTGGCAATTAATCTCTCGGTCTCTAGTTTGGCCACTTTTATTCGTTTTTTACATGTTCTATTTTTTTCCTTTTAGTTTTTCAGTGCTTCCGTGCTACCCTCTTGTTTTAGTGATTTATATGCTTTCTTTTTGTCATCTATTGCTTTCTTTACAGTTCTATTTATCCACATTGGTTTCTTTTTGTTCCTTAACCTTTTATTCCCATATGGTATGTACCTCTGACAATGAGATTTTAGGATGTCAGGCCTATTGGTTAATACTAAGTCCAGTATGGCCATCCCTCTAGTCGGGTCCTGAACCAGTTGGGAGAGGTAATTGTCTTTGGTTATTGCCAAGAACCTATTTCCTTTATGAGATATACAAGTTTCAGTTTCCCAGTCTATATCTGGGTAGTTGAAGTCCCCCATAATAACCACCTCATTATGATTTGCCGCCTCGTCTATCTCGTTTAGTAGTAGATTTTCTGTGGACTCTGGTATATTAGGTGGTTTATAGTAAACTCCTATTGTAATTTATTGTTGTTTTTAGCTCCATGTATCTCTACCCACAGTGACTCCACATGTTCATGTCCCTCACTTATATCTTCACGGAGTGTGGGCTTTAGACAAGACTTTACATAAAGGCAGACCCCTCCCCATCTCCGGTTTTGACGATCCTTTCTAAACAGACTGTAACCTTGTACATTAACTGCCCAGTCATAGCTATCATCCAGCCATGTCTCAGATATTCCCACTATGTCATAGTTCTCCTCACACATCACTAATTCCAGCTCCCCAGTTTTATTAGTCAGGCTTCTGGCATTAGTATACATACATTTGAGATGTTTATGTATATTTTTTACCCTACACCTTTCCTTCTGAACTGTTTTAGTCCCTCCTTCCATTCCTCCCCCAGTCCCACTACCCTGCCTCCGGTCTCTATCTGCACTATCTTCCCCTCCTATAGTGTAATTTCCCTCCCCCTTCAGTCCCTAGTTTAAACACTCCTCCAACCTTCTAGCCATCTTTCTCCCCAACACAGCTGCCCCTTCCCCATTGAGGTGCAGCCCGTCCCTTCAATAGAGCCTGTAGCCGATAGAGAGGTCGGCCCAGTTCTCCAGGAACCCAAACCCCTCCTTCCTACACCAGTTCTTGAGCCACTTGTTAATCTCCCTAATCTCCCACTGCCTTTCTTGTGTGGCTCGTGGTACAGGCAGTATTTCGGAAAATACTACATTTGAGGTCCTTGCCCAAAGCTTTTGACCTAAATCCCTGAAATCATTTTTAAGGACTCTCCACCTACCTCTAACTATGTCATTGGTTTCGATATGGAACATGACCGCAAACTCTTTTGCAAATTGTCAATGCCTCTCAGTGTTGCAACTTGCCCGGTTAGAGACTCGATTTGCGATTCCAAACAGGCAATTTGCTCACATCTTGAACAAAGATATACACCCTCGAACGTCTGTTCCAGGAATGCATACATCATGCAAGATGTGCACTGGACTGCGTTGTCAACTGTGCAACACATACTAAATGGGGATTACAACAGTAAAAAAGTAAAACAGTAAATATGATTTAGAATTAGACCCTGTCTGCTGTAGTTGAAGGACTACCTAAAATTAAGACAACAATACACAAGGAAATTATATCCAATCTTAGTTTCCAACTCCTTTTTTTTTAACTCCACTTAATAAGAAGCCCACTTAATAGAGCAAGCCTCAGGAAGAGCAAGCACTGGAGAGTCTAGTAGTTCAATTTATCGCACCTGGTTGCCCAGGCCACTCCCTTTAATCAAGCAGAGAAAAAAAAAGGGGTTTAAATGGCAACACCCAGCAGAGAAAAAAAAAGTTAATTGATCTTATTCCCTAAACTGCGAGCATTTGTAGAATAGACCCTGATCTTGTCATTTCTTAACCTCTGTGCTACTGGCATCTTCTGGCATTGTTCCGGGGGGCAGTCGGACTGCTGGATTATCACCCTTTTACCCCCCTTTCCTAGTTTAAATGCTCCTTAGCAAATACTTTGAACTGTTCATTTGAGGACATTCGTTCCCTTGAGAGAAAGATGCGAACCATCTTTCTTGTACAGTTCTTTTCCATTCCAACGAGAGCTAACATGAGACACAAAACAAAACCCTTTGTTCAGACACTATTCACCTAGCCATACATTGAATTCCTTAATGCGCATCTTCCTATCATGCTGAAGGTTATGCACAGGCAAAACTGCAGAGAATTAAACAGTTGATGCAACCTCCCGTATATCATTTCCAAGTGTGTGAAAAGCTTCCTTCACCTTTGAAACCTCATGGCAAGACAGATCATTTGTCCCAAAATGGACAATAACATCCACCTCCCTTTCCTGCTTTGTTTGCCTAACAATATTAGGGATACGTTGTCTATCCCTGCTAGCGGTAGCACCAGGGAGACATCTCACAAAACCATTTTCCTCAAACTTCACACATCTTATGATAGAATCACCCACCAACAGCTGCTTACTATCAGTCCTCACCTTCTCCTTTTTGTCTTTGGCTGCAGTCTTGCCTGAGCCATCCTCCATGTTGCTCTTGCGCTCTGAAAGTACTGCAAATGAATTATGGAGAGCCACAACTCTCAGTCTACCAGAACCTGCAGTAACCCATCTTCCATTTCTAGGGGGCTTCTTTGGCAGTGGCATTGCAACGTTCCCAGCCTGAGTTTGTTTAACAGTTAATTTACAAATCTCAGATTTCAAAAATGCCATTTCCTGCTGCATTATGGAGAGCTGTCTACAGGTCAGACAGTATCCAAACCTCCGAAGAGTGGAACATGAAATAAAAGCACAACAATTCCTGCACAGAACTGTGTCTGCCATTTTAAAGAGGGGAAAGATTTTAAACAAACAAATCTTACTTTTTTAGATTGTATCCACCTCCATATTATCTCCTGAGTATCTCCTGAATATCTCCAATTCACTTAAGCAGCTCTTTGAAAATGCAGCAAGCTATGATACAAGTACTAGGGATACATTTACCATTGACTACTGTTGACTACTGTTCCTTTTCTTTGTGTTCTGACTAGAGATGAATGAATCGATTCTAAACTAATTGGATTCATCATGAATGTCACAAAAAACTTTCCTACAGACACATCAGAAGTTTTGACAGAGTACTTCAGATGAAAAGCATAAAACATTGCCCACCCTTTTACATTTAAAATTCAGTACAGTAGTGAGGGAAACAGGGCAGGAAGGATGAAAACGGAGGATGACATGACCCTGGCCAGCAGACTTTCCCACAGCAGCCTGACAGCAAATCAGGAAGCAGGATATTGACAGATCTGTCATGCTCTGTGTGAATGATGAAGCACAGACACCATTGTGAGCTAAGCCACTGCTTTTATAGGACATGTCTGCCATGTCTCTGATAGATATCAATTAGACACACAAGCCAGCCACCTTATGGTCTTGCAGGGACAATGTAGGAATTTTGAAGAAGATATACTTAGGTATATTAAATTACTAGGTAGAAAGTCAGGTTTTATCATTAGGGACAAGGTATGGGTAGTTAGTGTATTTGGTGTCCTACAGTCAAGGCTGCAGCTGCAAGCTGTTCATAACGTCAAGTGTGGCACCGCACAAGACATACGCTTTCAATGATGCAGAACTCTGTAATATGTACAGGAGCCAACCTTTTTGTCCAAAAACCTGTGACAAAGTTTCTACATAAGTGTTCAATGGGCATATTTCTCAACATCATCAGCATATATTTTGCTGCATATGCTGTTCAATTGCTCCTTTTTCTTTTCAAAAAGGTGTATCAACTGTATCACTTTCGCTGTGATAAAATCAAATGTGCAGCGGTTACATTTAGAGATGAGCAAAGTTCTCAAGTTGCTTTGCCGAATTTCACAAAGACATTTGCTTCATGACTACTTTGTCAGTATCGGGCACAATGACGGGGAATGGCAATTGTCCTGTCCCGTGTCATTTAACCCCTCAGATGACACGTTCATCGCTGATGGCGGCATCTGAGATGACTATTGAGGGCTGTCAGGGGTTAATCTGTTAAAAATAATTTCAAGTACTCACTTTATCCATTTGATCGCTAAGAGCCCGCTGCAGTCATCTTGCTTGAAGAAGGTCATGACACTGACTAGCTTAGTGACGTCATATGTCACCAGGCACGAAATTTTGCAAGGGATCTTCACTGAAAGATTGAAGGATGCCCTTGCTTTTCATGAATACCCAGACTCTTTGGAGAACGCCATGTCTTTAGCAGTACGGCTAGACAGACGTATCAGAGAGAGGTATAGGGCTCCCCCTGCACAAGGTACCCCTTCTGTGAGTGGTTTCATCTCTACTGCCTCCCTGGGTGATGTTACAGGTAATGCGGGGGTAGCGGAGGAACCCATGCAATTGGGTCAGATTTCTTGCCATTCTGATAGTAGAGACTTTAGGAAATTGCACAAACTATGTTACTATTGTGGAAAGAGTGGTCATTTTGTTTTTGCTTGTCCTTATGTTAAACCGCAGGTGGTAGAGAAAAAGAAAAAAAAGACTTCCCTGACACTTGGTGGCATGAATGGTGTGGTGGAGCAGGCAGGTATGCAAGCTCCCTGCAGTTCCCGTTTTCTCCTTCCAGCTATGGTGGCGCTGGAGTCAAGAAATGTTTTTGTTGAGGTGTTCCTTGATTGTGGTGCTGGGGTAAACCTAATTGACTTTCTTTTCCTTCAAAATCTAGGACTAAGTACTTGCACTTTAGAGAACGAGATTCGTGTTTTTGCAATTGATTCTTCCCCTCTTTCTCAAAGGAGCCTTACTCACATTGTTCATGGTATTCACTTAAGGGTGGGTGATTCACATGTTGAAATTATTTCTTGTTTTGTCTTGAAGGATTTGCCAGCTCCTATAGTTTTGGGGTTACCATGGTTGACTAAACATAACTCAATTATAGACTGGCAAGCGAGACAAATTATCGGTTGGAGTGAGTTTTGTTCGGATAATTGTTTTGCCACATCTATCTCTGGTGTGTCCATTACGGCTTTACCTCAATATCTCTCAGATTTTGCGGATGTCTTTTCAGAGGGTGGGGCTCAGGAATTGCCCCCTCATCGTGACTATGATTGTCCAGTTAATCTCATCCCAGGGGCTAAGATGCCAAAGTCTCGGCTTTACAACCTTTCTCAACCCGAAAGAGAGGTCATGCGAAAGTATATCGCCGAGAGTTTGGCAAAAGGTCATATTAGCCCATCTAAGTCTCCAGTGGCAGTGGGTTTGTTCTTTGTGAAGAAAAAGGATGGATCACTGAGAACGTGTTTGGATTTCCGGGAATTGAACCGTATTACAGTCCGGGATCCATATCCCCTGCCCTTGATCTCTGATCTTTTTGATCAGATTGTGGGAGCCAAGGTGTTCTCCAAGTTGGATTTGAGAGGGGCCTACAATCTGATCAGAATCAAGGAGGGGGATGAGTGGAAAACGGCCTTCAATACGCATGAGGGTTATTTTGAGAACCTGGTTATGCCTTTTGGGTTGACGAACGCGCCAGCAGTATTCCAGCGATTCGTCAATGACATTTTTCATCATTTGGTTGGGGAGGTTCGTAGTAGTTTACCTGGATGATATTTTAATTTATTCTCCTGATCTGAAGACCCATCAGGATCATGTGAGACAGGTTTTGACGATCCTTTGGGAGAATAAATTATATGCTAAATTGGAGAAATGTTTGTTTGCGGTGCAAGAGCTTCCATTCTTGGGATACTTGCTTTCTGATTCTGGTTTTCGTATGGACCTCGAGAAGGTCCGGGCGGTTCTGGAATGGGACCGACCAGAGAATCAGAAAGCCTTGATGCAGTTCTTGGGGTTTACAAATTATTATAGAAAATGTATTTCGAACTACTCTACCATAGTAAAACCTCTCACTGATATGACCAAGAAGGGCGCCGACGTCTCTGTCTGGTCGGATGAGGCATTGCAGGCCTTTTCAGCTATTAAGGAGCGTTTTGCGTCTGCTCCCATTCTGGTGCAGCCAGATGTGTGTCAGCCATTTGTAGTGGAGGTTGATGCATCAGAGGTGGGGGTTGGTGCGGTGTTGTCACAGGGTTCATCCCCTGGCAAATGGGTCCCGTGTGCCTTTTTCTCCAAGAAGCTCTCGGTCGCCGAGAGGAATTATGATGTTGGAGATAGAGAGTTGTTGGCTATCAAGTTGGCCTTGGAGGAATGGCGTCACTGGTTGGAGGAAGCGTCTCACCCCGTTACGGTATATACAGACCATAAGAATTTGGCTTACCTGCAATCTGCCAAGCGTCTGAACCCTAGGCAGGCCAGATGGTCACTGTTTTTTACCAGGTTCAATTTTGTGGTTACCTTTCGCCCAGGGGTCAAGAACGTCAAGGCAGATGCCTTGTCTCGCAGCTTTCCTGGGGGCGGTGATTCAGAGGATCCGGTGCCGAATTTAGTGGATGGGGTGGTGGTCTTTGCGCTATACCCTGAATTGGAGATGGAGGTGTTGGGAGCCCAGGAGGGGGCTCCTGGTTCTTGTCCCCCAGGGAGGTTGTTTGTTCCTGAGGGCCTGCAATACAAGGTGTTCAAGGAACATCATAATACTGTCCTTGCTGGACATCCTGGTGGTAAGTCCACCTGTGATCTGGTGTCCCGGAGGTTCTGGTGGCCAGGGTTACGTAAGAGCATTGAGAATTACGTGACAGCCTGTGAAACCTGCGCTCGGTCAAAGGATGCTCATACTCGACCGGCTGGTTCACTTCTTCCATTGTCTATTCCGTCTCGTCCTTGGACGCATTTGTCTATGGATTTTATTACGGATCTGCCGAGTTCCTCCGGGAGAACAGTGATTTTGGTGGTAGTTGAACGTTTCAGTAAAATGGCTCACTTTATATCGCTAACTAGTCTGCCTAACGCTAAGACTCTTGCGCAGATTTTTGTGGATAATATTGTGAAATTGCATGGTATTCCTTCGGATGTGGTCTCTGATAAGGGCACGCAGTTTGTCTCCAGGTTTTGGAGGGCGTTCTGCTATCGGCTTGGCATTCAACTTTCATTCTCTTCAGCTTTTCATCCGCAGTCGAATGGTCAGACGGAGCATACTAATCAAAACCTGGAGACCTACTTGAGGTGCTTTGTGGCTGAGAATCAGGAGGACTGGTCCTCATTCTTGTCCTTAGCACAATTTGCGTTGAATAACCGTAGGCAGGAGTCCACGGGTAAGTCGCCATTTTTTGGCGCATACGGTTTCCATCCTCAGATTGGTACCTTTTCTAGGACTGGTTCCTCTGGGATGCCAGAGGAGGAGAGATTCTCTTCTGCCTTATCCTCCATCTGGCGGAGTATTCAAGGGAATTTGGAGAGGATGGGTGAGAGGTATAAACGAATGGCTGACAGGAGACGTGTGACTGGTCCGGACCTGTGTGTGGGTGTCCACTAAAAATATCGAATTAAGAGTGCCATCTTGGAAACTGGGTCAAGATCTATTGGTCCGTATAAAATTTCTGCGGTGATCAATCCTGTAGCGTTTCGGCTGGATCTTCCGCAGACTTGGAGGATCCATGATGTGTTCCACAGGTCGTTATTAAAAAAAAAAGTGAAACCGGTGGAACCATCGCCATTGCCTCCTCCTCCTCTTCTAGTCGAGGGAAACTTGGAGTTCAAGATCTCCAGGATTCTTCGGGGTTCCCTTCAGTACCTGGTACACTGGAGGGGATACGGCCCTGAGGAGAGGACGTGGGTTCCGGCTCTATATGTCAACGCCAGCCGACTGGTGAGGGCTTTTCATAGGTCCCATCTGGATAAGGTTGGTCCGGGGTGTCCGGAGGTCACCCGTAGAAGGGGGGGTACTGTCATGCCCCGCCGTGACTATGTGCGAAGGTCGGCCAGAATAGCAGCACGAGTTTAGTGTTTTGTTTTGGAGCCGTGCTGGATCCGCCTCCCATCAGGTGCACTGGGTGGGGTCATTAGTTTAAATAGCACTCCAGCCCAGTGCTCTGAGCGGATTATAGGAATCACTTTGGTCTTGGAAGCTAGGAAGGAAGGTTGTCTGTTCCAGCTCAGAAAGATAAGTGTGGTTTCAAGTTTGATTGTCATCTCTCCCATCCGGGTTCTGTGCGAGCAGGCTGCTCCTATTTCCCCTCTTCACCATCTCTGGGAATTTAGGGTGTTTCAGCCCAGGCATGGGGACACATCATACCTACCACCAAGGTCTGCATGTGGGCTGAGCATTGCAGGGAGAGAGGTCAGGGATTAGCTAGGAGGTGACCCTTCCCCTGCCTCTCGCCTAGAGCCTGGTTGGTGGTTTATCTGTTAGTCTGAGTGCACGTCCGCTGTGACAGCAAATGGATGAGGAGTATGATTTTTTTTGTTTTACCACCATTTTTGGGAAAATTGATTTGTTACCACAAAGCACAAGGAAATTCAGGCTTCACGGCGAATCACATTTTCCCTGAAATTCGCATCGAAGTTCAATTTGTGAACTTCAATTCACTCAACACTAGTTGCAATGCTTTGGGTCCTGTACAAAACTTCCTGGACCTTGACATTTTCTATCAAACAATACATAAACAGCAATATGGAATTGGTAGTCTATTTCATCAAGTGCACTTTATGCAACAAATTATACAGTATATCCCAAAAGTGAGTACACCCCTCACATTATTGTAAATATTTTATTATATCTGTTCATGACACTGAAGATCTGACACTTTGACACAATGTAAAGTAGTTAGTGTACGGCTTGTATAACAGTGTAAATTTGGTGTGTCCTCAAAATAACTCAACACACAGCCATTGATGTCTAAACCACAACAAAAGTGCATACTTTTGTTGCCAGCGGTTTAGACATTAATGGCTGTGTTAGTTTTGAGGCCACAGCTAGAGTTGAGCGAACACCTGGATGTTCGGGTTCGAGAAGTTCGGCCGAACTTCCCGTAAATGTTCGGGTTCGGGATCCGAACCCGAACCGAACTTCGTCCCGAACCCGAACCCCATTGAAGTCAATGGGGACCCGAACTTTTGGGCACTAAAAAGGTTGTAAAACAGACCAGGAAAGAGCTAGAGGGCTGCAAAAGGCAGCAACATGTAGGTAAATCCCCTGCAAACAAATGTGGATAGGGAAATGAATTAAAATGAAAATTAAAAAAATAAAAATGAACCAATATCAATTGGACAGAGGTCCCATAGCAGAGAATCTGGCTTCACGTCAGCAGAGAATCAGTCTCTTCATGCCATAGCAAAGAATCTGGCTTCATGTCAGCAGAGAATCAGTCTCTTCATGCCATAGCAGAGAATCTGGCTTCATGTCAGCACAGAATCAGTCTTCATGTCATAGCAGAGAATCAGGCTTTACGTCACCCACCACTGGAACAGGCCACTGTCACACATTTAGGCCCCGGCACCCAGACAGAGGAGAGCGGTCCCGTAACAGAGAATCTGGCCTTATGTCAGCGCAGAATCTGTCTTCATGTCATAGCAGAGAATCAGGCTTCACGTCACCCACCACTGGAACAGGCCACTGTCACACATTTAGGCCCCGGCACCCAGACAGAGGAGAGCGGTCCCGTAACAGAGAATCTGGCTTCATGTCAGTGCAGAATCTGTATTCATGTCATAGCAGAGAATCAGGCTTCACGTCACCCACCACTGGAACAGGCCACTGTCACACATTTAGGCCCAGGCACCCAGGCAGAGGAGAGAGGTCCCGTAACAGAGAATCTGGCCTTATGTCAGCGCAGAATCTGTCTTCATGTCATAGCAGAGAATCAGGCATCACGTCACCCACCACTGGAACAGGCCACTGTCACACATTTAGGTCCCGGCACCCAGACAGAGGAGAGAGGTCCTGTAACAGAGAATCTGGCCTTATGTCAGCACAGAATCTGTCTTCATGTCATAGCAGAGAATCAGGCATCACGTCACCCACCACTGGAACAGGCCACTGTCACACATTTAGGCCCAGGCACCCAGGCAGAGGAGAGAGGTCCCGTAACAGAGAATCTGGCCTTATGTCAGCGCAGAATCTGTCTTCATGTCATAGCAGAGAATCAGGCTTCACGTCACCCACCACTGGAACAGGCCACTGTCACACATTTAGGCCCAGGCACCCAGGCAGAGGAGAGAGGTCCCGTAACAGAGAATCTGGCCTTATGTCAGCGCAGAATCAGTCTTCATGTCATAGCAGAGAATCAGGCTTCACGTCACCCACCACTGGAACAGGCCACTGTCACACATTTAGGCCCAGGCAGAGGAGAGAGGTCCCGTAACAGAGAATCTGGCCTTATGTCAGCGCAGAATCAGTCTTCATGTCATAGCAGAGAATCAGGCTTCACGTCACCCACCACTGGAACAGGCCACTGTCACACATTTAGGCCCAGGCACCAAGTCAGTGGTGTAGTACAGTCGATATGAACCACATGAAGTTTCACCAAATATCCAGTCTGCAGGTTTGCAATAGGGTCATACCAATATACAGGAGCTGCAGCAATGATCACTTGTTAAATATAGTTCCATATATTCATAAGCTGTTAGCAGAGAGTCAGGACATGCTAAATAAACCTCTTCAAATGTGCTATTAGATAACTGAGGAAAGTTTTAACAGACAGAGTCTTTACAGTGGACTCTTCCAGAAAGCCCCCTGTGTATTCTGCTACTTGGTTTGGTCTCCTCAGTGCAGACATTTACTGTGAAGGAGGTAGGATCTCTGTCTAAGTTCTCTAAAGCTAAAGTTCATTTATCTATTGTAAAAAGTTATAATATATACCCATAATAGTTCTGTAGAATGTAAAGAGGTGACTGTATGTTTTTTTAGCAGCCTTTAAACCCTGCAGTACATGCTAGGCTGAGTAGATGATGTACAGTTAAAGAGACATGTGTTCTTCCTAAAATGGCTGCAAGACATGCTGTATTCCAGGTCACCCTGCTGCAATATCTTTGTAAATGATTTTCTCTTGTTCATTTTTCTGTATGCTTTGTTATATCCTGTAACATGTATGTGGGAATGTAATATAATGACTGCCTGTTATGATATAGGTGGGCTGGTGACCTGGCTGTATACCACATAGTGGCAGTGTTTCCCTGTTGTATTACAGGCTCCAGCCAAGTGCACTACACCTCAATAAAGCTTTAAACCACAGAAGACCTGAGTGTCGTCCCTTAGAGTCCACTTAGAGTTTATGCCTGGAGGAGCTGGTGACCGAGTGAGTGTGAAAGCTGGAGGTGTCGCAGATGGTGCAAGGAAAAGAGGGTTACATTTGGTGCCGTGACTCGGATGTCATCATTCTGCTCAAAGTGACCAGTGAAGATACCTAAAGTCACCAGTGTGCGAGTTCTGAGGTGATTGTGCCACGGCGGAGCTGCTAGGCGGCAGATTGACCTTATTAGCGGTTTATATCCTCTCAGGAATAGAAGATGAGTGGACGAGCCTGAGCCCGCGGAAGAGCACGTGCCAGGGGGCAGCCCAGCCAAGGACAGCCTGGACAGGAGCAAGAGGCTCAAGAACCTAGACGCATTGAAAGACCCCAGCAGCCACCAGCCGAGCCTTTGCTTGTGGGAAGAGGGCGCCAGAGAGGCCCGCCAGTAGTGGAGAGACCTCCGACTGATGTTCTGCAGCTTTCAGCTGGATTTCAGGACATATCCCTCGGAGAACGGGGTGGCCGCAGGCGTGACTTCCATGACCTTGGAGTGAACACCCGGCAGACCATTGAATAGAAATGTGAGACCTGTTTTTTTTTTGCACTGTGTGACAGGTTAAGGTTTAATCACAGAATTAGACTTCTATCTGCACGGTAGCGTGTGTCTTAGGTTTTTCTGAATGACACTATCAGTACCTTCAATGTAAGATATCCTTTTTGGGATAGATTTCAAGTAGGCCTCAAATACCAGAAACTAGTTATTTTGAGAATGGCAAATTTGGGAATGCTTTTTCAACCCAGAACAAAAAGTCTGCTTTTACGGTCACTACAAATAACTTGACCAGATTAAACAGTACAGATTTGCTTGAATAGAAATGGGAGACCTGTTTTTTTTTGCACTGTGTGACAGGTTAAGGTTTATTCTCAGAATCAGACTTCTATCTGCACGGTAGCGTGTGTCTTAGGTTTTTCTGAATGACACTATCAGTACCTTCAATGTAAGATATCCTTTTTGGGATAGATTTCAAGTAGGCCTCAAATACCAGAAACTAGTTATTTTGAGAATGGCAAATTTGGGAATGGTTTTTCAACCCAGAACAAAAAGTCTGCTTTTACGGTCACTACAAATAACTTGACCAGCTAAAATAGTACAGATTTGGTTAAATAGAGATGTGAGGCCTGTTTTTTTTTGCGCTGTGTGACAGGTATAGATTTAATCACAGAATTACACTTCTATCAGCACGCTAGCGTGTGTCTTAGGTTTTTCTGAATGACACTATCAATACCTTTAATGTAAGATTTTCTTTTTGGGATAGATTTCAAGTAGGCCTCAAATACCACAAACTAGTTATTTTCAGAATGGCAAATTTGGGAATGCTTTTTCAACCCAGAACAAAAAGTCTGCTTTTGCGGTCACTACAAATAACTTGACCAGCTAAAACTGTGCAGATTTGGTTGAATAGAGATGTGAGACCTGTTTTTTTTTTGCGCTGTGTGACAGTTATAGGTTTAATCACAGAATGACACTTCGATCAGCACGCTAGCGTGTGTCTTAGGTTTTTCTGAATGACACTATCAATACCTTCAATGTAAGATTTTCTTTTTGGGATAGATTTCAAGTAGACCTCAAATACCACAAACTAGTTATTTTCAGAATGGCAAATTTTGGAATGCTTTTTCAACCCAGAATAAAAAGTCTGCTTTTACGGTCACTACAAATAACTTGACCAGCTAAAACTGTGCAGATTTGGTTGAATAGAGATGTGAGACCTGTTTTTTTTTGCGCTGTGTGACAGTTATAGGTTTAATCACAGAATGACACTTCGATCAGCACGCTAGCGTGTGTCTTAGGTTTTTCTGAATGACACTATCAATAACTTCAATGTAAGATTTTCTTTTTGGGATAGATTTCAAGTAGGCCTCAAATACCACAAACTAGTTATTTTCAGAATGGCAAATTTGGGAATGCTTTTTCAACCCAGAACAAAAAGTCTGCTTTTACGGTCACTACAAATAACTTGACCAGCTAAAACTGTGCAGATTTGGTTGAATAGAGATGTGAGACCTGTTTTTTTTTGCGCTGTGTGACAGTTATAGGTTTAATCACAGAATGACACTTCGATCAGCACGCTAGCGTGTGTCTTAGGTTTTTCTGAATGACACTATCAATAACTTCAATGTAAGATTTTCTTTTTGGGATAGACTTCAAGTAGGCCTCAAATACCACAAACTAGTTATTTTCAGAATGGCAAATTTGGGAATGCTTTTTCAACCCAGAACAAAAAGTCTGCTTTTACGGTCACTACAAATAACTTGACCAGCTAAAACTGTGCAGATTTGGTTGAATAGAGATGTGAGACCTGTTTTTTTTTGCGCTGTGTGACAGTTATAGGTTTAATCACAGAATGACACTTCGATTAGCACGCTAGCATGTGTCTTAGGTTTTTCTGAATGACATTATCAATACCTTCAATGTAAGATTTTCTTTTTGGGATAGATTTCAAGTAGGCCTCAAATACCACAAACTAGTTATTTTCAGAATGGCAAATTTGGGAATGCTTTTTCAACCCAGAACAAAAAGTCTGCTTTTACGGTCACTACAAATAACTTGACCAGCTAAAACTGTGAAGATTTGGTTGAATAGGGATGTGAGACCTGTTTTTTTTTTGCGCTGTGTGACAGTTATAGGTTTAATCACAGAATGACACTTCGATCAGCACGCTAGCGTGTGTCTTAGGTTTTTCTGAATGACACTATCAATAACTTCAATGTAAGATTTTCTTTTTGGGATAGATTTCAAGTAGGCCTCAAATACCACAAACTAGTTATTTTCAGAATGGCAAATTTGGGAATGCTTTTTCAACCCAGAACAAAAAGTCTGCTTTTACGGTCACTACAAATAACTTGACCAGCTAAAACTGTGCAGATTTGGTTGAATAGAGATGTGAGACCTGTTTTTTTTTGCGCTGTGTGACAGTTATAGGTTTAATCACAGAATGACACTTCGATCAGCACGCTAGCGTGTGTCTTAGGTTTTTCTGAATGACACTATCAATAACTTCAATGTAAGATTTTCTTTTTGGGATAGATTTCAAGTAGGCCTCAAATACCACAAACTAGTTATTTTCAGAATTGCAAATTTGGGAATGCTTTTTCAACCCAGAACAAAAAGTCTGCTTTTACGGTCACTACAAATAACTTGACCAGCTAAAACTGTGCAGATTTGGTTGAATAGAGATGTGAGACCTGTTTTTTTTTTGCGCTGTGTGACAGTTATAGGTTTAATCACAGAATGACACTTCGATCAGCACGCTAGCGTGTGTCTTAGGTTTTTCTGAATGACACTATCAATAACTTCAATGTAAGATTTTTTTTTTGGGATAGATTTCAAGTAGGCCTCAAATACCACAAACTAGTTATTTTCAGAATGGCAAATTTGGGAATGCTTTTTCAACCCAGAACAAAAAGTCTGCTTTTACGGTCACTACAAATAACTTGACCAGCTAAAACTGTGCAGATTTGGTTGAATAGAGATGTGAGACCTGTTTTTTTTTGCGCTGTGTGACAGTTATAGGTTTAATCACAGAATGACACTTCTATCAGCACGCTAGCGTGTGTCTTAGGTTTTTCTAAATGACACTATCAATAACTTCAATGTAAGATTTTCTTTTTGGGATAGATTTCAAGTAGGCCTCAAATACCACAAACTAGTTATTTTCAGAATGGCAAATTTGGGAATGCTTTTTCAACCCAGAACAAAAAGTCTGCTTTTACGGTCACTACAAATAACTTGACCAGCTAAAACTGTGCAGATTTGGTTGAATAGAAATGTCAGGTCTATTTTTTAGTCGCTGGGTGACAGGCTCAACTTGCCCCTGATGTAATATATGGCCAAAAAATAACCACACTGTTGATGGTTAAATGCACTTGGGTGACACAGGCTCAGCCTGCAGCTGATGTAGTATATGGCCAAAAAATAATCAGACTATTGATGGTTAAATGCACTTGGGTGACACAGGCTCAGCCTGCAGCTGATGTAGTATATGGCCAAAAAATAACCAGACTGTTGATGGTTAAATGCACTTCGGTGACACAGGCTCAGCCTGCAGCTGATGTAGGATATAGCACAAAATAACCACACTATCGATGGTTAAATACACTTGGTGATAGCTCGTGCTGGCGCACCACAAGTCACAAAATGGCCGCCGATCACCCCAGAAAAAAAGTGATCTAAAAACGCTCTGGGCAGCCTCAAAAAAGTGAGCAAGTCAATAATAGCACTTCAATGATCCACAGCTGCAGATCGATCACAGAATGAAGTCTTTTGGAGGAGTTAATCTGCTTAATCTCGCCCTAACGTCGCAGCTGCAACCTCTCCCTATGCTTGAATCAGCAGAGTGACTTGCAGCGCTACGTGACCCAAGCTTATATAGAGGCTGGGTCACATGCTGCACTGGCCAATCACAGCCATGCCAATAGTAGGCAAGGCTGTGATGGCCTCTTGGGGCAAGTAGTATGACGCTTGTTGATTGGCTGCTTTGCAGCCTTTCAAAAAGCGCCAAGAAAGCGCCGAACACCGAACCCGAACCCGGACTTTTACGAAAATGTTCGGGTCCGTGTCACGGACACCCCAAAATTCGGTACGAACCCGAACTATACAGTTCGGGTTCGCTCATCCCTAGCCACAGCAAATTTAAAAACACTGAGTACACTATGCAAAGATAATTGAAGTCATGCTATTTTTGAATGAGGCATAGAAGGCATGAACTTTTTTTTTAAAAAATAGGTAAAAACTAAATTTAAAAAAATCATGAAATGGGCCCTCACAAACAAAAATGATAATAAGCCAAATGTAAATGTATTAAATGTATATATCAAGAGTGGTTCAGACCGGGGGGGGGGGGGAAGGAGGGGGTTCTATCCCTACAGAAACCCTCTCTACCATTAAATACAGGGAAACACCCTGATGGTGGGTATACCCTGCACTGGAACCTACCCCTGATATCTCCCTAATACACCCTATAATGTCCCGATGCATTTCTCAATGTTGGGTTCATCAGGAGACAAAAAATGTATACAGTGAAAACAATAAAAATGCTTCCAAGATATGCCCTCGGTCCTGTGCACAAAACTATGCACAGGACGGAATAAAGAAACCCACCAAAAGTCCTATCTGATTCACCTTATAGTACACAGGAACTGGTGGGGATTGCACCTACGTATAAATATTAGTCTAATGGAGTAAATATGTGTACAGGTTCAGACAGGACCACTCACGTATCCAGGTGGTAGAGGGGTGCAGCAGCAGACAATGAGAGATGTTGGCAGCAGCAAAGATACAGCTGATCTCTGATCTCTGATTAGACCCTTTAAGCTAGAATCTGACACAAATCTAATTTCAAAAAATTTGCTCATCTCTGGTTCCCTGGAACAGTCTGAGCACTTTGTGGTCTGAGTTATAGTGGCAGAAATGATAGTTAAATGGCTCTCAGCTCACAGGAGGAAGGAGGCCTAAGTAGAGCCTGAAACTGATGCATCGTGGCAAGGGAACATTGCCTTAAAATTCTGGTAAGAGTGGTCAGAGGAAAGATTATTTTAGGACAGTGTGGGATCAGTTGGGCAGTGCATGGTAGAAACTCAGAAGGTACCTAAGAGACCTGTTTTGGCCTGAGGAAGATAGTAGGTCTGAGCTTGTTTGGTGAGGAACCGATCTATGTCCCCTGCCAACACTGCGATTGGCTGGTCCATTGCTCCAGTCAATGGCAGCGCTATAGCATCAGACAGAACAGAAAGAATCCCTCTGCATGCAGCCTTTCTAGTTGGTGACTGCGTGCAGAGAGAGTCTCTGCCCCTCTGTGGATTTTGGTTGGCTTGTTGGGACATGTGGTCCACTTGTGGTACACCACCACTGCTATCTCCAGTGGATCCGCTGGAGTTATGTAGAGGCACAAACTTCTTTATAACTTTGGCATATCCACCACCGCTTCTAAATGTAAGACAGCTTCCTCGCTGGCATTTAGACCTTTTTCTACTCCTAAACCAGGCATAGAAAATGGTAAATGAGACGGGCCTCCCAGCCTGACCCTTTTCCCGTCTGCACCCACTTTTTTAGACATGGTGTGAGCAGGGAAAAGTCGCAAATTGCGGCGAAAAGTAATCTGTGCCAGAAATGCGACTAATATAGGCATTATTCTGGTTAGTAAATGACCCCCTAAATGTTTATCTTTTTTAAGCTAAATTTTTCCCCTTTTTGAAACTAAATTTTTCTTTTAAGTTTTTTCTAATTTTATTTGAAATTTGTTACAAGTCCCTGCACGTGACAAAAAGCACAACTTACACACCCCTGACAATAAATAAAGTCTTCACACTTTACACACTCCATTAAAAATAAAAATGGCCCGTCCAACCTCAAGAGTGTTTTTTACCTGCCTCTGTGTCTGATTTTATGGCGGCCCAAACTAATTTAGCAATTTATTGTCTGGAACCCCACACCATCATATGATTGTCCCCTGGGTTGGACCCATGTAAATGCAGCACGATGATGACGTTTTGGGGGCTCCAATGTACTGTATGACAATGCACAGTGCTCTCCCCAAAATGCTCCAAGAATGGGACCACTTTAGGACCAAGTTTGCTGGGGTGTACACCTCCCGAACAAAACATCCGCATAGATGAATCAATAATACATTTTAAAAGGAAGGTACAATTCCACCAATACCTGCACAGCAAAAGGGCAAAGTGTGGCATTAAGGTGTACAAGCTGTGCTATAGTATCTCATGGTAAAAAAACAGGTTCAGGGTTTATGAAGAGAAGGACTCCTGGATTGAACCACCAGAAGTTCCCTCATCCTAGGAGTGAGTGGGAAAGATGTTTGGCTCTGAATAACTGTTACATCAGTGTAACCCTTTTTAAGTTCCTAAATTCCAGAGGTACTATGGGCTTGCGGCACAGTATGCAAAAATCAGAGGCCTGCCTAGATACCTGCTCAGGCAACCACTCAGAAAGGGCAAATGCAGGCTCTCCTCAATGAGAACATGTTGGTGGTGAATTACAAGGACAAGAAGGATGTCCACCGTTCATGGGAATATTACCTCCACTGCCCCTCTGCAAGATACCACTACCCCTAAACCAGACTGCATCCTGTACTACAATCGGTACATGGGAGGGGTTGATATTTCAGATCAGGTTCTGAAGCCATACTGTGCCACATGGAAAACTAAGATGTAGCACAAAAAGCTAGCCATGCACATTGTATAGACGGAGCTTTATAATGCTTACGTGTTATTTCGATCTACAGGCCGACTGTACTTCTAGAAATAATGATGCCCATGTTGTACCAGGGCAACATTTCCCTAAAGGAGAATACGAAAGGACATCATTTATCGTTGTGAAACCTGCCCTGAAAAACCTGGCCTATGAATAATGGATTGTTTCAGATACTACCACTCATCCATGGAGTATTAATTTTATCTTTTATGTGCCCTGAAATGTTACCACCTTATTACACTTTGATATACACTCCGCACAGCTGACATGTTCACAAACCATTACACTTTCTGGAAAACAACTTTGGTTTTCAAATGCTCCCTCCACCACTTAAAAATTATTGGAAGGGTGTAGTCATGTACCGGGGACCAGCCCACCGCATCCTGTGAGAAGGGTTGCCCAGGCCCTTGAGGCCGATTCACCTCACGCCCTCACACGCTGTTACGCCCGGCACCGGGCCGTAATTCGAGCATAAATCGTTGTGATGAGCGGCAGGGGTCATATTCGAATTCGCGATATTTAGCGAATATTTTTTAGAATATTCGTCAAATATTCGCAAATTCGAATATTCATTATATTCTACGATTTTTTTACTCAAAAAATCGGCAAGGTAATGATCGTGTAATATGCGAATTTTCAACTTACAACTATTAGACAAAGAAGATATAGCACTATATTAGCTAAATTGCTATAACTTCGTTTTTTCAAATATTCGTAATATTCTAAAACAAGAATATATAGCAATATAGCGAATATTCGAAAAAAAAACGAATATAGAACAATTTAGCTAATATACCGTAGTGCTATAATCTTTTTTTTATAGTTGTAATTTTTTTCCAATCTGAACTTCAGATGAGAAAAAAATTACAACTATTAGACAAAGAAGATTACAGCACTATATTAGCTAAATTGCTCTATATTCGTTTTTTTTCCCGACTATTCGCTATATTGCTATATATTCTTGTTTTAGAATATTACGAATATTTGAAAAAACAAAGTTATAGCAATTTAGCTAATATAGTGCTGTAATCTTTGTCTAATAATTGTAAGTTGAAAAATTTGCAGTAAAAATCCGCATTACAAAAATTTGCATTCCGAAAATTCGCAAACAACACTACTCCTAAAGTCAAATATATTGCAGCCTTCTCATTGGCCCACAAGCTAGAAGCAGGAAGGGATCATGTGTACTGATTAAAAAAAAAATCGAATATTCGAAATTACGAATATATATCACTATATTCAAAATATTCGCGAATTTTCGAAGTACCTATAGTCGCAATAAAAATTTGAATATTCGTGATCAACACTAATAAATCGCCACCTGAAGCCTGTGCGTTATAAGGTCGACACACACATGATTGTAAGCCACATGGAAAAACAACATACAGCCTCAGACTGCACACACACTCTTCATGGAGGTTCTTAAGGTTACAAGACAAACCATCAAACTTTTAGGTTTACTGTATGGAAAATGGACAGTACTTGGTTACAAAAAAAGATTAACAAGAGACATACATAAATGGCAAACAATTGTAAAATTAAAAGGAGAAAACATAAAAAGTACTGATACTTAGCAGTTGCGTGGTAAAAGTCCTTTCCTCCCAGGAGATTTGGGCAGAGTAATGGTGCACAAACCAATTCGAATGGATCTTCCACTTTGTGAAATATCAATTTTTATGTCTTTCCTCAAAGGGTAGACCTGAGGCGGATTCTCACTCCCACCTCTGGCTCAGCCCCTCTGGGCTGAGCTTCATTACATATGCAGCCTGGCCCCCTGGCCATCTAGGGAACAGGTGTGAAAATATCCAAAAGATATTTTCCAAGTTGCCCTGATGAAGATACAGGCCCCAACCCTTCTTCATAATTCATATCTCACAGTTTCGAGTCCTAGAATATCAAACGGGACACATCCAGGACACTCGGAAGGTGAGATCCTTTTAGGAAGATAAAGGCGATGCCCCCATCATACCAGAGGTGATATGCTGGATTTTGGAGACATCCGCCCCCTCTTGAACAAGTTATGAAGGACTACAAATTATTGTTCATTCTCTGGTTAGGAACCTCCCTGCTGACAAAAGGGGCCAGAAAGTCTGCAGTCCCCTGTCCTGAAGTGTGATCAGCAAACGGGCCCATACTCGTTAGCATCTCTGTGCTAACTATCTCTGTGGGAGCAGTTTCCAGGTACGAGGCAGACAGCTCGACTCTCTCTATACAGCCTTAAACCAATTCATAAATCACTTACCCCCAACATGGCTGCTGGCTTTGTAATACAGAAGATACAAATACATACACACTGTATATATATGTAAATTACACCGGAATATATTACACTATGACATATAACCATAAAACATACAATATCGCTGCAAACATTATAATAACTAAGGATAAGGCAGTCCTTATTCCTGACAGGTGCAGTTTCCAAAATGTGGTCGCATCTTAGGGTTTTCTAATGTAAGGGTACTTCCGGTTCTCTTCAAATGTGACATGGAACCTGAAAACCATGTCTGCAAATTCAAAAGATTTCTTGAAAATTTCTAAAATTGCTTCCAAATTCTAAGCTTTCTAACATCCTAAAAATTTTTAATGAAGTTTGCAAAATTATGCCAACATACAGGGAGTGCAGAATTATTAGGCAAGTTGTATTTTTGAGGATTAATTTTATTATTGAACAACAACCATGTTCTCAATGAACCCAAAAAACTCATTAATATCAAAGCTGAATATTTTTGGAAGTAGTTTTTAGTTTGTTTTTAGTTTTAGCTATTTTAGGGGGATATCTGTGTGTGCAGGTGACTATTACTGTGCATAATTATTAGGCAACTTAACAAAAAACAAATATATACCCATTTCAATTATTTATTTTTACCAGTGAAACCAATATAACATCTCAACATTCACAAATATACATTTCTGACATTCAAAAACAAAACAAAAACAAATCAGTGACCAATATAGCCACCTTTCTTTGCAAGGACATTCAAAAGCCTGCCATCCATGGATTCTGTCAGTGTTTTGACCTGTTCATCATCAACATTGTGTGCAGCAGCAACCACAGCCTCCCAGACACTGTTCAGAGAGGTGAACTGTTTTCCCTCCTTGTAAATCTCACATTTGATGATGGACCACTGGTTCTCAATGGGGTTCATATCAGGTGAACAAGGAGGCCATGTCATTAGATTTTCTTCTTTTATACCATTTCTTGCCAGCCACGCTGTGGAGTACTTGGACGCGTGTGATGGAGCATTGTCCTGCATGAAAATCATGTTTTTCTTGAAGGATGCAGACTTCTTCCTGTACCACTGCTTGAAGAAGGTGTCTTCCAGAAACTGGCAGTAGGACTGGGAGTTGAGCTTGACTCCATCCTCAACCCGAAAAGGCCCCACAAGCTCATCTTTGATGATACCAGCCCAAACCAGTAATCCACCTCCACCTTGCTGGCGTCGGACTGGAGCTTTACCAATCCAGCCACGGGCCCATCCATCTGGCCCATCAAGACTCACTCTCATTTCATCAGTCCATAAAACCTTAGAACAATCAGTCTTGAGATATTTCTTAGCCCAGTCTTGACGTTTCAGCTTGTGTGTCTTGTTCAGTGGTGGTCGTCTTTCAGCCTTTCTTACCTTGGCCATGTCTCTGAGTATTGCACACCTTGTGCTTTTGGGCACTCCAGTGATGTTGCAGCTCTGAAATATGGCCAAACTGGTGGCAAGTGGCATCTTGGCAGCTGCACACTTGACTTTTCTCAGTTCATGGGCAGTTATTTTGCGCCTTGGTTTTTCCACACGCTTCTTGTGACCCTGTTGACTATTTTGAATAAAACGCTTGATTGTTCGATGATCACGCTTCAGAAGCTTTGCAATTTTAAGAGTGCTGCATCCCTCTGCAAGATATCTCACTATTTTTGACTTTCCTGAGCCTGTCAAGTCCTTCTTTTGACCCATTTTGCCAAAGGAAAGGAAGTTGCCTAATAATTATGCACACCTAATATAGGGTGTTGATGTCATTAGACCACACCCATTCTCATTACAGAGATGCACATCACCTAATATGCTTAATTGGTAGTAGGCTTTCGAGCCTATACAGCTTGGAGTAAGACAACATGCATAAAGAGGATGATGCGGTCAAAATACTCATTTGCCTAATAATTCTGCACGCAGTGTATAGTAGACATATGGGGAATGTTAATGAATAACTATATTGCAAAGAATCGCTATTTGTCTTAAAATAGGAGAAATTCAAATTTAGAAAATTGCTCATTTTCAGTAAATTTTGGATTAAGGTAAAACTAAATCAACTCAATTTCAAATTTTGGATTAAGGTAAAACTAAATCAACTTAATTTCTAATTTTGGATTAAGGTAAAACTAAATCAACTCAATTTTCACCACTAGCATGAAGTACAATGTATCACTGTAAAAAAAATCTTAGAATCGCTTGGATAAGTAAAAGCGTTCCAAATTTATTACCAAATTTATTATCAGATTAGAAAAATGGGGCTTCGACATTTGGAAAGGGTTAAACATACAGGCAGTACATACATACATTTACATATACACATTACAAAACCAGATAGAAACATATGGGCCGCCTGGAAGCATCGGGCCTGGGTCCGCCACCGTCGGTAATGCCAATCACAGACATTTAACCTCTCAGATGCCGTGGTCAAACCTGAGTGTGCATATTACCGGAAGCGTGCGCTCCTGGGTGTGCTGCGGTTCCCCCGTGTGGCGATCAGAGGAGTCGGAGCTTGTGTGCGGCGGCCCCTGTCATAGAAAATGACAAGACGCTGCTGCATAGTGTTTCCCTATGGAGAACGTAGTAAAATCATTTCGATGAGAATAGCAATGTAATGATTGCAATAGACCCAATTCCCAATTGGTCTTAAACTCAGGGGCAACTTCCCATGCAGGATATTTTTGTACTCTTAAACCACGGGGAGCAATGGAGCACTTAGGATATTCTTCCAGACTCTTAATATTCCACCAAACCCTAATGAACAATCTATGAGCCTCAATCAAATCAGAAGTTAATTGTTTAAAATCACTGCCAACCATATCCACATCTGTTTCATAGAATACTGATTTACTTTGTGAATTCCAAGCCGCTTCCCTAGCCTCCAAGTCAAATGCCATGATGACAACTACAGCAAAACAAAACAGAGAAAAGTGTGTGGGAGGAAAAAAAAAAAAAGAGTTTAAACACTACAACAAACAAATGCAGGAAAAAAGACCACGGCACAAACCTGAGACTATGTACGAAGTTGAGTGGGGGGCACACTACAATAGAACCGGAGTGCAATGGCGGTTTAGAACAACTATATTAACAAATACTGGCCGCATGGCCCAAAGAAACCCCCCCAAAAATGCACATCCACAAAGTGTAATAGCAATACAAGAATTTTATTAGGCTACAAAAGACAAACAAACATGATTAAAAATTGAATTCAATAGTGCAAGTGCTGGTACGCAATAAGACCAAACACTTAGCCAGCTACCACCAAAAACCACAAATATGGGTAAAATGTAAGTAGTCCCAAATAGCAGCCTCAAATGACATGTAACAATCATATACTAATAATTCCACAATGGATGCATAATGCACAATAATTTAGCATCAAAGATCTTATACCTGAACCAAGTAAACATGCAGGGACTACCAAGGTTGGCCTGGGTCAGAAAAATAGCGCCCCACGCGTATCGCCGGCAGAGTTCGGCTTCCTCAGGGGTGAGTGTCCCATGTGCCCCAATATGCTGTATATATACTGGTGCGCATATTCGCGGAAAGAGATACTGTATTTGTCGCCCTCCTAAGACGCACCTAGGTTTTTGAGGAGGAAAATAATAAAAAAATATTTTGAACCAAAAGGTGTGCTTTAGGTGGGTTTTTAACTAATGGTGGTCTGTGGATGACACTATTATGGGGGATCTGTGGATGACACTGTTATGGGGGATCTGTGGATGTCACTGTTATGGGGGATCTGTGGATGACACTGTTATGTAGGGATCTGTGGATGACACACTGTTATGGGGGATCTGTGGATGAAACACTATTATGGGGGATCTGTGGATAACACACTGTTATGGGGGATCTGTAGATGAAACTGTTATGGGGGATCTGTGGGTGGCACTGTTGTAGGGAGGGGCATCTCTGGATTTCACTGCTAGGGGGGATCTGTGGATGGCACTGTTATGGGGAGGGGGATCTGTGGATGACACATATATAGCATCTTATGCTATATATGTGTCATCCACAGATCCCCCCCCCCATAACAGTGCCCCCCAATACACCGGGCCCCTCCTCACAGCAGTATTCATATGTAAACTGTAATCCTTAACCTCTTCTTAACTTTAAAGTAGCGAATATCCCGTGTACTACTACTTACTATCAAGCTCCCGTACCGTAGAAGGCAGAGCGGCCGGCAGCGTAACGTCACTCACTCACGTCACGCGCCTGCTTTGCCTGCTTCATTCATAAAGTGGGAGGAGCATGGGCAGGACGTGAGTGAGTGACGGTACAGCTGCTGGACGCTCTGCCTGCTACGGGAGCTTGATAGTTAGTAGTACACAGGATATCACTACTTTAACTAAAGTTAAGAAGAGGTTAAGGATTACAGTTTACATATGAATACTGCTGTCGGGGCCCCGCCACGATTCCAGCAGTTGGCGGCCTCCAGCCCCTCCTCCCTCCTGATACATCGCCACGCTGTGCAGCATCGCAGCCGGCCACTATGTATCAGTGTTAGCTATGTAAAAACGGCAGCATTCGCCCCATAAGACGCACTGCCATTTCCCCCCACACTTTTTGCGGAAACAAAGTGTGTCTCATGGAGCAAAAAATATGGTACTCATTTTTAGGTTCTATATACCTGTTTCCACAAAATACTGATAGAGGGGATTGATATACTAGCTTCCACCAAATATTGATGGAGGCCTGCGATACACCAGCTTCCATCAAATATTGATTAAGGGGTTTTATTTACCGACTTCCAGCAAATAATCATTATTGGGTTCTATATACCTGTTTCCACAAAATACTTATACAGGGTGTGAGGAATATGGATTATCATTTAATGGCAGCCCTGATTTTTATTTAATTCCCCTTGGCCAGTGTACATGCAAAATAGGTTCTCACTTCAACCCTCCACTAGTCAGATAGCAGAGGTAGTGAACTCCACAGGGGTCCTGGCTTCAAGCAAGCCACTTGTTTACAAATTGCAACCAGCTGGCCTCACTTCCCTCCATGTGACTACAGCAAAGGACTAATCATAACCAGTGGCGTAACTACCGGGGAAGCGGCTGCTTCGGGGCCCCGGCAGCGTGTGTGACAGTTTATTTTCAAGTTAGTTAAATATGATTGATTCTTGTTGTTCAGGGCCCCTTCTCAGCAGCAGCGGCGGACCAGGCCCCCTCGCTAATGTGATCTTAATCTTACTGTCTCCTGAAGTCTCCTGATGTGTCTGGGATTCAAACCCACAACCTTCATGTATCAGAGGCAAAGCATTTACCCACACAGCCATAAAGGCTGCATTGCTACAGACTGAAAAAATATAAGACTTCTACTGTTGTAGCTGGCTAAGTGTACATCTATACACATGACAGCTGCCCCAACACACCCAGCACTGCAATATCTCTATATATGATAGCTGCCCCAGCACACCCAGCTCTGCTACATCTAATACACATGACAGCTGCACCAGCACACTCAGCTCTACTATATCTCTATATATGACAGCTGCCCCAGCAAACCCAGCTCTGCTACATCTATACACATGACAGTTGCCCAAACACACCCAGCTCTTCTACATCTATACACATGACAGCTGCCCCAACACACCCAAAGACACCCAGCTCTGCTACATCTATACACATGACAGCTGCCCCAGCACACTCAGCTTTGCTATATCTCTATATATCTATCTATCTATCTATCTACTGTATAGCAATACTTAGAGATATATAGATGTAGCAGAGCTGGGTGTGCTGGGGCAGCTATCATATATAGAGATATAGCAGCGCTGAGTGTGCTGGGACAGCTGTCATATAGAGATTTAACAGTGCTGGGTGTGTTGGGGCAGCTGTCATGTGTATAGATGTACACTTAGCCAGCTATAACAGTAGAAGTCTCATATTGTTTCAGTCATTGGCAAGGCAGCTCTTATGGCTGTGTGGTTAGGTGCTTTGCCTCTGATACAGAAGGTCGTGGGTTCGAATCCCAGCAGAAACTTTTCGGAAATACAAGCACTGACTCCATATATGGACATATAGGGCGGGACACTGGAAGAGGCTGCATCGCATCGCTGACATGGAGGTAAGTAGAAGTTTTTTTATTTTTTAATACCCAACTGTTACTGCCATGGGGGAGCGGGAGGCACTTGATACTGGCACATGGGGGGAGGGGGGTTTGCACCTGATACTGGCACAATCGGAGAGCGGCACCATTGCCAAATACCCCTGTGTCCAGGACTTCTTGCGGCAGGCCTGGAAATCTCTGGCCATTTAAGAATATCTTACACGGCCATGGCTCGCCTTGCTGACATTCAGCGACCACACCAACTGCCCGTCGGACATCTGATTTGTGACTGCCCCACGAGCTGGAACTCCATCTTGTATATGCTTGATAGACTGCTCCAGCAGAAATGTGCCGTTAAAGACTACCTGTACGAACTCTGCGGCAGGACAGGTTCTGTGGAGCTTAGTTTTTTTTCACCGCGCCAGTGGCTGCTCATGCGCGACACATGCAGACTTCTGCGGCCATTTGATGAGATCACCAAACTGGTCAGTCGCAGCCAGGGCGCCATCAGTGACATCGTACCTTATGCCTTCTTTCTGGAGCGTGCATTGCGTTGTGTCATTGATCAAGCTGCCGAGGAGCAGGAGCAGGAAGATGAGGAAGTCGCAATGCTGAATGAATTCAATTTCAGACAAGTCAGCAGGAGTCTGAAGAGGAGTCAGAGGAGGATGGAGTCTGGGGGGAGGAGGAGGAGCAAGAAGAGCAGGCTTTAAACTTTTCTGGGATCCCTGGTGTTGTCTGTGGCTAGGGGGAGGAGACCGAGGACGACATTCTCCTGTGGCTACTTCATCTGAGATAAGTCAGAAGGAGTCTGAAGAGGAGTCAGAGGAGGATGGTGGCTCGGGGGAGGAGGTGGAGGAGCAAGATGAGCAGGCTTTAAGGGGGACTTTAAACTTTTCGGGGATCCCTGGTGTTGTCCGTGGCTGGGGGGAGGAGACCGAGGCCGACATGGGCGATGAACAGAAACCAGGTCGCTCCACCGCTTACAATTTAGTGCAAATGGGGGCCTTCATGCTCCAGTGTTTGAAGAGGGACCCCCGTATAAAAAGCATAAAGGGCAAGGGCTAGTACTGGGTGGCAACATACTTAGACCCCCGTTACAAACACAAAATGGTGGACATGTTATCACAGAGGGCTGTCAGAATGCAGCATTTCCAGGCTTTGCTTCGAGAGATGCTGCATTCTGCTGTTGCGGGCGCTGGCAGAGGAATTTCCACCCACAGAGAAACAGTGGCAGATACCAATCCTACAGCACATGCAAGAAGAAGGCTGTTTGATGATGTGTTGGTCACTTTGGATATGAGATCATTCTTGCAGCCAACCTATCGAAAGCTGCCCTCCAGATCCAGCCTCACGAAATGCCTAGACCGACAGGTGTCCGACTACATCGGGTTAACACAATCTGAGAAGCAAGGAACCCCTTGAGTACTGAGTGTGCAAGCTTGACCTGTGGCCAGAGCTGGCACAATTTGCCATGGAACTCTTGGCTTGCCCCTTGTCGAGTGTCCTATCCGAAAGGAAGTTCAGCGCAGCAGGGGGGATCGTGACCAATAAGCGCACTCGCCTAGCTCACGACAGTGTGGACTACCTCACATTTTTAAAAATGAATGAGGCATGGATCTCGGAAGAATTCAACACCTGTGATGACCATGTTTAATTGAATTTCATCATGCCAGCCCACACATATCCGCCACCACCCAGAACAAATAATGGTCCTTGTCTTATGTAAATACAGCGACATAAAAGGTCTTTTCTGTCCGATGAATGCCTAATGTTTGGGGCTTTGATGGAATTCAACACCTGTGACGACCACGTGCTATCGAATTTTAACTATTATCATTTGTGGTTTTTTAAAGAGGGGGGATTTTGTTAGCCATGTTTTTAATCCAATTTTATATTTTTAGTTATTTTAAACATATGTATTCGACATGTATTTGTACTGGCCTGCAGTAAAATTGATATCCAATGACCGTCTAATATACCTCCAGCCACATAATCACTTGTTCTTTTCTGTACGTTGAATGAATAATTTTTGTGGCCTGTACTCCACTGGCCTGAAGTAAAATTGTTATCCTATGACCGTCTAATATACCTCCAGTCACATAATCACTTGATGTATTATGTACGGTGAATGCCTAATGTTTGGGTCCTGTACTCCAATGGCCTGCAGTAAAATTGATATTCAATGACCGTCTAATATACCTCCAGCCGCATAATCACTTGTTCTTTTCTGTCCGGTGAATGAATAATTTTGGGGCCTATACTCCACTGGCCTGAAGTAAAATTAGTATCCAATGATTGTCTAATATACCTCCAACCACATAATCACTTGATGTTTTCTGTCCAGTGAATGAATAATTTTTGGGGCCTGTAGTCCACTGGCCTGTAGTAAAATTCATATCCATTGACCGTCTAATATACCTTCAGCTACATAATAACTTGATCTTTTTTGTACAGTGAATGCATAATTTTTGGGGCCTGTAATCTAACTGGCCAACAGTAAAATTGTTATACGGAGACCGCCTAATGTACCTCCAGCCACATTATCAATTGTTCTTTTCTGTATGGTGAATTTATATTTTTTGGGGCCTGTAGTCCACCTGCCTGCAGTAAAATTAATATCCAATGACCGTCTAATATACCTCCAGCCACATAATCACTTGATGTTTTCTGTCGGGTGAATGAATAATTTTTGGGGCCTGCAGTCCACTGGCCTGCAGTAAAATTGATATCCATTGACCGTCTAATATACCTCTAGCAACATAATTACTTGATCTTTTCTGTACGGTGAATGCATAATTTTTGGGGCTTAAAATCTAACGCCAACAGTAAAATTGTTATACGGTGACCAGGTAATGTACCTCCAGCCACATTATCAATTGTTCTTTTCTGTACAGTGAATGAATAATTTTTTGGGCCTGTAGTCCACTTGCCTGCAGTAAAATTGATATTCATTGACCGTCTAATATACCTCCGGCCACATAATCACTTGATGTTTTCTATACAGTGAATGCATAATGTTTGGGGCCTGTACTCCACTGGCCTGCATTAAAATTTATATCCAATGATCGTCTAATATACCTCCAGCCACATAATCACTTGATCTTTTCTGTCCAGTGAATTAATAATTTTTGGGGCCTGTAGTCCACTGGCCTGCGGTAAAATTTATATCCAATGACTGTCTAATATACTGTACCTCTAGCCACATAATCACTTGATCTTTTATGTATGGTGAATGCATAATTTTTGGGACCTGTAAATGGCCTACAGTAAAATTGTTATACAGTGACCGCCTTATGTACGTCCAGCCACATTATCAATTGTTCTTTTCTGTACGGTGAATGAATAATCTTTAGGCCTGTAGTCCACTGGCCTGCAGTAAGATTGATATCCATTGACCGTCTAATATACCTCCAGCCACATAATCACTTGATGTTTTCGCTCCGGTGAATGCCTAATGTTTGGGGCCTGTACTCCTGTGGTCTAGGCTCCAGCAGGGCACACTTTTGACAGTTTCCCTTTAAGACGCATAAAAATGTCCCCTGATTAAAATACATATTTTTTGTGGGAATTTTTGCCATTGATCTTGGTATGTCACTGTCCATGTTGTGGGACCTTTTGTGCACTTCTAGTAAGTGTTTGGTGGCTGCAAATATGACCTGAAGGTTTTTCAGGTTCGCTTCCCATTAAAGTGAATGTGGCCCACCGCGAACTTGCGGAACATTTGATCACGTTCGCGCGATTGCGTTCGCGAATCGTCCCGGCCTATGTTTGTCCATCACTACTGGCTAGGTGTTAGGTCTTATTGCGTACCAGCACTTGTAATATTGTATACAATTTTTAATCATGTTTGTGTGTCTTTTGTATTGTTTTTACACTTAGTGGATGTGCATTTTTTAGGGGGTTTCTTTGGGCCATGCTGCCAGTATTTGTTAATATAGTTGTTCTAAACCGCCATTGCACTCCGGTTCTATTGTAGTGTTCCCCCCACTCCACTTCGTACATAAACTGCATCATGTGAGCGCCATGACAGTTGGAAGAACACTAAATGAAGTCCGTCCATCTATTCCAAAGCCAAGAGGTGGACATCCAGGCAAAATATTGGAATCACCAAGTTGGCTCATCACAAGGTCTAGCAGTTCTGGGGCGACAAACACGGCAGTGGAGGTGGTTCGTATGCTTCATAATTGTGACATCACAGACGTCCATGCAAGCACTATGTGACGTGCTCTACACAAGTCTGAAATGGAGGCCTGAAAAAAAGTGAAGAAGTCTCGACTTCAATATTGTCATTTTGCAAAAAAGTACAGTAGAAGTGTCACGGACGTTCCCGCGACAGGTGGCAGGAGATCTGTGAAACTGGCAACACGTGGTTAGATCTGACATGTTTTCTGTTTGGATCAAATGACGTCTGTGTTGTTTCTTTCCCCAGGTGTGGCTATTATGGTCATTTAACCTTTTCTATTTATTGTTGTTTCTCCCACTGTGCTATGCAGTTTATAGCTTCTGTTGGAGTTGTGGATAGCTGGTGTGTGGATCTCGGCTGAGTTCCTGGTGCTGCCATAGCCACTTGAAGTTGTGTTTTATTTTCCTTTTGTATTTTGTTTGGGTTATTTTGTGTGTTGCATTTCCCTGTCATTTATATTAAGGCCTGAGGGAAACTCCTGTTCATCCTTCCTTTTGGAGGAACAGGGTGTCTCAGTCCTGACATTAGTACCAGGGTCCTATAGGGTGAGTTAGGACACTAGGTATATGGTGTATTAACTTGTCTACCTCTGGGGTCTGTTCATACTAGTAGTCTGTCAGGACTTTGATTAGGGTTTTACTAGGAGGTGTCCATCTCCTTACCCTAGTTTCCAGGCCTTATTCCATCACCCCTTTCCCTCCTATGTTTGGTGTGGTGTTTCCCTCCCACACCCAAACGTGACAAGAAGATTGGAAACGGGTGATTTGGAGTAATGAAACAAAAGTAGAAAGAGAAGAATAAAGAGCGAGGATAGCATATTTAATGAGGCCATGAAATCTAAACTTGTCCAAGGTGGCAGAAAGATAACCCTAGTACACCCGATCGAACTCCTTCTCTGTGTCCAAGGCCAAGAACAGCAAAGGTGTCTAAGATTTCCCTGCTACCTGAACCCGATTATTAAATCTCTGCATACCATCTGGGGCCTTCCATTTACAAACCTCACCTGGTGATTAACATGGAAATAATTTGCAATAAACAAAGGAAGGGCAGACTAGATGGGCCAAATGGTTCTTATCTGCCGACAGATTAAAAAAAAAAAAGGAAAGTTGGGTTCTTACCAGGTTTCCCAGAGGGTGACCACATGGGCTTTGAGAATCTCCGAAGAGAATACTCCCTCCTTTATAAAAAATTTCCACAAAAAAGGATGGGAGAGTGGTGTAAAAATGCTTATAGTAGAAATTCATAAAGACGTCAGGGCCCGAATCTCCTTAATTTTTTTTTCTTTGCCTGAGCGCAAGATGGAAGAAGAATACCTTGCATAAATGCTGTATGAGCCTTCCTAAAACACGAGGATGTCAGTAAAGTGTAATTTTTATTTATGATCTGGATGTAATAAAAAATGGAGTAATTTAATCTCCATGGCGACGGGAGTGGTGAAGAGGACTGTTCAAATGGGGGCAGTACAATCTTGGCATGATCAGAACAGGTGATGGTTTTAATACTAGTTAAAGGGGTTGTCCCACGAATAATATTCTACAGTTTTTAGCCTAGCACCTGGATCTGAATACTTTTGCAATTGCATGTAATTAAAAATTTTGTATAGTCACTGAGTTACTCAGCAAAATGTATCTGTATGGCGCCACCTGCTGTTTGTTATTTTTCTTATTTCTTTGTCCTGCTCATTGAGATGGCTGCACATGCTCAGTTTCATCCTTCAACTGCCTACTGAGCTGTGATAGGGAGAACTCTGCAGCAGAATTGTCACGCCCCCTGAGCTGCAGCAGAAAAGACACTCCCCTTGATCTGCCAGCTTGATATAAATCTAGCAGAACAATGGATGGGGAGATCTCTGGATCCATGTCAGGTACAGGGCTGGTTCTAGCTTTGTTAGAAAGAGAATGTCATGTGCTATATGATGTCTGATCTTATTTTTTTCATTAGTCATGGGATAACCCCTTTAATATTGCAGGGGTAGTATAATAGTGACCCTCCAGCAATGTTGTGACTAGGGTTGAGCGAATCAAAGCGTCCAAAGTGGACCTTGATCCAAAGTTCAGGAAAAATTTAATTTGCCGTGAAGCCGAATTTCCGCGTGCTTAATACATTTTCCCTGAAATTGCTGTAAAAATAATAAAAAATACATACTCACCTCCTCCATTTCAGAGCAAAGAGGCAGCCACAGCTATCTTGATTGAAGATCCCGCATAAAATCTAATGCGCGGTGAAGTATGACATCATCACACCGGCCAGCATGACGTCATCACACACCACGCTCAAATGGATAAGGTGAGTATTTATTTTTTATTTTTTAATGGATTAACCGCTGAAAGCCCTCCTTTCTTATCTCAGATGTCGCGATCATCGATGAACACGGTATCTGAGGGGTTTACTGGCTGGGGCATTGTAATCGCCATTCCCCGTCATTGCATTTACTGACAAAGAAATGCACTTCGTGACAGAGCAATTCAACATGTAGCAAATTTCTTTGTGAAATTCGATGAAGCTGCCGAATCAAATTTTTGGAAACTTCACTCAATACCAGCTGTGACCCCACAGATAGTAAGAAAGTGTAAGCAATGCCTCGGTGGGAAGTGAAGCAGAAGCCTCGGTCTAAGGAGGCTCTATATAGGGGTCCAGGAGTGCTCCAGAGATAGTATGCAGGACACATGTGGATGCTGCGTGGAGAGCTCAGCGTACAGGGTGTGACTTATTTGGTGATAATAAATGCAGCGCTATGAAGCTTTAGCACGCGGTAGTAGGTTGCTTCATTCCAAGCAGGAGACGTTTCATGCTTTCGGCATGGGCCCCACCAAAACAAGTGCTCCGACAGAATCCTTTGTCACTTCATTGCAGGTGTGCAAGATGGATGCCGAAACGGCGGGGTTCTGGTCATGCTCCGCTGGTGGACCTATCCAGGAGTACGGAGTAGCAGAAGCAGGTGAGGACACTCGAAGCTCCACTATAATAAGCACCTCTTCACAAAGATCTGAAGCAGGTCCCCCGTGGAGGATGGTCCACTGTAGGTTGTAGTGCATCGTTGTGTAGCGAAATAATTCGTTCCAGCAAGGCACCGTACAGGAGGAACAGTAGAGGACTGCTCTTAGATGAATTGCTCTGATCCAATGTAGAGCATCTATGGAAGGGAGAGACAAGAATCAAGCAGTCATCTTCTTCAGTGGCCAGGCTCCTCAAAGGTCAGGTCCTTTATATCTCTGGTCTCTGCCTAACCGGGAGTAGTCTCAAAATGTAGGGATCTGCTCTGAGATGTGAATTGATTTTGGGGGGTTTGGTATGGTTTGGTTTGAATTTAGTTTGCTGTCTGGCGTCTGAATTCATTTTGAGGTCTGGGGTCCGAGGGTCTGAATTCATTTTGAGGTCTGGGGTCTGAATTCATTTTGAGGTTTGGGGTCTGAATTTATTCTAAAGTTTGGAGTCTGAATTAATTTTGAAGTCTGAAGTCTGAATTAATTTTGAGGTCTGGGGTCTGAATTCATTGTGAGGTCTGGTCTGGGGTCCAAATTCATTTTGAGGTCTGTGGTCTGAATTCATTTTGAGGTCTGGGGTCTGAATTTATTCTAAAGTTTGGAGTCTGAATTAATTTTGAAGTCTGGGGTCTGAAATCATTTTGAGGTTTGGGGTCTGAATTCATTTTGAGGTCTGGGGTCTGAATTCATTTTGAGGTCTGGGGTCTGAATTCATTTTGGGGTCCAGGGTCTGAATTCATTTTGAAGCTTGGAGTCTGAATTAGTTTTGAGGTCTGGTGTTGGGGTTGAATTTAGTTTGATGTCAGAACTGGAGTCAGAATTAGTTTCTGGGGGTCTGGTCTGGGGCCTGAATTCCGATACAGCCTTTGGATGTAAGTATTGGTGTTCCTGGGAGAAAGCAGTCATGGCTTTTACTAAGCTTTAAGAGGTAGCAGAGCTGCATTTGTCATGGAACTGGATCATTTATGAGCCACAGATAACATATCGTGAGATAGCCAGCAGTTATATATTAAACTCAGCTCTGCTATATATTTGTTCTTAATGTAGTATAATCAGGAATGCTTCTGCTCGCTTGCTCAGACCCCTCTAGTCTCCTTCACCCTCCCAACTGGATTAGACTTTCAACCCTATGGATGACTCTCTTGTTTATAATACCCAAGACAATATTTTTGCATCTGTGTTGAAATATTTACGTCAAGGAATAAATTGGTTCTGACTCACGTTGTTTTCCACTTTTATGATGGCAGCGGTGTTGGGACAGTACCTGGAATCTGCCTTACCCAACACTTCTAGGTGTGTCTAGGTCTTTGGAGGTCTCTTGGTTCATTATAGCTTAGAATTCTCAAGGCATGGGGTAAAAAATGAGACTTCTCACCTCCCCTAGGCCAATCTTTCTTTAAAAGGTACTCCTGTAAAGATACTTACTTATTCTACAATGGCGACTTTCTGATATACTTTGTGCTTCATTATTATTTTCAAGATCTCTGCTTATTGTCAGTGAATGAGGACTTTATATTTGTCAGACTGCAACACATATAGACCTATGCGTCTGAGGGCTCCATGACATTTTTGGGTGGTGCGGTTACACGGACCAAAATCCCACGTGCGCGCTTCGTAGTGCTCCCGTGGGCTTTCGATCCGTGTCTGCACTCCGTCTCTTGAGGATTGTGAACCCATTGAAGTCAATGGGTCCGCCTCCATAATACGGAGTGCACATTCAAGTCAATGAGTTCACACAGCTGGTGCCTGTTTTTTTCGGAACTCTATTTGCTGTCCGCAGCGTCCGCACGGCCGTGTAATTGAGCCCTAAGAAAATGACATAATGATTACTAAAATAATAGTAAAAATATAAAGTGCATTCATATAAAATCTGTGCAACGTTCAGCTTATACGTAGAAACAAAAATGTATACTGTTCAGGAGAAATACATATTTTTCATCTCTTTATCGGATAATCTAGGCATTTATGAAATGTATAGAAGGTATAGATGTAGCAGAGCTGATTATGTCATTCAGCCCCTGTCGATAAGCATGTAGTGCATGGATGTCAATGGGGAGGGGGGGTCCTCTTATTAGGATGGAGATATCTAGCTGTCCGTGGCTTGTCCTGATGGCAGAATCATGTGAGGACTGCATGAAAACCTAGTGCGTTCTGTTAGGTGACAAATTCAGCTCTGCTACATCAGTAGTTTGTGTGCGGGGGGGGGGGGGGGGGGGGGAGTGGTGAGTGGCCTGGTCCCTGATCATGTACATTGGACTTTGGCCCTCGTTAATGTCCTGTTACGCTCATAGATGACTATAAGTGTAGTGTGACTTATTTACTGTGTCACGTTCTGTCTGCTCACATCACTGACGAGGCCCCGCCCTCTGTGCTGACATCATCGGCTATGTTATAAGCCCTGGTCTATGACAGTGGTCACCTACGACTAATAATCCATCAGGAGAGAGCGGACACAACACTCAGCTCTCCCATTGTAAAGGGATATATATATATATAACGACACAAGAGGAGAACCCCGACTCCGGATACAGAACCATGGGGATCCTGCGGAGCTCCGCCGCCCTGATACTAGTTTCATTCCTGGTGATCGGTGAGTCTTGTTAAAATTCCCGGGCTGAAATAATACCCTAGATGATTGTGGTAGCACGTTATGCCGAATGACAAACTCAGCACTGCTACATCTGTATGCGCGATTCCGGCTACTGTGAGGCGATGTGGGTGGTATCCGAGCTCAGAATGGTAACAAGGGTGGTCATGATGTTAAAGGGGTAAAAGACTGATAATGAATGAGACGCGACAAATCCGGACAAATCCGCGAACATGGACCAGCTGTAGGAGCCCTGATGATCAATGTTTGGAGTAACCCCTTAAGAGCTCATGTACACTACCGCTGGATGTTTTACGGTCCGCGAATAGCGTATCCGAAAAACACGGATACCGGCCATGAGCAACGGAACGGCCGCTGATAGAACAGTCTTATCATTGTCCGTAATGTGGACGATAATAGGAGATTTTACAGTCATTTCGGTTTTTTGGGGGGGGTTTTTGCTGTCCCATTGGAGAGAATGGATTTGCATACGGGCCGCAAAAAAAAAACGGAACGGGCATGGAAAAAAAAATACGTTTGTGTGATGAGCCTTAACACTTAGTGGGGACATTTATAAAGCCCAATACGACTGGTTTTTCGTAAAAAAAAAAAAGTTTTTGCCACTTTTTCCCCCCACTTTTTCCACTATTCGCCAATTCCTCTCGAGTTCTGTTTTCTAGACGAGAACGCCGGGATTAGGGCTCATTGATGTTTTTTTTTTTTTACTTTTCTAAACGTCGCATCGCACGCCAGGCGTACGCTTCCTCGGATGTAAGGTACGATATCCATGTCCAGGCAGCGGAAGACACGTCTTTTAGCTGTATATTAACCCCTTCAGTACCGCGTGAAGTGTTTTCATTTTTGAGCTTTCATTTTACTTCCCTGTTCTACCGGAGCCATAACTTTTTTATTTTTCCGTTCTCCAAGCCATATGGGGGCTTGTTTTTTTGGCGGGACAAATTGTACTTTGTAATGCCACCGTTTAATATGGCATACAGTACAATGCAGTGGGAAGCGAGAAAAAAAAAATATCGTTTCCTATACGGCAAAACTGACCCGTGCCCTTCATTCTCTCGTTCTCTGGATGCCGTATTTGTATAAGGTTTTTTTGTGTGTTTCAATACATAAAAAATATAAACTTTTTACAAAAATATATATATTTTTTACATCGCCCTATTCTGACCCTTATAACTTTTGTATAGTGAGGTCTCGGTAGTTTTTATTGATACCCTTATTGGAGCGCGTATGACTTTTACTTTGCCATAGAGGGTCATCTACAGTTTTGCATAGGACTGCAGGTAAACACGTTGGGGTTTCCGTGTAGATGAAGCATATCAATGAAATATTTTCCAGATTTCGAATACACGCTGTGTTTCAATGTTGTGTTTCAAGATCTCTGCTTGCCATCAATGAATGAGAACACACACAAAAATGTGTATCTACCCGATCCTGCTCTCAGCCGAGTAGGGGATATGTAGTGTAGACAGTGCTCTGCTGGTTTGTTACAATGTATCAGTGCTCACAGAGCATTGTCTGCATCGGATACAGCTGTATCTGCTTCTCCGCCGGGAGCAGGACGAGCTATAGACAGGTTTATTGCCTCTGTTCTCATTCACTGACAGCAAGCAGAGATCCTGAAATAGGGACTTTAAAAAGGCAGGTAGAAAGTTGCAAAGCTTTTCATTTATGCAAAAAAAAAAAAAGTTTAAGATTTATTAGATGAAATAAGAAAGTAAGAGAAGCCATTCAATGACTAACTCAGCTCTGCTACATCTGCGTGCAGTCCTACAGTAGTACGGAGCAGGTTGTCATTTGGAGAACTCATGACGAGTTGTAGGCGAGTTTCCATAGGACTTCTACCGCGGGGTGACAAATTCAGCTCTGCTGTAACCATATGGGGTTAGTAGAGGAATGTGCAGCAGCAAACAATGGCTAGTCGCCGTCTGTCAAGAATTTATGGAGTTTTGTGGAACTGTTGGATTGTGGCCAGGAAAGGTGAATGTATTATCGACTAGTCATTCATACTGACATAGAAGAGCCGAGTTTGTAATTTAGCACCACCACTCATGGCCTGTTTTATGCCAAGAACCGCAGGAGAATGTAATAATTTATCATGACTTAACATAAATGGTCACAGTTCACAAAAGAACGTAACTGCAAATACGGCTCTGCTATGTCTCAGGATGTTCTCCATGGAGTTTATTGCATAGAGCATCTCACTGCTTGTAAGTGAAGATATAGGTATAGCAGAGCTGAGCTTGTCATCTAAAAGTTACATCTAGCGAAGGAGTCCTGTTGAGAAGCACAAATACTTCATTCTGTTAACATGGATGGTGAAAAATAGACTCTGCTATATCTATGACACTGATTATTTAAAGGGGCTGTGTCATCTCAAACATTGGCGGCATATCAATAGGATACGCCCCAATGTCTGATAGGTGCGGGTTCCACCTATCTTTAGAATGGAGCCCGCAAAGTGAGGGAGCGCGCACTGCGCATGCGCGGCAGCCCTCCATAGAAATGAGTGGAGGGCGGCCGCACATGCGCGGTATGCTCTCCTTCAGTTTACGGTCTCCGTTTTAGAGACAGCTGCGGGTCCTAGAGATGGGACTAGCGCCTCTCAGACACAGGGGGCATATTATACCGATATTCTCCCAACCCTTTAACCTTTTCTTTTGTTTTGTTTTTTATTACTGTGTTTCGAGAGTCAGAGCTTATTCCCCCCCCCCCCCCCCGGTAAGGACTTTTTAATGGTATGCTGCATTGAAATTTTTTAGCAATAATTTTATGTTTTATTTTTACCCTGTTCACTATGCAGTATAATTGATATCAAATGTATATAATTGTTTATGTTTTTAACTACTTTTTTAATATTTTTAAAATTTTATTATTTTTTTTACAAATAAATTTTTGGGCCGACCACTGGGCCTTGATCATACAATAATATTTTTTATACTTTTAAAATAGAATTTTTTTCATATACATTTTTTTGGTCCCCCCACTGGGCCTTAATCATACAGTCAGTCTCCTCTATAATACACTCCAGTACTTCTGTGCTGCAGCGCATTGTGCCTGTTATCGTACTGCTGACGGCATCCTATTAGGCCCTGCCTTTTACAGTACATGTTCTGATCTGGGGGGTTTCATTTGGGGCCTCGGCTGCCCACCTGTACCCCATAATTACATCCCAGGGGTGCCATTGGGGACATAGAGAGCCCCCTACATCTGACCCCTCAGATGCCAATAGTTACTGCAGCATATGAGGGGTTAAACAGTCTGCGGAGAGTCGGCTGTGGATGCTGAAGGCAGAGCCCCTGCACCCACATCGTCTCTGCACCGTTCATTTAGAGTGTCTCCAATATAGCAGAGCTGAGTTTGTCATCTTTGGATATGTGATATTTCTGATTTACATAGGACTGCAAGTAAATCTATTGTGAGATGTGCATCACTTCATTATGTTAATTAACCAGTTCTGTTTTTTATTTTTTGCTGGAGCAGAGGGGTAACTTAAAGACCCCTAGGCTCCAATGCAAGATCTGTAATAGGGCCCCCCAGGACCATGTACCATTTATAATAATGGCAGCTACTTCTGGGCCCCTTGTAGCGGAGCCTGTGCATTTGAGTCCTGTGATCACTCAAGCATTACTCGTAGCTGTCCATAAAAGTGGTCAATGTCTTCAAAATCTATGAAAATATAAAAAAGTGAAGTTATTGCCCTCTTGTGCTCACATAGAGGTAATGGGTTATAGCGTGCTGTCAGTGATGCAGGTCTGCCATTAGTTGGATGATGCATGGAGGTCAATGAAGGAAATCATGTGTATTTTCTTTTATTGTAGCTCAAACAACAGTAACATCTGAGACATCCACATCTGGAGAGTCAGTCACTGATGAATCCTCTTCAACTGTAGAATCAGTAACATCTGAGACATCCACATCCTTAGAACTAGTTTCTTATGAATCCTCTTCAACTGTAGATTCAGTAACATCTGAGACAGCCACATCTGGAGAACCAGTCACTGATGATGAATCCTCTTCAACTGTAGAGTCAGTAACATCTGAGACATTCACATCCAGAGGACCACTCACTGATGAATCCTTCTCAACTGTAGAGTCAGTAACATCTGAGACAGCCACATCTGAAGAACCAGTCACTGATGATTCCTCTTCAACTGTAGAGTCAATAACATCTGAGACAGCCACATCTGGAGAACCAGACAACAATGAATCCTCTTCAACTGTAGAGTCAGTAACATCTGAGACATCCACATCCTTAGAACCAGTTTCTGATGAATCCTCTTCAACTGTAGAGTCAGTAACATCTGAGACAGCCACATCTGGAGAATCAGTCACTGATGAATCCTCTTCAACTGTAGATTCAGTAACATCTGAGACAGTCACATCTGGAGAACCAGTCACTGATGATGAATCCTCTTCAACTGTAGAGTCAGTAACATCTGAGACATTCACATCCAGAGGACCACTCACTGATGAATCCTTCTCAACTGTAGAGTCAGTAACAACTGAGACAGCCACATCTGGAGAACCAGTCACTGATGATGAATCCTCTTCAACTGTAGAGTCAGTAACATCTGAGACATTCACATCCGGAGGACCACTCACTGATGAATCCTTCTCAACTGTAGAGTCAGTAACATCTGAGACTGCCACATCTGAAGAACCAATTACTGATGAATCCTCTTCAACTGTAGAGTCAGTAACATCTGAGACATCCACATCTAGAGAACCAGTCACTGATGAATCCTCTTCAACTGTAGAGTCAATGACATCTGAGACAGCCAAATCTGGGGAACCAGTCACTGATGAATCCTCTTCAACTGTAGAGTCAGTAACATCTGAGACAGCCACATCTGAAGAACCAGTCACTGATGATTCCTCTTCAACTATAGAGTCAATAACATCTGAGACAGCCACATCTGCAGAACCAGACAACAATGAATCCTCTTCAACTGTAGAGTCAGTAACATCTGAGACATTCACATCCGGAGGACCACTCACTGATGAATCCTTCTCAACTGTAGAGTCAGTAACATCTGAGACAGCCACATCTGAAGAACCAATTACTGATGAATCCTCTTCAACTGTAGAGTCAATAACATCTGAGACAGCCACATCTAGAGAACCAGACACCAATGAATCCTTTTCAACTGTAGAGTCAATAACATCTGAGACATCCACATCTAGAGAACCAGTCACTGATGAATCGTCTTCAACTGTAGAGTCAATAACATTTGAGACAGGCCCATCTGGGGAACCAGTCACTGATAAATCCTCTTCAACTGTAGAGTCAGTAACATCTGAGACAGCCACATCTGAAGAACCAGTCACTGATGATTCCTCTTCAACTATAGAGTCAATAACATCTGAGACAGCCACATCTGGAGAACCAGACAACAATGAATCCTCTTCAACTGTAGAGTCAGTAACATCTGAGACATCCACATCTAGAGAACCAGTCACTGATGAATCGTCTTCAACTGTAGAGTCAATAACATCTGAGACAGGCACATCTGGGGAACCAGTCACTGATGAATCCTCTTCAACTGAAGAGTCAGTAACATCTGAGACAGCCACATCTGGAGAACCAGTCACTGATGAATCATCTTCAACTGTAGAGTCTGTAACATCTGAGACAGCCATATCTGGAGAACTAGTCACTTATGAATCCTCTTCAACTGTACAGTCAGTAACATCTGAGTCATTCACATCCGGAGAACCAGTCACTGATAAATCCTTCTCAACTGTAGAGTCAGTAACATCTGAGACAGCAACATCTGAAGAACCAGTCACTGATGATTCCTCTTCAACTGTAGAGTCAATAACATCTGAGACAGCCACATCTAGAGAACCAGACACCAATGAATCCTTTTCAACTGTAGAGTCAATAACATCTGAGACATCAACATCTAGAGAATCAGTCACTGATGAATCGTCTTCAACTGTAGAGTCAATAACATCTAAGACAGGCACATCTGGGGAACCAGTCACTGATGAATCCTCTTCAACTGTAGAGTCAGTAACATCTGAGACAGCCACATCTGAAGAACCAGTCACTGATGATTTCTCTTCAACTGTAGAGTCAATAACATCTGAGACAGCTACATCTGGAGAACCAGACAACAATGAATCCTCTTCAACTGTAGAGTCAGTAACATCTGAGACATCCACATCTAGAGAACCAGTCACTGATGAATCGTCTTCAACTGTAGAGTCAATAACATCTGAGACAGGCACATCTGGGGAACCAGTCACTGATGAATCCTCTTCAACTGTAGAGTCAGTAACATCTGAGACATCCACATCTAGAGAACCAGTCACTGATGAATCGTCTTCAACTGTAGAGTCAATAACATCTGAGACAGCCACATCTGGAGAACCAGACAACAATGAATCCTCTTCAACTGTAGAGTCAGTAACATCTGAGACATCCACATCCTTAGAACCAGTTTCTGATGAATCCTCTTCAACTGTAGAGTCAGTAACATCTGAGACAGCCACATCTGGAGAACCAGTCACTGATGATGAATCCTCTTCAACTGTAGAGTCTGTAACATCTGAGACATTCACATCCGGAGGACCACTTACTGATGAATCCTTCTCAACTGTAGAGTCAGTAACATCTGAGACAGCCACATCTGAAGAACCAATTACTGATGAATCCTCTTCAACTGTAGAGTCAATAACATCTGAGACAGCCACATCTAGAGAACCAGACACCAATGAATCCTCTTCAACTGTAGAGTCAGTAACATATGAGACATCCACATCTAGAGAACCAGTCACTGATGAATCCTCTTCAACTGTAGAATCAATAACATCTGAGACAGCAACACCTAGAGAACCAGACACCAATGAATCCTCTTCAACTGTAGAGTCAGTAACATCTGAGACATCCACATCTAGAGAACCAGTCACTGATGAATCGTCTTCAACTGTAAAGTCAATAACATCTGAAACAGGCACATCTGGGGAACCAGTCACTGATGAATCCTCTTCAACTGTAGAGTCAATAACATCTGAGACAGCCACATCTGGAGAACTAGTCACTGATGAATCCTCTTCAACTGTAGAGTCTGTAACATCTGAGACAGCCACATCTGGAGAACCAGTCACTGATGAATCATCTTCAACTGTAGAGTCTGTAACATCTGAGACAGCCATATCTGGAGAACTAGTCACTGATGAATCCTCTTCAACTGTACAGTCAGTAACATCTGAGACATTCACATCCGGAGAACCAGTCACTGATAAATCCTTCTCAACTGTAGAGTCAGTAACATCTGAGACAGCCACATCTGAAGAACCAGTCACTGATGATTCTTTTTCAACTGTAGAGTCAATAACATCTGAGACAGCCACATCTGGAGAACCAGACACCAATGAATCCTCTTCAACTGTAGAGTCAGTAACATCTGAGACATCCACATCCTTAGAACCAGTTTCTGATGAATCCTCTTCAACTGTAGAGTCAGTAACATCTGAGACATTCACATCCGGAGGACCACTCACTGATGAATCCTTCTCAACTGTAGAGTCGGTAACATCTGAGACAGCCACATCTGAAGAACCAATTACTGATGAATCCTCTTCAACTGTAGAGTCAATAACATCTGAGACAGCCACATCTAGAGAACCAGACACCAATGAATCCTCTTCAACTGTAGAGTCAGTAACATCTGAGACAGCCACATCTAGAGAACCAGTCACTGATGAATCATCTTCAACTAAAGAGTCTGTAACATCTGAGACAGCCATATCTGGAGAACTAGTCACTGATGAATCCTCTTCAACTGTGCAGTCAGTAACATCTGAGACATTCACATCCGGAGGACCAGTCACTGATAAATCCTTCTCAACTGTAGAGTCAATAACATCTGAGACAGCCACATCTGGAGAACCAGACAACAATGAATCCTCTTCAACTGTAGAGTCAGTAACATCTGAGACATCCACATCTGGAGAACCAGTCACTGATGAATCCTCTTCAACTGTAGAGTCAATAACATTTGAGACAGCCACATCTGGAGAACCAGTCACTGATGAATCCACTTCAACTGTAGAGTCAATAACATCTGAGACATCCACATCTGGAGAAACAGTCACTGATGAATCTTCTTCAACTGTAGAGTCAGTAACATCTGAGACATCCACATCCTTAGGACCAGTCACCTATGAATCCTCTTCGACTATAGAGTCAGTGACATCTGAGACAGCCACATCTGGAGAACCAGTCACTGATGAGTCCTCTTCAACTATAGAGTCAGTGACATCTGAGACATCCACATCTGGAGAACCAGTCACTGATGAATCTTCTTCAACTGTAGAGCCAGTAACATTTGAGACATCCACATCTGGGGATCCAGTCACCAATGAATTTTTTTCAACTGTAGAGTCAGTAACAACTGAGCCATCCACATCAGTAGATTCCATCACTAGTGGATCATCTCCAACAGTAGAAATAATAACATATGAGACATCCCCATCAGGAGAACTAGTCAGCAGTGAATCTTCCCCAACTGTTGATTCAGGAACATCTGAAACATACACATCTGGAGAACCAGTCACCGATGAATCTTTTTCAACTATAGAGTTAGTAACATCTGAGACAGCCATATCTGGAGAACCAGTCACCAGTGAATCTTCCCCAACTGTTGATTCAGAAACATCTGAGATATCCACATCTGGAGAACCAGTCACCAGTGAGTCATCTCTAACTGCAGAGTCAGTGACATCTGAGACATTCACAAGTATGGAAGCAGCCACTAGTGAATCCTCCCCAACTGTTTATTCAGTAACATCTGAGACATCCTCATCAGCTGAACCATTTACCAGCAAATCCTCTCCAACCATTGATTTAGTTACATCTGAAATATCCACATCAGGAGAACCATTCACCAGTGAGTCATCTCCAACTATAGAGTCAGTGACATCTGAAACATCCTTATCAGCAGAACCACTTACCAGCAAATCCTTTCCAACTGTTGATTTTGTAACATCTGCTATATCCACATCAGGAGAAGCAGTAACTAGTGAGTTCTCTCCAACTGTAGATTTAGTTACATCTGAGAAATCCACATCAAGAGATCCAATCACCAGTGAATCCTTTCCAACTGTAGAGTCAGTGACATCTGAGACATCCACATCAGGAGAACCAATCACTGATAAATTCTCTTCAACTGTAGAGTCAGTAACAAGTGAGAAATCCACATCAGGAGAACTAGTCACCACTGAGTCCTCTCCAACTGTAGATTCAATAACAACTGAGAATTCTGCATCAGGAGAACCAGTCACCATTGCACCCTCTCCGACTGTAGATTCTGTAGCAACTGAGACATCCACAACAGGAGAACCAGTCACCAGTGAATCCTCCCCAACTGTTGATCCAGTAACGTCTCAGACATCTACATCAGGAGAACCAGTCACCACTGAGTCCTCTCTAACAATGCAATCAGCAACAACTGAAAGATCCACATCAGTAGAACCATCCATGTCAACAGAAACAGTCACCAGGAAATTAACTTCAACTGTAGAGTCAATAACATCTGAATCATCCAAATCAACAGTACCCATAAACAGCGAATCTTCTCAAACTGTAGAGTCATTCACCTCTGCATCATCCACATCAACGGAACCCATCACTAGTGAATCCTCTGCAACTACAGAATCAGTGACATCAGGATTATCCATATCAGCATCATCAGCCACCAGTGGGCTCTCTCCAACTGTGTCAGTGACATCTGGATCAGTAGTGGAATCAGTAACAGCAACTGTACCATCAAACTCAACAAGTCCATCAAACACAACTACACCGCAAACCACAATAAAACCTTCAACCCTAATTTCAACTGTTATTTCAACTTCTACTATCCAGCAGACATCTATAAGACCAGGTACATACCATTGGGTTAACATAATTATCTCTTGTTTCGTACAGCTTACTCTACTCTACATGATCTACATCATAGGTTCTAAACATGTAGTGGTGGTTACTTTTATGGCATTAGGTTCATTTGTGAACAAAATTTCTACGGGACTCACTGTGAATTCATTCAGAATGATTTTGTACCAGTCATGTCATAGCCTCAGGGGATAATTTGTACTTGTGAAATTTTAGATTGCCCTAAAAATGGTTCCTGGGAATAAGTCAAAATTTACATTGGTGCAGAATTCATCAATATACAAGGAAACATCTTTGGGATGACCACTCAAAATTTCATTAAATATGGTTGTCTAGTCATCCACTATGCATAGTCTATGATGGCACAATCATAGGAAATTTGGTGTGCATAAAAATGTGGATTTTGGAGCAGTATTACGTATTTAAAGGGTTCTGAATGCTTCAAAGTTGTTGTACAGTTTAGGATACAAAGCCAATACGACAGGCTGATCATGCAGAGAACAGTCCAGCTGGGGTTCTCCATAGCTGGATGGTGTTGAGTGCCTTCCAAACCCCATTCACTATAATGGGAACCTGTGTGGATCCATCAGCTCCTCAGCATAAATTCTGGGATTCGGATGGACAAAATTTGCTGCATGCAACAGTTTTTGTTCAGCCGAATCCCAGCATTTATGCCGGGGAGTGGCCGTATCCCTGCTGGATCCCAATATAGTCAATGGGGTCTGGCGATGCACGGCACTATCCGGCTATGTCAGATCCAGAGAACGCTGGCAGGCTGTTCTCTGCTGGAGCAACCTGCTGGATATATTTGTGGCAAGTGTAATACTAGCCTTATAAGGTTCATGCTATGTGTTGACAGGTAGAAATTGAGCAGAGCGCTCACTCTCTCTCTAATATTGCTGTTCTCCTTCTAGTAGAGTCTCATTTTTTAACTATTTACAGGTGTTCTCGTCTGTCAGAACCATGGTTACCATGATGGCATTAAGTGCATTTGTGATCAAAATTTCTACGGGACTCACTGTGAATTCATTCTGAATGATTTCATACCAGGTATTATTTTTGATACATTTCTATTTATTTTGACTCTCAAAATTTATTTAAAATAATATACATTTAAGGTAATATAAAAATACTATATCATAACTATCTAATATATAAAGCTGAGTGTATGTGTATGTATGTATGTTCGCTAAAGGAATCCACACCGTTGCATTTACAATCATACAATTGGGCACATAGGTACATCAGGTGTCCGGGAAGGTTTTAGACCAGGTCTCAGCTCTCTGGGATGTACCGTTCCTGAGATATTCCCCAAAAAAGCATTAGCCAATAGAAGCTTGGTCACATGACCATTATCAGCCAATAGAAGCTCGCAGGTCCTCCAGTCTCCACATACATAGTTTTACTCCAGGTTACCATAACAACCCAGCCATTTTTTCTTCACTGCTGTAGTAGAGCTTTAAAGGAAATCTGTCACCAGGATAATCGCTATTGAAGTAAAGCCGTGGCCTAATAGCACTTAGTACCTTATTTCAAGATGTGCCTTTGTTCCAGCAATAGATGTTGTTTTTATCCTCTGAAAATCCAGTTTATTTGGTATGCAAATGAGCCAGTAAGGTGCCCAGAGGGGCGTCACTCTTGCAGGAAGTAGCCCAGACATGCCCCCTGCCACAGTGTGTCCACCCTCAAAAGACTTAAAACCCCGCCCCAAGGTCCCACTAAGCCATGCCCCTTATCTAGTTAGGCCCACTCCTGAGTCGACGGGGATTGAAGGTAAAAATCAACTTCTGTTAGCTGTAGAGGTGGGAGGGAGGGCGACTTTCTCCCTGCAGCTCACAATCAGACAGCACAGTGCTGCTGTCTTAGAGTGAGCTGTTCAAAAGGACACGCCCCCAATCCAGTAAAGGCAACTGTTAAGGGGGCGGGCCCCTGTGGAGGTCGCTGTCAAGGGGGTGGTATGCTGTGAAAGTCACTGTTGAAGGGGAAGGCTGCTGTAAAGGTCAAAGTTAAGGGGGTGGGCTGCGGTGGAGGTCCAATTTTAAGGGAAGGGGCACTGTGGAGGGGGGTCAGTGTTAAGGAGTGGGGGGCTGTGGAGGTCACTGTTTTGGGGGCGGAGTACTGTAGAGGTCACTGTTATAGTGGATTGTGTTGATATCTTTTAACGACACACACAAACATTAAATGAAATAGATTAAATATTCCCGAGCGAAGCCGGCTCCTTCAGCTAGTATATATATATAAATGCTCCATAGATAGACGTTAAATATTTGATCTGTAGGAAAAGAAACATGGATTAGTCATCCACATGTACTACTCTATTGCTTCCCAGCCTCATGTATAAACTGTACACAAGGCTTTCATCTACATTTTGATCAGAATGCATATATAGGCCTACTCACCACTTCAAGGTGACCTCTTTCGAGTGGGTCCCTACTACTACTCCACTTTGGCACAGCGTCACATGGTGACTACAGCCTCCACAACACTGCGCCTGCAAGTGGTGAGGGCCAGCAGCCCAACAATACCCCTGCTACATGGCAAAGCCACCCTGGCACTTGGCCTCACCAGCGCACAGCAATAACAGCCGCCATACAGTACTGCCCCATGTGAACAGATATCAAAAGCTCACTCTGTGGTGTTAGATGCTAGGCTCAGACCGAGTAGGTATTAACCCTTACACAATCTCTTGCAAATTAAAAACACCTAGGTCGAACGGAGGCAGTGCTGCCACCACGAAAAAGTAAAACTTAAAGCAACAGAACTGCAAAAATGGCAATCTGTAGACAATGAAACCTGGATTGCACATCTACATGCAAAAGGTCAATGCATAGCATGTGGGTGTGTAATCCATGTCTTTTTTTCTTTTTTTTTTTACTATAGCTTGAATTAGATGTTTAGCCTACAGGTTCTAGAGCTTTTTGATGGCATTTGTACTACCATTTTCAGGAGGGTTAGTAACTGTACGTTTTCTTTATCTCACCACATCAGATGTTACAGCCTCAGTTGATGTGACAGTGACTGTTGTGAATGTTAACTTTACTGAACAGCTAATGGATCAAAGAACAGAAGAATACAAGCAATTTGAGAAACGATTCAAAGAGCAGGTAAGTGGGTGAAATTTGCTGTAGGCTCTCCCATACTTAAATCGATCAATTTCATGATGCAAATCTTAAGGGCTTCCATAACACCAAAGACCCAACATCTGATGTTTTTCCAACCCCCTTAAGTAGTAATTTCAGCTTTATCATATACTATGTATACTGGCCACCTTCTTTGACAAGATCACTGACTCTAGAAGACCATTTCTCAAAGTAATTTGTTGGTGGTCATCTCAAATAGTGATGAGCGGCAGGGGTCATATTCAAATTCGTGATATTTCGCGATTATTTTGTAGAATATTTGTAGAATATTTGTTATATTCTACATTCTTTTTTTTTTTACTCGAAAATTGTCAAGGTAATGATTGCATAATAATATGCAAATATTTTGCGATCAATACAGGGGTGGGTCGAAAACGAATATATAGCACTATAGAATATAGTGCTATATACAGTTGTGTCATCGCTAGCGCTCCTTTTTTCTGCATAACGTTACTGCCGAAGCGCGAGTTCTCATCCTTCGCTATGAAAGAAACAACCACTGTAACTGCAATACACAACAACCCCAGTAGATGGCAGTGTTAACCTAAAGTAGGTAATTACACTACACAATCCGCTACTCGCCTGATCCTCCTCTGCAAACTTACCGGCTACCCTCATGCCTACGCTGTTATTTTTATGATATCCTATGATTTCGATGCACAAATATTATAAATGAGTAAGTGGACCGACACTCAAATCTGTGGCCACGCGGAACTATGTATAAAAATGACTCATTTATTAATGCATAATAGGTTTTATTCAAAAAAATACAGCTTTGCCAGCGAATGAGAGTAATTTTCCCACGGTCATGTGAGCCAGAGACAAGTTCACAGGCAATTAAGGTTAATTGCCTTGTTCATATTTGTTAACAACTAATGTCTTAGAATCCATAACATGCCCCCATGTTCCTCACATCTGGTACTTGGATTCTGAGCTCCACTGAACCAGCAAGTTGCCCTGCGGCAAAGATCATGCAGAATAGACCAAGCAGGCTGCTCCAGCCCATAGTCCTCCTCAGCAGTCCGGGCACATCCCCACAGGAGCCGGACACGCTAGAAGAATGGCACCAGGGGGATCCGGAACAGCGGGACAATGAGTCGAGGTTCTGGGGTTCTCAATCTGCGTAGAAAGGGTTCTTATGTGGTGTCTTCTGGTGGGGTATCACTAGATGAAGATGAGGAGGAACAACCCTGACCTAAAATCAGACTGCCACCCTATCATTTTTCCAGTCTCCTTATTTCTGAATTACAGTATCCCTTGATTTCAGAGAATCAAGGACTAACCAGAGGGCATGAAACCATTTTCTCCACATGCTTAATTTAATTATTATGGTTTATTATATCCAGCCGTCTTGAGTTCTCTCTTTGATTTTTTTTCCTTTTACTGTATTATTTTTTATTGTAATTTCCTTTCTCTTTTTATGTTTTTATTTATATACCCACAATAAATTGCATGTTTGGTCTATTTTGCATGATCTTTGCCCCAGGGCAGCGTGCTGGTTCAGTGGAGGGCCTTAAAGCTGTTGTCTGCATGTCTTGCACCCCATCTTGTACCATATCCAATTAATGCCACCTCTAGCCTGATTTATGTGTTGATTGGTGGATTTTGGGTTAGGAATATGGGTGTATGTTATGGATTCTGAGACATCAGTGCAGCCTCAGGACTGTACCAGGACTATGGAGCTCCGGTGACACTGTGGGGACCCTCCTCCCTGTAAGCTCTGTGGGCTCATGCTTTGTGCAGGGGAGACCCTTCTTTTCTGGCATTTTGTACTTGTCTGTTTGCTGCTCTTGGAAGGTCTTGTGCGGTAACATCAAGTCTGTAACTCATCTTCCTGCATCTATGAAAAAATACCACCGGCTGTGTATATATAAATATATATATATAAAATGATGTGTAGAATGTGTCTAATCATGTATGTGATGTGTACTGTAGGTGTATTGGTTTGGTACTCAGGGCATTAACAAGCCTATTTTTTTTGTTCCCCTTCCCCCACATACACAACTAACAGGAATGCTTACTCCTGTATGTATTTATAGGGGGGTTTATTTCTCCATCCCCCTTGTATTGCAGCACTGACAGGCTGATCCTTATGAAGACATTTATAAAAAAAAAAAAATAGAGCGGGGAGCCCGTTGTAGGGATGAGGGTAGCTGGTATCAGGAATGAAGCCGCTCGGTCACCACTTGAGATACTGTAGGCATGTTCCATGCGCCATCTGAATTTAGTCACTTGTCTATTCACGCGCTTCTGGCTTACTAATGAAATTGGATAGCGCTATGCGCTCACGCGACTCTGGAGGGAGCGCTAGCGATGCTCCATCTGTATTCGTTTTTTTTGAATTTTCATTATTTTTTTCCATCTGAAGTCATGATTCCTCCCTGCTTAAGTTGCCTTAAGTTGACTCATTGGCCCACAATCAAGAAGCAGGGGGGAATCGTGTTCAGATGGAAAAAATTACGAATATTCTAAAAACAAATATATAGCACTATATTAGAAATATTCGCAAATTCTCGAAGTATCGATATTCGCAATTAAAATTTGTAATTCGAATATTCGCGCTCAACACTAATCTCAAAGAGGTTTCGCTGTATTCTGGATATGCAGTAGATGTCCTTCCATTAATTTGACTAGTATGTTCAACTATTTTTGCAGTTGTCCTTTTGTATCCTAATGGATTTCACTGACTTCTTTATTACAGATGTCACTTCTGTATGATAAAGTTTCAAACTACCAGGGTGTGCAGATCATCAATATCACGTAAGTGCAAAGTATATAAATTTGGTGAACTTCCTCTCATAAGAGTTTTGTGGTGGGGTCATCAAAGCTCTGAACTTCTGCATGTAACCAGGAACTGTTTTTTTTCTCTACCCCAGGAAAGGAAGTATTGTAGTTGAACACTTGTTATTTTTCCGAGTTTCCATTGATAAGTACGATTCAGTCATCAGTGAGGTGGACGCAGTGTTAAAAACTAACTGCACATCTAGCCAAAAGACTGGTAAGGATCTTACTGTGTGTTAGGTATACGTCGTAACGCATTGTCTACTCCAATTTTCTCATTGAAAGATGCATAAATGCTCCTGAGGGCTACTATTTCTATTCATGGAGACCACTTAGTAGATGTAAGGAGTATGGTATGCAAATTAGCTCTCGTTCCAAAAAAGAAAAGAAAACTGAGCCTCTAATGCCATGAGATATAAGGTACTGTAGCTATCCTTAAGAAGAGTGCCTAGTTGGCTTAAGGACTCTTAGAGGCAACGCAATTCTCCCATGTGGAAAAAGTATTCGAATTAACATCACTTTCCAAAAAAAAAGGAAGGATGAGCCTCTTATGCCACCAGATATAAGATAGCTATCCTTAAGAAGAGCTCCCAGTTAGCATAAGGGAAGAAAATTGTTTACTCCAGGAAACACTTTGAATTTCCGCTTATTTGCAATTGATTCTCCCTCTGAGTAATTGTTTCAGCGTTTACACAACCCATTAGAATGTTTCTTGATAACGGAGGACAATATTTGTAAATGGATCGGATCCAAATCACATCTCCTTTTTTCTTCTCTCTTACGCAGACAGCCTGTGCTTTAACGAAACTTTAACACAAGTTCAAAGCAAGCCAATTGATACCACAGGTAAGATGTAAAACATAGATACGGAAGAACTTATGAGTATGAGAGACGATGACGCAAGTATAGCTAGTGGACATTAGAGTCACTGAACTGAAGAATGACAACCTTCTTAACTTGGACTTAGAAGTTACAACTTTTGTGTATATTCTTCCACCAAACCATAATGCCTTAGAGGCATCACTTCTTGAAGAACTTATGGGTTTTGAGGGGGGAAAAAAACAACTTTTTGTCAAAAGTCCTACACAAATCCCAAAATGTCCATACAACGAATTATAGAGGGTGGGGGCATGATAAAGTATGGCAAACCAGCAAGTCAATATTCTTACTCCATGTCTAGCACCCGCAGAGAATAAGTTGATGGGAATCCTCAGGTTCCTCTTTTGTCACTGACCATGAATGGCTGTGAAACATATGTTTTGCAGTAGATTCATATGGTTCACTGAATGGTAGTATCTATAGAGAAGAATATAGACCATTGTACTACATATCTTACATTGTAAATTCTCTTGTTTTTCCAGGAATCTGCTCAACTCAAACTAACATTCCTCAAGAAGTTCAGCAATATTATGTCCCCGAAAATGTCTCTGGGACGACGACATGTATTTCCCGATGCAGTGTCTACAGTACAGATGCGATTCAATGCAGCAGAGGACAATGTTCTGTCAGTCTGCAAGGACCACTTTGCTAGTAAGTTAACCATATGTGCTCTCCTTTCTAAGCTACATCTAAACATAGTCATGGTAAGCACCACATGGTGATTTGATCATCTTCCCAGTGAGGATTGGTTGGAGTTATAAATGATATGCTCAGTTATTACTGTTCCAATTGGGAAGGTCTATCAGGTTTAGGTTGCCCACTGATTAGGTTAGGTTCAAATCTGCGCTATTTTTCTGTTCCATTTTAGGAACAGAAATTTATGAATTTTTTTAAATTACAGCACCTGATCCTAATGGATTGCATTGAGTATAATGAGGTCCATCTGGTTTCTTTCAGGGAGCTGAATATACTGTTAACAAAGCCCCTGATGCAGGTGTGAACCTATCCTTCGCGTGGCTACTTTTAATAATGGGGAACCCTCTCTAAGATGTACCTTCAGCAATAACTTCTCTAAACCTCTTTGATATTAGTGTGGATCACGAATATTCGAATTTTGAATTTTTATCGCGAATATAGGTACTTCGAAAATTTGCAAATATTTCAAATATAGTGATATATATTCGGAATTTTGAATATTCAAATTTTTTTTTAATCAGTACACATGATACCTCCCTGCTTCTAGCTTGTGGGCCAATGAGAAGGCTGCAGTATATTTGACTTTAGGAGTAGTGTTGTTTGCGAATTTTCAAATTTTTATTGCGATTTTTTTCAACTTACAACTATTAGACAAAGAAGATTATAGCACTATATTAGCTAAATTGCTCTATATTCGTTTTTTCCCGAATATTTGCTATATTGCTATAACTTCATTTTTTCAAATATTCGTAATATTCTAAAACAAGAATATATAGCAATATAGTAAATATTCGAAAAAAAAACTAATTTAGAGCAATTTAGCTAATATAGTGCTATAATCTTCTTTGTCTAATAGTTTTAATTTTTTTCTCCTCTGAAGTTCAGATTGGAAAAAAATTACAACTATAAAAAAAAAAAGATTATAGCACTATATTAGCTAAATTGCTCTAAATTCATTTTTTTTCTAATTTGAATATTTGAAAAAACGAAGTTATAGCAATATAGCAAATATTCTAAAAAAATATTGAATATAGAGCAATTTAGCTAATATAGTGCTATAATCTTCTTAGTCTAATAATTGTAAGTTGAAAAAAAATCGCAATAAAAATTCGCATTACTAAAATTCGCATGACGAAAATTCGTATATTACACTATCATTACCTTGCCGATTTTTCGAGTAAAAAAATCGTAGAATATAAAGAATATTCGAATTTGCGAATATTCGACGAATATTCTACAAAATATTCGCGAAATATTGCGAATTCGAATATGACACCTGCCGCTCATCACTATTTGATATCTCTGCCTTCACTCGTTTGACTCTTTTTGATAATTTTTCCTCTTTAGCTGTGAGTCATCATCCGAGTTCTGGTACACCGGTGACCGTTGCCAGACGGGCATCAGTAAACCTGGAGTATATGCAGGGGTGACTGTCGGCCTGTTTGCATTGCTGGTCATTATCATTACCCTAGCTGTCATCACCTACCGGCGTCGAAAAGTATCTGAAAACGAAAAGTGAGTATTTTTCTCTCTCTTGAACACCGGGTACTGGTACTAAAATAAGGTTCTAAGATACTGTACCGTTGGATTGAATTTTTTTCCTCACAAATTTTCGAACTTGGTAGAAAACAGTGTGAAATTTGTCATATTTAGGGATGAGAATGTCAACCTAATTCATATTTGTCTTCCTGTGTCTTTCACTAGATACTGTCAAATAGGAGCAAGTAAATAGTCTTGAGTCTTGATAATCACCAGAGTTCAGTTTTAGCTATAGTTGAAGGGTATTGTGGTCTTACTTTAGATACAGGGAACCTGGGTTCCTTGAAAGGCCCCCAAGAGGGCTCCAATACATCCTCAAATAGATATCTGCAGATATAATGATGAACATTATATGCTAACATATATACATTAGAATTACAATCTGATTATTAAAAGTAAAAGTAAAATTAGGAATATCTTGGGAGGAGAAAAGAAGAGACAGTGACCTATATACTGTTTGATGATAAGGTCCATAAGTCATAATTTGAGCTCTCACTGGCAAGGAGCCTTGACTCTTTATATATATAGTGAATGGTCTTGAAAATGAAAAAATGGAAATGAATTGAAAGAGACAAACAGTTCATTATACAATAGTTACACTTTCTTGCCCTAGAAATGGAGTGGTATGAGTGAGCTGAAGTACTTTGAGGAGCCTCAAGGCAGCAGTATATCCCACATTAGCCTAATTTCACTTTCTTCTAGAAGTGAGACTTAATTTCTGTGTTAATGATTCCTCAAATGATAATCTTTATTGTTATATGGCCCTCAGAATCACATAATGTACTAATTGCTCACTAAGTATAGACGTCAAGTCGAGTCATTTACAGCCTAATGATGATGGCTCTTCCCGTTGAATCAGCACCTTGCAATTTTCCAGCCAAAAGTATTTCACCACAGTGCCAACATTCATGAATGTAAACACAGAGTCATGTTTTCATTGGCTATACACAGGTCAAGTGACGTAAAATGAATAGATCAATTGTTACGTCTGTAGGTAGAGACAGGCAAGGACTTGGGTTTCCACCTGGCCGGTATTTTAGTGGCCCTGCTGGTGCCGGTAATTTTTTCTACCAGCATTTCCTACCAGGCCTGCTACTAATGAGGGCTTCCACTGTGGAGTGCTCCTTAATGCAGCCTTTACCTCCCCCTACCTATCCCTTCCCACCGTGTTAATAAAAAATAAAAATAAAAAAAAAGGCGCTCACCTCCTCCATTTGCATTTGCTCGCACTGCAGACTGGAAGCTCAGGACTGGACCTGCTAGACATCATCACGCTGGAGCGCAGGTCCTGTCCTGAGCTTCCAGTCAGCAGTGAGCGTTCACCGCAGCGCGAGCAAATGGAGGAGGTGAGAGCTATTTTTTTTTTTGCAGAAGCAGAGAAGGGCGAACTAGTGGGGGCATTATTCTAACTGGGGGCACTAATGGGGCATTATTCTTCCTGGGGGGCACAAATAGGGGGATTATTATTCCTGGGGGCATAATGGGGGCATTATTCTTGTGGGGGGCAATAATGGGTGGCATGATTCTAACTGAGGGGCACTAATGGGGGCATTATACTTGTGGGGGGCACTAATGGGGGCATTATACAGTACAGACCAAAAGTTTGGACACACCTTCTCATTCAAAGAGTTTTCTTTATTTTCATGAATATGAAAATTGTAGATTCACACTGAAGGCATCAAAACTATGAATTAACACATGTGGAATTATATACATAACAAACAAGTGTGAAACAACTGAAAATATGTCATATTCTAGGTTCTTCAAAGTAGCCACCTTTTGTTTTGATTACTGCTTTGCACACTCTTGGCATTCTCTTGATGAGCTTCAAGAGGTAGTCCCCTGAAATGGTTTTCACTTCACAGGTGTGCCCTGTCAGGTTTGATAAGTGGGATTTCTTGCCTTATAAATGGGGTTGGGACCATCAGTGACGTTGAGGAGAAGTCAGGTGGATACACAGCTGATAGTCCTACTGAATAGACTGTTAGAATTTGTATTATGGCAAGAAAAAAGCAGTTAAGTAAATAAAAATGAGTGGCCATCATTACTTTAAGAAATGAAGGTCAGTCAATCAGCCGAAAAATTGGGAAAACTTTGAAAGTAAGGGCTATTTGACCATGAAGGAGAGTGATGGGGTGCTGCGCCAGATGACCTGGTCTCCACAGTCACCGGACCTGAACCCAATCGAGATGGTTTGGGGTGAGCTGGACCGCAGAGTGAAGGCAAAAGGGCCAACAAGTGCTAAGCATCTCTGGGAACTCCTTCAAGACTGTTGGAAGACCATTTCAGGGGACTACCTCTTGAAGCTCATCAAGAGAATGCCAAGAGTGTGCAAAGCAGTAATCAAAGCAAAAGGTGGCTACTTTGAAGGACCTAGAATATTACATATTTTCAGTTGTTTCACACTTGTTTGTTATGTATATAATTCCACATGTGTTAATTCATAGTTTTGATGCCTTCATAGTCATGAAAATAAAGAAAACTCTTTGAATGAGAAGGTGTGTCCAAACTTTTGGTCTGTACTGTACTTACAGGGAGCACTAATGGGGGTATTATTCTTACTGTGGGCACTAATAGGGGCATTAATAATATTGGGAGCCACAGTATGATAGCGACTTAACACTCCATGTTAAGTCACGCCCCCACAACCACACCCCCTTTGGGTTGTGGCTTAATTTGGCCGGTATTTTTTGTTGGGAAAGGTGGCAACCCTAGCAAGGACAGTGAGCCCTAAGTCTAGAACCCAGCCCGCTCTCCCTACCTGCTTGCCTTGCAAGTCCTAGATAGCTACACCGCAACTGGTCAATAGTCCCTACGGTGTTTAAGTGCAGAGGCAAACAAACAACAAATAGAGCTATGCAGTACCAAACGAGAGGCAGAGAGTGGTTAGAAGACAAGCCGAGATCAGAACCAGATGGACAACCAGTACCAAATGAGAGACAGAGAGCGACCAGAGGACAAGCCAGGGTCAGAGGACTGAGCAATCCAATAAGTACGGGAACAAGGATCCAGGAACACAGCTAGTGAGTCAGAGATTATCACTGGCTATGGTGTATGGCCAGGAAAAGGTTTAAATAGAACGCTGAGTCCCTGGATCAGAACTTGATAGGCCCATGACTTGGTGCTCCATTAGTCAGAAACGCTAGCACTCAGTAATAGAGCAGCTGAGCAATCAGCCCATTACTAGTCTTCTCCAGCACAAGCCAGTTGCAGGGAGAAACATCCTGTCGCCAGGGATGCTGCCGAATCACCAGGGGGCGTGACTCAGTAGCACTTCTCTCCCGGCGCAGCCACGGCAAGGCTGTCCGGGCCACTGGAGCCCGGACAGGTAAGTTTCTTACATTAATGCTAATACATAGAGGCCAGATTTTGGAACCACCTACCTCTGGCCCTGAAAATGATTCCCAGTCTTCTCTCATTCAGACGTGCACTGAAAACCTTACTTTTCAAACAGGCGTTTGATCTTCCTATATAACACTTTTTTTTGGTTCATATAATTTTGGGGGTTTTCCTAAATCTTAGTCTATAAATTCACGGTTGGTAATGTCCCTTCTATTTTAAAGATACCTTTCCCTCACGTTTATTAATTTTGTTCTCTTCACATTTTCTATATCTCGTCCGAACCCTTTGAACTTTGAGATCCCCCTACCTTCTCTTTCTTCCCTAGCTTCCCTTTTTCTTGATTTTCCATTTGATAAGTGCTAGGAAATTGGTCTCTGGAATAGGTGCCTTATTCTCTAGGCCTTTGCCGCCCATGGCAAAGTGTCGTGCCTTCTTTTCAGACAGCTAAGTGCATCGAGGCCCTAAGGGTAAGACTGCGTGTACACAAGACTATACATAATCATCATCATCATAGGACACACCATGAAATGAGACCTTACAGATGAAAGATGATGGTTCTTTATGGATTGCTATGTGTTGTTAATTTACAAGAGCAACAGAAAAAATATAATCATCAGTTAAAGGAGTAGTAGTAGTAGTAGTAGTAGTAGTAGAAGAAGCAGTAGAACTGTACTATAACAGTAGTAGTGGTAGTAGTAGTAGTAAAACTGTAGTATACCAATAGTAGTTGTAGTAGTAGCAGAAGTTGTAGTAGAACTGTATTATAACAATAGTAGTAGTAGAAGTAATAGTAGAACTGTACTATACCAGTAGTAGTAGAAGTAATGTAATAATAGTTACAATGTACCAGTAGTAGTAGAAGTAAAAGAACACTAGTAGAGTAGTATTAAACATTAGTTGTTGTACTAGTAATAGTAAAATAATAATACACTACTAGTATTGTTAGTAGTATTGCAGTATTATTTATAGTGAAAGTACTGAAATGTTTAAAAAAGGTTCTGCATGGTATAAAATAATACAATAGGTTATACTCTTACTTACTGATTCCTGACATTCTTGCTCAAGCACCGTGCAGTCCACAACCAGTCTCTACTTCCTCTGGTCCCTTTCGAGACATAAAGAATGACCGCCAAGCTAATCATTGCCCATAGAGAGGACTCACTTCATGGAGTGGTTGGCTGAGAGGTCATTTACTATGTCGAGGGTGACCAGAAAGTACAGACTGACGGGGGACCTGGGAGGTGTTGGAATGGGAACAGAGAAGAATCGGTTAGGTGAATAATGCTTTTAGATCATGCAGAGCCTTTTTAACAAAAAAAATAATGGCCAGACAAACTCTTTAAGGTAAGGGTCGTAATCATACTTATTAAGTAAAATAATAATTAGCAGCTCTAGTAATGCAGGTAGTAGTAGTAACTGTCCATACAGTTATTTTTCTAATAGAAGTAACATTCGGTGTCTAGTGGGTTCTTGACACTTTCTTTTTTTACTGTGTTCTCAGGTTAATAGACCAAAAACAGCGATGGTATGAGGAAGGATGGGAGGAGGATAATCGAGATCCTGAAGCAAGGAACTCTAACAGCAGTGCCAGTGGTGAGTAGTCTGATAACCAAGTCTTTCTAATTTTACCCATGCCAAACAAAGGTCACCAGAGAACTGACTACCACTATGTGACCACAATAAGGGCTAAGATTGATTGACCAGAATAGTAATTAACCAATTTGTTTAATTCAGGTTCTGCAGGTTCCGTCTTCCAGCCAAACCTGGCAAAAGTAAACACCGATGTTAAGGTAAGATACTGTATTAAAGAATATGTGTTGAGAAGTGAGTGAGGCTAAGAAAGACGACAAGTGATTCGACCATTCTTTGGGGCAAAAAAACGTGCAAGATTGAGCATAGTGGACAGGGGACTTCTTCAGAGGTCTATTATGAAGCCCCATATAGGTAAGGATGTAGGGTTTGGAAAGTAAAAGATGAAAGGGGAACTTCAAGAATTTAGCCTTAATGTATAATTCCTTTATGGGTGATAATCAGGAAGTAATGAGAAAAAATAATAGCCAGACAAAGAGTAATAATTATAGTATCTAATGGCGAAAGCATATTACTGTACAGAAAGATAAGCTGTTACTTATCACATTATCAATAGTGAAGAAAACAAGTTGATTGCTTTTTTTCGGCTTGGGAAGTGATTGTGTTACTGGACTGCTGCATTGTTTTGATGTGTCCTTCCTTACCTTTCATCTTCACTCAACGTACTTTAAGATGAGTGTCTCAGGATGACCAGCTTTAAAAAAAAAAAAAAAAAGATTCCACAATACTTTGTTAGGAGATGTTTATGCTATATGTGTCTGTATGTGGCCAGACTGTGGTTGCGTTACTGTATTGGACTTGTGAAAAAATTTTTGTCCTTCATGTAACCTTTGGACAAGGTAAAGGTTTAAACAACTGTAGGTTGCAGAGTTATCTTGGCTGAAGATCTTTGAGATGGAATTCCCACAGCTTCTCAAATTGAAGGGGCCCTAGATGAAACCATGAGAACACTGCCAGAGATTATTATGCCTGGAACTGACACAGTGTTCTAAGTAGAGCATTACTGAGTTCAATAATTTCAATTCCGGCCAAAAGAAAATACGTCACAAATAACCACTGGCTAGACTTATATAAGATAGACATGTTGTGACAGAGTATTGCAAAATCATGTTTTTTAACAAGCTGGTCATCTTGTAACTTAATCTTGGGATATGTTGGGCCAAGAGCAAAGCTAAGGAAAGACACATCTGGATTTAGATTAGAATTGAGCTTTATCATATAGTATGTTGTTTTGTTTCAGATGACTCTTCCAAGACCTTACATTGTGCCATACAGAAACGCGTGGGATTAAAACCATTTGAATACTTGTCTTGTTCTGCCTTTTTCACTAAATTAAGTATTAGGTCATCAGAAAACTTTTTTAACTGACTCAAAGTCTGAGACAAATTGAACTAAGAAACCTGGAGACTCATTACAGATCTTGGTTCTTTTAGGCCAAAAAAAAACTAATAAGCTGGATGGACTGGACATTATGCTGTCCTAAAAAGACAGTACATTTCCTCATTTCTCAGCCATACAGTTGGCTTTATAGTTGGAATTATGTGAATATATGTCATGCAATGAAAACATGACCTTTGTTTTTGAAACATTGTACTGATGCTTAAGTCAATCAGGATCTCGGGCTTCTTAATTATCCAAGGGCTCATGATTCCAAATCTGGAATCAAGCACAAAAATTTGTGGGAAAAATGGAGCTGTGGCTAATGCTTTCTGTCCAAAAAATATACATAATAATAATAATGTCAGTAGTATAATAAAGACCATACATATCATAGAGTCACCAGGGTTGTACCTGTTCATGTTTTCTACTCTCCACAGCTGTAGCAAACAAGGGAAGATGAACTAGTTGGAGATCACTCCACCATTCTGTAGCAAAAACCGCCTATATACCATAAGTTTGCATTGTCTTGGACAAGCTCTTTAAAACAACCATAAGGAGATATTCCTGTCTTAAGATTTATGGCATATTGAAAGGATATGCCATAAATGTCAGCACTAGGACCTGCCCCTATCTCAAGAATGGAGAGCAAGAAGAGCACACCGCACATGGGCACACAGTATATATCAATATTGTAGATTCAAGGTAGTAAGTCCCACCCTGGGAATGCCCTAGATCCGATGGGGCTGGCCACTTATGGGCAGGGCTTACATAAACTCTAGTCATTTTTTGGACTGGACTGCCCAATTTTGCAGAGCCTATCTATGAAATTTTGGGACAGTCCCTGTAAATTCGGGAAAGCTGGCAACTATCTCCTTTTACTGCTATGGTATTTGAGAAACTGGTCAAGAGATCACACTCAGCTGTTTTCAGATGAGACAAGAAACTCATGAGTGGCTTCCTGTAGATTCACTTTAGGGCCTCATTTTAGAGACAGGAGCTGGCTCCCAAGGTGTACCTATGACACATCTATGTCACACCCTATCAATAGGTTATTAATGTTCAGATGATGGAGGTGGGCTATTTAAGACATGAATGGCTTTGGGGCCTCTGAAATGAAGGAGAGCACACTTTACATTCACCAGTCCTCTCTATTCTCTTCAATGGGAGTTCAGAAAATAGCTGGCTATTTTTGGAAGTCCCATAGAGGTGAATGGAGATAGCACTGTGCATGCACGGCCACCTCTCCGTTCGCTGCTATCGGACTGATGGAAATAGTCGAGCTGGCACTCGGTTATTTTCAGAGCTCGCATAGTAGTGTAGCCTCTAAATCTGATTCCCTTCAATATCTGAGCCGCTAAAGAACAAAAGATCTAAACTATGGAAAATTAAATTAATAAAAAATATATATTATATATAAATGGTTATGTATATAAAATCTGTACTGTATATTCATGGCATTATGTAACTTATTTAAGAATCTATTTGATATTTATTTAAATATTTCTTACTATGAAACAGGATTTATGTACTTGTATTATTGAGTATATTCTATATCGTTGTACCCCAATAAATACATTGTTTTAAGAATTCCGTAGTTGATTTATGTTTTGTCTACCCTGGACCAAAATTTAAAGAGTGGGGGTTTGATGATGGGCAGTTACATAGCCTTTAAGAGCTAGCCCACTGACTACTTTTGTAAACTTTTGGCCTACTGCCCTCCTTAACCCCTTAAGGACACAGCCTTTTTTCACCTTAGGACCAGGCCATTTTTTGCAAATCTGACCAGTGTCACTTTAAGTGCTAATAACTTTAAAACGCTTTGACTTATCCAGGCCATTCTGAGATTGTTTTTTCGTCACATATTGTACTTCATGACACTGGTAAAATGAAGTCAAAAAAATTATTATTTTTGCACAAAAAAATACCTAATTTACAAAAAAATTAAAAAAAATTGCAAATTTCAAAGTTTCAGTTTCTCTACTTCTGTAATACATAGTAATACCCCCAAAAATTGTGATGACTTTACATTCCCCATATGTCTACCTCATGTTTGAATTATTTTGGGAATGATATTTAAATTTTTGGGGATGTTATAAGGCTTAGAAGTTTAGAAGCAAATCTTGAAATTTTTCAGAAATTTACAAAAACTCAATTTTTAGGGACCAGTTCAGGTCTCAAGTCACTTTGCGAGGCTTACATAATAGAAACCACCCAAAAATGACCCCATCTAAGAAACTACACCCCTCAAGGTATTCAAAACTGATTTTGCATACGTTGTTAACCCTTTAGGTGTTGCACAAGAGTTATTGGCAAATGGGGAGGAAATTTGAGAATTTCATTTTTTTGTCTAATTTTTCATTTTAACCCATTTTTTCCACTAATAAAGCAAGGGTTAACAGCCAAACAAGACTGTATCTTTGTTGCCCTGACTCTGCCGTTTACAGAAACACCCAATATGTGGCCGTAAACTACTGTACGGCCACACAGCGGGGCGTAGAGTGAAAGGTGCGCCGTTTGGTTTTTGGAGGGCTGATTTTTATGGACTGGTTTATTTACACCATGTCCCATTTGAAGCCCCCTGATGCACCCCTTGAGGAGAAACTCCCTAAAAGTGATCCCATCTAAAAAACTACACCCCTCAAGGTATTCAAAACTGATTTTACATACGTCGTTAACCCTTTAGGTGTTGCACAAGAGTTATTGGCAAATGGCGATGAAATTTGAGAATTTCCTTTTTTTGCCTAATTTTCCATTTTAACCCATTTTTTCCACTAATAAAGCAAGGGTTAACAGCCAAACAAGACTGTATCTTTATTGCCCTGACTCTGTTGTTTACAGAAACACCCCATATGTGGCCGTAAACTACTGTACGGCCACACAGCGGAGCGTAGAGTGAAAGGTGCGCCGTTTGGTTTTTGGAGGGCTGATTTTGCTGGACTGTTTTTTTGACACCATGTCCCATTTGAAGCCCCCCTGATGCACCCCTAGAGTAGAAACTCCATAAAAGTGACCCCATCTAAGAAACTAGACCCCTCAAGGTATTCAAAACTGATTTTACAAACTTTGTTAACCATTTAGGTGTTGCACAAGATTTAATGGAAAATAGAGATACAATTTCAAAATTTCACTTTTTTGGCAGATTTTCCATTTTAATATTTTTTTCCAGTTACAAAGCAAGGGTTAACAGCCAAACAAAACTCATTATTTATGGCCCTGATTCTGTAGTTAACAGAAATACCCCATATGTGGCCGTAAACTACTTTACGGCCACACAGCGGGGCGTAGAGTCAAAGGTGCGCAGTTTGGTTTTTGGAGGGCTGATTTTGCTGGACAGTTTTTTTGACACCATGTCCCATTTGAAGCCCCCCTGATGCACCCCTAGATTATAAACTCCATAAAAGTGACCCCATCTAAGAAACTACACCCCTCAAGGTATTCAAAACTGATTTTACAAACTTTGTTAACCCTTTAGGTGTTGCACAAGATTTAATGGAAAATAGAGATACAATTTCAAAATTTCACTTTTTTGGCAGATTTTCCATTTTAATATTTTTTTTCCAGTTACAAAGCAAAGGTTAACAGCCAAACAAAACTCGTTATTTATGGCCCTGATTCTGTAGTTTACAGAAACACCCCATATAAGGTCGGAAACCTCTGTACGGGCACACGGCAGGGCGCAGAAGGAAAGGAATGCCATACGGTTTTTGGAAGGCAGGTTTTGCTGGACTGTTTTTTTTTACACCATGTCCCATTTGAAGCCCCCCTGATGCACCCCTAGAGTAGAAACTCCAAAAAAGTGACCCCATTTTAGAAACTACGGGATAGGTTGGCAGTTTTGTTGGTACTAGTTTAGGGTACATATGATTTTTGGTTGCTCTATATTACACTTTTTGTGCGGCAAGGTAACAAGAAATAGCTTTTTTGGCACCGTTTTTTATTTTGTTATTTACAAAATTCATCTGACAGGTTAGATCATGTGGTAATTTTATAGAGCAGGTTGTCACGGACGCGGCGATACATAATATGTATACAATTTTTTTTTATCTATGTAAGTTTTACACAATGATTTAATTTTTAAAACAAAAAAAATGTTTTAGTTTCTCCATAGTCTAAGAGACATAGTTTTTTTAGTTTTTGGGCGATTATCTTAAGTAGGGTCTCATTTTTTGCGGGATGAGATGACGGTTTGATTGGCATCTATTTTGGGGTGCATATGACTTTTTGATTGCTTGCTATTACACTTTTTGTGACGTAAGATGACAAAAAAATGCCTTTTTTACACCGTTTTTATTTCTATTTTTTTACGGTGGTCATCTGAGGGGTTAGATCATGTGATATTTTTATAGATCCGATCGATACGGATGCGGCGATACCTAATATGTATACTTTTTTTTTATTTATGTAAGTTTTACACAATAATTTCATTTTTGAAACAAAAAAAATCATGTTTTAGTGTTTCCATAGTCTAAGAGCCATAGTTTTTTCCGTTTTTGGGCGATTATCTTGGGTAGGGTATGATTTTTGCGGGATAAGATGATGGTTTGATTGTTACAATTTTGGCGTACATGCGACTTTTTTGATCACTTTTATTACCTTTTTTGGGAAGTAAGGTGGGCAAAATTTCAATTTTTAATTTTTTATTTTTATGGCGTTCACCGTTCGGGTAAAGTAACATGACCATTTTATAGATCAGGTCGTTACGGACGCGGCGATACCAAACATGTGTAGGGAATTTTATTTTTTTCATTTTTAATCAGTGATAAATGTGTTTTTTGATTTTTACTTTATTTTCACTTTTATTCACTTTTTTTTTGACCCAGACCCACTTGGTTCTTGAAGATCCAGTGGGTCAGATGTCTGTATAATACAGTACAGTACAATATATATTGTACTGTACTGTATTTTACACTTGTCTGAACAGATCTACGCCTTTTAGCACAGATCTGTTCAGCACCATGGACAGCAGAACGCCTGAGACGGCTGTCCTGTTGCCATGGGAACCTTCCCCGTCTGCTCAGTACTGGCCAGAACTGCGCAGACGGGGAAGGGTAAGGACGGGGCTGTCTGGGGGCTCTCTACCTCTCCATCGGCAAAGGCACAGCAGCCCCCCGATGGGAGAGGGAGGGAGCTCCCTGAGCTGTTAACCTTTTCCATACAGCGGTCCGTACGGACCGCTGTATGGAAAGGGTTAAACGGCTGACATCGCATCGCAGATGTCAGCCAATTATACCAGGGTGCCAGCAATGTGCTGGCACCCTGGTATACCCACTAGACGCCAACGATTATTCAAGGGGAGGCGGGCGGGGGATCGCGATCCCGCCTGCCGCACCGCCCGCCTCCCGCACCGCCCGCAACCCTCCCCCTGCACCTCCCACCGGGCTAAAATCATGCAGGGGTGGAGGGGGGGGGATACAGATATATTTTAGAAATACTAAAGTTTCTGATCCCCGCGGTCAGGGACCGTGGGGATCAGAAACTGCAGAAATCGCAGCAAACCGCAGGTCTGAATTGACCTGCGGTTTGCCGCGATCGCCGACATGGGGGGGGTCACGGGACCCCCCCGCGCATTTAGCCTAGGTGCCTGCTCAATGATTTGAGCAGGCACCGGGTTCCGATCACTGCCGGCCGGCAGTGATCGGAACAACACATGACGTACCGGTACGTCATGTGTCCTTAAGGACTCGGGAAACATGCCGTACCGGTACGTCATGTGTCCTTAAGAGGTTAAAAACTCAAGCTGAAAGGGACTGATATAAAACTGAGATTTTGTTGTGTAAACATGGTCATGAAGGACTCTTAGGAACAGTGGTCTACAGCCCGTGACTGTGCACCAACCACCAGCATGCTGAAAAGTTGCAGTTTTGCAACAGCTGGAGTGCTACGGGTTGGGGAGAACTAGTGTAAATTATAAATGAAAAATTATGTAAATATATATTTATGTAGATTTTTGTACATTTGCTTGTTTAAAAAATTTATTTAAAAAAATACTAAAAAACATGGGGGGTGGATTCCCATCACCAGGATATTGCCCTGTCAATCAAGGTGGAGTGGGAGGGGATGACAGAGGAAGCAGGAGGCGCAAGGATGCCCCTTTTTTCTAGAATGATGCAACAGAAGTGAAAGGTATTATTACATTTTGCTGATCCAGCCCTACAAGGCATTGTGCCCGGAGTAACAGTGAATTTCCTGTCGGCAGACTCCCTTTAAAGCACCACATGTCACAGTTACTATTATTCTGGTCACTGCAGATGGTTGTCAGCAGTACTCCACTCCGGACACCCCTTCTTGCACACCAGTGACGTACATAATGCATACATAATAATGGACGAAGATGTTAAAGGGGTTGTCCAGGCGGGGAAAAAAATTCAAAAAGGAGAAGAATGGCTTAAAAATAAAAAAAATTCAAAAAGACAATACTCACTTTACTAATCCACCAACACTCCTGGGTCCTCCACCATTCTCTACTTCCTGGCCTCCGTGTGGCCAAGAACATAGGGGGTCATTTATTAAGACTGGTGTTCTTAATAAGGCTCCGTGCTGGCGGTGGATCCTCCGAAGTTATGTAGAGGCGCCGATCTCTACATAACTCCGGCGGATGCACCGCCTCTTCTAAATGTACGCCAGCTCCCGGCTTGTGTAGATTTAGACCATTTTCTACACCAAAAAGGCATAGAAAATGATGAAAATGAATGAGATAGGCCTCGGCCCCATCCCCTTTCCCCGCCCATGCTACGCTCACTTTTTTAGACCTGGCGTGAGAGGGAAAAAGTTGAAGATTGTGGGGAAAACCCTCAGCCGTGCGGTGTCGTAGATAAAGGATAGCTGCTCGGCCAGGACAGGAAACAGGGAGCAGGTCACCTTCTATAGCGTCCCTAAATCTGACCCTGACTCCTAGCTGTATGAGCCAACCCTGATGGTAGGAGGGCTCATACTCCAGAACCTAGGGTCCCTACTAGCCCTCAGGATAGCCCTGGAACTAGGAGCAGGGTAAGACGATCTGTTCCTCCTAGGCACGGATTAACAGGAGTCTCACTGGCCAGGCTGCAAGGAATGGGGAACATATACAGCAGATGGCAATGGCAGGTAGTGAAACTAGTACAACACCTACCTGCCACAGACACACAGACTGGAACCCGTGCAGAAGTGCTAATGTCCATACCAAACACAAAAGGACACAGCAGACACACAAAGCACACAGGAACCCAGAAACCATAAGCTGCAATAAACATAGAGACACCACTAGACATATAATAAAATAAGAACATCTATGTCTAAACATAACTTTGACCACAAGGGTGGCCCACACTGAGCAGATGGTATATGAGACAAGGAGGATGACTCCAGCATAAACATGGCTGAAGTACCCCTCAGCTACTGGCATCCAGCAGAAGCTAAATAGCCCAAGTAGCCACACCCACACACAGACACACCCAGTGTTCACTCACTAGGAAGGAAATTAACCCTTCCAACACCAGGCAAGGGAAGAAAGCCACTTAAAGGGGAAGTGTACACACAAAGATCACACTCCACCTGTTACCGCCGGCAACGGCATGCGAGGCAACCATGTCCTGGGAAACAGCCACAAGGCCGAGACACTGCCACCACATGCAGACAACACCACACGTTGCCACAGGCAACTGCAAGTGAAGGAAAGTGTCACAAAACACACCATATGCCGTGACAATCGCCTGCTGCTGCACGCAAGTCTCTCCTGCATGTGCATGGTGGAGTTGAACCTTGTGGCTACATGGCATATGAGGCAGTGAGCGGGAAGGCCGAAGTTACGCTGCAGCACAGACAGGCGAGCAACAGCAGGGTGAGAACGCCGAAAACGTGCACAGACGGCCCACACTTTCTGCAGTAGCTCTGACATATCGGGGTAATTTTTCAGGAACCTCTGCACCACCAAATTCAGCACATGCACCAGGCAAGGGATGTGTGTCAAACCAGCTAGCCCCAGAGCTGCTACGAGATTTCGACTGTTATTGTACACCACCAGGCCAGGCTTGAGGCTCAGCGGCACCAACCACTCATCAGTCTGTTGTTCCATGCCCGTCCACAGCTCCTGCGCGGTGTTTATTTTTTCCCCCAAACAGATGAGTTTCAAAACAGTCTGCTGTTGTTTCCCCCTGGCTGTGCTGAAGTTGGTGGTGAAGGAGTTACGCTGACTGGATGAGGAGCTGGTAGAAGAGGAAGCGGAGTGTTGCGCTCACCCTTAGAACAGTGTAACATAAAACCAGCTGAACTCAAGCTGTGTCCAGGGCTGAGTGGAAGCTGTGGAGCGGAATCCTCAAAAGCAACAACACCTACAGAAACAGAGCCCAGGACCGCAGCGGTGAAATAGAAGCACCGGCCACAGGTCATCGCTGAGCGCAGCTCCCGAGAGCGTGGCAATAATCGGGGGAACAGCAGCCGCTGTTACAGTACCACCCCTTACGCTTTCTTTTCTTGAGTCCACGACGGGACAAGAACCTTTTTATCAGGTCCGGAGCATGAGTATTCTCCTCCGGCTCGCAAGACCTCTCTTTCGGACCGAAGCCATTCCAATCTACCAGGTAGTAGGTTTTCTTCACACGTTTCCTGAAGTACAAGATGTCCTTGACCTTGAATGTCTCTTTTGAGTCTTCAGACATCAGAGTTGCCATAGACGGACCTGTAGAGAAGTGGTTAAGGACTACTGGTTTGAGCAAGGATACGTGGAAGGCATTGGGGACATGAAGAGAGAGATGCAGCCGTAACCTATAGGTCACTTCATTGATCTTCATTAAAACTACGAAGGGTCCCAGGAACCTAGGGGCAAATTTGAAACTAGGAACCCTCAAACGGATGTTTCTGGAGGAGAGCCATACCTTATCTTCCGGCGAGAACTAAGGCGGTTTTCTTCTTTTCCTGTCCGCATTAGTCTTCATGCGGGTCACTGCTTTATCTATGCAAATCTTGGTATCCTGCCAGATCTTTAAAAAATTCCTAAAAGAGGAATCCACCGCTGGTACCCCAGAAGAGATAGATACAGGGAGAGGATGCTTTCCAAAAACGACAAAGAAAGGAGATGACCCCGTAGACTCACTAGTATGGTTATTGTAGTAGAATTCTGCCCAAGGTAACAATTGTACCCAGTTGACTTGTTGAGCCGAAACAAAGTGCCAAAGTTATTTATCCAATATCTGATTGATCCGCTCTACTTGCCCGCTGGTTTGGGGGTGATAACTGGAGGAGAAGTCGGCAAAGAGCTCTCCAGAACTTGGAGGTAAACTGGAGTCTACGATCAGAAATAATATGCCCAGGTAAACGACACAGACAAAATATATGTTTCACGAAGAGTCCAGCAAGTTCCACAGCCGAGGGCAACCCAGTCAAAGGAATAAAGTACGCCATCTTGGAGAATCGGTCCATGACCACCCAAATCATGGTACAATCGGCCGAAGAGGGCAGATCTGTAATAAAGTCCATGGCAATGTGTTGCCATGAAGCATCAGGAACAGGTAGCAGTAACAACAGACCAGGCGGTTTGCTCCTGGACATTTTATTTTGAGCACAGATGGTGCAGGCAGAGACATAATCACGCACATCCTTGGACAATGTGGGCCACCAGTAGTGGCGAGACACCAGTTCTGTGGTCTTGCGAATACCTGGGTGACCGGCCAGTTTGGAGTTGTGGCCCCACATTAGGATACGTTTTCTTTTGGCGGAAGGCACGAAGGTTCTCCCGGGAGGAATGTCTCTTACCAGGACAGGAGCCACTGTGATCAGGATCTACAATGAACTGGGGCTCCTCCTACTGGTCTGCAAAGTCAAATTACCTAGACAGAGCATCCTCCTCAAAATTAAAACGAGAGAAGAAGAGAGCCCACCTGGCTTGGTGAGGATTCAGACGCTAAGCTGTCTGCAGATATGTGAGTTTTTGTGATCTGTGAATATTATTACCGGATGCTGGGCCCCCTCCAACAGATAACGCCACTCCTCCAAGGCAACTTTTATGGCTAGAAGTTCTCTGTCTCCTATACAGTAATTCCTCTCAGCTGATGAGAAGAGTTTGGAGGAGAACCCACAGGTAAACATCATGCCCTTGGAACCTCAGTTCTTGATTGTGACCTTTTTCAGACCACGATAGTCGATACAGGGCCATAAGAACCCATCTTTTTTTTGCACAAAGAAGAACCTAGCACTGGCTGGTGAAGTAGATTTCCGGATAAACCACCTCTCGAGATTTTCTGAGAAATCGCTTGGGTCTCAGGAAGTGAGAGAGGGTATACTCGACCACGAGGAGGAGTGGCACCAGGCAAAAGGTCAATCAGACAATCGTACGAATGATGAGGAGGCTAAAAACATCTGCAAAACTGGCGTACTGCTGCGGGAGTCCAGGCAGGTCTACTGGTACAGGAGGCGAGGAAGCAGGTCGGACCTACGATAGACAGGTGGAATGACAGGAAGATCCCCAACATAGAATCTGACCGGAGATCCAGTCCAGAACTGGAGAGTGCTGACGCAGCCAGGGAAGACTGAGGATGACCGGATTCACGGATGCTGGCAGACGTAAAAGGAAATAATCTCACAATGCAAAACCCCAATTTGCAGCTTGAGGGGCTTAGTCACGGAGAACACTGGTTCAGGGAGTGGCTGTCCATAATGGAGGCCACTGACAGAGGTCTTTCGAGATGGATGGTAGAAAGCTGGAACTGATGGACCAGAATGCAGGCACAGACAGTGTGACTCCCTTGTGAGAGAGTCACCAGAACTGAAAGTTTTGGAGAGGACTTCTCCTTGTCTGGAACCATCTCTCCAACTGATCCTAGATATTGGCGTTTCCCGGCTTCTGTGGACAATTACGCACAAAGTGGGCCTTGTCTCCACAATACAGACACAGGTTCTCTGCTTTGCGGAGTAAACTTTCCTGGTTAGACAATCGAAGGTGCTCTAATTGCATGGGCTCTTCAGATGGGGTGGACACTAGTGGAAGAACCGGCATCTGGAAGGATGGAGCCAAACGAGGTGGTCTTCTGGTGCATGCGACCTCCATAGAACATTCTCTGAAACGCATATCTATCCTTGTGGCTAAGGTGATCAGGTCATTCAGAGTAGACAGACGGTTGCGACCAGCTAATTCATCGTTAATCCAGTCAGAAAGGCCCTCCCAGAACACCGCCAGTTGAGCCTCATTGTTCCATGCAAGTTCGGCAGCCAGGATGCGAAACTGGATGTCGTACTGACCCACACACGAGGAACCCTGTCATAGATGCAGCAGAGCTGATTCAGTGGCGGACGTGCGGCTGGGTTCTTCAAAGACCAGCCAGAAGGTAGCCAGGGAAGTCTGCAGATCAGTGGTCTCTGGACCTCCATGTTCCCAAATAGGATTTGCCCAAGCAAGGGCCTCATCAGACAGCAGGGACACAATAAAGGTAACTTTGCACCTCTCAGTGGGAAACCTCTACCCATGCAACTCAAAGTGGATCAAACACTGGTTCAGGAATCCACGACAGATTTTTGGATCTCCACCATAGCGTGCAGGCAGAGGGAGTTGCACACCATCGGTAGACAAATCCGGACTGACCGCTGTGGAAACTGCAGGAGGAGCAGCGCCTGATGACCCTGCAGTAGCTGGAGACGAGATGGCATCCAGATGAACAGCAACATTTTGCAAGAATTGCATCAAAACATCCTGACGTTCGCTCTGGTGCTTTATTTCATGTAACAGTTCCTGAATGATAGGCTGGGGATGACCAGTGGGGTCCATGGCCTCAGTGTACTGTAACGGATCAGTGGGTGTGAACCCACTGTGCCACTGACTGGCTATACTCTGGAGAGGCGTGCCTAAGCAACTACCTAGTTTTCACTAGAGCCTCAGATGGTGAGGATAGACTTGAGCAGTTAGAGTAGTTTCCAGGGGCTACTCCAGAGCAATCCATGAGTCAGTGGCAGCTGGTCCAGGCGGACCAGGAGGTACCTGAGTAGGTACCATAAGTATAGGCGTAGGCAGGTGGGCAGAGAAGTTACCAGGAGCAATGGTGCAGGACCAAAGGATAAGGCAGAGATGTGTTAAGACAGGCAATAGGTCAGGACAGGCGGCACACGTACAGGTCAGGCAATCTGGGTCGGCAACAGGAGAGACGAGGCAAGCAGGCAGGGATGAGACGAAAAGCAGAGTCCAGGGATGAATTACAGATCAGGAGCACACGAGAGTATCAGGAACCAGCAAACTCAAGGACCTTGACACTGAGGCATCTGGGAAGGGGGCTGAGCCGCAGGAGAGCCAGAGTTGGTCAGAGAGGTCACCTGACCCAACCTACACAGCCCAGGGAGTGATGCGCTCCACCCTTAGAGCAGTGTAACATGAAACCAGCTGAACTCAAGCAGTGTCCAGGGCTGAGTGGAAGCTGTGGAGCGGAATCCTCCAAAGCAACAACACCCACAGAAACAGAGCCCAGGAACGCAGCGGCGAAATGTAAGCACGGGCCACAGGTCACCTCTGAGCGCGGCGCCAGGGAGAGCAGCGATAAGTGGGGGAACTATTAACTATATTAACTATATTAATTTACCTGTCACATATGCAGTGCAAGTGCATCTCACACCAAAAATGGGTATACTGTTTGTCACCGGCCGAACTAACAGTCAGATTAACTATATTAATTTCCCTGTCATGTATAAAGTGCACGTGTATCTCACACCAAAAATGTGTATATGTCACCCATCGAACTAACAGACGGATTAACTATTATATTTCTATGTCAGGTGTACAAAAATGGCGCATTGCACCCACAAAAAATCACTATAGGACACCCACAGAATTAACAGCCAGATTTATTATTATATTTCTGTGTCAGGGGTGCAAAGCTGGTGTATTGCACCCTCAAAAAATCATTATAGGTCACCCACAAAACAAATTGCCAGATTTCTACACTCTCTTTTGCTTCAGCTAGCTGCTTCCTGTCCCTGCACTACTCAGAGCTGATGGGCGGTGCTAAACGTGATCCAACTTGTATAGAGGCTAGGTCACATGGTGCATTGGCCAATCACAGCCACGCCATGACTAGGCATGGCTGTGATAGCTTCTAAGTGCCCACAGCTTAAAAGCTTGTTGATTGGCTGCCCTGCAGCCTTTCAAAATCTTTATTAAATGCCCAAACGCCAAAATCGAACCCAAACTTTTTCAGCAAAGTTCGGGTTCGGGTTCGGGAACCTGAACTTTCAAAGATCGGTACGGACCCGAACTTTACAGTTCGGGTTTGCTCAACACTATTCCTGCTGTTTGCAGGGGTTGTACGTGTGACTAATCTAAAGTAATGGAGTCATGGAGGGTTTAGGTGCTTCTGCATCAGCATATCATACAACTGACCTAATAAAAGTTACTGAGGATACTTTTTATGACCGGTGGACTCCTTGGTCAAAAATGTTGAAGGTCATAACAGCCAATACAAGTGAATCTACTACATGTCCTTACATAATCCTACCCTAATTAGCTTGTTATTTAATAGGTGCAGTTAACCTGCGTCATTGTTGACCCTCCCGTTGCAGCATGTTTTTATGCTCATCAAACTTCTAAACTTTAAACCTTGGGAAGAACCAACTCCTTTACAGTGTCTATTGGTTTATTTGTTACCTGGCTGAATAATGTCAAGTGGTTACTGTATCTTTGCTACACGTACGTATGTCAAAGGTTTGAGGACTTTTCTTGAAGTAGTCGTAAAAGCCAATTGAGAATATAGAAGAGAAATGAAAGAAACGGCTTATCTTGATAGCAATGTATGACGAACGTGTCAAGGTTCTTACTCAGCTGTCTGCTGTGTTCATGCAAAGTAGGATGTTGGAAAAAAAAGTGATTTGGAGCAGTGGATTGTCCTATACAAGATTAGGTTGTTGTAGTTTACGAGGGCCAAAATAATGGTCACTATGGTGGTCTACAGGCTTTAAAGGGTGGTTATTTTTTGTCGAGGCAGGTAACAACTTATCACTGGGGCTTCCAGAAGTAGATATTAAGATACAAAAAATTAATCTAGTAAAAGAATGCTTTTGGATTTTGATCAGGTTCTTCACACAATGAAATGGAGTTATTCCTGATAATTAGTGTTGAGCAAATCGAAGCATCCGAAGAGGAATTCAATACGAAGTTTAGGAAAAATTTGATTTGCAACAAATCCCAATTTCCTTGTGCTTCGTGGTAACGAATCATTTTTTTCCTAAAATGGCAGTTACCCATGTGACAAAGTGAAAGTAAGAAGCCCGGGAATGCAATATGACCCATAATGCTATGCAGCCAGTCAATCAGCATATGGTTATCCCTGTGATGTCTGTAAAAGCCTCATCCCATTTAGTCTCCACCATTTCACTGTGATCGGAGCACATGGAGAAACATAACAAGCGCTAGGGACAGTGTTCAAGAAGCCTTTAATTGTGGAATATTGGATAGGGAGAGTGCAGGGACAGTGCAGGAACAGTGTAAGGAGATCGTGGGGAGAGTTTTTACACATGTAGGGAGAACATAGGAAGACTGCAAGGACAGTGCGGGGACTGTAATCTGAAGCTGAAGGGATCCATAGGAGACAGCCCACTTTGCATCAATTCCTGTGTAGGGCACAGAGCTAAGTGGACAGTGTCAACCTTCTTTACTAGATGAGCAATTCCATTAGGCCTTGATTCTCAAATTGGGGTGAATAAGCTGTGTAATCTAACTGTTATTTTACTGTGTTCACCTTGTTGAATACAATAGATAAGCAATTCCATTAGACCTTGGTTCTCAAATGGGGGTGACTGAAGCTACTTTCACACTAGCGTTTTTTGCGGATCCGTCATTGTATTATGTCTTCTATAGCCATGACAGATCCGTCTTGAACACAATTGAAAGTCAATGGGGGACAGATCTGTCTTATATTGTGCCAGATTGTGTCAGAGAAAACAGATCCGTCCCCATTGACTTACATTGTGTGCCAGGACGGATCAGTTTGTCTCCGCTTCATCAGGCGGACAGCAAAACGCTGCAGGCAGCGTTTTGGTGTCCGCCTCCATAGCAGAATGGTGACCGAACGAAGGCAAACTGATGCATTCTGAGCGGATCCTTATCCATTCAGAATGCATTAGGGCAAAACTGATCTGTTTTGGACCGCTTCTGAGAGCCCATGACGGATCTCAGAAACAGAAAGCCAAAACGCTAGTGTGAAAGTAGCCTAAGCTGTCTAACATTACTCCAAAGGAACAGACAGTGGCAAAAATGTTGCTGTAGACAGCAGAAGTAGCAGCAGACGGAGGGGCGGTGTAGAAGCAGACGCAGCTCCAACACTGGGAGCTCTAGCAACAGGCTAGAGCTCCCAATGTCATCCAGTAGTCATGTTTTGATGACCAATCCCTCTGTCCTGGAAGGGTTCATTTGGTTTTTAACATCATCTCAACTGATATGAGACACCCACAGCCAGAAGTTGGTGGGTTCCTCTGACTCCACACTTAGTTGGCATGACCCAGGAAGGAACGTGCTCTGAGCCCTCACCTGTCCTGAACCTGCCTCATTCCTTTGCTGCTCCTTCAGCCAGGCAAGTGATGTATGCCACTGTCTCTGCTCCGCTTTTTAACAAGGAAGATATTACTGAGGACAGTCAGCAGCTACTGCCCAGCCCAGATTTGGAGGAGACATCTGCTGCTTCCTGCTGTAGGAGTGTAAGCGGCGATGATGAGAGTTGTGTGGGAGCAGGTGTTGCAAGTGGTCAAAGACACGGCCTTGAGACTAGTGAGGGTGACAGAAGTGACGAGCAGACAGTAGTGGATGATGATGTAGCCGGTCGTACATTAGAACGCGGGTGAAGAGGGGGATTCCTCATCATTATCAGGGGGTGAGGGTGTCAGCAGGCCCATGAGACAAGGGCAGGTTGGCAGCGTGTGGTGAGCCCTCAGGGTGGTAGCAGTGTGAGATCTGGAGCCAAACGTGCCTAGGGTTGACCGTCTGCTACTCAGGAGACTACCTGTCTGGAAACAACTAGCGGTGCACAGCTTCACAAAGGCAGCGGCAGGCAGTCATCACGAAGTGGTGGGGGTATAATGCTATACTCGCCGGTGAGGGAATTTTTCATCAACTTGTCGGAGGACGTCAGCGTGGCCGTATGTAGGATCTGTGTTCAAAAGCTGATAAATCTGGCTGGCCAGGGGAAGGGAGACGTGGCGCCTACTGTACATCTAATGGCCACCTGAACCCTGAGGGCGCTGAACTAGTGGAGGAGGAGGATGAGGAGGACATTAACGCACAGGAAATGTATACAGAAATAGGTGGTTTATCTGTACAACAGACAGGAGAAGAGCAGGAGGAGCTGGAGGGCAATTAGGCAGATGACCCTGACACACTGTGGCGGAATGCAGTGGAGATGAAGACAAATGGCCAGATGCATGCTGAGTTGCTTGTGTAGTGACAGCCGCATTATCGCTATTCGGCCCGTAACTGACCAAATAAGTGAAGTGAAGCCCAAAAGTGACTGTCACCTGCCTGTCATACTGACACACAGTAACAGTTTCACTACCAGAAAGGACTAACTATGCTTGTTGCTGCAATGCACAGTGATCTACACCGAGATACATTTTACCTGCAGGCTGGGATATAGCTAATTTAAAGTGTTTCTGGATGAATTGAGTCGGAACGAAGCACATTTTTTTGAAAAATTTAGTGAAGCGTCCAAATCGAATTTTTTTTAACTTTGCTTATCTCTACTGATAATAATATCATGATGCAAATGCCGAGACATTTTCATAAAAGCTCCAAAGGTAAGGATCATACCTGTAATGTAAAGAAAATCTGTGTGTCATTTTAACTAGTAAATAGAGAAGATGAACATTGAGAGTCCTCCATTGTTTATACCTTTTCATGGACGTTTGAACCAAGACCAGAAGTCCTCTGTTTTGGCAGGAAGTGAAGCACCTATCGAGATTATACTCAACCTTTGGTGGTCAGGTTCCTACACATCTTACTTGCATGATTGGTTCTCTATCTGTCAGGCGTGGCTATAGCTGCCTTGGGAAGAAGTCAGAGACCTTCTCCCCACATTTGGCCCTAAATTTCAACGTGACGCCAAAAATGTTTGATGGAAACTTATTCAGCTCACAGCTATCAGCCCTGATTCACCTCATAACTTGCATGGTTGATGTGTAATAAAATACATTCATAGTATTCTTTTGTGCAGAGGTGCCTGTGGTTGCACTCAGGCACCAAGACCCATGTTGAAACCCCTATAGCCACACCTCTTCGTGTAGCATCTTATTTACTATAATTACTCCTAAATCCCTTTCCTCAGATACTGAGGTCAGGACTGTGTCAAATATTCTATATTCTGCCCTTGGGTTTTTACGCCCCAGGTGCATTATCTTGCAGTTATCCACATTAAATTTCAGTTGCCAGAGTTCTGACCATTCTTCTAGTTTTCCTAAATCCTTTTCCATTTGGCGTTTCCCTCCAGGAACATCAACCCTGTTACATATCTTTGTGTCATCAAAAAGACAAACCTTACCATCGAGGCCTTTTGCAATATCACTTATGAAGATATTAAACAAAATTGGTCCCAGTACAGATCCCTGTGGAACCCCACTGGTAACATGACCTTGTTTTGAATGTTCTCCATTGACTACAACCCTCTGCTGTCTGTCACTCAGCCACTGCCTAATCCACTCAACAATATGGGAGTCCATGCTCAATGACTGCAGTTTATTGATAAGTCTTCTATGTGGGACAGTGTCAAAAGCCTTACTAAAATCTAGATATGCGATGTCTAGTGCACCTCCACTGTCTATTATTTTAGTCACCCAGTCAAAAAAATCTATAAGATTTGTTTGACATGATCTCCCTGAAGTAAACCCATGTTGTTTTTCATCTTGCAATCCATGGGATTTTAGATGTTCCACAATCCTATCCTTTAATAGGGTTCCTATTAATTTGCCTACTATTGATGTCAGACTCACTGGTCTATAGTTGCTCGATTCCTCCCTACTACCTTTCTTGTGAATGGGCACAACATTTGCCAATTTCCAATCTTCCGGGACGACTCCTGTTACTAATGATTGGTTAAATAAATCTGTTAACGGTTTTGCCAGCTCACCACTAAGCTCTTTTAATAATTTTGGGTGTATCTCATCAGGCCCCTGTGACTTATTTGTCTTCACTTTAGACAGCAAACTTAGAACATCTTCCTCTGTAAAGACACATGCATCAAACGATTTATTAGTCATCCTTTCTAGTGGAGGTCCTTCTCCTTTTTCTTTTGTAAAAACTGAACAGAAGTATTCATTAAGGCAGTCGGCTAGCCCTTTATTCTCTTCTACATACCTTCCGTCCTTTGTTTTTAATTTAGTTATTCCTTGTTTTAATTTCCTTTTTTCATTTATATATCTGAAGAATGTCTTATCCCCTTTTTTCAAAGACTGAGCAAGTTTTTCTTCTGCCTGCGCTTTAGAAGTTCTTATAACTTGCTTGGCCTCTTTCTGCCTAATCTTGTAGATCTCTTTATCTTCATTGCTCTGGTTTTTTTTATAATTACAAAATGCTAGCTTTTTATTTTTAATGATTTGGGCCCCTTCTGCTGAGTACCACAGTGGTCTCTTCCTTTTTTTGCTTTTACTGACAAGTCTAATGCAATTTTCTGTTGCCTTCAATAATGCACCATTTAAGTAGTCCCATTTCTCCTGGACTCCATGTAATCCGTTCCAGTCTGATAAGGACTCATTTATGACTAATTTCTAAAATCTAAAACTTTTGTTTTTGTGTGGTGGGACTCTTTCACAGTTCTTATATTAAACCACACTGACTGGTGATCACTAGATTCCAAGGTTTCGCCTACAATGACATCATATACCGAATCCCCATTTGTGAATACCAAATCCAAAATGGCCTCCCTCCGGGTTGGCTCCTCAACCACTTGTTGTAGAGATAACCCCAGTAGGGAATTTAGAATATCTGTACTCCTGGTAGAACTTGCTATTTTGGTTTTCCAGTTTATATCTGGAAGATTGAAATCTCCCATAATGATAACTTCTCCTTTCATTGTCATTTTAGCTATTTCTTCAACTAGTAGATCATCTAGTTCTTTAACTTGACCAGGTGGTCTATATATCACACCTACACGAGTTACTGCATGGTTAGCAAACTGCAACGTAACCCAAACTGACTCTATGTTGGCCTCACCAACTTGTATTAGGTTAGATTTAATGCTATCTTTTACATACAGGGCCACTCCTCCTCCTTTCTTGCCTTCTCTGTCTCTTCTGTATAAAGAGTACCCTGGTATGGTTATGTCCCAGTCATTTCTTTCATTAAACCATGTCTCCGTAACAGCCACTAAATCTACATTCTCAGATGCCATTATTGACGCAAGTTCATTTATTTTTTTACCTAAACTGCGAGCATTTGTAGACAGGACTCTAAGCTTATCATTTCTTAACCGAAGGCTCAGCTACTGAGCCCGCTTCATACATACCTTTGCAACCAATGAAGTTCTTTGTTTGTTAAGGGATTAAAACAGTACTTAAAAGGGTTGTCTAGCCGATAACCCCTGAGGTCCTAACCTGTTACCCTTGGCATAAACAAAACCCCACTCATCTGCTCCATTTCCCATTGGTTTGGCCCCATGACCGCTGTGGTCAATCACAGGCTTCAGTGGTCAATTCAGCTTGAATGATATGTCACAGCTGTAAATTGGCCAGGAAACGAGCAGCGGCAGGACTGTGGACAGTTGAGTAGGGTTTTTTATGTTAAACGGCACTGGTTAGGACTAGTGTCGAGCAAATCGAAGTTAACAAAGTGGAATTCGATCCGAATTTTAGGAAAAATTAAATTGATCACGAAGCCGTATTTCCTTGCACTTTACAGTATGGAATCAATTTTTCCTGAAATAGTGGTAAAAAAAAAAACATTCTCAGCTCATGCATTTGAGTGTAGAAAGAGACAGCTATAGTTCAAACCTAGTAATAGGAAAATGAGCAAGCACTCATACACTTGGCAACCAAATTGACATGTGCAGAAAATATTTATTAAATCCCCATAAAATACAAGTAATAAAATTTATAAGAACAATGTAGCAATAATATACAACATTACAGTCACATATATTGTGGTAGATATGATCGATACTATATTCGATAAAAACATATTCGATAGAAATATTTGATAAATTGAATGGTAGAAAATTCAATGTTGAAATATTCGATTGACTATTCGATACCACTCAATAGTGTCGATACATTCAATAATATATATCACACCAAAAAACTTCAAGTATATGCTGTTATTTGGGAAAGAGGGGATATTATCTTCTAGCACTCTATCCCAATTTGGGAAACTGAATGTCACTGAAAATGTTGTAGGTGTATTCACTGGGAGCGCATTATGTTCATAAAGTGTCCACAGGAATCCTGATAATGTGAAAAGTCTCTTATAGCATATCCTTTTAAGGTCGATATGAGCTTTGAATCGAAGAAAACTTTAAATCGATGTTTGGCTTACCGTCTAGCGTCTGCTGTCTCCCTATTGCTTCAATGGAGCTTTAAATATTTGCCGGCTTATTCAGTCGCTCCATACAGTAAGCTGGTTTAAATTTCGCGGGAGTTCCAAAGATCGCGGGAGTTGCCACTCTGTTCCGCAATTTCCTTTGGTGCAGCTTTCGACGATAAGAATAGTTAATCCTTTACTGTAGACATTTTCTTCTGTATGGCCATACAGTATTATCGGAGGCTTTTCAATGCAGGTACATCAGTTGTTTCACCATACGCGTTACGGGTAGATTCACTCTCCCTTCCTCAGTGGTCAAGTGTCTGCCTGCTCTGCCTCCATTTTTATCCATTCCTTTAATTGCTTCCCAAATCTCGGACACCTGTTGTTCATACTACTCCCAGTTGGCCAGGGAATCCTCCCACATAATCGGGGGATAATTCTATACAGCCTTGAAATTTTTTATTTATTTTTTTATTTATTTTTTCTTCTTGCAGTTTCCATGCGTTTTTTTGGGGACACATGCGTTTTTTGGCCCAGATGTCCCAATTGGTGTGATATATCATTGTGTGAAATATAAACTTGATATCTGATTGCTAACACTTATAAAATGACTTTTTATAATAAAATATTATTAAACAAATTTTCAAGATTAAAATATCAATATAAGAATGTAAAACAATAAATAATAAATGTGAGGAATCTTGAAAGTTTCATAGGAATCCTAGAGTTTGATACAATTATTCGGATTTGATAGAGAAAGAAGGGTGGGTATCTCGGAGCCAAGGACACGTCGCAGCGCCGATAAACGGCCTAGCATGCGAAGTGCCGTCGGCCACGAGACACATAAATCCAAAAATTTCCAACTCCGAATTAAGGCCTTTCGGTTGTAGAGATCCAAATTCATAAATGCGTCTGGATTCTATCCTAGACATTTGTCTGATAAAATCACCGCCTCTCCAGTGTTTCTCCACGTTCTCCAGTGCCGTAAACACCAGACTTGATGGATCCTGATTATGCATCTCTTTATAATGTTTTGATAGGGAATGTTTATCATAACCCTTCCTGATGTTGGCAATATGTTCGGCCACTCTTTTTTTGAATGGCCTCTTGGTACGTCCTATATACTGTCTGTTACAGGGGCACTGGAGAAGGTAGATAACTCCACTGGAGTCACATGTAAGACAATCTATCTCCCAATTAAAATTGTTCTGAGTCGAGGGGACATTAGTCGTCAGGCGGGGTTTTTTATTCATTCTACAACCCATACACCTTCCACATTTATAAAAACCCTTCAAACTCAGCCAAGTTCCTGAAAAACTCAACTTATTCTGTTTCCACGGTTTTACGGTAGGGGCCACCTTGATACCTAGATTGGGTGCCCTAGTGAAGGTAATCGTCGGAACAGTCGGGAGTAAGTATCCCACAATTTTGTCATTCAACACATGGTGCCAATGGGTTTTAATAATTTTCTGAATCTTCCTATAATTCTCATTAAATGGAAGAACAACTCTCATGGCTTCTTCTTTATTTTGTGTTTTATCTTTCTCATTATCTATCTCATTTTTATCTTTATTGTCCTCCTTATTAAAGAACTCTCTTCTATCTAATTTCCTAATTTGATTCAGTGACTCCTCCACTAAGTTTTCAGGATATTCCTTCTCAATAAATTGTCTTTTCATCTCAATGGCTTCCATCTCAAAAGTATGTCCCTCTGTGCAGTTCCGCTTAATCCTACGGAACTGACCAGAGGGAACATTTGTCAGCCATTTCGGCAGGTGACAGCTAGAAAAATCAATATAACTATTTCTAGCTGTGGATTTACAAAATGTCTCACATATATATTTATTACCAGATTGTGTGATTAATAAATCCAAGAATTCGGTGCTCTCCTGTATGTTTGAGGTAAAGACCAGATTAAAATTATTAATATTAATTGTTTCTAGGAATTTTTCCAATTCTTCTTTACTCTGTTTCCAGATGAAGATCACATCATCTATATAACGGCGCCACAGGGCCAGATCCGTCCCCAGCCTCGGCTTGATGTGGTTATATTCCCACTCAGCCAAGAACAAATTAGCATAGCTGGGGGCGAATCTGGTCCCCATGGCGGTACCCCGCTTCTGCAGGAAGAATTCCCCCTCAAAAAAGAAGTAGTTGTGGCTCAAGATATACTCTATTCCTTTCGTTATAAACTCTTTTTTTATTGCTCCATACGAGCCATCTCTTATTAATTGCATTTTTACAGCATCAATTCCTTGCTGATGTTCAATCACAGCATAAAGTGATTGAATATCAAGTGTGCCCATAATCCATCCAGACTGGACATCTAGGTTTTCCAGAATCTGTATGATTTGGGTCGTATCCTTGATATAGGAATTGGTTTTCTTAACTGTTGGCTGTAACTGCACATCTATATATTTGGACAGGTTGGATGTGATAGATCCAATCCCTGAGACGATAGGGCGTCCTGGGGGATCATTCTGATTTTTATGCACCTTGGGCAGGCAGTAGAAGCATGGTAGCCCCCTCTGCGTGCCCAAAATGAAATCCAGTTCCTGCTGTGATATCGTACCATTATCCAATCCGTCCATACTGTATCTCCTGAGCTCCAACTCAAATCTCTCGAGGGGGTCTCCCCCCAATTTTTGATAGGTCTCCCCATCTGAGAGTTGTCGGAGACATACCCTATTATAATTAATTGTGTCCATCACCACTACCGCACCTCCCTTATCCGCGGGGCGTATAGTGATGGAGTGTTTTTTTTTGTAGTTGTTTCAATGCCTCAAACTCTCCTCTGGTAAGATTGTTTGTGGCTCTTGGTCTAGCTTTTAGTTTGCAAATATCTTCCTCTACACACTTCTGAAAGGCTCCTATTTCTTTGCTGATTTCACTCCTTGGGAACATATTTGATTTATTTTTTAGGACTTTTTTTTAGGGTTTTTTGTCTTTTTTACGGTTTTTTGAACTATCACTTTCTCATTCCTCACAATTGGATTTTTGATAAAATATTTTTTGAGGGAGATATTCCTTATTAGTTTTTGTACTCCTATATATGTAGAGAATTTATCTTGGCACTCTGTTCCGCAATTTCCTTTGGTGCAGCTTTCGACGATAAGAATAGTTAATCCTTTACTGTAGAAATTTTCTTCTGTATGGCCATACAGTATTATCGGAGGCTTTTCAATGCAGGTACATCACTTGTTTCACCATACGCGTTACGGGTAGATTCACTCTCCCTTCCTCAGTGGTCAAGTGTCTGCCTGCTCTGCCTCCATTTTTATCCATTAGAAAATTTCTACAGTAAAGGATTAACTATTCTTATCGTCGAAAGCTGTACCAAAGGAAATTGCGGAACAGAGTGGTAACTCCCGTGATCTTTGGAACTCCCGCAAAATTTAGACCAGCTTGCTGTATGGAGCGACTGAATAAGCCGGCAGATATTTAAAGTTCCATTGAAGCAATAGGGAGACAGCAGACACTAGACGGTAAGCCAAATATCGATTTAAAGTTTTCTTCGATTCAAAGCTCATATCGACCTTAAAAGGATATGCTATAAGAGACTTTTCACATTATCAGGATTCCTGTGGACACTTTATGAACATATTGCGCTCCCAGTGAATACACCTACAACATTTTCAGTGACATTCAGTTTCCCAAATTGGGATAGAGCGCTAGAAGATAGCGCCCCCTCTTTCCCAAATAACAGCATATACTTGAAGTTTTTTGGTGTGATATATATTATTGAATTTATCGACACTATTGAGTGGTATCGAATATTCTATCGAATATTTCAACATTGAATTTTCTACCATTCAATTTATCGAATATTTTTATCGAATATATTTTTATCGAATATAGTATCGATCATATCTACCACAATATATGTGACTGTAGTGTTGTATATTATTGCTACATTGTTCTTATACATTTTATTACTTGTATTTTATGGGGATTTAATAAATATTTTCTGCACATGTCAATCTGGTTGCCAAGTGTATGAGTGCTCGCTCATTTTCCTATTACTACATTTGCCTTTAAAGAGAGGGTGGGGTGATTCCCTCTATATGAGCTTGCAGCACCATACCTTAACTACTTGCTAGTGAGCCACCACAACCTACCACTATAGTTCAAACCTTTCATAGATTATAACATGGACAAAGTACATCCATGCATCTCTAAGATCTAGAGGCGGCCGTCAACAGCTTGATGATGTGAGATTTTACAATATGACTTATGCTAGCATGTGTACACGTGCACGTGGAAGGTCACTGACAAATACTTGGCTTCCCTTGCTTTGACCACCAGCCTGAAACTCATCCTAACCCTCAGCTCCCCAACTTTGCAACCACAGACAAATTTATCTTTACCTAACTGCTTTAGGCTCTGCCAACTGAATTTGGTTAAAGCTTTGTCCTCTATGGACAATTCCTACTTCTAGGATGGGTCTCTTGAGAATAAGCAGTTCATGCAGTATCTTCCTGCTGGAAAAGCCAGTGATCAGCTGTAGTCCATAAGGAAATCACATTCTTACATACCAAATATTCATGTTATCCCCATCATGTATTCCTTTTTGTGACTATTTATGGCAGGCATCCTCAAACTGCGGCCCTCCAGCTGTTGTAAAACTACAATTCCCACAATGCCCTTCTGTAGGCTGATACCTGTAGGCTGTTCGGGCATGCTGGGAGTTGTAGTTTTGCAACAGCTGGAGGGCCGCAGTTTGAGGATGCCTGATTTATGGGATTTATATGTATTGTATGAAAATATATTTTCACCCCTTCATCCCAATTTTTTGCTAGTCAGCCAGGTCCAATTGTCTATAACTTTATTAAACTTTTTTTTAGGCTATTGTAGACCATTTTGCTATTTTTTTGTAATGATTAACCACCTCAGCCCCCAGTGCTTAAACACCCTGAAAGACCAGGCCACTTTTTACATTTCTGACCTACACTACTTTCACCGTTTATTGCTCGGTCATGCAACTTACCACCCAAATGAATTTTACCTCCTTTTCTTCTCACTAATAGAGCTTTCATTTGGTGGTATTTCATTGCTGCTGACATTTTTACTTTTTTTGTTATTAATCGAAATTTTATGATTTTTTTGCAAAAAAATGACATTTTTCACTTTCAGTTGTAAAATTTTGCAAAAAAAAACGAGATCCATATATAAATTTTGCTCTAAATTTATTGTTCTACATGTCTTTGATAAAAAAAAATGTTTGGGTAAAAAAAAAATGCTTTGGGTAAAAGTTATAGCGTTTACAAACTATGGTACAAAAATGTGAATTTCCGCTTTTTGAAGCAGCTCTGACTTTCTGAGCACCTGTCATGTTTCCTGAGGTTCTACAATGCCCAGACAGTACAAACACCCCACAAATGACCCCATTTCGGAAAGTACACACCCTAAGGTATTCGCTGATGGGCATAGTGAGTTCATAGAACTTTTTATTTTTTGTCACAAGTTAGCGGAAAATGATGATTTTTTTTTTTTTTCTTACAAAGTCTCATATTCCACTAACTTGTGACAAAAAATAAAAACTTCTATGAACTCACTATGCCCATCACGAAATACCTTGGGCTCTCTTCTTTCCAAAATGGGGTCACTTGTGGGGTGGTTATACTGCCCTGGCATTCTAGGGGCCCAAATGTGTGGTAAGGAGTTTGAAATCAAATTCTGTAAAAAATGACCGGTGAAATCCGAAAGGTGCTCTTTGGAATATGGGCCCCTTTGCCCACCTAGGCTGCAAAAAAGTGTCACACATCTGGTATCTCTGTATTTAGGAGAAGTTGAGGAATGTGTTTTGGGGTGTCATTTTACATATACCCATGCTGGGTGAGATAAATATCTTGGTCAAATGCCAACTTTGTATAAAAAAATGTGAAAAGTTGTCTTTTGCCAAAATATTTATCTCACCCAGCATGGGTATATGTAAAAAGACACCCCAAAACACATTCCTCAACTTCTCCTGAATACAGAGATACCAGATGTGTGACACTTTTTTGCAGCCTAGGTGGGCAAAGGGGCCCATATTCCAAAGAGCACCTTTCGGATTTCACAGGTCATTTTTTACAGAATTTGATTTCAAACTCCTTACCACACATTTGGGCCCCTAGAATGCCAGGGCAGTATAACTACCCCACAAGTGACCCCATTTTGGAAAGAAGACACCCCAAGGTATTCCGTGAGGGGCATGGCAAGTTCCTAGAATTTTTTATTTTTTGTCACAAGTTAGTGGAAAATGATGATTTTTTTTTATTTATTTTTTTCATACAAAGTCTCATATTCCACTAACTTGTGACAAAAAATAAAAACTTCCATGAACTCACTATGCCCATCAGCGAATACCTTGGGGTCTCTTCTTTCCAAAATGGGGTCACTTGTGGGGTAGTTATTCTGCCCTGGCATTCTAGGGGCCCAAATGTGTGGTAAGGAGTTTGAAATCAAATTCTGTAAAAAATGACCTGTGAAATCCGAAAGGTGCTCTTTGGAATGTGGGCCCCTTTGCCCACCTAGGCTGCAAAAAAGTGTCACACATCTGGTATCTCTGTATTCAGGAGAAGTTGAGGAATGTGTTTTGGGGTGTCTTTTTACATATACCCATGCTGGGTGAGATAAATATCTTGGTCAAATGCCAACTTTGTATAAAAAAAATGGGAAAAGTTGTCTTTTGCCAAAATTGATATTTTTAATTTTCTTCTCACAAAGTCTCCCGTTCCGCTAACTTGGGACAAAAATTTCAATCTTTCATGGACTCAATATGCCCCTCACGGAATACCTGGGGGTGTCTTCTTTCCGAAATGGGGTCACATGTGGGGTATTTATACTGCCCTGGCATTCTAGGGGCCCTAAAGCGTGAGAAGAAGTCTGGAATATAAATGTCTAAAAAATTTTACGCATTTGGATTCCGTGAGGGGTATGGTGAGTTCATGTGAGATTTTATTTTTTGACACAAGTTAGTGGAATATGAGACTTTGTAAGAAAAAAAAAAAATAATTCCGCTAACTTGGGCCAAAAAAATGTCTAAATGGAGCCTTACAGAGGGGTGATCAATGACAGGGGGGTGATCAATGACAGGGGGGGTGATCAATGACAGGGGGGGTGATCAGGGAGTCTATATGGGGTGATCACCACAGTCATTGATCACCCCCCCTGGAAGGCTCCAGGGAGACGCCTGTATGTGTTTTGCGGATCCGATCCATCTATCAGTGGATCCGTAAAAATCATGCGGACATCTGAATGGAGCTTTACAGGGGGTTGATCAATGACAGGGGTGTAATCAATGACAGGGGGGTGATCAGGGAGTCTATATGGGGTGATCACCACATTCATTGATCACGCCCCTGTATGGCTTCATTCAGACGTCCTTATGCGTTTTGCGGATCCGATCCATCTATCAGTGCATCCGTAAAAATCATGCGGACATCTGAATGGAGCTTTACAGGGGGGTAATCAATGACAGGGGGGTGATCAGGGAGTCTATATGGGGTGATAACCACAGTCATTGGTCATGCCCCTGTAAGGCTTCATTCAGACGTCCGGATGCGTTTTGCGGATCCGATCCATCTATCAGTGGATCCGTAAAAATCATGCGGACGTCTGAATGGAGCTTTACAGGGGGGTAATCAATGACAGGGGGGTAATCAATGACAGGGGGGTGATCAGGGAGTCTATATGGGGTGATCACCACAGTCATTGATCACGCCCCTGTAAGGCTTCATTCAGACGTCCAGATGCGTTTTGCGGATCCGATCCATCTATCAGTGGATCCGTAAAAATCATGCGGACGTCTGAATGGAGCTTTACAGGGGGTTGATCAATGACAGGGGGGTAATCAAAGACAGGGGGGTGATCACGGAGTCTATAAGGGGTGATCAGGGGTGATCAGGGGCTAATAAGGGGTTAATAAGTGACGGGGGGGGGTGTAGTGTAGTGTAGTGGTGCTTGGTGCTACTTTACTGAGCTACCTGTGTCCTCTGGTGGTCGATCCAAACAAAGGGGACCACCAGAGGACCAGGTAGCAGGTATATTAGACGCTGTTATCAAAACAGCGTCTAAAATACCTGTTAGGGGTTAAAAAAATCACATCTCCAGCCTGCCAGCGAACGATCGCCGCTGGCAGGCTAGAGATCAACTCGCTTACCTTCCGTTCCTGTGAGCGCGCGCGCCTGTGTGCGCGCGTTCACAGGAAATCTCGCGTCTCGCGAGATGACGCATATATGCGTGACTGTGCGCAGCGCTGCCACCTCCGGAACGCGATCCTGCGTTATGCGGTCCGGAGGTGGTTAAAACCTTTTTAATCAAATAATATATTTTTTCTGAAATATTGGCTTTTAGTAAGTTTAAGCTTATGTTTTATTCATTTTCTTTTTAATCGTTGAAATATGAGATGCCTTAGGGCTCATTCTCACGAACGTGTGCTGCCCGTTGCATATATTGCGGACCGCATTTGCGGATCCGCAATACACGAGCACCGTTCCGTGGCCATTACGCATCACGGATACGGACCCATTCATTTCAATGGGTCCGCAAATCTGGAGATGCAGAACAGAAGCACGGAACAGAACACTACAGTAGCACTACGGAGTGCTTTCTGGGGTTCCGGAACGGAAGGATCGCGGACCCATGCAAGTGAACAGTGCCCGTGCCTGTGCATTGCGGACTGCAATTTGCGGACCACAGAATGGGCAAGGCTTCACACGTTCGTATGAATGAGCCCTTAGTTAGCCTTTCTGTGCCAGTGATGAATAGATACTTAGTAGGCATGTGGTACATGCCCTAATAGGGCAACCAGTATGTGTTGCTCATGCCGCACATTCCCGGGCGAACGGTTACTGCTTCTACCAACAGCCTAGTAACCGGATACTTACACCACAGGTCTTGATCTCTACCGAGGTTCTCCTTATTTTCCTGGCTAGTCATATTCCTGGCTAAGTCATATTACCAGGAAAGTGGAGCCTGTCAATGAAGTCAGGTCTGACAGTCTATTCAAATGGTAATCAGACTCCAGTGCATTGCCTATTGATTGAGGTTAAGGCCTCATGCACATGACCGGTTGTCCACAAACCACAGAACCCAGGGGCGTAACTAGAAGTGACTGGGCCCCACAGCAAATATTTGTAAGGGCCCCTCCAGCGCGCTTCGCACCTCCCTCCTCCTGTGTAAACCCCACTCCTTTGGCACAGTGTAGCGGTATACTGTATATTGTGTGGCACAGTGGATGCTATATGTGTATAACATAAACATATTTCATATGAAAACTTACAGTTACTTGACCCTTGGGGATCTCGGACACCACTTCAACACTTGGCTGGGGGCTCGGCGGAGCTGATGTTGCTCTTTATCCTAATGAGAAAGATTTCATAATAAGGATTTGGAAAGGGGCAGAGGGATAGCAGAGCAGGGAGAGGCTGGTGCTGCTACTAGGGGGTCATACCATGGGGGAGTAATAAAGCCCACTATAATGCCCCCCCCCCCCAGTAGTAATAATTCTCCTTATATTGTGACAGTGCAAAAATACCCCCTTTTAATGCCCCCAGTTGAGCTAATGTCCCCATAGTGCCCCCATAATTTCCCAGTATAAAATACCCCTATATAGTGCCCCCAGTAAATTCCCCCATAGTGCTCCTCTCCCCCCTTCCTGCTAGCGCGCCCCATAATGTACCAGTATAAAATGCCCCATATATAGTGCCCCAGTAGATGCCCCTCAGTGTCCGGCCTCTAATAGGCTGCCGGCCTAGTGTCCCCCATAATGCCCCCCAATAATGTGCCAGTAAGTGTCCCCATAGATGCCCCCCCATCATGTGCCAGTATCAAGTGCCTCTCTCCTCCCCCCCACATGTCCCAGTATCATAGTGCCATCTCCCCCCCATGTGCCAGTATCAAGTGCCTTTCTCCTTCCCACCCCTATGTGCCAGTATCATAGTGCCAAACCCCCCCCATGTGCCAGTATCAAGTGCCTCTCTCTTCCTACCCATGTCCCAGTATCATAGTGCCATCTCCCCCCAAAAAAAGTGCCAGTATCAAGTGCCTCTCTCCCCCCATGTGCCAGTATCATAGTGCCAAACCCACCCATGTGCCAGTATCAAGTGCCAACCCCCCCCACATTCCAGTATCAAGTGCCTCTCTCCTCCCCCTCATGTCCCAGTATCATAGTGCCATCTCCCCCCCCACAAAAAAAGTGCCAGTATCAAGTGCCTCTCTCCCCCCCATGTGCCAGTATCAGGTGCCTCTCCCCCCCATGTGCCAGTATCAGGTGCCAACCCCCCCTCTCCCCCAGGTGCCAGTATCAGGTGCCAACCCCTCTCCCCCCCATGTGCCACTATCAGGTGCCTCTCTCCCCCCCAGGTGCCAGTTTCAGGTGCCAACCCCCCTCCCCCCAGGTGCGAGTATCAAGTGCCCCCCGCTCCCCCCATGGCAGTAACAGTCGGGTATTAAAAAAATAAAATAAACACTTCTACTTACCTCCATGTCAGCGATGCGATGCAGCCTCTTCCTGTGTCCCGCCCTGTATGTCCATTTATGGAGTCAGTGCTTGTATTTCAGAAAAGTTTCTGCTGGGATTCGAACCCATGACCTTCTGTATCAGAGGCAAAGCACCTAACCACAAGACCATAAGAGCTGCCTTGTTGCTGACTGAAAACATAGAAACATAGAATGTGTCGGCAGATAAGAACCATTTGGCTCATCTAGTCTGCCCAATATACTGAGTACTATGGATAGCCCCTGGCCCTATCTTATATGAAGGATGGCCTTATGCCTATCCCATGCATGCTTAAACTCTTTCACTGTATTTGCAGCTACCACTTCTGCAGGAAGGCTATTCCATGCATCCACTACTCTCTCAGTAAAATAATACTTCCTGATATTACTTTTAAACCTTTGCCCCTCTAATTTAAAACTATGTCCTCTTGTAGCAGTTTTTCTTCTTTTAAATATTCTCTCCTCTTTTACCTTGTTGATTTCCTTTATGTATTTAAAAGTTTCTATCATATCCCCTCTGTCTCGTCTTTCTTCCAAAAAATATGAGACTTCTACTGTTATAGCTGGCTAAGTGTACATCTATACACATGACAGCTGCTCATATATAGAGATATAACAGAGCTGAGTGTGCTGGGACAGCTGTCATATAGAGATATAGCAGTGCTGGGTGTGTTGGGGCAGCTGTCATGTGTATAGATGTACACTTAGCCAGCTATAACAGTAGAAGTCTCATACTTTTTCAATCAGTTGCAATGCAGCCTTTATGGCTGTGAGGATAAATGCTTTGCCACTGATACATTGGAGGTTGTGGGTTCGAATCCCAGACACATCAGGAGACTTTAGGAGACAGTAAGATTAGATTACATTAGCGAGGGGGCCTGGTCAGCCGCTGCTGCTATGAAGGGACCCTGAAAATTAAGACAAGAATCAATATTTAACTAACTTGAAAATAAACTGTCACACACGCTGCCGGGGTGCCGGGCCCCGAAGCAGCTGCTTCCCCGGTAGTTACACCAATGGCAGAACCACAAATCACTGATTACTACCGTGGGCATGCTGCCATTTTCTTTTTCTCTTAAAAAAAAAAGTCCTATTCTTGTCCGCATAAAATGTGGTTTAGATGCAAAACAAAAATATGGTCATACAGAGAATGATTATAATTTTTTTACTTGATTCTGACTATGCTCCTGCCCTGTGGAATGTTTGCCTGGTAACTGTTGTTCTTCTACTTGTTCTAAACCTTGGCTCTGTTCTTGACTATACTATGGTCTTATCTGGCCTGTACCATCTTGCCTCTCTTCAAGTTGCAACCTTTGTCTCTTTTCCTGGTTGTTCCAGGAATTCATTTGAACTTTTTTGTCAGTCAAGGCATGGTGAATCACACTAAGAAAAGGCCCCCCTGGATGCTTTTGTAGAACATGACCTGGTGGGTCAACACAGTCTGCCACTTTAGGAAATCATGATTTGTGTCACGAACCAGCGGGTGTGAACCCACTGTGCCACGTGTCCTACCTCCTCTAAGGTCGTGTCTAAGTGAACCCCTCAGTCTTCACAGTACCCCTGATGGTGGGAATAGATTTTCCTGAGAGGAACACCAGGTCGCTACCTCTTGAGGAGTATAGACACACGAGGCAGCTGGTCCAGGCAGACCAGGAGGTAACTGAGAAAGGTACCAGAGGTATAGGTGTTGTCAGCAGGCTGAGTTGTTACCAGGAGCAACAGTGCAGGACCGAAGGATGAGGCAGAGGTGAAGTCAGACAGGTAATAGGTCAAGGCAGGCGGCACAGGTACAGGTCAGGCAACCCATGTCAGCAACAGGAGAGTCAAGGCAAGCAGGCAGGGATCAAACAGGTAGCAGAGTCCAGGAACACAAGCAGATATCAGAAACCTTAGCAGGACACAAGGACCTTGAAACTGAGGCATCTGGGAATGGGGCTTAGCCACCTATATATGTGCAGGAGGGCTAGGATTGGTTGGCGAGGACACATGATCCAACCCATAAAACACAGGAAGTGACACGCGCCGGCCCTTAAGGAAATGCTGCAGGAAACAAGCAGCAAACATGCTGTGGCCAGGGCTGAAAGGAAACACTGGCAGCAGATCACCGCTGAACACGGCGCCCGGGACCGCGGCGGTAAGCAGGGGAACAGCGGCGCACAGCAGCAGCTGTTACAATTTGCCCTGCAGAATAGCAGGACATAAGTAAAGTACAGAGATATCCGCCTATAACTTTCCATGAATTTCTCATGATACAAATTCCAAAACTTCTAGAAAACCATTGGATAGCCACACATTTATCATCTACATCTCCTGTCCTGAGTATTGCACCATAATTTTTTCAAGGCTGGAAATCTCGGTTCTTACACATGTTGGGATTTGTCAAGCTAAGAGGAAAAGAAAGGAAGGTAACACAACAAATTTAAAAAGGTGGCTTCCCCAGAATTCACACTTTAGTTGGATTTCAACACCGTTACACCATCTACGTGATCATCATACCTTGCTCCATGTCCTCCATATTCTGGTCATTCACATATCATCTGCAGCATAAATGTTCTCCATAGCCTTCATTATTGTTTCATATCGACCCTAGTACCTCTCCCCTGACACACCTCTATTAATGGACAGACACTTCTCTTCTACAAGAATGGTATATCTCCTGAACAGCTAAAAAAAACATGCAGAGGACAAGCTAACTATAGCAGCCTGTGTAATGACCCAAAGTGCCATTACCACTTTTTTTCACCTTGCTACTGTCTCCAACGCGCTAACTTATGTCATCAAAATGTATTTTATGTCATCCCTGAATAATGTGCATATTTATTCTTGTGTAACTGTTCATGTTCATGTTCATGTAATTGCTTGGTTTACCACAAGGTGGCAGCATTTCTGGCAAAGCTGTGCTATATAGAGTGGAACCCATCTTCCATTCTATTCCCCTCTCTAGAAAGGGAGGAGTTTTAGCTAGTGTAGGTGAGTGTAACCTACCCCTCAGGTGGAGAGTTTGTAGGTCCAGCTTGTCCCCTTCTGGGGAGAAAGCAGGCCTTGTCCTGCCTGGACAGGCCTTGCCTGTGAGTTTATACATGGTTGCATGTCCTTTCCTGGGCTTGCATTGTCTAAAAGTCAAGCTAAAAGAAGCTTGAAGCCAGGAAGAAGTATTCCTAGTATTACAGTGAGAGTCAGAGTACAGAAAGCTAAGTTACAGCCTAAAACAGAAAGCTAAAAGAAAAGTTCCTATTTAAGCCAGCCAACATAGCAGAGCTGAATGAGTTCAGATGTAGCGTATCTGAGAGTATTTGCCTGCCAGAACTTCATGCCCAAGCTTGCTGAAAACCAAGACCAAATCTGTAAAACTGTTTGGATTACCGTTTACCCAAGTAAAGTTGTTTTGGAACTACATACAAAGCCTGGACTCAATCATTCCTTTATCATCCAAGTTATTTATCCCTTTTTGCACTGCTTTGTCCGACCACGTCTGGGATCCAAGGATATTCTGGTTGGAGCACCGTGACATGTGCATACAACACCTTCAGGGACATTGTAGGCCCACCTACACCACTCTGGCATTCCTACCCTAGGTACTGTATCAACCCCACCAGATTTCAAGGGGACTCAATGTCTTCATTGCTTAACTGCAACTGGCGTCACGACTATTTGCTCTGTAAGAGGGATATATATCGTAAAAACCTCCTAAGGGGCAAGGGATACCCCAGACGCTGGGACTATAGAGCTGCACCTGTCTAAGGTAAAATATTACGGGTGCTTCCATATGTTCAGGTTTTTTTAAACCCAAAATCCGGTGTGGATCATAAAAAGAGAGGAAGCATACTACTTCAACACTTTTTTTAATCCACTCCTGGATTTGGCTATATAAACTACATTAAAACCTGCACGTGCAGCAGCTCCTTTACAGAAATGATTTGGCTCTTAGGTTACTAGATCTTTTTGATTATCCCTATAGATGATCCTTCACCAAAAGCTCTTCACATGTATTGGCTTTTAACATAATCCATTATGACATGGACCCACCAAGCCAAACTGATCCTTTTAGACTCATAAGCATATTCTGTCAGATTATTTATTTTTAGTATCGCGCCTATGGCAAGCTTTCCCTAAGGTAGTTCCTCAAAATGTAGGATGGGCAGCAACAAACAATTTCTGACAGGGCCCTGTCTAACCTAACTCTGGAAGGGGCAAACTAGCAATCGCCTATAGAGAGGATATGTGACACATCTCATTTTTGGGAAGAGATTGCATCATTAAGACAATTCCATATTGCTACAGTCACATACCCATAATCTATAGGGCACACTAGACCATTTTCTTCACTCAAGATTGCCACAACATCCTCTCCATGATCAAATGGATGAGGTGAGTATGTTGTTGTTTTTTTTACCGACATTTCAGGAAAAATAGATTCGTTACCACAAAGCTCCAAGAAATTCAGATTCGTGGTGAAACAAAATTTCCTGAAATTTCGATCGAATTCCACTTAGTTAACTTCTTCATTTTTATCTGTGAGTGCCAAAGTTTCTACATTGCAAAAAATATCTCCGCATCACTAGCAGCACATATTTTGTCTCATACACAGCAAAATTTTCTTCCCAAAAACCTGTTGTAATTTTTCCGCCATTTATAAGTGCATAAATAATCTTATTTTATTGCTTCGTTAGCAGTGTATATTTTGGTTGCAGCCAGGGGACATCCAATTATGCTTTTTGGACCGCTTGTTCAAAACAAGCCACAGTTTTTTCCAATAATACTTTGTGTAAAAACACCGGTAAGGACCTGGAATGTTTTTTTTTATTTTAAAAAGCATAATAAATCAAATGGAGCAGCGTGTTTTTGAACAGGCTGTTTGTTAACATTGTCAACCATACATTTACCTATATCTATTTTTGTCAGTGTCACTGACCTTTTTCACTATTGCTGTCAACAAAAAAGAATTTAAAAATGAAAATAAAATAAAAATTTCAAGTTAAAAAATTACCCTTTTCACCCTCCAGCCCTTTATTATTGGAAAAAATAAACAACAATTTTATCAGCACATCTATAATGACCAAAGCTATAAAAACTATCCCATTACCTACGTCACATGGTGAATTGTGTAAAAAAAAAGTAACTAAAAGTAATGCTAGAACTGCTATTTATTTCACCTCGCTTCCCAAAATTGGAATAAAAAACAATTAAAAACTTCTTTGTACCCCCAAAATGTTGCCAATAAAAACTACAGCTCATCCCACATAAAAGAATAAAAATAAAGCTCTACCATAGCTCCATCTATGGAAATATACAAATTACAGCATATATGTGCTGAGACACCAAAATAAAGGACTTTCTAATAAACAAATTTTATTGTGCAAGAGTAGTGAATCAACCTCCAAAAAAAAAGCTATCTTGTCATATCTGTTGGTGAACTATAAACAAACAAACTAAAAACAAAAAAAAACACTGACAGAATAGCTGTTTTTTGGCTACCTTACCCCCCAAAAAATGTTATAAAATAAAAAAATCGTTGTCCACAAGCCTCAACAAGTAGAGAACATGTCTCATGATTTTCGTTTCCTGGGGAGCATTAGGTGGATCAGGAGAGTTTTTTTTTATTTCTTTATTGACTTACTTATTGTCACATCAAGATAGACTGAATTACTTCTGGAACGGTAATGATTACCCGTACAGACAATTACAGATAATGTGGTGACGTCTGCACTTCGTAACTGGACCGGTTTCTTACATTCCTTCCTTGAAGTATATGGCTTTCCACACTTGGTGTCACATTTAGGTGTCTCCCAGACTTTTCTATGAGAAAAGAAACGACTGAAAAAAAGATGCATTCAAAAACATGCAATAAAAAAAGCCACAAAAAAGATTCATGATGTTTTTAATTATTTAAAAAAATTCCGAAGAAAAAACCCATTGGTGCCCATGGATCTGAAGGCCAACCTGTCACCATGAAAATGCATTGCAACCTGCAGGCAGCATGTTATAGAGCAAAAAGAGCTGCACAGAATAATATACCGTATTTTTCGCTTTATAAGACGCACTTTTCCCTGGGGGGGAAATGGCTGTGCGTCTTATAAAGTGAATACTAGTGAGTGCTTCAATTATGGAAGCTTCCACTAGTATGCATTAGGTACCAGGTGAGGGGAGTGAAGCACTGCGAGCACTTCCTGTACTCAGCCTCCCTTAAATTCCTTCCTGGGGCCGGCGCTGCACTGTCCTGACCCCATACAGAGTCAGGACATAGTGCGCGCACTATGACATGATGCTGCACGCAGTCAGGTGACTGTGCAGCGCCGGCCAGAGAAGACAGTAGAGCGTGACTTCTAAAGAGACCGCCGGACTCGGAGCAAAGCCGCAGTGCAGGAGAGGTAAGAGAAGTTTTTTTTATTTTAAGGTCTGATCTGAGGTCTGATGGGGGTCTGAAATGGAGGGCTGAAATGAGGTCTGAAGAAGGTCTGATGGGGTTCTGATGAGGTCTGATATGAAGGTTTCATGAAATATCCTGATATGAAGGTCTCATGTGATGTCCTGATATGGTGGGTCTGATGTAATGTCCTGATATGGGGGTCTAATGTAATGTCCTGATGCGGGGTTCTGATGTGATATCCTGTTATGGGGGTCTGATGTAATGTCTTGGGGGTCTGATCTGAGGCTCTGATATGGGAGTCTGATCTGAGAATTTGATATGGGGGTCTGATCTGAAGTCTGAAGGGGGTCTAGTATGGAGGTCTGAAATGGAGGGATGATATGAGGTCTAAAGAAGGTCTGATGGGCATTTGATGAGGGTCTGATATGAAGGTCTCATGTAATGTCCTGATATGGGGGTCTGATGTGATATCCTGTTATGAAGGTCTTATGTAATGTCTTGGGGGTCATATCTGATTATTTGATATGGGGGTCTGATCTGAGGCTCTGATATGGGGATCTGATCTGAGAATTTGATATGGGGGTCTGATCTGAGGATCTGATACGAGGTCTGATGAAAAATATTTTTTTCTTATTTTCCCTCTTTTAAATCCTGGGGTGCGTTTTATCAACAGGTGCGTTTTATAAAGCGAAAAATATGGTATAGCTTTATGGGAATAAAATCTGTAAAACTTGTAATTTATACATTTAGTGGGAAATCATTGTTCCTCCTACACCAGATTTTGGCATAGAAAAGTTGCAAATTGACTGGAATTGTCATCTTTCAATGCCTTTGTGAGTTTTGTAGCCACAGTTGGCAATTTACACTGCCCTTGTCAACTACAGCAGCTCCACATCGGATTCATTACGAATCTCACAAAGATTTGTCTGCCAAATAAATCCAAAGTTTTGGTAATTCATTTTGGAGAAATCACTTAAAAAATGTGCCAATGCCATTTTACTATAAAAAAATTCTGGGGAAAACAGGAGGGAGGATGAAGATGAAGGATCACATGACACTGGGAGGGATGCTGCCAGCAAAATGCCAATCTGTGCACAGCTTACGATCTGAAGCATATGTTTTGGATATGTCTGCCAAAAATACAATTGCAGACACAAACCAGTAATTTAGGGGTGACAGTGATATAATTAAGTTCTGGAGATTTTGGGTTATATCAGGGAAAGCAACAAACAATATTTTTTTCTGGAAATTGACAGCCAGACAGTTTTTTTTTTTTACATTTCTACAGTTTATTGGATTATTGCCAGCACATCCAGCATCAATAGCATATACTCTGCTGCAAATGCTGAGCAATCATCCCCCTCCTTTTTTTAAAAACCAATCACTTAAAATTATCAACAGTTTGCAATTGGACATTTCAGCACATTCATACATTGTATTCCATCCAGTTACAGCAAATGCATTTTACTTCAAAAACTTCATTAGTATACCCATGCTATTGAACACATTTTGCTGCAATAACTGTATCAGAATACTTATTTTAGTTAACATTCTGTATTACTTCAAGGTATGATGCAGTTACAGCAAACACATTTTATTGCAATAACTGCATTAATACCATTGCAAATTGTCAATACCAGTGTGCAGTGTGTTTGTAGCAGGGGATTGAAATTGAATTTTTCCTCTGTCTATAAGTTACAAAATAAAATTCTACTGTTTAAAGGTGTTTTCTGGGACCTGCTACTTGAAGAGAAGGCCGTGCTCCGTGCAAGTTCATCCTTTCCTTCATTGTTTACCTGCTCGCAGTTGACAGTGCAGAGGTGAGCAGGTGTATGTAATTACATCACATTCACTTCAATGGGACAGCTCTGTAGTATACACTTGAATGGGATCGAGCCATCTCATAGAAGTGAATGGTACAGCTTGTAGTTACATCTGCGTTATGCTGTGACGTGGATGGCGAGCAGGTAAACAATGAAAAGAAGCAACAAACTGCTCTCACACGGAGCGTGGCCTTCTCTTCAACCAGCTGATTGGCGGCGGTGCCGGGTGTCGGATCCCCGCCAATCTGATAGTGATGACCTATCCTGAGGATAGATCATCAATATTAAATTCCCGGGAAACCCCTTAAAGTAAATTTGACATTTAGACCACAATATAAAATATCTGATAAATGAAAAAGTTTAAAATGAAAACCCATGCCTCATCATCTGAGTCAGAATTTGGGTAGCAGTCCAAACAGCAGTAGCAGCACCAGCCATCCAGCCAGTAGTATTAGTAGTAGTAGACTACAGTTCTCCCTGTATTATTATTGAGAACACTCCTCCTCTCAGTCACGGTAGTACTCATGGCTTGAATCTCTTAAACATACTGCCAAAGCCAGATCTGCTTCTATTATGGTCAGTCAGCTCAGGATCTGGTGATGTCGCTGATACTGTGAATGCAGGCCCAAAACAGGCCAAACCTAAGCCACTGCTGTTATAGTTCTGCCTTGTGTGAGCTCTGAAGTTTGGTGGATCGTCTGCTCCAGCTCATCTCTAGATAAGTCCTTTTTCCATTTTTCCTTCTGTATCTGTTTTGACTAGGCCTCTAGGGAGACGCTAGCTCCTTCGGTTGTTTGAAGGAGCTGGGTGTCTCTTTCCCTCTTCCTTAAAGCTGAGGGTTTGGTTCAGTGTGTTTTAGCCTTAGCTACGTGGGCATGGACATGTGCATGTCTACCACCGAGATATGCACATGGGCATAGCAGCTTAGGGAAAGTGTTTTAGGGATTGCTAGGAGGTGACCCATTTGTTCCCTAGCTTTTGGGGCCTAATCAGTTGTTTTTTTATTGCTTTGTCATGTTCTGTTTCCTTCCCTTATCTTAACTACCGTGACATGGGGGGGGGGGGGGCAAACAGGGCAATTTCCCAGGTCCCCTGCTGTTTGAAAGTTAAATGGGCTGACTGTGGGAGTCTTTTTTCCTCCACATGATCCCTGTGACCAGCACTCTAACATGCTGCAGCGGTCCGCTGCTGTCCACCCCGCACAGTCTCCCTGTCTCACCAGACCTCAGTCACTGCACAGCATTAGAATCCTGCTGCCACACACATCGGACGTTCTGGTGGGCGGGGCTAACATAGCTCCGCCCCATACATTGCCTGTACTTGCTCCAGGCTGCAAGGCTCAAACCTCAGACTGGGATGACTGGGCCTTCTGCTGGCTAGGACCTCAGCTGCTGGACTGCAGGAGATCCCAGGACCCTGTCTTATGAAATCACCTGGTAAGTCCATCCAAGCATGCAGCAGTGTCTGTGGAGGGGGTGCAGGGCTGCTGATGGCCCCTCTCATTGTAACAGCCCTGCAATGCCCTGAAGTATTGATGGCCACTGATCTGTGAGAGTTCCCTCTGTGAGCACCCTGTTCCCCCTCTGTGAGTGCCCTGTGCTACCTCTGTGAGCTCCTTGTGCCCCCTGTGTGAGCGCCCTGTGCCCCCTCTGTGAGCGCCCTGCGCCCCCTGTGTGCGCTCCTTGCACCCCCTGTGTGCGTTCCCTGCATGCGCTCCGTGCTACCCCTGTGTGTGCTCCGTGCAACCCCTGTGTGCACTCTGCGCAACCCTTGCGTGCTCTACGTGCGACCCCTGTGTGTGCTCCCTGTGGCCTTTGTGCTGCCAGTGGGAGTTGTGTGTACTCCCTCTACCTCCTGTGTCCCCCGTGTGTGCTCCCTGTGCAGACATCCCAACCTGCAAAAACTCATTTCAGGGAGGTGCACTTATCATTTCAGGGAGGTTTTCCTTTTTATTTCTTTCACAAACTTTTTATTACATTTTCCAAACATATGCAGTATCTGCACACTTTGCTCTGTGGTGTGGAGGACTGGGCTCATTACCCTGCTCCAAATTATCATATTTATGTATATGATTAAAGGGATTCTGTCACCACCTATAAGTCCTGTGAGCTAAACATCTGCTCATGTCCAGGGCAGCATTCTGATTTCTAAGGTGGCCTTATAAAAGCTATTTGTGGCTTTATTCTGCGGAAAAACAGGTTTTACTAACCTGTCAATCATTGAATTAAGGTGCCCAAGCAGGGGAGGTCTGGGGATGCATGGTGCCCGGCCGCACGCATCGCCGTTCGTGCCCAGCGCCGCCTTCTACTCCTCAGTGCCGCCTCTCCCTCCCTCCCCCTCCTCCCACTTTGAGATCCCAGCCTGATGCGCTGTTGCGGACTGCTAACATCGGCTTCTTCTTGCACTGTGCGCACGCGCCGAGAAGGGGACACTGCTACAGGTTGCCGGAAAGGTTTACTGCGAGTAAACTAGAGATGGGAAGTTCGGATCTTTCACATGAATCGGTTCATTCACTGAGCTGACAGCAAGTGAACTGAAGCTTAGGTTGCGCAATGCGCATGCGCGGATGCTTCCATTCACTTGCTGACTCACTGAGTCTGCTCTTGGTCTGAGTCAGGAAGTTTATTCTTTAAAACCCTGTGTGTAATTATCTACCCCACTATAGGAAAAAAACAAGCATCCAGGGGGGGTGAATTTAACACTGGGGTAAATAATATAATTAAAATGGAGGGTTAAATGTGTAAATGTATTTAAAAAAAATACATCTCTCTCAATAGTTATATAGCTACTGAATGAGACAGAAGAAGGGATGAGTTTAACATAAATATCTCCTTGAGAAGCCAATTTGACCCTAAAGGGTTAATTCAACCTGTATCTAAACTCTGTCCTGTCACTTCTCTTATCTCTCTGCTGACTGCCCATCTGTCCCTTAAAGAGGACCTTTCACTTGTAAAAACAATGTGAACTGAGTATGCTGACATATAGAGCGGCGCCCGGGGATCTCACTGCACTTACTATTATCCCCGGGCGCCGCTCCGTTCTCCCGTTATGCCCTCCGGTACCGTTTCTCTTTAAGTTATAGTAGGCAGTGTCTGCCCTTGTCCTGTGGGCATCTCCCCCTCCTAGGCTGCAGCGCTGGCCAATCGCAGCGCACAGCTCACAGCCTGGGAGGTTTTTTTCTCCCAGGCTGTGAGCTGTGCACTGCGATTGGCCAGCGCTGCAGCCTAGGAGAAGGAGACGCCCACAGGACAAGGGCAGACACCGCCTACTATAACTTAAAGAGAAACGGTACCGGAGGGCATAACGGGAGAACGGAGCGGCGCCCGGGGATAATAGTAAGTGCAGTGAGATCCCTGGGCACCGCTCTATATGTCAGCATACTTAGTTCACATTATTTTTACAAGTGAAAGGTCCTCTTTAACCTTATCACTGCTGCAGCCTGGTCATCAGCTTCAGTGTAAACTGTTCCAGTGACTCACGGTTCTTTTAACTCAAAGAATCGAATGAGTCTCTAAGTCGGATCTTTAGATTCTTTTAACCTGTGACTCATTCCATTCTAAGGGCTCTTTCACACCTGCGTTCTTGTCTTCCGGCATAGAGTTCCGTCGTCGGGGCTCTATGCCGGAAGAATCCTGATGGAGTGAAATCCGTTCAGGATGCATCAGGATGTCTTCAGTTCCGGAACGGAACGTTTTTTGGCCGGAGAAAATACCGCAGCATGCTGCGCTTTTTGCTCCGGCCCAAAATCCGGAACACTTGCCGCAAGGCCGGATCCGGAATTAATGCCGATTGAAAGGCATTGATCCGGATCCGGCCTTAAGCTAAACGTCGTTTCGGCGCATTGCCGGAGCCGACATTTAGCTTTTTCTGAATGGTTACCATGGCTGCCGGGACGCTAAAGTCCTGGCAGCCATGGTAAAGTGTAGCGGGGAGTGGGGGAGCAGCATACTTACTGTCCGTGCGGCTCCCGGGGCGCTCCAGCGTGACGTCAGGGCGCCCCAAGCGCATGGATCGTGTGATCGCATTGGACACGTCATCCATGCGCATGGGGCGCTCTGACGCCATTCTGGAGCGCCCCGGGAGCCGCACGGACTGTAAGTATACCGCTCCCCCGCTCCCCGCTCCTACTATGGCAACCAGGACTTTAATAGCGTCCTGGGTGCCATAGTAACACTGAAAGCATTTTGAAGACGGTTCCGTCTTCAAATGCTTTCAATACACTTGCGTTTTTCCGGATCCGGAGTGTAATTCCGGCAAGTGGAGTGCACGCCGGATCCGGACAACGCAAGTGTGAAAGAGGCCTTAGACTCCCTCCTGTAAAGCATGTGACTCAGAGCTGCTTGCCTGAGCTCTGATTGGTTGCAGGCCGGGGTGGGCGGGGAGGGGAGGGGCTGGCTTCCACTCTAGGATCAGATTATGCTCCTCCCTGCTGCAGCGTCTCTCTGCTCTGCTATCTGACTGAGCTCTGATTGGTTGCAGGCCGGGGTGGGCGGAGAGGGGAGGGGCTGGCTTCCACTCTAGGATCAGATTACGCTTCTCCCTCCCTGCTGCCAGCGTCTCTCTGCTCTGCTATCTGACAGCTACAGGTTGCCGGAAAGGTTTACTGCGAGTAAACCTTTCCGGGATATATTGTTTCACATGCGGGTGTCAGGGAGCTGCTATCTAATAGCGGGAGACTCCCTGAACGTCCGGGAGACTTGAGATCCCTGCCTGTGTCCCCTCTGATCCCGGTGTGTGCCCCCTCTGTGAGCTGTGTGTGAGCTCCTTGTGTCCGGTGTGCTCCCTGTGACTCCAGTATGAGTGAGGTCTGCAGCGCTTTTAGGACACCACCAAACAGCGTGCTTGTGACGTGGCTTGTGGTGCTTGTGACGTGGCCGTTCTGCCTTCAATTACCGCATGGCTGTCTGGGCAATAGAGGGCTCTAGTTAAACTATTGAAGACAGCATTGTTTAGGTGGTCTGCATTGTTAATTGGAGGGGGGGGGGGGGCAGAGGCATTGGAGTATAGATCTGAGGTCCAAATTAGCAGTGTCTTTTTTTTTCCAGTAATTGGGGGGAGCAGACCAGGGCTGCTAATAAAGGAATCTGTAAAGCTATGTCACATATTATAACAGTGTCATCCACAGATCCCCCATAACAGTGTCATCTGCAGATCCCCCATAACAGTGTCATCTGAAGATCCCTCATAACAGTGTCATCCACAGATCCCCCATAAGAGTCATCCACAGATACCCCATAACAGTGTCATCTGCAGATCCCCCATAACAGTGTCATCTGCAGATCCCTCATAACAGTGTCGTCCACAGATCCCCCATAACATTGTGTCATCCACAGATCCCCAATAAGTGTCATCCATAGATCCCCCATAACAGTGTTATCCACAGATCCCTCATAACAGTGTCATCCACAGATCCTCCATAACAGTGTCATCCACAGATCCCCTATAACAGTGTATTATACGCAGATCCCCAATAAGTGTCATCCATAGATCCCCCATAACAGTGTCATTCATAGATCCCCCATAAGTGTCATCCACAGATCCCCCGTAACAGTGTCATCCATAGATCCCCAATAGGTGTCATTCATAGATCCCCCATAACAGTGTCATCGATAGATCCACCATAACAGTGTCATTTACAGATCCCCCATAACAGTGTCATCCACAGATCCCCTATAACAGTGTCATCCACAGATCCCCCATAACAGTGTGTCATCCACAGATTCCCCATAGCAGTGTCATCCACAGGTGCCCCATAACAGTGCCATCCACAGATCCCCCATAACAGTGCCATCCACAGATCCCCCATAACAGTGTGTCATCCACAGCATTATCTCCATTTACTGCTATGGAATTGCCAGTCATCAGCTATTTTCAGAACACTCATAGTATAATTGAGGATGGCCATGCATGCACATTGTGCTCTCCCTTCACTTCAGGGGTCCGGATGGGACAACCCATTTTTTTTATGCTTATAAACTGCACCATGAAAAAAATGAAGTGCCCTGGCCATTCTTCATGCGGGTTTCATGTCCAGAATTCCATTTGAAAATCGGCATTAATGAAAATCCACAGCAAAACTGCATCAAAAAGTGTGTTATAAAATGCATCAGAAAAAAAACACATCCAAAAAAACCTGATGCAGATTCTGCATTAGGTTTTTTAAAGCAGGGAAAATACTCTGTGTGAACATACCCGAAGAGGCTGCAGGATCAGCAGTTTACAGGGGAATGGCTAAAGAGAGATAACGTGACGGTGTACAATCAGCTGCTGTGGTTGCAACCGCTGTCCGTGCCTACAAAGTCCTGTCAGACTTCTGGTCCAATATTTCAGTATTTGGGGCCCCACTTTTAATTTTGCCCAGGGCCACACTTTGTCTAAAACCGGCCAGAGACGTGTGTCTTGTACTTAGGCTGGGTTCACACGGGCGTTGCGGGTGCGTTGCGGGAAAAGATCCGGGTGCGTACTGGAAAATGCGTGATTTTTCAGCACAAGTGCAAAGCGTTTTAATGCATTTTGCACGCACGTGAGAAAAATTGGCATGTTTGGTACCCAGACCCGAAGCCGGACTTCTTCACAGAAGTTCGGGTTTGGGATTGGTGTTGTGTAGATTTTATTATTTTCCCTTATAACATGGTTATAAGGGAAAATAATAGCATTCTTAATACAGAATGCTTAGTAAATTAGGGATGGAGGGGTTAAAAAAAATACAAAATAATGAAACTCCCCTCATCTACTTGTTCGCGCAGCCCGGCTCGTCTTCTTTCTTCTTCTTTGAGGACCTGAGAGGAAAAGGACCTTTAAACGAGGTGAGTTTAATTTTTATTAATTTTTTTAACCCCTCCATCCCTAATTTACTTAGCATTCTGTAATAAGAATGCTATTATTTTCCCTTATAACCATGTTATTAGGGAAAATAATAAAGATCGGGTCTCCATCTCGATCGTCTCCTAGCAACCGTGCGTGATAATTGCACCGCATCCGCACTTGCTTGCGATTTTCACACAGCCCCATTCACTTCTATGGAGCCTGCGTTGCGTGAAAAACTCACAATATAGAGCATGCTGCGATTTTCACGCAACGCACAAGTGATGCGTGAAAATCACCGCTCACGTGCACAGCCCCATTGGAGTGAATGGGTCCAGATTCAGTGCGGGTGCAATGTGTTCACCTCACGCATTGCACCCGCATGGAATTCTCGCCCGTGTGAAAGGGGCCTTAGGGTCTTCAAAGAGGCCACCTGATTTGTCAGTAGGGACAACTGTGGCATCAATGTTGTAATCCCTCTGATAATTATCTTAAAGCAGTGTTTACGGTGATGCAAAAGAAGAACAGCTAGAAGAAACTACAGCAAGAGCATCTTGCTGGCAGCCCTGTAGCTGTTGGGGACCAACACGCAGAAGATCCAATAGAAGAGGAAGTGGAGGATGAAGAGCTACTACTCGAGGAAGAAGAGGAGCACGAGGAGGAGGAGTCAATCTGATATTACTTATTATTTCTGTCTTTGCGTTAAAGAGTTTGAAGGATGGGGGGGGGGAATTGAAAAATAAAAAAAAAAGAGAAAGAAACGGAGCACTTTTAAATTCAGGTAGAATTGATTCAAACCTGAATAAAATTTTCTGACCAATTCATTAGAATGATAACCAAAACACATTTCAAAAGTTTGCTCATCTCTATAAAAAAAAAAAAAAATTAAATTAAAAATTTAAATGTCAAGTAAGTTCCTTTATTCCTCTTCAAGCCCTATTATTGGATAAAATGAACAAAACTGGTATCAGCAGATCTGTAATGACCCAAACTTTAAAAATGATCTTGTTACTTATGTCGTATGCTGAGTGGTGTAAATAAATGTAACTAAAAACAACTTTGCCACTGAGTGCTGTAACAACGTCGCCACCCAAAAAGGGAAAAAAAAATCTAACAAATAGCCATGTGTACCCCAAAATGTTACCAATAAAAACACCAGCTTGTCCTGCAAATAACAAGCTTGAACATAGCTCCATCTACAGAAAAATACAAATTATATGTGTGGGGATAGAAAAAATAAAGACCTTTTGTAACTGTTGAGGAAGGGTTGAGACGTATGCATATATGTCCATATATGCATGCATTGACTGCCACATAGGATGATGTGCGCAGATGTGCCCTACATCTGCCCTTGGTGGTCCCTGTGGGACTTATGTGGCCCCTGTGGGGAATATGTGCCCCCTTATATGTGTCCCCTTCAAGTGGGGACATATGTATGTCCCCTGTATGTGATGCCCCAGGTATATGCGAGTGTGGGTGTATATATGGATATGTGTGTATGTATTTGCCACACGTGTCTATGTATATACACTTATGTCAGCATGACAGTATGTATGTGGGCTTATTGCTGCCCATTCATACCCCCGGTTTTGTATGTGTATGTGTTTATAGATGTGCCCCAAGCATCTGTGGATATATAAATGTATTATGTACTCCCAACTCTTATCAACCGTTCATCCCCCATGTTTAGAGAAAAACTTGTGCTGATTAGTGTTGAGCGCGAATATTCGAATATCAAAATTTTTTAGCCAATATCGCCACTTCGATAATTCGAGAATATTTCGAATATAGTGCTATAAATTCGATATTTCGAATATTCGTTTTTTCTTTTTTATTGTTATATTTTTTCTTTCCCACTTCCCTAAAGTTGTTCTTAACTGTCCTTAGGATTCCTGGCTTCCTGGCTGCTCCAGTCAGTGCCCGTTGCCGCTTCTGCCGACTTCCGTGCTCATGGAGCGTCCCCATCACCATGGGAACGTCTCCATATTAGAATGTACTGTCGGATTTGAGATTTACGTTGAAATCGCAATTCGATTAATTCAAGTTATAATAATCGAATTTCGATTTCAACTTAGCACTGCTATATTTCATATTCGTTAATTGCAGCCTAATATGGAATATAGCAGTGCTAAGTTGAAATCGCAATTCGATTATTATAACTTGAATTAATCGCAATGCTATTTCAACTTGGACCTGGTTTACTATGGTTGGCTTGGTAGAATTAGCGAATATGACGAATGTATTCGTCATATTCCTTAAAACGAAGATAACAAAGTATTCTGCATCTTCGTTTTAGCTCCATATTCGTCAACTTCGCTAATTCTAGCAATCAAATAGGAAGGATGACTATAGAGACAGCTGTGTTTAATTCGCTATGCGATTATATTATTTTGCTTTTTTTTTTTTTATAAACTTTCTTATCAACTTTCCTATTTGATTGTTAGTATTAGCGAAGTTGACGAATAGCTAGCTAAAACGAAGATGTAGAATACTTTGTTATCTTCATTTTGAGGAATATGACGAATACATTCATCATATTCGCTAATTCTAGATATCAAACCAATAGGAAAGTAGCCTTAAGTTAAAATCGCAATTATTTAAATCGCATAATAATCGCGATAACTAGAATAATGACGAATATTCGATTTCGACGAATATGAAACAAATATTCTATTAAATATTCTTGAATTTCGTCGAAATCTAGTCCTCTTTTGTTCAGGCCCCAAACAATCAGACTCTCTGGCACCGTTTGTCAGGGGGCTTTCTAACCAGAACCATCATAAACCTGTTTTCCACACCTCTGCCCCATGGCTAAACTCCATGCCCCTACCCCCAGCATTTTTGGGACTAGGGGGGGGGGACTCTAGGGATTTGAGGAAGGCACACTATGATGTCACATGCCTGAGGAGGGGGGAGGTGGGCTGTTTCTGAGGCTGATATAGGAGCCTCAAGCCAGGAAGAGGGGGCCTTTTGGAACTGGACTACAGAGAGAGAGAGACACATGGGAACAGGTCCCTGAAGGAAGAGAGGCCCATATGCCCCTGGAGATGGCTGAGTATACGCTGGCATGGCATTGTATCTCTGCCCTTGCAGTACCAACCATATTTACCTCTTCCCTGCCCAGCAGCATCAACCCCTGTTGGTGAAACCCCCTGCGAATACCCTGGCACTGCATTGTATCTCTGCCCTTGCAGTACCAACCACATTCCCCCTTTCCCTACACTCCTGATATACACCCCATACCCCAATCTACCCCCACCATCATCCCTACTATCCTTCTCCCTGTTATTCACCCCTACCATTCCCCTGTACCCCAGCATTCACTTGCAGGGTATTAACCCTTGCATTGCTGGATCCCTACCCTTCAGTTCCCCTTCACCCTAATCCTACCAGAGTCACTTGCAAGGTATTAACCCTTGCGTTGCTGGATCCCTACCCTATGTCTGTGGCCTGCATTCACCCCTGCAGTGCCACCATTAACCATTCATTGTTCTCTTAGGGATAGAATTAGTTAGGTGGGGTGGGCTGCTAATACATGTGTGTGTGTATTGTATAGTTAGTTTGTGGGTGGAATTTGGGTACCGTGTAGTGTAGTTTAGTGCTGTATTTATAGTACTATTGTTAGTGTATTGCGTGCGTAGTGTATTGTTGGTATTAATAAATACTGTGTTTTATATATAACTATCTGTGTAACGTGTGGTTATTAGCGATAGTTAGTTCAGTAAGGCGCATGCAGCTAGCTTAGTGATTAGCGTAAGGTAAAGGCAAAGTATTGTATTATTGTTATATAAAGGTATAAATAGGTGGAGTCATCAATAGACGGCTCCTCCTATTTATGAATATTAATTATCAATATTTGCATAAATATTGGTGATTAATATTCCCCCTTTACAGTAACAAAAAAAAACATAAAATATAATCGTTTCAACCAGCAAAATAAAGCTACCCTTATACCGAGCAGTGAACGGTGAAAAAAATAGAAAATAAAAATGACTTACAGAATTGTAACCCTAAAAATGAAATAAAAAGTGATCAAAAATCAACAAGTCAACAACATCTTTCATGATTATTTTTTTTCCTGTGGAAAGCTAGTTGGATCAGAAGAGAGTTTTTTCTTTTTTCTTTTTTCCTTATTGTTGCACGTCAAAAAGGACTGTATTACTTCTGGAACTGTAATGATTATCTGTACAGATAATTACAGATAATGTGGTGACATCCGTACTTCATACCTGAACTCAACCTCCTTGAGGTGTGTGGTTTAAGCTTGGCTTCACACACTTTGGAGTTTGAAGTTCGTTGCCTACTTAAAGCCAATAAAGAATGATGAAGTGTGTTTTTTGTGTGTTTTTTTTTGTTCTCAATTTTTTTCTCCATGGCCCTTTTTTTTTTCAAAACCCAGCACGGACTAGGAATGGGATTTCATTTACCGTAGGCGTCTCCCATAGACTCCTTTATGGGAAAAGAAACGTGTGGAAAAAAATGCACTTCCAAAACGTGATAAAAAAATTGCACAAAAAATGAACATTTCATGATGCTTTTTTACAAGTCTGAAAAAATGTGTGTGACGTGTGGTTACAGCTTTTAGAAGAAAAAAATCTGTGCACTTTTTGATGTCGTTTTTGAGCCAAAGCCAAACATAGATCCAGAAGGAAGGAGAAGTACAGTTGTTTTCAAAATTATTCAACCCCCAGTTTGACATTGATTTTGATCATTTCAGTCATCTTGTTTACAATTAAATCAAAGAGGCACTTGTAAGTCAGACAAATATAACATAACATTTATAATGAAATAACCACAAATGTATTTTCTGTGCTCACATCATTATCAGTTTTATTCAACCCCCAAGTGACATTCAATCTTAGTACTTAGTACAACATCCTTTTCCAGTTATAACAGCTTTTAAACGTGACTTTTTGTCATAAATATAGATCTCCTTAAAGAGTTTTTATTGACTTGTATCCTGATTATATATATCCTTTGGATAGGTCATTAGTATCTGATTGGTGGGGGTCTAACACCCAGGACCCCTGCTGATTAGCTGTTTGAGAAGGGACTGGCGCTTGAAGTTCACTTTCATTGGGCTGAGCTGCACCTAGGCCATGTGACCGATGAACGTCACTACTGACACTACTGCAAGTGCAGATGCTTTTTCAAACACCTGACCCGTAGTGATGGACGAACATCTGCCGGGACGGTTTGCAAGCGCGATTGCGCGAACGCGATCAAATGTTCGCGAACCGCAAGTTCGCGGCGGGTCCCATTCATTTTAATGGCAGGCGAACCTGAAAAACCTTCAGCTGATATTTGCAGCCAAGAAATAATTACTAGAAGTGTGCAAATAGTCCCACAACATGGACAGTGACATACCAGATGTATTATTCGAATTTATTATTTTATTATTTTTTTCAATGCAAAATATCAGCAATATAATTTTCGCTTATGCGCATGCACAAATGCACTATATAGAAAGTATATTGGTATATAACACCCTGCTTCAATCAATTTTTATGAAGGACGACTGGTATATCACACCAGTAGAAATGATTTGTTCCAATAACGCTTGTCCCTCTATATACCTGCAGTATCGCAGCAGAACCGCACACAACTGCCGCACAATACAAATGCACTATAATATACTGTCTAACATAACATTGTACAAGGAAGGCAATCCATTAGAATTTACATAAAGATAAAATGTAACCTTTAATAATTTTACTATAAGGGTCCATTCACACGTCCGCAAAACACGGACACCGGCAATGTGCATTCCGCAATTTGTGGACCGCACATCGCCGGCACTATAATAGAAAATGCCTAATCTTGTCTGCAATTGTGGACAAGAATATGACATGCTCTATTTTTTGGCGGAAACGGAAGCACGGATGCGGAAGTGCGGATCCGCAAATGCAGATGCGGACAGCACATTCTGTCCCCATTGAAAATCAATGGGTCTGCACCGGTTCCGCAAAATTGCGGAACGGATGCGGACCCATTTTGCGGACGTGTAAATGGAAAAGATATCCCTCAAAATGAAAATAAATTAAATTATTAAATTTAAGCAAAAAGCATAGATGTGGTCGGCAATAACAAGTGCTCGGCGGCACCAAATCAGAAACCATATGTCCTACCACAATACGGGGGGTTCCAGTGCACATCCATGAATCCAGGAGGGAAAGCAAAAACATCCATCACTGGGCTAGATGATGATGTGGTATTGAAGGACAGGGTGGGCAAAGAACTGTCCCTGATATTGCCCTACAGGGGGGCGCTATTCTGGCCCTGATAGACTAACCACAGACCACCCGCCCTGATAAGAGCGACCACGTCCGGAACCTTACCTTATATAAAAATGGCCCTAGTAAGCCCCTAGCCCCTAGGCCCCTGACTTCCAGGTGATCACTATGTAGATCTATGTGTTTTTGACTCATTATAAAAGTATATTATAAGTATATCGCACCCCTATGTGTATCACACCTATCGATAGCACAACTTTACCAGTCCTTAAAAGGACTTTTGTGGCCCTATTAGCTAGCGGTTTGTGTCCCTAACAGTCTGTCACTGCTCCACACAGCAACCTCTCCGTACACTGGCAAAACACTGAATGTAAAATGGCGGCCAGATCAGGTTTATTTATAAGGTAGGGTGTGTCCATGTGCTGAAACGTCTCAATTGGCTGTCCTGTACCACCTGATGGATGTGTCATGGGTCAAAGTTCTTCACAATGTAAAAGAATATGGTGGGCGCAAATATCTCCATATGTTCACATGTTCGGCGAATCGCGAACACTCAAAGTTCGCCGTGAAACGACCGCCAGGCGAACCACAAGGCCATCTCTATTGACCCGCAGGAATCCCTGGTGTCTGCCCCCCACCGATTAGATACTAATGACTAGGGTTGAGTGAACCCGAACTGTAAAGTATGGGTTCGTACCGAACTTTAGGATTTTTGGACCCCGGGCCCGAACATTTCAGTAAAAGTTCGGGTTCGGGTTTGGTGTTCGGCGCTTTCTTGGCGCTTTTTGAAAGGCTGCAGAGCAGCCAATCAACAAGCGGTTAACTGTCTGACCTTAGAAGCCATCACAGCCATGCCTACTAATGGCATGGCTGTGATTGGCCAGTGCAGCATGTGACCCAGCCTCTATATAAGTTGGAGTCACGTAGCGCTGCACGTCACTCTGCTGTGCTTGGTGTAGGGAGAAGATGCTGCTGGTGATTTCAGGTTCGAGAATAGACTCTTTGCTCAAAATCTGAATCTAACTCAGCGATCTACATACATTGGGCCAGATTTATCATTACTCTGAAAGCTCACTCCACTTTCACATATGGCCAAAGTCAGTTTTAGCCAAGTCAGATTTATGATCGGCCCTTTAATACTGTAATAAATGTGGTTTGACGGTAACAGTTTATCCGTCAGTAAGCAGCTTTACAAAAGTCGCACATCTTTACGAAAAAGTAGCACGTTTTCCGAAAAAGTTGCATGCTCTATTAAAAAGTCTCATAAGATAAGCATGGTCCTCACTGGAGTGAAATTGCGCATTTGTTTGAGACTTTTTTGCGACTTTTTAAATAGTCCCAATAGTAAATCTGTCTAGAGATTCATTTACATAAGAAAACACGCCCACTTTCAGAAAACTGACGAGCATAGTGCAGAGCAGAAAAAAGTCGCAAATTTGAGCGCAGTTTTAGCGTTTGCGCATTTTTTTGTGACTTTTTCAATCCATTATTCTGACTTGAGCTAATGATAAATCTGGCCCCTTGTGTTTTGTGGGTGCAGGGCACAATTTTTTTCCTGCCCTGAACCCTGTAAAGTGATCAAAATAATTTTTTTCTGTGGAAAGCTAGTTGGATCAGAAGAGGTTTTTTTGTTTTTTTTTCTTATTGTTGCACGTCAAAAAGGACTGTATTACTTCTGGAACTGTAATGATTATCTGTGCAGACAATTACAGATAATGTGGTGACGTCCGTACTTCATAACTGAACTCAACCTCCTTGAGGTGTGTGGTTTAAGCTTGGCTTCACACACTTTGGAGTTTGGAGTTCGTTGCCTACTTAAAGCCAATAAAGAATGATGAAGCGTGTTTTTTGTGTGTTTTTTTTTTGTTCTCAATTTTTTTCTCCATGGCTAGAGTTGAGCGAACACCTGGATGTTCGGGTTCGAGAAGTTCGGCCGAACTTCCCGGAAATGTTCGGGTTCGGGATCCGAACTCGACCCGAACTTCGCCCCGAACCCCATTGAAGTCAATGGGGACCCGAACTTTTCGGCACTAAAAAGGCTGTAAAACAGCCCAGGAAAGGGCTAGAGGGCTGCAAAAGGCAGCAAAATGTAGGTAAATCCCCTGCAAACAAATGTGGATAGGGAAATGAATTAAAATTAAAATAAAATAAATTAAAATAACCAATATCAATTGGAGAGAGGTCTCATGGCAGAGAATCAGGCTTCATGTCATAGCAGAGAATCAGGCTTCACGTCACCCACCACTGGAACAGGCCATTGTCAGATATTTAGGCCCCGACACCCAGACAGAGGAGAGAGGTCCCATAGCAGAAAATCAGGCTTCATGGCATAGCAGAGAATCAGGCTTCACGTCACCCACCACTAGAACAGGCCACTGTCAGATATTTTTAGGCCCCGGCACCCATAAAGAGGAGAGAGGTCCCATAGCAGAGAATCAGGCTTCATGTCATGGCAGAGAATCAGGCTTCAAGTCATAGCAGAGAATCAGAATTCACATCACCCACCACTGGAACAGGCCATTGTCAGATATTTAGGCCCCTGCACCCAGACAGAGGAGAGAGGTCCCATAGCAGAGAATCAGTCTTCATGTCACCCACCACTGGAACAGGCCATTGTCAGATATTTTTAGGCCCCGGCACCCAGACAGAGGAGAGAGGTCCCATAGCAGAGAATCAGGCTTCATGTCATAGCAGAGAATCAGGCTTCATGTCACCCACCACTGGAACAGGCCACTGTCAGATATTTTTAGGCCCCGGCACCCAGACAGAGGAGAGAGGTCCCATAGCAGAGAATCAGGCTTCATGTCATGGCAGAGAATCAGGCTTCAAGTCATAGCAGAGAATCAGGCTTCATGTCATAGCAGAGAATCAGGCTTCACGTCACCCAACACTGGAACAGGCCATTGTCAGATATTTAGGCCCCGGCACCCAGACAGAGGAGAGAGGTCCCATAGCAGAGAATCAGGCTTCATGTCATAGCAGAGAATCAGGCTTCATGTCACCCACCACTGGAACAGGCCATTGTCAGATATTTTTAGGCCCCGGCACCCAGACAGAGGAGAGAGGTCCCATAGCAGAGAATCAGGCTTCATGTCATAGCAGAGAATCATGCTTCATGTCACCCGACACTGGAACAGGCCACTGTCAGATATTTTTAGGCCCTGGCACCCAGACAGAGGAGAGAGGTCTCATAGCAGAGATTCAGGCTTCATGTCATAGCAGAGAATCAGGCTTCATGTCACCCACCACTGGAACAGGCCACTGTCAGATATTTTTAGGCCCCGGCACCCAGACAGAGGAGAGGTTCATTCAACTTTGGGTTGCCCCGCAATATAATGGTAAAACAAAAAAAAAAAAAAAAGGATTGAATGAGGAAGTGCCCTGGAGTACAATAATATATGGTTAAGGGGAGGTAGTTATAAATGTCTAATCTGCACAAGGGATGGACAAGTCCTGTGGGATCCATGCTTGGTTAATTTTTATGAACCGTCAGCTTGTCCACATTGGCTGTAGACAGGCGGCTGCGTTTGTCTGTAATGACGCCCCCTGCCGTGCTGAATACATGTTCAGACAAAACGCTGGCCGCCGGGTAGGCCAGCACCTCCAAGGCATAAAAGGCTAGCTCTGGCCACGTGGACAATTTGGAGACCCAGAAGTTGAATGGGGCCGAACCATCAGTCAGTACGTGGAGGGGTGTGCACAGGTACTGTTCCACCATGTTAGTGAAATGTTGCCTCCTACTAACACGTTTCGTATCAGGTGGTGGTGCAGTTAGCTGTGGCATGGTGACAAAACTTTTCCACATCTCTGCCATGCTAACCCTGCCCTCAGAGGAGCTGGCCGTGACACAGCTGCGTTGGCGACCTCTTGCTCCTCCTCTTCCTTCGCCTTGGACTTCCACTTGTTCCCCTGTGACATTTTGGAATGCTCTCAGTAGCGCGTCTACCAACGTGCGCTTGTACTCGCGCATCTTCCTATCACGCTCCAGTGCAGGAAGTAAGGTTGGCACATTGTCTTTGTACCGGGGATCCAGCAGGGTGGCAACCCAGTAGTCCGCACACATTAAAATGTGGGCAACTCTGCTGTCGTTGCGCAGGCACTGCAGCATGTAGTCGCTCATGTGTGCCAGGCTGCCCAGAGGTAAGGACAAGCTGTCTTCTGTGGGAGGCTTATTGTCATCGTCCTGCGTTTCCCCCCAGCCACGCACCAGTGATGGGCCCAAGCTGCGTTGGGTGCCACTCCGCTGTGAACATGCTTCATCCTCATCCTCCTCCACCTCCTCCTCATCCTCGTCCTCCTCGTCCTCCAGTAGTGGTCCCTGTCTGGCCACATTTTTACCTGGCCTCTGCTTTTGCAAAAAACCTCCCTCTGAGTCACTTCTAAGAGACTGGCCTGAAAGTGCTAAAAATTACCCCTCTTCCTCCTCCTCCTCCTCCACCTGGCCCACATCCTCTTCCATCATCGCCCTAAGTGTTTTCTCAAGGAGACATAGAAGTGGTATTGTAACGCTGATAACGGCGTCATCGCCACTGGCCATGTTGGTGGAGTACTCGAAACAGCGCAACAGGGCACACAGGTCTCGCATGGAGGCCCAGTCATTGGTGGTGAAGTGGGGCTGATCCGCAGTGCGACTGACCCGTGCGTGCTGCAGCTGAAACTCAACTATGGCCTGCTGCTGCTCGCACAGTCAGTCCAGCATGTGCAGGGTGGAGTTCCACCTGGTGGGCACGTCGCATATGAGGCGGTGAGCGGGAAGGCCGAAGTTACGCTGTAGCGCAGACAGGCGAGCAGCGGCAGGATGTGAACGCCGGAAGCGCGCACAGACGGCCCGCACTTTATGCAGCAGCTCTGACATGTCGGGGTAGTTGTGAATGAACTTCTGCACCACCAAATTCAGCACATGCGCCAGGCAAGGGATGTGCGTCAAACCGGCTAGTCCCAGAGCTGCAACGAGATTTCACCCATTATCGCACACCACCAGGCCGGCCTTGAGGCTCACCGGCAGCAACCACTCGTCGGTATGTTGTTCTATACCCCGCCACAACTCCTGTACGGTGTGGGGCCTGTCCCCCAAACATATGAGTTTCAGAATGGCCTGCTGACGTTTACCCCGGGCTGTGCTGAAGTTGGTGGTGAAGGTGTGTGGCTGACTGGATGAGCAGGTGGAAGAAGAGGAGGAGGAATCCGAGTAGGAGGAGGAGGCAACAGGAGGCAAAGAATGTTGCCCTGCTATCCTTGGTGGCGGAAGGACGTGCGCCAAACAGCTCTCCGCCTGGGGCCCAGCCGCCACTACATTTACCCAGTGTGCAGTTAGGGAGATATAGCGTCCCTGGCCGTGCTTACTGGTCCACGTATCTGTGGTTAGGTGGACCTTGCCACAGATGGCGTTGCGCAGTGCACACTTGATTTTATCGGATACTTGGTTGTGCAGGGAAGGCACAGCTCTCTTGGAGAAGTAGTGGCGGCTGGGAACAACATACTGTGGGACAGCAAGCAACATGAGCTGTTTGAAGCTGTCTGTGTCCACCAGCCTGAATGACAACATTTCATAGGCCAGTAGTATAGAAATGCTGGCATTCAGGGCCTGGGATCGAGGGTGGCTAGGTGGGAATTTACGCTTTCTCTCAAATGTTTGTGAGATGGGGAGCTGAACGCTGCCGTGTGACATGGTTGAGATGCTTGGTGACGCAGGTGGTGGTGTTGGTGGTACATCCTCTGTTTGCTGGGCGGCAGGTACCAACGTTCCTCCAGGGGAGGAGGAAGAGGCAGAGGCGGCGGCAGCAGCAGAAGAGGTAGCAGGGGGAGCCTGAGTGACTTCCTTGTTTTTAAGGTGTTTACTCCACTGCAGTTCATGCTTTGCATGCAGGTGCCTGGTCATGCAGGTTGTGCTAAGGTTCAGAATGTTAATGCCTCGCTTCAGGCTCTGATGGCACAGTGTGCAAACCACTCGGGTCTTGTTGTCAGAAAATTGTTTGAAGAACTGCCATGCCAGGGGACTCCTTGAAGCTGCCTTTGGGGTGCTTGTTCCCAGATGGCGGTGGCCAGTAGCAGACGGACTCTCTTGGCGGCGGGTGTTCTGCTTTTGCCCACTGCTCCCTCTTTTGCTACGCTGTTGGCTCGGTCTTCAAACAGCATAAGAGACTGCTGCATAACTTGAGGCTCAGACAGATTCCCTGATATGCATGGGGGTGATGTGACAGACTGATGGTCTTGGTTTTCAGGCGCCATCTGTGTGCTTTCTGCAGAAGACTGGGTGGGAGATAATGTGAACGTGCTGGATCCACTGTCGGCCATACAATTGACTAATGCCTGTACCTGCTCATGCCTTACCATCCTTAGAACGGCATTGGGCCCCACCAAATATCGCTGTAAATTCTGGTGGCTACTGGGACCTGAGGTAGTTGGTTCACTAGGACGTGTGGCTGTGGCAGAACGTCCACGTCCAACGTCCACCAGAGGGTCCACTAACACCACCACGACCATGTCCGCGTCCCAGACTAGATGTTTTCCTCATTGTTACCGTTCACCACAATAAGAAAAAAATTATTTGGCCCAATGTATTGAATTCAAATTCAGGCCTTTTTTTACAGGCACCTAACACTATCTGGCTATCTATTTAGGTACCGTATTACACTAATACAGGCACAGCAGTAAGAACAGATTTAGCTGAATATAAATTGTAGGCCTATTATTTAGGCGCTGGGTGACAGGTATACATTTACGGACAGAATTAGACTTGGAAATGCACGGTAGCGTGTGAAGTTATTGAGGATGACCCTATCCGCACCTTCAATCTAATATACCCTTTTATGAATAGATTTAACCTTGGCCTGATAGAGCAGAAACCACTAATTTAGGGAATTGCTAAGTTGGGAATTGTATTCAACCCAGAACAAAAACTGTGCTTCGGCAGACAGCAGACAGTATTACAATTGGCTAGCCACAGCTGAAACACCAGATTTAGGGTACTGCTATTTTGGCAATTGTATTTTACACCTCAATAAAATAGCAAGCACAGCCAAGCCCCTGATGTAGGATATAGCAAAAAAAAAAACAACACACTATTGATGGTTAAAAATGGACTTGGTGGCAGCTTGTGCTGGCGCACCACAAGACACAAAATGGCCGCCGATCACCCCAGAAAAAAGTGCCTGAAAAACGCTCTGGGTAGCCTTTAAACAGTGAGCAATTGAATAGCAGAGGTTGTATGATACACAGCTGTATATCGATCACTTCAGTAAATAAATCCCTGCCTAATCTCGCCCTAACAGCAGCAGCTGCATCCTCTCCCTACACTGATCAGAGCAGAGTGACGTGCAGCGCTACGTGACTCCAGCTTAAATAGAGGCTGGGTCACATGCTGCACTGGCCAATCACAACCATGCCAATAGTAGGCATGGCTGTGATGGCCTCTTGGGGCAAGTAGTATGACGCTTGTTGATTGGCTGCTTTGCAGCCTTTCAAAAAGCGCCAAGAAAGCGCGGAACACCGAACCCGAACCCAGACTTTTACGAAAATGTTCGGGTTCGGGTCCGTGTCACGGACACCCCAAAATTCATACTATACAGTTCGGGTTCGCTCATCCCTATCCGTGGCCCTTTTTTTTATCAAAACCCAGCACGCACTAGGAATGGATTTCATTTACCGTTGGTGTCTCCCATAGACTACTTTATGGGAAAAGAAACGTGTGAAAAAAATGCACAAAAAATGAAAATTTCATGATGCTTTTTTACAAGTCTGAAAAAACTGCTAAGAAAAAATGTGTGTGACGTGTGGTTACAGCTTTTAGAAGAAAAGAATCTGTGCACTTTTTGATGTCGTTTTTGAGCCAAAGCCAAACATAGATCCAGAAGGAAGGAGAAGTATAGGTCCTTTATGTCTCATTCCTTTTGAATCTGCCCCTGGCTTTGGTTAAACAATCTGCATGAAAAACTATCACATAAACTGAAGACTTTTTCTGGGAAACTACTTTTAGGATTTTACTACTGAGGCTGAATGCTGTACAGGAAATACATATAATATATGGACTCCATCTCTTTTCTCCCTTAGGACAACCCTTTGAACACCGAACCTCCCTCTTATGAGCATATGACACTTTTTATCCCCAAAAGGAAGCTGTAGGCTCACTGGGAGCTTTCTTCTTCTTGGTTTCCTTGACAGTGATCAACCCCTACCTCGAAATGGGACCCCCAGAATATGAGAGCAGGTTCCAAATGTGAAACCGGATTTCTGCCACCATGATCCTGTGCCCCAGTCCCCGATTACTACAGGTATTCATTCTATACATTCTATCCCTTACTTTTTGTCATACAGTTGTGTTCAAAATTATTCAACCCCCACTGAAATTGAGTGTTTTGGCCAGTTTGACATTGATTTTGATCATTACAGTCATCTTGTTTACAATTAAATCAAAGAGGCCCTTGTAAGTCAGACAAATATAACATAACATTTATAATGAAATAACCACAAATGTCTTTTCAGTGCTCACATCATTATCAGTTTTATTCAACCCCCAAGTGACATTCAATCTTAGTACTTAGTACAACATCCTTTTCCAGTTCTAACAGCTTTTAAACGTGAAGCATAGCTTGACACAGGTGTCTTGCAGCGATCTACGGGTATCTTCGCCCATTCTTCATGGGCAAAAGGCTCCAGTTCAGTCACATTCTTAGGCTTGCGCGCTGCAACTGCTTTCTTTAAGTCCCACCAGAGGTTCTCAATCGGATTTAAGTCTGGTGACTGCGATGGCCACTTCAAAATGTTCCAGCCTTTAATCTGCAACCATGCTCTAGTGGACTTGGAGGTATGCTTGGGATCATTGTCCTGTTGAAAGGTCCAACGTCTCCCAAGCCTCAGGTTTGTGACGGACTGCATCACATTTTCATCCAATATCTCCTGGTACTGAAAAGAATTCATGGTACCTTGCACACGCTGAAGCTTCCCTGTACCTGTAGAAGCAAAACAGCCCCAAAGCATGATTGACCCCCCTCCATGCTTCACAGTAGGGAAGGTGTTCTTTTCTTCATAGGCCTTGTTCTTCCTCCTCCAAACATAGCGTTGATCCATGGACCCAAACAGTTCTAATTTTGTTTCATCAGTCCACAGAACACTATCCCAAAACTTTTGTGGTTTGTCCACATGACTTTTGGCATACTGCAGTCGACTCTTCTTATTCTTTGGAGACAGCAAGGGGGTGCGCCTGGGAGTTCTGGCATGGAGGCCTTCATTACGCAGTGTGCGCCTTATTGTCTGAGCTGAAACTTCAGTACCCACATCTGACAAATCTTTTTTCAGTTCCTCAGCAGTCACACAGGGACTTTTCTCCACTTTGCGCTTCAGGTAGCGCACAGCAGTCGAAGTCAGCATCTTCTTTCTGCCACGACCAGGTAGCGTTTCAACAGTGCCCTTTGCCTTGAATTTGCGAATGATGCTTCCTATGGTGTCTCTTGGTATGTTTAACATCTTTGCAATCGTCTTATAGCCATTGCCCTTCCTGTGAAGAGAAATCACCTCTTCTCTTGTCTTCCTGGACCATTCTCTTGACTTCACCATGTTTGTAAACACACCAGTAAATGTCTAGAAGGAGCTGAGTATCACAGTCCTTTTAAATCTGCCTAATTGGTGCTTATTATGCTTGATTGCTGCTCCTTGACATCCACAGGTGTTTTCAATACCTGATCGAAAACACTTGAATGAACCTCTGTTCTTAAGAGTGGTAGTCTTTAAGGGGTTGAATAATTGTGTCAATGAAGAAATCACAAAAAAAATAACAAGTGCTCGGCGGCACCAAATCAGAAACCATATGTCCTACCACAATACGGGGGGTTCCAGTGCACATCCATGAATCCCGGAGGGAAAGCAAAAAACATCCATCACTGGGCTAGATGATGATGTGGTATTGAAGGACAGGGTGGGCAAAGAACTGTCCCTGATATTGCCCTACAGGGGGTGCTATTCTGGCCCTGATAGACTAACCACAGACCACCCGCCCTGATAAGAGTGACCCCGTCCAGAACCTTACCCTATATAAAAATGGCCCTAGTAAGCCCCTAGCCCCTGGCTTCCAGGGGATCACTATATAGATCTATGTGTTTTTGACTCATTATAAAAGTATATTATAAGTATATTACACCCCTCTGTGTATCACACCTATCGATAGCACACATATACCAGTCCTTAAAAGGACTTTTGTGGCCCTATTAGCTAGCGTTTGGTGTCCCTAACAGCCTGTCCCTGCTCCATACAGCAACCTCTCCCTACACTGGCAAAAGACTGAATGTAAAATGGTGGCCAGATCAGGTTTATTTTTAAGGTAGGGGGTGTGTCCATGTGCTGAAACGTCTCAATTGGCTGTCCTGTACCTCCTGATGGATGTGTCATGGGTCAAAGTTCTTCACAATGTAAAAGAATATGGCGGGCGCGAATATCTCCATATGTTTACATGTTCCGCGAATCGCGAACACGCAAAGTTCGCCGCGAAACGACCGCGAGGCGAACCGCAAGGCCATCTCTACTGACCCGCAGGAATCCCTGGTGTCTGCCCCCCACCAATTAGATACTAATGACTAGGGTTGAGTTCGTACCGAACTTTAGGATTTTTGGACCCCGAACCCGAACATTTCAGTAAAAGTTCGGGTTCGGGTTTGGTGTTCCGCGCTCTCTTGGCGCTTTTTGAAAGGCTGCAGAGCAGCCAATCAACAAGCGGTTAACTGTCTGACCTTAGAAGCCATCACAGCCATGCCTACTAATGGCATGGCTGTGATTGGCCAGTGCAGCATGTGACCCAGCCTCTATATAAGCTGACGTCACGTAGCGCTGCACGTCACTCTGCTGTGCTTGGTGTAGGGAGAAGATGCTGCTGGACTGGTGATTTCAGCGAGAGAATAGGAGAGAGTCTTTGCTCGAAATCTGAATATAATTCAGCGATCTACATACATTGTGTTTTGTGGGTGCAGGGCACAATTTTTTTTCTGCCCTGAACCCATTGAGCGAAAAAAAATAACTTTAATAAGTCAGTTAGTTGGCCGGCGCCTGCCATTTTATGCAAGCTCAGTGCACCAGCACTTCATCTGAGCTTTTGGGACATTGAAAATCCCAATTTTTTGGGCAATATACAACATCTGGATTAGTCAGTGTGCAATTTAAGCTAGAAGTACAGGCATCATTTTCTGTGGTTTTAAAAACACACTTTTTTGCCAAAAAAACACTATTTTCAGGCCTTGCAGAATCAGCACGCGTGAAATTACAGGCAATTCAGTTCTTAAACAAACAGTCGTTTGGGCAAAAAAAAATTGTTGGCAGCCTTTGATGCAGATGTCATTGTGAGATACCCTTAATACATTTGGGTTAGATTCAGAGATTTGAAATACCGCCATTTGGTGCACCAATCTTTAATTCAGGCCTACTGTGGGTCAGGCCGTGTGAGATACACCCTGTATATACAGGGCTTATATTCTTTCATTAATAAAACACCCTTTTTGGGTCAAAATACACAATATTTCAGGCCTTGCAGCATAAGCACGTTTGAATGCTACCATATTCAGTTATTAAACAAACACCCGTTTGGGCATTGTGAGATGCACCCTTTATACATTTGGGTTATATTCAGATATTTGAAATACCGCCATTTGGTGCACAAATCTTTAATTCAGGCCTACTGTGGGTCAGGCTATGTGAGATACACCCTTTAAATACAGGGGTTTGATTCAGGCATTTGAAATACCGCCATTTTGGGCAAACAAATCTTTAATTGAGGCTTACTGTGGGTCAGGCCGTGTTAGATACACCCTTTAAATACAGGGGTTTGATTCAGGTATTTGAATTACAGCCATTTTGGGCAAAGATATCTTTAATTGAGGCCTACTGTGGGTCAGGCTGTGTGAGATACACCCTTTACATACAGGGGTTTGATTGAGGTATTTGAAATACAGCCATTTTGGGCAAAGAAATCTTTAATTGAGGCCTACTGTGGGTCAGGCCGTGCAACATACACCCTTTAAATACAGGGGTTTGATTCAGGTATTTTAAATACAGCCATTTTGGGCAAAGATATCTTTAATTGAGGCCTACTGTGGGTCAGGCCATGTGAGATACACCCTTTACATACAGAGGGTTTGATTCAGGTATTTGAAATACCGCCATTTTGGGCAAACAAATCTTTAATTGAGGCTTACTGTGGGTCAGGCCGTGTTAGATACACCCTTTAAATACAGGGGTTTGATTCAGGTATTTGAAATACAGCCATTTTGGGCAAAGATATCTTTAATTGAGGCCTACTGTGGGTCAGGCTGTATGAGATACACCCTTTACATACAGGGGTTTGATTCAGGTATTTGAAATACAGCCATTTTGGGCACAAATCATTAATTCAGGCCTACTGTGGGTCAGGCCGTGTGAGATACACCCTTTAAATACAGGGGTTTGATTCAGGCATTTGAAATACAGCCATTTTGGGCAAAGAAATCTTTAATTGAGGCCTACTGTGGGTCAGGCCGTGTGACATACACCCTTTAAATACAGGGGTTTGATTCAGGTATTTGAAATACAGCCATTTTGGGCAAAGATATCGTTAAATGAGGCCTACTGTGGGTCAGGCCGTGTGGGATACACCCTTTACATACAGGGGTTTGATTCAGCTATTTGAAATAGAGCCATTTTGGGCAAAGAAATCTTTAATTGAGGCTAGTCTAGTTCAGGCCATGTGAGATACACCCTTTACATACTGTCGTTCTATTCTACTATTAATTAAACACCCATTTAGGGCAAGATCCTAAATTCGAGAAATATGAGGAGAGAGGGACGTGGCCCAGGTCGTGGTGCTGCTGGTGGAGCTCCTGTTGCAGGCAGAGGTCGATCTGTGCCAGCTACGGGTGCGAGTAGGCGACAGAACCTGCAGGAGTATTTGGTCGGGCCTAATGCGGCTCTACGAATGGTGAGGCCTGAACAAGTACAGGCGATAGTAGATTGGGTTGCTGACAGTGGATCCAGTTCCTTCACATTGTCTCCCACCCAGTCTCCTGCTGAAAGACAACAGTTGGCACCTGCAGCCGATGTCCATCAGTCTTTTACCTCACCCCCTTGCAAATCAGACAAGCAGTCTGAGCCCCAAGTCATGCAGCAGTCTCTTCTGCTTTTTGATGACTCTGTTAGCAGGGTTTCCCAGGGCCCTCCACCTAGCCCTGACCCAGAAGTGGAAGAGATTGAGGGCACCGATGCCCAACCACTTATCTTTCAAGATGAGTACATGGGAGGACCATCGCAGCACGTCTCGGATGATGACGAAACACAGGTGCCAACTGCTGGGGCTTTCGAAAGTGTGCAGACCGACAAGGAGGGCAGGGGTGAAGACTGGGTGGAAGATGATGCGGAGGACGATGATCATTGTGCAGGCGGGCCCATGGTGGAGCGCACGGCCATCTTGGATGTTTGGCGTGCGTTCCACCTGTATTTTAGGAATATGAATTATATGATCATGTCATGCCCCATGGGCACCATCTACCACCATGGAGTCTAGGCGATCTACCCATTATTATACTATATTATATCATATCATCTTTCTGGTGACTTGTTTGAGTGATGATATGCAGGGATAATCATGTGATCCAGCCCTCACTGTGATTGGGGAAGTGTTAATAGGGACCTCCTACTTAGGGTTTAAATGTAATGGCGCAGATACACACATTGGAGCCTCATCTTAGTGCCCCTTGGAGCACCTCAAACCGCCTGGACGCACTTCCTAAAGATAAGTACAGCACGTTTTATCTCTTTTTGAGGTTGATAAGTGCACTCTTCCGCCTCTTCATGCTCTGCTTGATTGACAAATACAGCACCGTTGACTAATATTTAAGTGGATGTTTGTACTCATTTCACTGCATGTCCTGCTTTTACATCATTTTTGCTAATTGCATTATCATTGCTTTTCCGGTTGTGCGTCAGGCGGTTTGAAGGTGTTTGCCTGGTGCTCCAGTATATTGGTCTATATTCCTCCCTTGGATTGTGTATGTATAGACTTAGCAGTGTGTTAGCACTGCATTGGGTTTTTCTCTAGTTGTCTCCTGACGAACCAAATCTAATGGGGAAACGCGTCGAGACGAGAACCTTTAATTTATTTTAAACAATCAATTTGGTACTATATTATATGACCTGGGCATCCATAAGGGTCTATTGTGTGTTTTAGGGTTAATTTTAGGACAGATAGGGCAGGTACGGGGACAGAGTGCTCCCACCATCTGGGTGCATCTCTGGGCTGAGCAGGAGTAAGGGATACCCTAGGGTTATACTAGGGACCCTTCTGGCCTGCCCTTTTCTCTGCCATACCATCTTCCCTCCTGTCCTGATTTAGCCCAATTGTGCTTGTTTGTTTGTTTGTCTGTTTTGCTCTATTTGTCCCCACGTGAGGGATTTATGGTAATTTTTAATATTTTCCATTAAAAGTTATATTTTATGTGGTTGACCTCTGTGACATATAATTATTTATACAACCACCATTTACGCATTTTCCAGTGTTTAAATTTCAGCCTCAAGCCCGGCCTGGTGGTGTGCGATAATGGGCGAAATCTCATAGCAGCTCTGGGACTAGCCGGTTTGACGCATATCCCTTGCCTGGCGCATGTGCTGAATTTGGTGGTGCAGAGATTCCTTTAAAATTACCCCAATATGTCAGAGCTGCTGCATAAAGTGCGGGCCGTCTGTGCGCCTATTAGTGCTGCAGCACAACTTCGGCCTTCCCGCTCACCGCCTCAAATGCGACGTGCCCACAAGGTGGAACTCCACCTTGCACATTCTGGCCAGACTGTGCGAGCAGCAGCAGGCGATAGTGGAGTTTCAGCTGCAGCACGCACGGGTGAGTCGCTCTGCGGAACAGCACCACTTCACCACCAATGACTGGGCCTCGATGCGAGACCTGTGTTCCTTGTTGCGCTGTTTCGAGTACTCCACCAACATGGTCAGTGCCAATAACGCAGTTCTCAGCGTTACTATCCCACTTCTATGCCTCCTTGAAAAAACGCTCCTGGCGATGATGGAAGACGATGTCGCACAGGAGGAGGAGGAGGAAGAGGGATTATTTCGTAGGGTTTCCGGCCAGTCATTCCCAAGTGGCTCCGAGGGTGGGTTCCTGCACCCACCAACCCAAGGTACACAATTGTCCAGCCAGGGCACAGTTCTGGAGGATGACGAGGTGGAGGATAAGGAGGAGGAGATGGAGGAGGAGGAACCATGTTCACAGCAGGGTGGCACCCAGACCAGCTCATGGTCATCACTGGTGCATGGATGGGGGGATACAGAGGACACAGACGATACACCTCCCACAGAGGACAGCTTTTCGTTGCCTCTGGGCAGCCTGGCACACATGAGTGATTATATGCTGCAGTGTCTCTGCAACGACCGACGATTTGCCCACATTCTAACGTGCTGATTACTGGGTGGCCACGCTGCTGGATCCCCGTTACAAGGATAACGTACCAGCCTTAATTCCCTCACTGGAGCGCGATCGTAAGATGCGCGAGTACAAGCGCGCGCTGGTAGACGCGCTGCTGGTGGCATTCCCACCTGACAGCGGGGGCACAGTGGAAGCACAAGGCGAAGGCAGAGGACGAGGAAGAGGTTGCCAACGCAGCTGGGGCACCGCCAGCACCTCAGAAGGCAGGGTTAGCATGGCCGAAATGTGGAAAAGCTTTGTCAGCACGCCACAACAACCAGCACCACCAGCTGATATAGAACGTCTTAGCAGGAGGCAGCATTTCAGCAACATGGTGGAGCAGTATGTGTGCACATGCCTACACGTACTGAATGACTGGTCTGCCCCCTTCAACTTCTGGGTCTCCAAATTGGGCACATGGCCTGAGCTTGCCCTTTCACATTCATGTTGAACCAGGCATGGATCCCTCAGGACTTGTCCGTACCTTGTGCAGAATAGACATGTATACCGGCACTAACCAGCCATTGTTATACTGCAGCGCAATTGCTCATTCTTGTATTTTGGATATTTCACACTCTTTTAGAGTGTACCCTAATTTTAAAAAATTTAATTAAAACCAAAAACCTGTGTTGGCTACCGCTTCCACCTACACCGCTACGTCCACCACCTCCTCAAACTCCTACTCCATATGGAACTCCACCTCATAAATCAATTTTTATTTATTTATTTGTATGTATTTTATTTTATATCATTTCACTAATATTTACCAAGGCACCTAATCTAGGTTTAAAAATAGCCCCATCAATTAAAACATCTAAAATAATGAAAAAGGATAACACAATTTTGGGCTCCTGGATGAATTTAAAAGGTTTTTTCAAATGTGGGAAGTGTATGGCGTGCAAGGTCAACCCCACATTTAGAAAAACCACAACTATCTCCTCAACACAAAATAAATATATATGGGAGATCAAGGATTGCCTAACCTGCAATACATCAGGAGTTGTCTACCTCATTCAGTGCCCTTGCAGGAGACAGTACATAGGGGGAACCAAACGTCCCTTGAAAACCAGGCTGGCTGAACACATAGCCAATATAAGGAAGGGTTATGATAAGCATTGTCTATCAAAACACTACAAAGACATACATAACAAAGATCCCTCCGGCCTGGTTTTCACGGCACTGGAAAAGGTAGACAAACACTGGCGAGGGGGAAACTATATTAAACAGATGTCCAGGACAGAATCCAAACATATATACCAGTTTGGATCTTTGCTGCCAGTGGGTTTAAATGCTGAACTGGAGATTTTTGGATTTCTCTAGACTGGGTGCCCCCATTCCGACTCTTGCGACTCAGTCAGGCCGTTTATCGACACTGAGTCGTAGACTCGGTTGTGGGCCCCTGGTCTCATACACAACCAGCCAACGATATACAGTCCAATTCCTAATGTCTGCACATTTGAAATCTGACCTGAATGAGCATTTCTCAAAATAACTTTCGGTTCCCTCTCTCAACCATTTTATCATTTTTATATTTTTATGAACCATATTTTTATCAATTCTATTTTTATTCATTGAGATATCGCACCATCTACATTATTTTAGATATGGACTGTATGTCTATTTCCGTATATTGGGTAGCTATATCGATATTTATAATATATTAGATTTTATATATATATATTATATTTTATTTGTATTATAGCATCATATAGGAAGGCGCATAAGTAGGGTCATAACAAGTCTGTTTAACTATGTTGCAGTAGTAGTAAAAGGCCAATATTTTATGCCATTCATCCAGAAAAATGAGTTTATTTCATTTATGCAACATGTAATTATAAACTGGACCTCTGGAGGACATATAGAATGTCATGAGCAATGTATAGCATGAAAAAACGCATATGGGGAAAAAAAACGCACTGAAAGCGCATGTAAAAACGCATGCGATTTATTTCAGCTGATAGCAAATCCAGTGATCCAGGATTTCAGGCAAGCTGCGGATATAAAAGGCGGAGCAAGACAGGTGTTGCAGTACCACTGACGAAGGGAAAGAGTTCCCGAAACGCGTCTGGTCCGCACACCTGCTACAGAAGCATCTCCGCACTTTATGCATGGCCATGCAAATACTAATTTGAATCGGAAGATTATGGATTTCTAGGACGCCAAGCACAGAATCTGTAAAGCAGCGCTTTGGGCCGTCCAAGTTACTCACCACTTCCGAAATCCTGGGGATAGCGAATCACAGCAGCTACCATCCAGACGCCGGAACTATTCACCTGCTGCCTACCCACCGCACACGTCCACAGAGACGTCCTCGCTAGTGATTAAGAGGAAGGTAGGAACATTGTTGCAGATTGTATGCGACCAAGCATACTTTTGAATGTGCACGGCTACTATACCGAATCACCGCTATTTAAGGAAACTGATACATGTGTCTACATAACAGTAGCAAGTGTTTGATTTAACGGCTTCATTACGTCACCAATACCGGAGCAGCGCATACAAGCCAGCACTACCTATTGACTATTTCATTTGCGCATGGGACATCTGCTCACTGCTGCATTTAACTGTCCTGGCTGACTATCATTATACTAGTTGCTCATAAGTGTTAGACCATACACAATATTATACCAGCTTCCTGATACAAGCGACCGTCACTATCCTTTTATCCCTTATGTGGCATTTGTCTATATGTATTTTATTCCCATATTTTAGTCTTTTGACTGTAATATACACGTGTTACAAATTGTGATTTAATAAATGTTTTATTCTTATTCTATTGGTCCAAGTGTTGAGTGCTCGCCCTAACTTTGATTTTTGCTACATATAATACTAGAGGAGGGGTGTTCCTCTATATTGGGCTAGCAGCACCTTTTCCAGAACCCTGCCTGAGGTGAGCCACCATTTTGAGTTCTTAATTTCTTTCATCCAATCACCCCTTGTGTGAGCTCCTTCGGACGGGATTATGGACATTTGGCACCATTTAGAAGCTAAAAGGTTGAGAGCTGAGACCTATAGATTTAATGATACGAGAAATGCACAATCGGGAGATAGAGATATGTCAGATATTTTCCGTGAAGTAGAGGGACTTCTACAAAAACAGTTAAGACAACACTGGGAGATTAGGTCTCTCCAACAATATTTAGAGAATAATGATATACCCAAAGGTCTCCAGTGTAACAAAGTTCCCGCACAAGATTTGATCAGCGACAAATTTGAAGAGGAATGGAATGCCTTATTGGCCTCACATTCAGCGTCGCTGATCAAATTAATTATTAAAAGAAGAATGGAAATATTGGGAGATCTCAACGTTAAAATCACAAGTTTGAAAGTACAGATTGAGAAGTTGCCCAGGAATGAAGAATTTGAGAATTGGCAGGAAAGACTATGTAGGGGCCTGGATAGGATAGAAAGTGAAATAATAAACAGAAAAGGGAGGAAACATCAGAATCCCCATAGGAACTACCATACAGAAAATAATAGGGATCACCCAAATGTATCTGAGGATAACCCCTTGAATAACAAAGAAATAGAAGAAGATAACATACAAAATAGATATGCGGCAACGGTTAACAACCGATATGATCAATTATCCAATCAACATTTTTTAGACCACACCCCAGCACATCACAAGACACGAATAAGACACAGAGAACACACTCCCCCAACACACAATCAGGAATCACCAACACACAGATACAATCTAAGGCACAAAAACCACTATTCCACACAGATTTCAGAGAATCACCAACATCACAATCCCCAAGGCAGAGATCACAATATATACCCCTCAAGGAATCAGAGGGACTCACGGAAGAACCACCACCAAGATTACACAGAGGCACGAAAAAAAACAGAAGAAGTTCTAGAAAGAACAAGATACCACAGGAGACACTAACAAATAGAAACACCACAATAATTAACTTAAGCTCAACGACTCTCACCAACTCACAAATTAAGTTATTAGAAAAAGGTCTGAAATTTGCGCCAACTGAAAAATTGGATAAATTTTCCGCTTATATAGGGATCCAAAAATACATTAGAAATATATGTTTAAAAAAGCACTTTCTAAAAAATCCAATAATGAGGAATACACCCACAGACCCGAGCAAACCCACATTGAAAAACGAATCCACATTCTTCCCTAGGAATGAAATCAGCGCAGAAATGGCTACCTTCCAGAGGAATGTGGAAGAGGACATACGTAAACTGAAAATAGGATCAACATGCCAGAATAATCTGACTAAACAAGAACACTTTGCCATTAGACAGTTACAAAAAAATGAAGCCCTCACAATACGACCCGCAGACAAAGGGGGGGCAGTGGTCGTTCTTAATACGGTAGATTATAATGAAGAATGTCTACGTCAATTAACAGATATTGAGACATAATCCCTGTTAAAAAACGATCCACTAGATGGCTTTGAGCAAGACCTGAAGCTATTATGTACAAAAGGTTTGGAACTTACAATAATTTCTAAACAAGAACATGATTTCATTTTGGGGACACAGAGGAGACTACCAGTCTTCTACCGTCTCCCCAAAGTGCACAAAAGCCTGGACAAACCACCAGGTCGACCGATAGTTTCGGGAATTGGCTCAATATCATCTAATCTGTCGCAATACATAGATGTACAGATACAACCGGTTGTGAAGAAAACAGCTTCCTATATCAAGGACACAACCCACATTATTAAAATACTGGAAGAAATGCGAACTGAGCCAGGGTGGATTATGGGAACTCTTGATGCAATACTCAGAGACATGGCCAAGGTAAGAAAGGCTGAAAGACGACCACCACTGAACAAGACACACAAGCTGAAACGTCAAGACTGGGCCAAGAAATATCTCAAGACTGATTTTTCTAAGGTTTTATGGACTGATGAAATGAGAGTGAGTCTTGATGGGCCAGATGGATGGGCCCGTGGCTGGATTGGTAAAGGGCAGAGAGCTCCAGTCCGACTCAGACGCCAGCAAGGTGGAGGTGGAGTACTGAAATCTGTATTCAGCGGCTTGAGATGACTCTCGGTGTCTTTATTAAAGATGGTTCCTTTATGCCGTATTTGTGGTCCAGCAATACTTTCTTAGCATTGGTGATGAGGGTCTTCTTATTCTTTCCTAGGGGATTGTACTTTTATTATTTGAGGATCGCCTCTATGCACTGTTGGAGGATTTTAACATTACAGGACATACGGTCATATAATGTAGTGTTATACGGTGCGTTTTTTAAGGATCGCCTTTCTTGATTGTTGGAGGACTTTATGCTATAGGATTGCTGCTATCGTTTATCCATCTTCGGCTTTTTGCACAGCATGATATTTGCACAATCTACATAACCATTCCTTCCCTATTGTTTTATTGTTTTATTTGTCTATTTGTATCAATAAATTGCTTTCAGTCAGCCCATGTGTCAGTGAGCGCCCAGTTGTTACTTTTTATACAATTTTTCATGTAGAGTGGGTGAAACTATCCAGCTGTGAGTGCCACGCTTTGGCTATCTGACACTTTGGTGCAGCTTCATATTTTGCTTTTTAGTAAATAAAAATAAAGCAAATGTTTTCCTGGGAAAAAATAAAGTAAATACATATTTTTGGTAAAAAAATAACCATGAACTTGGAAAATAAAGAATAGAGATAAGTGAATATTTCCTAAACACATCAAATTTTCCATTTTCCAAAAATTCTGATCAAATTCTAATTATTGGATAATTAAATTTGTAAAAATGACATCAGCTATTTTTCAGATCAGAAGACAGTGAAAGATGAAGAAGGAGGACATCATGACCCCAGGGGTTGAGTGTATACACACTGGCAAGCATTTGATGCCAAAAAGTGAAAACTTTTCCACCATTTTTTAAACATAAAAATACTATAGTGTAGTTTGTTACAGGCTGTTGGTAGCAGTCTTGCGCTTACCTGTATCTATATATGTTGCTGTCACTTTAAGATTATTAATGCTGGCTTGGGGATAAATATCTTGAAAGTAGTTGCATATAGTCCTAGGAAACCAAAAAGTGTCACAACTTCCAGGACAGTTGGAGCTCTTTCGATTCAGGCTGAATTTATTCAGATCCAAATCCAATGACCCAACTGATTTGGCCAAATTGAATCTGAGTTTCAAGAAATTTACTCATCCTACCTAATAAAAGCCCCGTGCGCCTGCGCTGTGTCCGTGCATGTGTGCCCATCTTTACACTGGACATGCGCAGCGCAGGGACCTATCAGCACACAGCGCTCCACATGCTCCCTGCACCCCCCGCACCACCCACACCAGCATGCCGACCAATGAGCAAACTACGCTAAACACGCCCCCCGCACAGCCCACACCAGCACGATGACCAATGAGAAAACAGCGCTACACATGCCCCCACGCACCGCCCACACCATAGCGCCAGCAAGCAAGTCGGAGCGGCGCCATTTCAGTAAATCACAGCAGTATCAGCCACAGGGCGCCGACAAGCACATCGGAGCGCCGCCATTTCAGTCAGTCACATCACTATCAGCCATATAGAGAGGAAGAGCACCGCCATCTCATTCAGTCACAGCACTATCAGCCATATAGAGAGGAGCCCCTGTCAGCAGTCTGACCTACCAATCGCAACCAGCAGTCTCAGCACCAGCAGTCAGTGCCACTAGCCACAGCCACCAGTCAGTGCCAGCAGTCTCAGCCACAGCCACCAGTCTCGGCCACCAGCCACATGCACCAGTCAGAGCCACAGCCATCAGTCAGTGCAAGCAGTCTCAGCCACCAGTCACAGCCAGCACTCTCAGCCACAGCCAGCAGTCAGTGCCAACAGTCTGAGCCACAGCCAACAGTCTCGGCCACCAGTCAGTGCCAGCAGTCTCAGCTACAGCCAGCAGTCTAAGCCATAAACCGCAGCCAGCAGTCTCCAGTCTCACCCACCAGTCAGTGCCAGCAGTTTCAGTAACAGCCACCAGTCTCAGCCACCAGCCACATGCCGCAGTCAGAGCCACAACCATCAGTCAGGGCAAGCAGTCTAAGCAACAGCCAGCAGTCTCAGCCACAGCCACCAGTCAGTGCAAGAAGTCTCAGCCACCAACCGCAGCCAGCAGTCTCAGCCACAGCCAGCAGTCTCAGCCACAGCCACCAGTCAGTGCCAGCAGTCTCAGCCACCAGCCACAACCAGCAGTCTCAGCCACAACCGCAGCCACCAGTCAGTGACAGCAGTCTCAACCACCAGTCGCAGTCAGCAGTCACAGCCAGCAATCAGTGCCAGCAGTCTCAGCCACAAGCCACCAGTCAGTGCCAGCAGTTTCAGCCAACAGCTGCAGTCATCAGTCTCAGCCACAGCCAGCACTCAGTGCTAGCAATCTCAGCCACAAGCCACAGCCAGCAGTCTCAGCCACAAGTCAGTGCAAGCAGTCTCAGCCACAGCCAGCAGTCTCAGCAACAGCCAGCAGTCAGTGCCATCAGTCTTAACCACCAGTCAGTGCCAGCATTCTCGGTCAGCAGCCACACGCACCAGTCAGAGCCACAGCCATCAGTCAGTGCAAGCAGTCTCAGCAGCAGCCAGCACTCTCACCCACAGCCACCAGTTAGTGCCAGCAGTCTCAGCCACAGCCACCAGTCTCAGCCATCAGTCAGTGCAAGTAGTCTCAGCCACCATCCACAGCAAGTAGTCTCAGCCACAGACAGCATTCAGTGCCATCACTGAGCCAGCACCCGCAGTCTTACCCACTGTCAGCAGCCACCAGACACAGCCAGCAGTCTCAGCCACAGCCACCAGTCAGTACCAGCAACTGTTGCCAGATTCAGACAGAATATTTACAAAAAATGTTGTCTATAAAGAAATTTTATAGAAAAATTTCAAGAGGTAAAAAAATCATTTTTTTCTGAATATCTGCTTCAGATATTGTATATTGCAGATTGTTACAAAGTTGATTGATAGTCGTTTTTGCCACTTCAGTTGTGCCTCACTATGCCCCCTTCACAATAGTTTTGGCATCCTTATACTTTATCACAATATTTTTGCCTTCACTGTTCCACCAAAAGATTTATTGTGGCCCCAATGCGCCCCATTGCAATTGCCCACACTGTACCCCCATCTTATTGTGCCCCCATATAGTGCCACCTTCCACTCTGCCATCCCTCACTGTGCCCTCATCAATTTTATGTTCCCCTATAGTGCCATTTTCCACCCTGCAGCCCTCCAGGTGCCCCCTTCTGCTGTGCCCCCATGTAGTACCACCTGCCATCCCTACTTGGCACCTACTCGGAAGAAGACACAACTCTTCGCAGGCTGGCGCTTGGATAAGGAAATAGGACTCAGCGACCCCCGCTACACACCGGCGCAGGTGCACATTGGTAAAAACGGATCTGGCACAGCAGCAAATTCAGGAACACTTATTGCCAGATCCGGCACCAATACATTTTTAATGGGTTTCAATGCCGGATCAGGCAAATGCGTTAGTATTCCGGTATTTTGGCCTGACAATAAATTTGGTCCGGACTAAAACTGGAATAGCGCCGGAACGGAAGACATCCTGATGCATCCTGAATGGATCTCTTTCCATTCAGTATGCATTAGGACCAAACGGATGGGTGTTTTCCCGGTATTGAGACCCTATGCCGGATCTCAATACCGGAAAAGAGCAACGCAAGTGTGAAAGGCCCCTTTCTCTGTTATTATGGTAGCTCCAAGGCTTGTTGTTTGATGGTCAATCAAGAACTCTACAACGGTCCCAAATACTAGATACCAAGTGGTCCCTTAAAATCATGACCTGTTAAGGATTTAGATGTGACTTTTCATTATGTGGGTTGGATAGTTTTGAACAGTCTCTAGTCAATTAAATACCTAAATAAATCTGTTCAGCATAGCTACAGTTACAGGACATGACTCTATAGTTGAGAGGTCCTTTCCTGCATGTCAGGACAGAATAGGAAATAGAGACTGGCAAGGGAGGTGGGCTGCATGGGAACAGGAGCATCAGGTGACTGCTGAGTATGACTTATTTTATTATTTGACACCATAGGGACCTCAAAAAAAATGAATGTCTGCACAAACATTTTAAATCGGGTTGTCCAAGTTTTGATATTGATAGCCTATTCTCAGCATAGATCATCAATATCAGATCTATGGGGTCTGATTCCCAACACCCCTGCTGATCAGCTGTTTGAAGAGGTTGTGGCACTCCAGTGAGCTTTGTGGCCTCTTCATAGACCAGTGACGACATGTTCATCAGTCACGTGGCCTAGGCACAGCTCTGTGTCATCCAAGCACAGGCGCCACTATCCAATCGACGGCAGTCTGGTAAGTTGCCTGGTAAGCTCCGGTGAGCGCTTTAGCTTCCTCAAACAGCTGATTAGCAGGGGGTGAAGGGTTTCTGACCCACACTGATCTGATATAGATGAGGATAGGCCATCAATATTAAACACCCGGAAAACTCTTCTAATGTTGACTTGGTTTGATGACTCCTTATGTTCTCTCTATTAACAGCTTTAATCAATTATGAAAGTGATAAATGGTACAAAGATACTGAAAATGAACTGAGTTTTCAACTAAGCTTCACCAACCTGAATGAAGACTCCGTGAAGCAGTAGGAGATAGACAATATGGTATCAAATGTGTATCCTTATCTGATACTACAAACTTCATATCTTCTTCCTTATTATGAGCAGCAAAAAGACTGTTCACCTTCTTAGAAGTCAGAAGAAAGGAGTCTGTAACCTCAAAAACCAGTTGAAAAATAAGCACACCGACATGTAGGGTAGGTGCACTGAAACATAACCATACCTTCTTATGAAAAAACTGTTCTCTTATCCTGAGAAATGCTACTTTTTCACTTTTATGCAAGTAAGGTTTTCGGTGCACCTTGGGGGGAGGCTGCTTGGTTCCATACGCTTGGCTTCCCCTGTGTCATCGCTACCAGCTCTGAAATCTCAGAGATAGTCTATCAAAAAAGAGGGTAAGGCACTGAATGACCTTACTGGTGCAGTAATGGCACATCAAATTGTGCATCCTTGCCCATAGTGCACATTTTTTTTTTTTATCTGCATGAAAAATAAGCATTTCTCAGAAATACTAGATTTCCACGAGAAAGATATAGTTATGTTTTGGCGCAACTACCCTACTGTACTTTGAAACAGATTTTGAGGCTGAAAGATTTCTTGTGGAATGTATCATTTTTTATATGTGCATTCATACGGAAGTGAAGCTTTTTCAATGCATCATCTTTCTGGTCACCCCTTTATCTTACCCATATTTTCAACCAGAAATTGAGCAAATCCACGCAACATGGTATATGTTGCATGGATTTGCTCAATTTCTGGTGGAAAATATCACTACACGTTGACATCTTGACATGCGGACGTGAAGCCTCTTTATCTTCTTGACCACCCCTTTATGTCGTCTATAGTTTCAGCTCATATCTTATGTACATTGGCCTAATCTGTGAAAGGCTTACCCTTCTTGAAGACTTTTCTATAACATTTTGGGTGTTCGTCTTAACCACCTCAGCCCCCCTAGCTTAAACCCCCTTAATGACCAGACCACTTTTTACAATTCTGCACTACACTACTTTCACGGTTTATTGCTCGGTCATACAACTTACCACCCAAATTAATTTTACCTCCTTTTCTTCTCACTAATAGAGCTTTCATTTAATGGTATTTCATTGCTGCTGACATTTTTATTTTTTTTGATATTAATCAAAATTGACCGAAAATTTTTGCCCAAAAATTGCATTTTTCTCTTTCTGTTGTAAAATTTTTCAAATAAAACTACATTTCTATATAAATTTTTCACTAAATTTATTGTTCTACATGTCTTTGATTTAAAAAAATGCAATAAGTGTATATTTATTGGTTTGGGTAAAAGCTATAGCGTTTACAAACTATGGTGCAAAAAAATTAATTTACGCACTTTGACTTTCTGAGCACCTGTCATGTTTCCTGAGGTTCTACAATGCCCAGACAGTAGAAACACCCCACAAATGACCCCATTTCGGAAAGTAGACACCCTAAGGTATTCGCTGATGGGCATAGTGAGTTCATGGAAGTTTTTATTTTTTGTCACAAGTTAGCGGAAATTGTTTTTTTTTCTTACAAAGTCTCATATTCCACTAACTTGTGACAAAAAATAAAATTTTACATGAACTCACCATACCCCTCACGGAATACCATGGGGTGTCTTCTTTCCAAAATGGGGTCACTTGTGGGGTATTTATTCTTCCCTTGCATTTTAGGGGCCCTAAAGCGTAAGAAGTAGTTTGGAATCCAAATGCGTAAAAATGCCCTGTGAAATCCTAAAAGTACTCATTGGAATTTGGGCCCCTTTGCGCACCTAGGCTGCAAAAAAGTGTCACACATGTGGTATCGCCGTACTCGGAAGAAGTAGGGCAATATGTTTTGGGGTGTATTTTTACATATATCCATACTGTGTGTGAAAAATATCTCTGTAAATTACAACCTTTCCCATTTTTTTAATACAAAGTTGTCATTTTACAGAGATATTTCTCTCACCCAGCATGAGTATATGTAAAAATACACCCCAAACCACATTGCCCTACTTCTCCTGAGTACGGCGATACCACATGTGTGACACTTTTTTGCAGCCTAGGTACGCAAAGGGGCCCAAATTCCAATGAGTACCTTTTAGGAGGGCATTTTTAGGCATTTGGATTCCAGACTTCTTCTCACGCTTTAGGGCCCCTAAAATGCCAGGGCAGTATAAATACCCCACATGTGACCCCATTTTAAAAAGAAGACACCCCAAGGTATTCCGTGAGGGGCATGGCGAGTTCATAGAAGTTTTTTTTTTTTGGCACAAGTTAGCGGAAAATGATATATATATTTTTTTCTAACAAAGTCTCATATTCCACTAACTTGTGACAAAAAATAAAATTTTACATGAACTCGCCATACCCCTCACGGAATACCTTGGGGTGTCTTCTTTCCAAAATGGGGTCACTTGTGGGGTATTTATACTTCCCTGGCATTTCAGGGGCCCTATAGCGTGAGAAGAAGTCTGGAATCCAAATGTCTAAAAATGCCCTCCTAAAAGGTACTCATTGGAATTTGGGCCCCTTTGCGAATTTTTGGCTGCAAAAATGTGTCACACATGTGGTATCGCCGTACTGTAAATGACAACTTTTTCCATTTTTTTTATACAAAGTTGTCAATTTACAGATATATTTCTCTCACCCAGCATGGGTATATGTAAAAATACACCCCAAAACACATTGCCCTACTTTTCCTGAGTACGGCGATACCACATGTGTGACACTTTTTTGCAGCCAAGATGCGCAAAGGGGCCCAAATTCCAATGAGTACCTTTAGGATTTCACAGGGCATTTTTACGCATTTGGATTCCGTGAGGGGTATGGTGAGTTCATGTAAGATTTTATTTTTTGTCACAAGTTAGTGGAATATGAGACTTTGTAAGAAAAAACTAAAAATTTCCGCTAACTTGTGCCCAAAAAAAAAATCTTCTATGAACTCGCCATGCCCCTCAAAAGTGATCTTTATAGCGCCGCAGCGATTTTACGGTGTTTTTGCAGTGGTCAAAAAAATAATAATTTCTGTCACTGCGGTGGGGCGGCCTGAACGCAAGTGTGCGCACAAGATCAGGCCTGATCGGGCGAACACAGTGTTTTTTGTAGAGCCTATAGAACATGTCCTATTCTTGTCCGCAATTTCTATATAGTTCTGGCAATGTGTGGATCCGCAAAATGCGGAAAGCACATTGCCGGTGTCTGCAAAACACATACGGACGTCTGAATGGAGCCTTACAGGGGGGTGATCAATTACGGGGGTGATCAGGGAGTCTATATGGGGTGATCAGGGGTTAATAAGGGGTTAATAAGTGACAGGGGGGTGTAGTGTAGTGGTGTTTGGTGCTACTTACAGAGCTGCCTGTGTCCTCTGGTGGTCGATCCAAGCAAAAGGGACCACCAGAGGACCAGGTAGCAGGTATATCAGACGCTGTTAACAAAACAGCGTCTAATATACCTTTCTGGGGTTAAAAAAATCGCATCTACAGCCTGCCAGCGAATGATCGCCGCTGGAAGGCTGTAGATCAACTCGTTTATCTTGCAATCCTGTGAACGCGCGCTCACAGGAAATCTCGACTCAAGCGAGATGACGCGTAGATGCGTCCAGGAGGAATAACCCGGCCGCCCGCAGGACGCATCCGTGCGTTAGGCGGTCGGGAGGTGGTTAAAAAGGTTTTACTTATACTTGTGATTTTTGATAATAGGTGGGTGCGATTTCAGCATCTAAATAAACCTACTGTAGATGTGTTACGCAACATAGATGATGTCGGCAAATTGTGAGTTGTGGCTGAACCACTTTTGCCAATGTCGTAGAGTTGATTTTTATCATTTATAGTTCACTAATATAGATTAATACAGGAGTGTCCAATCATCCACTGAAATATCCATAAGTGTGGTCATAGGCTGGGGAAATTGATGTGAAATCTTGACAAACACCAATGGCTTGACATTATGGCTCCTGCTATACTGTCAATGCTACTTGGTCACCTTAATGGAGAAGGGGGAAGATGTTCACTGGGTCACCTTGAAGGAGGGGGGTGTTTTCTATTGCCTCTTTCAACTTGTGTGCTCCATTAGTAAATATATCACTGTTGTCAATGGTTAGAGGTTTCAAAACACAGAACAGAACAAATAATACCCCAAATTAAAATATACCTTTTATTGAATTCTCTCTAAAATAAACCTTAAATCACCACATAAATAGCACTATAGTAACATTCTTAATTCTGGCACTTGTCATGCTCCATATATCTAAATAGATTAAAATCATGGTGTAGCCAGAACATATGTCCGGCCCTTCTTTACTCACGGTTACACCAGTCGGGTTAATTCACAACAAAATAGAGCATAGTAGGCATGGATTCAATTTACTTCCTAGGGTTTTCAGGCTTTTTGAAAAGAAATGGGGTCCATAGTGATGTCAGGTCTCCTGTCCCTGCTTGTCCCTTCACTACCCCTACCTACAAGCGAAGCACCCGCCCCAAAAGGGGCGACCCCACTTCTCAGTGGCTAAGCCCTCAGTGCCTCTCTCTCTGGCCCTAAAAATTGTGCTCAACTTGTTAATTGGATCCCCAAAATGTATAGACAACAATGCGTTTCTCCAGTGCCTAGAATGTACTGGTTCTTCAAGGGACCTTATATTAGCTAGGCTATACAGACATACTGTGCCGAGATCCACTGGCCACCTCAGATATATCCCCTATCCCTAGATATCCCCTATCCCTAGATATCCTTAAATAACCCTAATCGCTCCTCCCCCACTCCTCATGCAGGTAAAAGGATAGATGCGTTCCATCCTGGAATTGTCAGGGTAGGTGATGGAAGGGAAGCAAACCAAATACAAAAAAAGCAACAAAACACCAGGCTAGGCCCCAAAGCTAGGGAACAGGGAAAGGTCACCACCTGACAATCTCTGAGCCTTTCCCTGACTGCTGACAACATGAGCAAATCCTTAGGGTGGAAGTGCTGTAACCTAAGCCTAGCTGAAACTGAAGTAAGCCCTCAGCTAGGGAGCTGAAGATAAGACAACTGGTTCCTAGTGCAAGGTGCAGGAACCAGCGTCTTTCTGAGGCCTAGCCAGAACACGCAACAAAAGGGAAGGAGTAGGACTTAGATTAAGACGGACGGGGAGCAGGAGATCCACCAAACACCAGCTGAGAACTCCAGAAGCAAATATAAACCGCAAGGGCTATAGTGAGAGGCGGGTAAAAATAGCACCACTAAATAGCTAATGAGCAGAACCTGTGGGGAGGTGGGATCCTGCCCAAAACCACAACAAAGAGAAACAGAACAATCTGTCAGATAGACTCACATGTAGCAAGTCTGTCAGATCTTCTCAGGCCTCTCACAGGGCAGGGCGTGACAAGAATGCTCACTCCCCGATGCCACCTAAACTTCCTGAGTCTAACCTTTGTGCCGTTCAAAAAAGCTCCTTCCCCTTCCTTCCCACCTACTGTATGTGCCTCAGTGCTACACTCCCTCCAGAATACGCATGCCACACCTTTGTTCCCCTGGAATTGCGCCACGAACTATGCGTTCCAACGTGACATGCTCTACGGAGGAAAAGTCACGCCCCTGCTCGGCGGAAGCACGTGACGGCCTGTGCGTTCCAGCATGACACGCACAGAAGGGGTCTGACGTTCGACCCACCAGCCAATGCTTAACAATTGGTGCTAGGGATTCTCCTATGGGGAGTAGGTGCCAATAACCCATGTCCTGCGTTCCACAGCGGAACGCAAGGACCTCCGCTCCATCATAGGAGAAATATTTTTTCAAATGTGTTCAAAGATGGGAAAAGGGGGAATGCATCTCAAGGTGGAACACAGGTCACAGATACAGGATAGGTATAGATATAATCAAATGATAAATAATAATACATATGACATTTATACAAGGGGGAAACTAATGATCTTAAAACTGGGATCAGGGTTAGGCCTCATGCACACGGCCGTTGCTCAGCTGTGGCCATATTGTTGCCCATTCACTATGAAGTGCTTTCGCACTTGTTCTATTTTTTTGCGGTGCGGACGGATCACGGAACCCATTAAAGTTGAATTGGTATCGATCCGTCCTGGCCACTGCATAGACGCTGCCCGTGCATTGGGGACCGCAAATTGCGGTCCCCAATGCACGGAACGGCCGCACAACGGCCGTGTGCATGAGGCCTTAATAGGTCATTAAATAACAAAATTTGGCGTGTTTGGAAGTGGAAGGGAGTACATTTATTGTTGGATTTTATCCAAGTTAGAGAAGGGGGCATCAAAACACTACCATCAGAGGTTTTTTTTTTCAATTAATGGCTAAAATGTGGTATCCAGGATGTTTCCATATCAACATTCAAGGATTATCCCTTCCAGATCACTCTAGTGGGTAATTTTCTACCCCATATCTCCAACCCTCTCACTAATGGATCCTTTTATATTATTTTATACAATTCGTCCTATATGAAACAGCCAAAGTTCAGTTGTTCATTTAAGCCAAGTGGAATCACAGTCTTTAACCTGTGAACCCACTGGGCCTCTTTCTGTAAGATGCGTCTGTCCCAATCCCCTTTCCTCGGTGACTGCCGCACCACTTCCAATACCTGAAACTTTAGGCAGTCTGGTTTACCGTCGTGGTATTCTTGGATATGTCTGGCAACAGCAGTATCCCTCTTGAGTACGATGTCACCCAGATGATCCCCCATCCTTCTTCTCAATTCCCTCTTAGTTTCCCCCACTTAATTTAGGTGATATGTTATATATAACATATACATATACCATAATAGTGATATGATATTGTTAGCACAAAGTTCTAGGACACAGCTCTGCCCTCAGCAATCAGGGATAGACAGTGTGTGGGGGAGGGGACAGTGTGGGAGAGTTTGCTGAGTGTGTGGGAGGGGGGAGTGTTACAAAGCAGTGCTCAAACGATTCAGCCCCACCTCCTGGTGCTTGAATATCTCATTTTCATATGAATAAAAAAGCAGATTTATCTGCAGCTGTTCATCATACAGACAAAAGAAAGGTATAGTTTTAATCAGCATGATATGCCCTACCAGTCAATGTGTCTGGTTTAATAGGGTTGATCCTGGTGACACAGCCATTTTAAGTAGAATTACATTTTATTTCTAATCTTATGCAGGCCATACACTTTGGATAACTTTCAGCTGAACGCTCATTTGATTGACAGCTATTCCTTCTGACCTCACTATACACATGCATGCTGTGTCCTCAACAGAAAGAGGGGAGTAGACATGTCTGGTGGTGGTTTATCTCCCCTGAGATCAAAAGGATTGTGTACGTTGAAATAGAAAACGCCCGATCCTCCTTTCCCTCAACATTTACCACTGGAGGACAAACGGAAGGCCTTCATGCACAGAAGGTGGCTTGCCCGTCCGGACAAATTCTGTGGGGTTTGCTAACATTCATCTAATTTGTTTGGCCACTAGAGATGAACAAATCGAATCCAACGGAGTGGAATTTGCTTGTGCTTCGTGGTAGCAAATCGATTCAGCCTGCAATAGTGTAAAAAACTAGAAATATTATACTTAACTCCTCCATTTGCTTGCGACGGGCCGGCCGTCTCCATCTTGATTGAAAATCTCGGCCGAAATCCCAAATTTACTTCTGGAAATGGTCCAGGCAGGGACAGGGGTGTGTAATAAAGGTGCCACATTGTCTGGATGGTGGACAAACGAATCTGTGGGAGCTGCTCGTGCTTGTTGACGGATCAAACAATCCTCTCTACTGGTGGCTTGTCTGGGTCGTCCGAAGACTGCTCGCCATGTGTGCATGCCCTCATGTAACCACTGTTCTCAACATCTCCTAACACCTAGGTCAGAACGGCCTAGATGGAGGGCAATTCATCAAAAGGATCATCCTGCTTCTCACAGATTAATGATGCTTCCTCTTTCAACTGCTCAAAATGTCTTAGAGTGCAGGCATGTCTAGCAGTCAGCAATCTCTCACCAAGAGGTACACTACCCAAAGTGGCCTCTAAGAGCCTTCCTTATAGGGCAACAGAAGAAGCACGGTGGAGTTTTCAGCGAGAGCAGATATTCTGAACAGCTACAGACAATGCATTAGCTAGGTATGGTTATAGGAAATGTGTCACCAAAAATTCTATCTGCCACTTAAAACCAGGTGTAACACATCTCCTTTTTATCTAATCTGTTTTTATTTTCTGCTTTATGGCAGCCCCATGAGCCATAGACACTGACTTACATGGGGAAGTTTTCTAGGCATGCTCTGTGACCTGTGCAGAGGTCATTGTACAAGGAAAGAATAGATAAGCTTTGACAATCACCCATTGTGAATGGTGGAGCCTGTGTTATCTATGCACAGAGGTGATATCATGACAAGCAGGATTCGAATGACAGATAATCAGGTAACTGCAGTAAAGTGATCTGTACAGACCAAGACATGGCGCCAATTATTAGAGATAGTGGCCAGTGCAAAGACTGCAGGATTTTTGGTTTTAGTATAAATATAAAAGGTGACATGGAAAATAAAAAACACCATAAAAAAATTATTTAAAAAAAATGTTAAACATAAAAAAGTGATTTAAACAGCAGGTCATTTTCTGATGACACATTCCCTTTAAAGAGTCATGTGATAAGTGAGGATAAAGTAAGATTTTGTAGCAAAATAATGAAGATTACTAGGAATTTTTTTTATTTTAACACATTGTTAGTTTGGGTTAGTCTATGCTTGCTGTTGTGCTGCTTTCCCCTGCTGGCATTATACCCATGCTGCTCACCATGCTTCTGCCTTGTGCTCCTGCCTGCCTGTTTATCCTGTGTCTACCACCATCAATGCGTAAAGTGTGCTGCCTGGATCTCTGAAACCTGCATTTAAGTCTTAGTGACTGTTCAGACTATAACTGTGGTTTTCCTGCATTTTTGGTGTGTTTTCTGTATTCTGAGCTTCTGGTGCTTGCAGCAGAGTCCCAGAGCCCTGTGTGTCAGCTGCCAACTACACTGGAACTATCCCAGGAGGTAGTAGTCTGGTTGCTTCCCTGCAGATCGCTGAAGAGGGGTTAAAGGGTAAACACTGTGGAGCGCTGGAATAATTCTCTTAGGGTTTAGGCCAATGCGAAACCAGCTTTTTTGCACAATGGGTCTGCACTCGCCATAACACATTTTTTATATTATATTACAAATAGACTTTTAATATTTTGCCCTTCATCAGGAAACCAGCTTATAGCCACCGTAGAGAACCTTCACATGGATAGATCTTGTATGCCCAATGGTTATTCTTAAAGGGGTTTTACCATCACATACAATGGGGGCATATCACCAGGTGCTGGTCCCGCACCTACAACGAGAACGGAGTGGGGAAATTAATGGAGGGCTTATTATTCATTTCAATGGGGCCGCTGAAAACAGCCGCCTATTTCCATCTGCCCCATAGAAATGATTGGCACACGGTGGCCCACATGGTAGTCAGAACCCTCCTTTGGCATTGGAGCCCTGGAACTTGAAGTTATAGTGGCACTAGTTAATATTTTTTAGACTACACTGACAGTAGAAGAGAGAAAGAAAATCACATTATCAAACTCACAGAATATAATAGTATAAAATAAAAGAATAAACCTGTAACCCTGATAACAATCTCTATCGCACTTCTTCCTAGATTACTTTTTTTTTTCTTTTTTTTTTTCTGTCAATGAGAAGACACAGGAATTTTTTTTTTTTACCTAATAGTTCAAAATAACTTCACAGCCACTCCCATCCTCAACCCATCATAATCATTACCATGTCCCTCCGATACTGAGAGCCTTATCTTCATAGTGTCAAAGCTCACTGCAGTATAAGGGAAGATTCCGCAGTCATACTTCATTTCTACCTTTGTGACTGCCACTGATATTGAATGGTGAATGCCTCGGGATTTACAGGCCTAATGCAATGAAACTGGTGGTCGCCCTGCTCTTGGTTTTACCACTTCTAACAGGTAAGAGAACATTGGCAAGCGTTGTGCATCTTATCATGTCTTCTTATCTGTTCTTTAATAAGGACCATAAATGGAGACAAATAAAAATGTAGGTAGACAGGAGACGTTAGATCTCAACTGTAATAGTACTTTTTGCAGGTAAAGTAGTTTGTTAATGTTTTGATTTATCTGTAACTAATGTCGAATTTTAACCCAATTGAGGGTCACCTCATCCTTCACCTCACACCCAATTTACACAATATTATAATCCTGGTTTTTGCAACGGTCTAACGAAAGTAGATGGTTTACCATGGATAAAGAAGAAGCCAGTTTTCTCCCGATTTTTAGGCATCATACAATGTTCAGATTTGTTTTACTTTTTCCATGATGTGTGTTCATATGATAATGACTGTTTCTTTACGTAATAATTGAGAGTAGATGAGTTTATTGAAATTCCTATGAAGTCAGAATTGGGGTCTGTGGTTCTTGACTGGAAAGTAGAAGCTTTGTTGAAGTTGGAGGCCCTGCACATATCGCTGGGCTGTTAGTGTCCCTCGTATCACTACTATATGTGTATGAGATGGCTCCCCAGGTCAGGCCACCAGCAGTTGGGGCAGTGTTCTGCTCCACATCAAAGGCAGGATTCAAGTGCTCACCATGAGGACTTCATACTCTAACCCAACTATCGTCGGATCCCAAAAGAACCTGGATTAATCGCTAAAGACGATACAGTTCCAGTCCAAAGCAGTCTCTCTTTCACAAGGTCCTGCTAGCCTCACTAATCTAAGACCATGTGCCATCTTCTCCAGGAAATTCTCTCCCACGGAGAGAAACTACGACATAGGGAATAGGGAGCTGCTGGCCATTAAATGGGCATTTGAGGAGTGGAGGCTGACTTTCAATGGCAGAACAAGTAATCGGTGCTGTGGCAAATTTCTGTCTGTTAAGCACCTAGAAATGGTCCGATCAGAGACAGCGGTGTGTAAAGAAGGTGCCATCAGTGTCTGAATGGTGGACAACAAAACTGTGGGAGCGGCTCGTGCTTGTCGATCCTCTCTACTGGTGGTCTGTCTGGGTTCCCCAGAGCCTGTTCACCATGTGTCTTACATAACCGCAGCTCCCAACACCTCCAATCAGGCAATTCATGCCTGAGACGTGCAGTAACTGCATGCCTAGTTTTGAGGTAATCTAACATTTCTATTTGTGTGAATTTATAATTTTTTTGTCAATGAGTGTATGTGGTATACGGGATTATATATCAGCATCAACTCAGCTGCACATAATAGTAAACAAAAATAGGAACAATAATAATAGTAATAATAGAATAAAACTGAGCACTAGTGTTGAGCGAACTTCTGTTTTAAGTTCGGCGTCTAAAGTTCGGCTTCCGGTTAGCGGAGAATCCCGATATGGATTCCGAATTCCGTTGTGGTCCGTGGTAGCGGAATCAATAATCGGCCATTCGGAATCCATATCGGGATTCTCCGCTAACCGGAAGCCGAACTTTAGACGCCGAACTTAAAACAGAAGTTCGCTCAACACTACTGAGCACAAGAACATTCTGCTAATATTATACAGGGAGTGCAGAATTATTAGGCAAGTTGTATTTTTGAGGATTAATTTTATTATTGAACAACAACCATGTTCTCAATGAACCCAAAAAACTCATTAATATCAAAGCTGAATATTTTTGGAAGTAGTTTTTAGTTTGTTTTTAGTTTTAGCTATTTTAGGGGGATATCTGTGTGTGCAGGTGACTATTACTGTGCATAATTATTAGGCAACTTAACAAAAAACAAATATATACCCATTTCAATTATTTATTTTTACCAGTGAAACCAATATAACATCTCAACATTCACAAATATACATTTCTGACATTCAAAAACAAAACAAAAACAAATCAGTGACCAATATAGCCACCTTTCTTTGCAAGGACACTCAAAAGCCTGCCATCCATGGATTCTGTCAGTGTTTTGATCTGTTCACCATCAACATTGCGTGCAGCAGCAACCACAGCCTCCCAGACACTGTTCAGAGAGGTGTACTGTTTTCCCTCCTTGTAAATCTCACATTTGATGATGGACCACAGGTTCTCAATGGGGTTCAGATCAGGTGAGCAAGGAGGCCATGTCATTAGATTTTCTTCTTTTATACCCTTTCTTGCCAGCCACGCTGTGGAGTACTTGGACGCGTGTGATGGAGCATTGTCCTGCATGAAAATCATGTTTTTCTTGAAGGATGCAGACTTCTTCCTGTACCACTGCTTTAAGAAGAAGGTGTCTTCCAGAAACTGGCAGTAGGACTGGGAGTTGAGCTTGACTCCATCCTCAACCCGAAAAGGCCCCACAAGCTCATCTTTGATGATACCAGCCCAAACCAGTACTCCACCTCCACCTTGCTGGCGTCTGAGTCGGACTGGAGCTCTCTGCCCTTTACCAATCCAGCCACGGGCCCATCCATCTGGCCCATCAAGACTCACTCTCATTTCATCAGTCCATAAAACCTTAGAAAAATCAGTCTTGAGATATTTCTTGGCCCAGTCTTGACGTTTCAGCTTGTGTGTCTTGTTCAGTGGTGGTCGTCTTTCAGCCTTTCTTACCTTGGCCATGTCTCTGAGTTTTGCACACCTTGTGCTTTTGGGCACTTCAGTGATGTTGCAGCTCTGAAATATGGCCAAACTGGTGGAAAGTGGCATCTTGGCAGCTGCACGCTTGACTTTTCTCAGTTCATAGGCAGTTATTTTGCGCCTTGGTTTTTCCACACGCTTCTTGCGACCCTGTTGACTATTTTGAATGAAACGCTTGATTGTTCGATGATCACGCTTCAGAAGCTTTGCAATTTTAAGAGTGCTGCATCCCTCTGCAAGATATCTCACTATTTTTGACTTTTCTGAGCCTGTCAAGTCCTTCTTTTGACCCATTTTGCCAAAGGAAAGGAAGTTGCCTAATAATTATGCACACCTAATATAGGGTGTTGATGTCATTAGACCACACCCCTTCTCATTACAGAGATGCACATCACCTAATATGCTTAATTGGTAGTAGGCTTTCGAGCCTATACAGCTTGGAGTAAGACAACATGCATAAAGAGGATGATGTGGTCAAAATACTCATTTGCCTAATAATTCTGCACGCGTGTATGATTGGTAAATTCTCTTATTTTCAACTTTACTTACTTTTTATAAATATTTAATGTACATGTTTACAAAATAATAATAACAATAATAATACAATTATACTTGTGATAATCTCATAATTCTCAATTCACTTACATAATAGTAACATACTGTAGTATATAAGACTGAAAAAGACATCTGTCCATCCATTTCAGTCTATCATACTGGAAAGCTGATCCAGAGGAAGGCAAAAAACCCTGTGAGGTAGAAGCCAATTTTTCTCATTTTAAGAGAAAAAATTTGTCTCTGACTCCAATCAGGCAATCAGAATAACTCCCTGGATCAACCCCTCTAATGGCCCCTCTCTAGTAGCTATAGCCTGTAATATTATTACACTCCAGAAACACATCCAGGCCCCTCTTGAATTCCTTTATTGTACTCACCATCACCACCTCCTCAGGCAGAGAGCTCCATAGTCTCACTGCTCTTACCGTAAAGAATCCTTTATATCTGCATCTTCATGTGTCAACTGTCCATCTTATAGGAATAAAGTGTTTGCCTGGTGCCAACTCCGGTTGCTCAGTGCCTATATTTGGTGATCATGACCCGCTTTTGTGACAGTATCCTCAAGTATTCATGGCAATGGTGGCCACTAATGGCAGTGCCCTCTTTCAGCAAGATAATGCTCCTGCCACAGTGGAAGAATTGTTCAGGAAATGAATAGTATGAAGAACATGACCATCAAGGTGATGACTTGTCTCCAAATTTCCCACATCACCTGTGGGATGTGCTGGAAATACAGTCACAACTTACAGGGACGAAAGCATCTGCTGCTAACATCTTGGTGCCAGATATCACAGGACACCTTCAGAGGTGTTTTGGAGCCCATGCCTTGATGAGTCAGAGAAATTTTGGTGGCACAAGGGAGCAGGTGGTTTTAATGTTATGGGACAGTGGTGTATACTGGATTCTATGATAAAGTCCAGAGAGTCTATAAGTTATTTTTATTGCATGGTTATAACTTAAGCCAAGCTCATAAAGATAGTTCCTGTAAACAATATGTGGAAACAGGTGCTATGATGTTACCAAAGTTAATCACTACTGGAACTTAGATTTGAAAGCAACTGATCAACATATGCCATGACATTAAAACCAAGCGAATTGATTGTCATTGGTTATCTTGAGATAGTGGAGCATGTAAACGGGTGTGATGTGATGTGATATACTTCCCCTGGCACCTGCAGTTGGAAGACTCCCATGCACATTTGACACTTGGCCAACCATAATTAGTTTACTGTTTTTGGATGACTTTCCTCTAATGTTTATGGGCGGCTTAAGAAGGTTGTCCAGAAAGATTAAACTCAAATTGAGGACCTCAGTGTCTCTCTCTTTGTATCTATTGATGAATGTGATGTTGTTGAACATCCTATTTTTCGTGTGTGTATGAATGTTATCCTTATTTCAATGGTGGGCCCATCCAACCGCATGACCATGGCAGCTAATCCATGGCTTTGGAGGTCTTGTGCTGTATGATGCTAGCAATTAGCTGCAGTGGTCATGCGGATAAATAGGCACACCATCGAAGTGGATTGTTGTATATTGGTAATGACATTTGTCAGTACTGGTTCTCATTGAAGAGACTGCTCCATAGTATAGAGCAGAGAACTGGTTAGCTTAAAAAGGTTGTGCAAAAATGGGGGGTTTTAGACAAGTCTCCCCATTCTGCCGGACCTGCATAGGGAAGATGACATTCCTGCTTCCTGGCATCGGCTCCTTCTCCTGCAGGCCTGCAATGTCCCCCTGGACTCCAGCAATGTCAACATCCCGATTGATATTGTCACAGTCAGTCAAAGGCTGCAGTGCAGTCCGGCTCCCCTCACATCATGTGACCATTTGTTATGACGGAAAGGGAGCCGGACACTGCCAAAGGCAATGATTGGCTGCAGAGGAGCAGAGGAGCCCAGGCCTGCAGGCGAAGGAGCTGGGAGCCTGCACCAGGAAGCAGGTAAGTCATTTTCCCTTTGCAGATCCAGCAGAATTTAGAGGTTTGACAACCCCCATTCTTGCACCATCCCTAAATACAGATTATTTGGGATACTAGTTCTCATCGATTGATATTAAGTTTCAAGTTAATACTTCATGGGAAAAAAATGTAGCACATGTAGACTGTAGACAATTAATTTGCATACTTTTCCCATGGAGCAGTACCTTGAAAATAAGGCTGGGTCTCCTTGATATGAACCAGTACCCCCCAATGAGATACATATAAGCCAGCCAACACTCAAAAATTGCTATGTACAGATAGGTCTTTTATTTTATTTATTTTTTTGGATCAGTTTCTGGTTTGGCTGATGTGAATTACTTTGAATATAAGGTTTTGGAGCCCTGCCTCATTTGTTATGTCACAAGCAAAAGAATCTGAAATAAAGTCAATTCCTAATCCTACTGATTATGACGGCTCCAGAGTTGGCCAGAACCCTGTAAGTTCTTAGTGTTGGTTGGTAAAATATACAAAGTGACTGGCAGGATTTAAATGAGTTTTCTGAGATATTTTAACTGATGACCTATGCCAGGGGTGGCCAACCCATGCAGCTCTTTGCTTCTTTAAGTGTGGCTCTAGCTGTGGAGCCAGGAAGCATTCAGGCCGGCTGACTCTCCACCCCATGCTCAGATCTCTTTTCCTGATCGGGCACTGTTGCTACTTTGCAGCTCCAGCTCATTCTTCACTATGTCCTGATGCACAAAGTGTGAGAACATAGTACGTGGCGACACACACTATGACCTGACGTTGTGCTCATCAGGTCACAATGGAGAGCGTGTCTGACCCAGTGCCTGATCAGGAGACGGAAGAGATTTTTTTTTAATTATAGAACTGAGCATGGGGCTCTGATCTGAGCATGGGAGGTTCTGATCTGAGCATGGGGGGGTCCTGATCTGGGCAATGGTGGTCTGATCTGAGCATGGGGGGGGAGATCTGAGCATGGGGGTTCAGATTTGTGAATGGGGGCAGATATGAGCATGGGGGTCTTGTTTGAGCATGGGTTGGTCAGGTCTGAGCATGGGGGGCAGATCTGAGAAGGAGGGAGATCTGAGCATGGCGGTTCAGATTTGAGCATGGGGCAGATCTGAGCATGGGGGGGATCTGAGCATGGGGTGAGGGATCTGAGCATTGGGGGGGGGAGATCTGAGCACTGAGGGTCTGACACTGGGAGTCTGATTTGTGTTGTCTGATCTGAGCATTGGGGGTCTTATTTGGAGGTCTGATGAGGTTTGGGGATCTTATTTTAGGTCAGATGAGGATTGGGGAACTGATTTAGGAGTCTGATCTAAGGTCTGATGAAAAATATATTATTTCTTTTTTTCTCTGCTAATGAAAAATAAGAAAAAAATATTTTTAACAGATCTCAGATCAGATGAAAAATAAAATTCTCTTATTTTTCTTTGTTAAAACCTAGGTGCATCTTGTAGGGCGAAAAATACGGTGACTCTTGTGTAAATGTATTGTAGCTCCTGGTAGTCAAACATTTTAGTGTTTTTTTTGGCTCTTTGTGTCTGTAAGGTTGGCCACCCCTGACCTATGCTCTGGACCCCCCACCAATCAAAGAAGTCTCAGATGCTCACAGTAACACCTCAGCATCTCAGCTCACCAAGCACAGCACCGTACATTGTATAGCCGTACATTCACTTCTAAGGGGCTGAGCTGCTCCTACGCCAAATGGCCGATAAACGTGATATCACATGGTCTAGGCTAAGCTGCGAGAAGGCTGTGGCGCTACTGCGAGCACCGGTGCCTTCTCGAACAGTTGATCGGTGGAGGTCCCGGGTGTTGTACCCCCACCGATCAGATATTGACGGCCTATCCAGAGGATAAGTCATCAGTTAAATAATCTTGGAAAGCCCCTTTAGGGTCTTTGGATTTGTGGTTAGGGTATCTCTTTTGTAGGTTTTGTTGGGATGCTCATTCACAAGGTAATATTATTCTGTATGACCTTGAATAGGTTGTCCACAATGTTCTGATGTTAATGTCGGAGTCAGAGTGACATATATAGCTACAGTTTTATGTTGTTTTTTTTTTATGGCTTTCAGTATGCAGTAAAACTGACTTGTGCTCTTCATTGTCAAGGTCAGTAGATTACAGCTATACCACACATGTATAGTTTTTCTTGCGTTTTGGTACTGATTTTTTTTTTTTAAAACTTGAAAAAATAAAATATCATTTCTTTGTCGTCATTTTCTGACCCCTCTAACTTTTTTGTGGTTATGTGTACTGAGCTGTGTGGGGACTTATTTTTTTCAGGGCAATCTGTACCAATATGGGGTGTTCATGACTCTTTTATTTATTTTTTACTTTCATTTTAGGAAAAGGGGGGTTATCTGAATTTTTATATTTTTATTTTATTTTTAAGAACATTTTTTTTTTTACACATTTTTATAGTTCCCACAGGAAACTATAACAAGCAATCGTTGGATTGCTTCTCACATAGACCCCAAAGCATTAGTCGGCGCCTATACAAAACTTCTGTGATCTCCGGCCAGTCTAAAACGCTGGTCTTAATAAATGTGTCTGGTCTGGTCTGGGGTCTGTATTCAAATAGGAATCTGGATTAATTTTGGTGGGTGGTCATGGGTCTTAATTTATTTAAGGGTTCAAATATAGCTGCAGAATTCATTTGGAGTTTAGTCTGAGAGTTTGGATTAATATTGGAGTCTGAATTTATTTTAAAATCTGGGATCTGAATTGCTGTTGACTAATGTTGAGAGAATCGACCATCGGATTCTAGATCCAAAGTTGATTTGTTCAAACACTTTGTTTTAATACTGTACGGAGACCGTTCTCCGTACAGCATTAAAATATATTGCCTCCATCAAGGCAAAATTAGTTTCCCCCGAACTCGCGCAAGACTTTGGTGAATGAATTCAGTATTAATTTCTGCATCTTTAAAAACATTTAAAATTAGAAATCCGAAGTCGGTTGTGGGACAGGCTGGTACCTCGGTACAAAACCCAACTTCGGATTCCTAATTTGAAATGTTTTTAAAGATGAATGCCGAATTAATCATTGAAGTCTTGCGTGACTTCAGGTGAATTGAATTTTGCCTCCATGGAGGCAATATATTTTGATATTGTATAGAGAATGGTCTCCATACAGTATTAAAACAAAGTTTTTAAACAAATTGATTCGCTCAGGCCTACTGTTGAGGTCTGTTCTCAAGTCTGAATTAATTTTGGGTATTATCTTGGTTTTAAATTAATTTAGAGGCTTGGCCTAGGGTCTAAACTTTTTGAGGGTCTGAATTAATTTTGAGGTCTGGTCTAGGCTCTAAACTTTTTAGGTCTTGGCTGGACAGTGGACTTGGCACATAATGTATGGTTGCACATTATATAGAGGGGCAGATATGGAGGCACAGTACACTATATATTTAGGGGCACAAGCACATAGTCTACAGTACTTTCCTTGTAATGTTTTTATTTTTTATCTTGGATCTGGTATATTTGTGAACTCGACACTAAAGGTAGCCATAAACCTTCACTAGCTATTGGCTGAAAGCTTGTTCATCTGACAGTCATTTCTCCAAACTCCCTTATACACATACCAACTCTGTTCAGCCAGATTATCTTCCAGGAGAACAAAATTCAACTCAATATCATCTATTGAGAGAGATCTGGGAGCTCATCATACACATTAGATTGTTGGCTGGTCCTGCTGAAAGCAGCCCTTTCACTAACAATACCCTAGTGTGTACGAAGCCTTTGTGGGCAATCAATTTTATAGAATCAAAATTCAACCAGATTTTCTTTCTTAAATTCAGATTAGTTAGAGGTTATTGAAGCTTTAAAAATTCATTTCAGGTTTGCCAAATGTAAACAAAAAAAATTGGTTAAGACACCACAGAAACCAAATACAAGAGATAGAGAGAGAAAGCATTATCTAGCCTATGAAAGTCATCAAGTACATTAACTGGTCTCTCAGTCAAAACAATTTTTTACTTCAATCTAAACTTGTAGAATTAATTTGCTAATCCTTAGGATCACATTCATATTAGTGCTGCATTATCTTCACACAGCTGTCAGCAGAGGTGTTTTTGTAATCATGCTTACTGTATATAGCAAACCCAAGAAAATAGCTAATCCAGCCTCACTTCTGCAACTAGTTCTTTCAGGACAAAATCCCTTTATCAGAGCAAAGCACATAGAAGCAACTTTTTAGGTTGCAAGGCACTGGGGGCACTCTGGGTGGGTACTATTTATATTATGGAGACCAGTTAATATACGTGATGACTACTGTAGGCTAAAAAATGCTCCTCTCGGTTCCTGGGAAAAATATATGCAAAACCCGGTTAACATCTGCTGGTATCAGACAGTCTTAGGAAAGCTAATTTTAATATATTTCCCTGAAAACCTGAGGGGCATCGGCTGGACTACAATACTATGACAATGCATATATATATTGTTGAGAAATAGAGTAGCATCGAGATCTCTCTACCTGACTTAAATCTCCTATTTGTATTAGACATTTCACAAATTTTAGGAAATTTGCTCACTATTTTGTACGTATTCTGTAAGATATACAATTCTATCCACTCCCTGTCCTTGATCCCAATGAGCTTCCATGACACTGAGCAGGGGCATGTGACAGACCAGTCAATGTACAGTCTATACATTACCTGGTTATGCATATTTTTCAGGACGATCGGGGGACATTCCAATAAGGTTAAATTTATTTGGACCTCAAATAGAATCTGACAACTGAAATGTGTGAATCGGACTCAAAATGCCTTTCAAGGAATTCACTCATCTTTATTGTGTGCCAGTCACTTTCATATCAAGGGAGAAACGCATTAGGACCTGTCAATGAGCTTATTGTTTTTTCCACCGTATTCTTGTCGTGATCATTATTAGTATGTGACTGTATTAAAACTTGGTATTTTTTCAGTAAGGGCTCGTGCTCGTGTGTGCCCCATGCTCGTATTGCAGACTGCAAACATTGGGTCCGTAATATACTGGCACCATCTGATCTATTGACTTAAATGGGTTCACAATCCTCAAGATACGAGCAGACCGGAGGCACGGATCGGAAGCCCACGGAAGCACTATAAAGCACTTTGATGGGATTTCAGTCAGTGCCTCAGCACCACAAAAAAAATAAAACAGGTCCTAGTTTTTTGCATCGCTGACCATCTCTTGCGGATTGCGGACCCATTCAAGTGAGTGGATCCCCATCCACAAACAGCGTGCACATGGACGGTGCCCGTGTACTGCATACTGCTATTTGCGGTCCACGGGGTGGGCATGGGGCACACACGCTCGTGTGCTTGAGCCTTAAAGCTGCAGTCCTTGTCATTCCATTTTTGCCTCTTTCCCCATGGCTTGCACTTTAATGCTATAGTTATAGGTCTTTTGAACAGGGCTTATAGGGTGTGATAGAGGAGGGGTGGAGTGCCCAAATAGGCAGGGTTCCCATCAGTGGGCAGGATGCATTGATATTTGGATTCAATAAATAAATGGAAAAAAAAGAATATACATAAGTCAGTACCCAGTGGTGTCACTTACCTGCTATTTACAGTACTTTATACATATTTTTGGGGTTTGGCAGCCTTGTAACTCTTTTTTTCATTATGACAGAATTGTGATCTGTTACTACAGATTAGTTACAATGCCCCCTGGGGGTCTGAGGTAGTCTGAGGCACACCCCTTGACTGATTATTGGTTCAGTTTGCTGTTCTCTCCTTATAATAATAATAAAATGTATTTATATGGCGCCAACCATATTCCGCAGCGCTTTACAAATTCATAGGGTTCATGTACAAAACAAAACTAACTGGATAATATGCAACTGAAACACTAGGAGTCAGGGCTCTGCTCGCAAGAGCTTACAATCTATGAGGAATTGGGGGTGACACATAAGGTAGTTGATTGTGATAAGTAGGATTTGAGCCATTATTGAACAGACATGAGTGGTGCCGGACAATCTGCTTCGGGTTTGGGACTACTAGAGGATCGAGTTCAGGCCAGAGGAGTTGGTGCGGGGAGGTTTAGTCGGGGAATAGTCAGTTTAGGAAGCTTGATAAGCCTGTCTGAAAAGATGTGTTTTTAAGGCACGTTTGAAGTGGAGAAGTTGTGAATTGACCTAGTATTCCGGGGCAGAGTATTTCAGAGAGTAGGTGCAGCTCGAGAAAAGTCTTGAAGACGGGAGTGAGAGGTACGAATTATGGAGATTATTAATCTTAGGTCACTAACAGAACGGAGAGCACGAGTAGGGTGGTAGATGGAGATGAGGGAGATGTATGGCGGTGCAGCACTGTGGAGAGCTTTGTGGGTGAGGGTGAGAAGTTTGAACTGTATTCTGTGGTGGATGGACATCCATTCAAGTGACTGGCACAGGCTAGTAGCATCAGTGTAGCGGTTGGATGGCTAGAGGAGCCTGGCTGCAGCATTTAGAACAGACTGAAAGGGGGATAGTTAAGTGAGAGGGAGACCGATTAGTAATGTGTTGAAGTAGTCAAGACGAGAATGAATCAAGGCAACCACATGAGTTTTTGCCGTTTCCACCGTAAGAAAAGGTTGGATTCTGGCGATATTCTTGAGGTGCAGACGACAAGAGTGTGTAAGTGATTAAATATGGGGAACAAAGGAAAGATCAGAGTCAAATGTGGCCCCAAGACAGTGGGCATGTTGCACAGAAGTTATGATAGTGCTATAGACCGAAATTGAAATATCAAGTTTAGGTGAATTAGTAGATGGGGGAAAGACAAGAAGTTCAGTTTTTGAGAGGTTCAGTTTTAGTTACAGAGAGGACATGATGTTAGAGACAGCTGCCAGACAATTACTGGTGTTTTGGAGTAAAGCAGAGGTGATGTCAGGGGATGAAATGTATGGTTGGGTGTCGTAAGCATAGAGATGGTATCGAAAGCCAAATCTACTGATACTCTGTCCGATGGGGGCTTTATAGAGGGAGAAGAGTAGAGGACCTAGTACTGAGCCCTGAGGCACGCCGACATCAAGAGGAAGAGGAGAAGAAGAAGAGCCAGCGAATAATACACTAAAGGTGCGGCCAGAGACATAGGAAAAGAACCAAGAGAGAGCCAATTGAGTGGAGCATGGTGAGGAGGAGTTTATGGTCTACGGTATCAAACGCTGCAGAGAGCTCCAGCAGAATCTGTAGAGAATAGTCACCATTTCTTTTTGCTGTTAGGAGATCGTTAGACACTTTAGTAACGGCAGTTTCTGTAGAGTGAAGAGGGCGAAAGGCAGATTGTAAGGGGTCAAGAAGAAAGTTTGCAGAGAGATAGCTTATTAAGCGAGAGTAGACAAGACATTAAAAGAGTTTAGAGATGAAGGGGAGGTTAGAGACAGGTCAGTAGTTAGCAGCACAGGTCGGGTCAAGAGGTGGTTTCTTTAGTTGTGGGGTTATAATAGAGTGTTTGAAAGAGGAGGGAAAGACATCAGAAGAGAGAGAGCTGCAGAAGAAAGGATACACCTCCTGACTTGTGATGGAGAGAGCTGCAGCAGAAAGGGCACGGCTCCTGAGCTGCTAGCTTGATATAAATCTAGCAGAACAATTGGAGCAATAAACGTGGAGATTTCTGGACCCATGTCAGGTATAGGGCTGGTTCTAGCAGAAATAGAGGAAAAAGCTACAAAGGCTTAAAATTGGGTGGCACAAAGAAGTGCAAATGTTATGGCATTTTACTGCATAGCATGTATTCATTGACTGCCTTTTAATAAAGAAATGACTCTCATAAAAAAATAAAACTCATGAAAATAAGAAATTCGTAGATGTTTGAAATGTGCACAGTTCTGATTTGTCCCCTGATTTTCTAGAAAAGTTGAATATATTGTAATTAACATACCTTTAAAATATTATTCCTGTTCCCTGCCACCTGCTACTGTCCGTCATCATTGTCGACTTGTTGCTGCAGGATGTCACCCTAACTGGATTCAACATGGCTGTCAGAGGTCTAGTCTAAACATACAGCTTATGGGGAACAGTGGCCCAGGACAGGAAGAGAACTTCAAGTATGACAGAAAGTTTTTCATATTATTTACAGAAAATGTAATGCTTTTAAGCATTATGGAGATCAGTCATTCACTGGCTACAATGTATATTGCTAATAATAGTCTGGGCATGTTTGGGTCACAGGGTAATGACTAGGGTTGTCCCGATACCGATACTAGTATCGGTATCGGGACCGATTCCGAGTTTTCTCGGCGGTACTCAGCCGCCGATACCCCGCCCCGATACATAAATAGAATACTTTTTTTTTTTCCCGCAATGAATATTTTTGCGGCCCGGCAAAGATGCAGCATCGGGAGAGAGGAAGGGCTGGAGTCCGTAACTATGGGCGGGGCCCGGTGCAGTCACTGTACTCTTACACCGGGCCCCGCCGCTCACCAAAGTATTTATAAACGTGAATCCTTATCCTGTTATTAAGTTGAACTAACGCTGCCCTCTCCCATGTTCCCATGTTCCCCTGTATCCCCCTGTAAGCCTCAATAGCAGGCAGAGCAGACGGCAGCAGTAACGTCACTCACTGACGTAGAGCGCCTGCTCCGCCCACTTTATGAATGAAGCAGGCGGAGCAGACGCGCGACGTCAGTGAGTGACGTTACTGGTGCCGTCCGCTCTGCCTGCTATGGAAGCTTAAGTAAGTGCTGTGGGGATACAGGGGGATACAGGGGAACATGGGAGAGGGCAGCGTTAGTTCAACTTAATAACAGGATAAGGATTCACGTTTATAAATACTTCGGTGAGCGGCGGGGCCCGGTGTATTGGGGGACACTGTTATGAGGGGGATCTGTGGATGACATATAGCAGTGTCATCCACAGATCCTCCCCATAACAGTTCCATCCACAGATCCCCTATAACAGCACCATCCACAGATCCCCCACCAAATAACAATGCCATCCTCAGATCCCCCCACCCCATAACAATGCCATCCACAGATATCCCACCCCATAGCAGTACCATCCACAGATCCCCATAACAGTGCCATCCACAAATCCCCATAACAGTGCCATCCACAGATCCCCCATAACAGTGCCATCCACAGATCCCCCATAACAGTGCCATCCACAGATCCCCATAACAGTGCCATCCACAGATCCCCATAACAGTGCCATCCACAGATCCCCCATAACAGCACCATCCACAGATCCCCATAACAGTGCCATCCACAGATCCCCCATAACAGTGCCATCCACAGATCCCCCATAACAGTGCCATCCACAGATCCCCCATAACAGTGCCATCCACAGATCCCCCATAACAGTGCCATCCACAGATCCCCATAACAGTGCCATCCACAGATCCCCCATAACAGTGCCATCCACAGATCCCCCATAACAGCGCCATCCACAGATCCCCCATAACAGTGCCATCCACAGATCCCCCATAACAGTGCCATCCACAGATCCCCCATAACAGTGCCATCCACAGGTCCCCCATAACAGTGCCATCCACAGATCCCCCACATGACAGTGCGTCATCCACAGATCCACAGATCCCCCAAAACGGTCACATGACATTTAAAAAAAGTATCGGTATTCGGTATCGGTGACTACTTGAAAAAAAGTATCGGTACTTGTACTCGGTCCTAAAAAAGTGGTATCGGGACAACCCTAGTAATGACCATCATTGGCTAAAATAGTCTAAAGGATTTAACCCTAAATTCAAATTGGATTTAAGAATTACATGCTACCAGTGCACAAATATTCTTAGAAAAGAAAAAAAAACTACAATATAAGAGAAAATAAAATTATCCACAAGTACAAAAATTCTTATTTTCTTCTTTTTTCTTTAAAGCACCAGATGCTACAATAGCACAGACAACAGATGGAACATCACAGCAACCAGATCCCACATCAGAGGAAACATCTCCAGTAACTGATATAACAGATGTAACATCACTGCCACCAGATCTCACAGCAGAAGAAACATCTCCAGTAACTGATATAACAGATGTAACATCACAGCCACCAGATCTCACAGCAGAGGAAACATCTCCAGTAACTGATATAACAGATGTAACATCACAGCCACCAGATCTCACAGCAGAAGAAACATCTCCAGTAACTGAAATAACAGATGTATCATCACAGCCACCAGATCCCACATCAGAGGAAACATCTCCAGTAACTGATATAACAGATGTAACATCACAGCCACCAGATCCTACAGCAGAGGAAACATCTCCAGTAACTGAAATAACAGATGTAACATCACAGCCACCAGAACCCACAGCAGAGGAAACATCTCCAGTAACTGATATAACAGATGTAACATCGCAACCAGAACCCACAGCAGAGGAAACATCTCCAGTAACTGATATAACAGATGTAACATCACAGCCACCAGATCCTACAGCAGAGGAAACATCTACAGTAACTGATATAACAGATGTATCATCACAGCCACCAGATCTCACAGCAGAAGAAACATCTCCAGTAACTGATATAACAGATGTAACATCACAGCCACCAGATCTTACAGCAGAAGAAACATCTCCAGTAACTGAAATAACAGATGTATCATCACAGCCACCAGATCTCACAGCAGAAGAAACATCTCCAGTAACTAAAATAACAGATGTATCATCACAGCCACCAGTTCCCACAGCAGAGGAAACATCTCCAGTAACTGATATAACAGATGTATCATCACAGCCACCAGAACCCACAGCAGAGGAAACATCTCCAGTAACTGATATAACAGATGTAACATCACAGCCACCAGATCTCACAGCAGAAGAAACATCTCCAGTAACTGATATAACAGATGTAACATCACAGCCACCAGATCCTACAGCAGAGGAAACATCTCCTGTAACTGATATAACAGATGTAACATCACAGCCACCAGATGCCACATCAGAGGAAACATCTCAAGTAACTGATATAACAGATGTATCATCACAGCCACCAGATCCTACAGCAGAGGAAACATCTCCTGTAACTGATATAACAGATGTATCATCACAGCCACCAGATGCCACATCAGAGGAAACATCTCCAGTAACTGATGTAACAGATGTATCATCACAGCCACCAGATCCTACAGCAGAGGAAACATCTCCTGTAACTGATATAACAGATGTATCATCACAGCCACCAGATTCTACAGCAGAGGAAACATCTCCAGTAACTGATATAACAGATGTAACATCACAGCCACCAGATCTCACAGCAGAAGAAACATCTCCAGTAACTGATATAACAGATGTAACATCACAGCCACCAGATCTCACAGCAGAAGAAACATCTCCAGTAACTGAAATAACAGATGTATCATCACAGCCACCAGATCTCACAGCAGAAGAAACATCTCCAGTAACTGATATAACAGATGTATCATCACAGCCACCAGAACCCACAGCAGAGGAAACATCTCCAGTAACTGATATAACAGATGTATCATCACAGCCACCAGATCTCACAGCAGAAGAAACATCTCCAGTAACTGATATAACAGATGTAACATCACAGCCACCAGATCTCACAGCAGAAGAAACATCTCCAGTAACTGAAATAACAGATGTATCATCACAGCCACCAGAACCCACAGCAGAGGAAACATCTCCAGTAACTGATATAACAGATGTATCATCACAGCCACCAGAACCCACAGCAGAGGAAACATCTCCAGTAACTGATATAACAGATGTATCATCACAGCCACCAGATCTCACAGCAGAAGAAACATCTCCAGTAACTGAAATAACAGATGTAACATCACAGCCACCAGAACCCACATCAGAGGAAACATCTCCAGTAACTGATATAACAAATGAAACATCGCAACCAGAAGATTCCACAGCAAAGGAAACATCTCCAGTAACGGATATAACAGATGTAACATCACAGCCACCAGATCCCACAGCAGAAGATACATCTCCAGTAACTGAAATAACAGATGTAACATCACAGCCACCAGAACCCACAGCTGAGGAAACATCTCCAGTAACTGATATAACAAATGAAACATCGCAACCAGAAGATTCCACAGCAAAGGAAACATCTCCAGTAACTGATATAACAGATGTAACATCACAGCCACCAGTTCCCACAGTAGAGGAAACATCTCCAGTAACGGATATAACAGATGTAACATCACAGCCACCAGATCCCACATCAGAAGAAACATCTCCAGTAACTGAAATAACAGATGTAACATCACAGCCACCAGATCCTACAGCAGAAGAAACATCTCCAGTAACTGAAATAACAGATGTAACATCAAAGCCACCAGAACCCACAGCAGAGGAAACATCTCCAGTAACGGATATAACAGATGTAACATCACAGCCACCAGATCCCACAGCAGAAGATACATCTCCAGTAACTGAAATAACAGATGTAACATCACAGCCACCAGATCTCACAGCAGAAGAAACATCTCCAGTAACTAAAATAACAGATGTACCATCACAGCCACCAGAACCCACAGCAGAGGAAACATCTCCAGTAACTTATATAACAAATGAAACATCGCAACCAGAAGATTCCACAGCAGAGGAAACATCTCCAGTAACTGATATAACAGATGTAACATCACAGCCACCAGTTCCCACAGCAGAGGAAACATCTCCAGTAACTGATATAACAGATGTAACATCGCAACCAGCAGATCCCTCAGCAGGAGATACAGTTCCAGTAACGGATATAACAGATGTAACATCACAGCCACCAGATCACACAGCAGAAGATACATCTCCAGGAACGGATATACCAGATAAAACATCACAACCACCTGATCCCACAGCAGAAGAAACATCTCCAGTAACTGAAATAACAGATGTAACATCACAGCCACCAGATCTCACAGCAGAAGAAACATCTCCAGTAACTGAAATAACAGATGTAACATCACAGCCACCAGGACCCACAGCAGAGGAAACATCTCCAGTAACGGATATAACAGATGTAACATCACAGCCACCAGATCCCACAGCAGAAGATACATCTCCAGTAACTGAAATAACAGATGTAACATCACAGCCACCAGATCTCACAGCAGAAGAAACATCTCCAGTAACTGAAATAACAGATGTTACATCACAGCCACCAGAACCCACAGCAGAGGAAACATCTCCAGTAACTGATATAACAAATGAAACATCGCAACCAGAAGATTCCACAGCAGAGGAAACATCTCCAGTAACTGATATAACAGATGTAACATCACAGCCACCAGTTCCCACAGCAGAGGAAACATCTCCAGTAACTAATATAACAGATGTAACATCGCAACCAGCAGATCCCTCAGCAGGAGATACAGCTCCAGTAACGGATATAACAGATGTAACTTCACAGCCACCAGATCACACAGCAGAAGATACATCTCCAGGAACGGATATACCAGATAAAACATCACAACCACCTGATCCCACAGCAGAAGAAACATCTCCAGTAACTGATATAACAGATGTAACATCACAGCCACCAGATCCCACAGCAGAAGATACATCTCCAGGAACGGATATACCAGATAAAACATCACAACCACCTGATCCCACAGCAGAAGAAACATCTCCAGTAACTGATATAACAGATGTAACATCACTGCCACCAGATCCCACAGCAGAAGTAACATCTCCAGTCACTCATATAATAGATGTAACATCGCAACCACCAGATCCCACATCAGAGGAAACATCTCCAGTTACTGATATAACAGATGAAACATCACAAACACCAGATCCCACAGCAGAAGTAACATCTCTAGGAACCGATATAACAGATGCAACATCACAGCTAATAGATCCAACAGCAGAAGAAACATCTCCAGTAACTGATATAACAGATGTAACATCACTGCCACCAAATCCCACAGCACAAGAAACATCTCCAGTAACTGATATAAAAGATGAGACATCGGAACCACCAGAAACCACCACAGAAGTAACATCTTCAGCTACTGATAAAACAGATGAGACATCGCAACCACCAGATCCCACATCAGAGGAAACATCTCCAGTAACTGATATAATAGATGAAACATTGCAACCACCAGATCCAACAGCAGAAGAAACATCTCTAGGAACCGATATAACAGATGCAACATCACAGCTAATAGATCCAACAGCAGAAAAAACATCTCCAGTAACTGATATAACAGATGCAACATCACAGCCACCAGATCCAACAGCAGAAGAAACATCTCCAGTAACTGATATAACAGATGTAACATCACTGCCACCAAATCCCACAGCACAAGAAACATCTCCAGTAACTGATATAAAAGATGAAACATCGCAAACACCAGATCCCACAGCACAAGAAACATCTCTAGTAACTGATATAACATCAAAGCCACCAGATGTCACAACTGAAAGAACATCTTCAGTATCCGATATTACATCACAGCCACCAGATCCTACAGCAGAGGAAACATCTCCAGTAACTGATATAACAGATGTAACATCAAAACCACCAGATCCCACAGCAGAAAAATCATCTCCAGTAACAGATGTAACATCGCAGCTACCAAATCTCACAACAGAAGAAATATCTTCAGTATCTGATATAACAGATGTAACATCACAGCCACCAGATCCTACAGCAGAAGAAACATCTCCAGTAACTGATATAACAGATGCAACATCACAGCTACCAGATCCCACAGCAAAGGAAACATCTTCAGTAACTGATATAACATCACAGCCACTAGATCCCACAGCAGAAGTAACATCTCCAGTAATTGATAGAACAGATGTAACATCACAGCCACCAGATCCCACAGCAGAAGAAACCTCTCCAGTAACCGATATAACAACACAGCCACTAGATCATACAGCAGAAGAAACATCTCCAGTAACAGTGGTAACATCACTGCCACCAGACCTCACAGCAGAAAAAACATCTCTAGTACCTTATATAACAGATGTAACATCACAGCCACCAGATCCCACAGCGGAAGAAACATCTTCAGTAACTGATATCACATCACAGCCACCAGGTTCCACAGCAGAAGAAACATCTCCAATAACTGATAAAATATCACAGCAACCAGATCCCACAGCAGAAGAAACCTCTCCAGTATCCGATATAACAACACAGCCACTAGATCATACAGCAGAAGAAACATCTCCTGTAACAAAGGTAACATCACAGCCACCAGACCTCACAGCAGAAAAAACATCTCTAGTAACTTATATAACAGATGTAACATCACAGCCACCAGATCCCACAGCGGAAGAAACATCTCCAGTAACTGATATCACATCACAGCCACCAGGTTCCACAGCAGAAGAAACATCTCCAATAACTGATAAAATATCACAGCAACCAGATCCCACAGCAGAAGAAACATCTCCAGTAACTATTACAGCTCTAACATCACAGCCACCAGATGCCATGACAGAAGAAACATCTACAGTAACTGGTAGAACAGATATAACATCAAAGCCACCAGATCGTACAGAAGGATTATTGCCAGTAACCGATATAACATCACCACCACTAGATCACACTGCAGAAGAAACATCTCCAGTAACCGATATAACATCACAGCCACCAAATCCCACAGCAGGAGAAACATCTCCAATAACTGATAAAATATCACAGCAACCAGATGCCACAGCAGAAGAAACATCTCCAGTAACTATTACAGCTCTAACATCACAGCCACCAGATGCCATGACAGAAGAAACATCTACAGTAACTGGTAGAACAGATATAACATCAAAGCCACCAGATCGTACAGAAGAAACATCGCCAGTAACCGATATAACATCACAGTCACCAAATCCCACAGCAGAAGAAACATCTCCAATAACTGATAAAATATCACAGCAACCAGATGCTACAGCAGAAGAAACATCTCCAGTAACTATTACAGCTATAACATCACAGCCACCAGATCCCACAACAGAAAAAATATCTCCAGTAACTGATATAACCTCACAGCCATCAGGTTCCACAGCAGAAGAGACATCTACAGTAACTGGTATAACAGATATAACATCACAGCCACAAGATCCCACAGAAGAAACATCTCCAGTAACTTATACAACAAAAGTAACAACACAGCCACCAGAAACCAATTTGCCATCAGAGACTAGCAAGACTACAGAAGGGGTATTGCGCTCTACTGTTCTAGCAACTGAAGAAACATCTCTCGATGTAACACGTTCTGAAATAGCCACTGAAATTGCTTCCACATCAGGACCAACTTCTTTAACTGGATTGAGAACAGAAGAATCTCAACAAGTAACTCTGATTAGTAGCACATTTTCATCAAATACAGCACAATCTGAAACATCCCTAGTAACTGAAGAAAAAACAGAGACTTGGGCAACCATAGAAGACACTACTATTAGGACAACGCCAGAAGAATTATTCTCTACTAGGGCAACATCTTTTCCTTTACTTACCACAATACAAGTTGACACATCTTCAGAAATCCCTGTAACTGGAATACAGCCAACTGGAACGACACATGCAGAAACAGATACAAAACAACCAAATACAACATCCCACATTACTTCAAGTTCTATAACTAATATAAAAACAACAGTATCAGACGCTACAAAAGATGAAACCTCCCAAGTGGCTTCTACTGTAAACCATGCTTCAACTCTAACAACAGAAACTGAACAAACCTTACCAACAATCTCAGAAAAACCTGCAACAGCAATCCCAACTTTAGCATCCACTAAAATAACTGATGGACCGTTGACTACTACAGAGTCAATATCTACCAGTGTAACAAATACACAAACAGCTATAGTTACCACAAAACTTTTGGAAACTTCTTCAGAAATCACAACAATACAGCCGACTGACGTAACAGTGGAAGTAACACTGGGAACATCAACAGTAATGGCTACCACCAGAGAGGTAATATCCTTTGGAACTCAAACAACAGATGAACAAACAGCAACAACAACTAAACAAGCATCAATGCCAACAGCAACAGCTTCAGCAACTGGCAGATCAACTACAGAAGCATTGTCTCCTACTATTCCTGTTACAACTGCCAAACAAGCAGAAACATCTACTGCTATAACAACATCAGCCACAGAAAATATTGCTAGAACTACTCCATCTTCAACCATTGCTGAAACGACTCCATCTACAACCGTTGATGAAACTACTCCATCTACAACAACAACCACATCAACCACCATCTTCACAACTACGATACTAACTACATTAAGACCTACTACTACAACCTCAGGACCATCACTAGGTAACTTCTTAGTGTAAGGTTGTATCAGTCATCTTGATTCTCCTTACCCTCTGATATGCTTCCTATAGTGCATACAAACATTTGTGTTGGTAAATTCTGGGCATTTAAGACCCACCAATGGACATGCCCCAAACCTGCCTGGAATGCCTACTTGGGCAGTTACATAGTTGGTAAAGTTGTACAAACAGGTCCATCAAGTTCAACCTATAATCCAACTATGTTGATCCTGAGGAAGGTATTAACCCCCTATGAAGTGGATACGAATTGCCCCATATAAAAAATAAATAAAAAATCCAGACATAATCCCCATCCAATTTTAATCCAGTACAAGCTAGATTGTCTCAGGATTGACAGAGGGATTGTGTCTTATCATGCTGAAATGATCTATTCTGAGTCCTAAGGGCAGCAGTGACAGATCAGTGACATAAACCTGCTGCTCTCTAACTCTCCTCATAGAGTCTCCTTGTATCCTACGTGATGCAGCTTCAGCCTGTCTCCTCAGCCTGTCCTCAGAATAGGTCACCAATATTAAAATCCTGGAAAAACGCTTTAATGATACACTTTCATACACAAAGTCTTTTGCCTCCTGGCATTATGATCACATGAAAAACACTACTAGATGTGCCTCACCAAGTCCGTATTCTGTTAAAAGATACATGGACGTGTTAAGTTTCTTGAAGGACATCTGTCAGCAGATTTGTACCTCTGACACTGCTTGACCTGTCACATGTGCACTTGGCAGCTGAAGACTGGTGATGAGAGGCATAGGCAATATTCATTTTCACAATATTTTGTGAATTTTTTGCATAATATTCGCACTAAATTTCCGAATTCTAGAATTCGTGATCTCCAGTCATTATTTTTTGCCATTGCACAAATCGGCACTAATGATGCACATCTTTTTTGTGCAATACGTGCAACTTCACATTTTATCAGGTCTGAGTAGACATTACTGATTGGTGCACTAAGTATTGTTGTGACATCACAGCACTATGTCTGTAGCATGTATGTATGGACAGCTGAGAAACAGTAATTCCTATCACACTACCTAACACCCTGCACTGGATCAGCTACACTATATCAGGATCTAACCTACACTGACTATCTCCCACTAACTATCTGTATTATATATATGAGCTAACTATCTAATGTGATTGGATAAGGAATAGGATCCAGATGAAAGCACAGAGCACAGCAATGTCACTGCTCTCTCTCTCAAAACTGCAAATAACAGCAGAAAATGGCTGCTGAGGAGGTTCTTATATAGTAAGGGGTAGGCGACTTTCCTATTGGTTGCTAGGGATGTTTATAAGTTCTGACAAAGATATTGCAGCCTTCTTCTTGGCCCAAAAGCAAGAAGGGAGGTTACTGATGAAAAAAATCTAGAATATTCGCAATCACGAATATATAGTACTATATTCTATATCTTCGCGAATTCTCGAAGTGCCAATATTCGCAATAAAAATTTGCAACTAGAATATTCGCAATCAACACTACTGAAGACATCTGTGTTGGTCCCATGTTCATATGTGCCCACATTGCTGAGAAAAATGATGTTTTAATATATGCAAATTAGTCTGTAGGTGCAACAGGGGCATTGCCGTTACTCCTAGAGGCTCTGCTCTCTCTGCAACTGCCGCACTCTCTGCACTTTGATTGATAGACCCAGCTGTGATGATGTTTTCACTACCTGGCCCTGTCAATCCAACTGGAGAGGGAGGAGCAGTTGAAAAGAGAGCTGAGCCTCTAAGTGTAATGGTAACGCCCCCATTGCTCCAAAAGGCTCATTTGCATAGATTAAAATCTAATTTTTCTCAGCAATGCTGGCAGATGTGAACATGAGACCAACATAAATCCCTTCAGTTGCCAAGTCGCCATGTAACAGGTCAGCCAGTTTCATAGGTACAAATCCGCTGACAGATGTCCTTTAAATAATGTCCTTTTGATTTGTGATACAGTCCATCGCCCAAGGGACCAGATGTGACAGGGAGTGTTATCGGTAAAGTATAGTGGTGCTCTCCTATGTTATATAACATTCCAGATGTATACAGCACAGTAACTGTGGTCGTTAGAATAACCACTCTACTCATTTTGCCCCAGTCTATACAGAAAAGCTATAGTGTCATCCTGCTGTAACTGAGTGGCAAGATCGTAAATCTGATGTGTGGATTCTAATTCCTCAGTTTTCCTAATGTAGCTTTCTTTTTCAACAGTCTTCTGTAAAAATGGAGGAACCTATGATGGAATTAAATGTGTTTGTCCAGATATCTATTATGGGACTTTTTGCGAAACTTTCATAGATAGAGTTGAACCTGGTAAGTGATTACAATTTTGGCACCAGGCTATCCTTGATTACCTAACCTGGCATCAGATTCAATATTATTTAGGTATTTATGAGACCTGGCCACTTGGACCTGCAAGATCAAGGTCGGATTCACCATGCTATGTTGCTATATCTGTATTATAGAAACCTTCATTCTATCCCAGTCAGTTTTATGTGAAGGGATATTCCAGTCAAAAACATGTATCACCTTTTACCTGGATAGGTGATAATTGTTGGATGGGTGGTAATCTGGGACCCGCAGCAATATATGTCTCTTCCATAGAGTTTGAATTGAGCTTGATGATGCTCAAAGACAGCTTGATGTGGTTGAGGGGTCAGTGGTAGACTGGGGTGCTCTGGTCTAGTGATTGATGGTGGTCTCAGCAGTCAGACCACCACCAGTCTAACATTTATCACCTATCCAGTCAATGGGTAAGGTTTTAAAAAATCATTACCTATTTTACTTGCTTTGAGCATTATGAGGCTCATACTTCTATACCAGGGATCAGCAACCTCCGGCACGCCACCTGTTCAGAAACTACAACTCCCAGAAAGCTCCATTCACTTCTATGGGAGTTAAAAGAACAGACAAGCATGTTTGCATGCTGGGAGTTGTCGTTTCACAGCAGCTGGAATGCCGAAGGTTGCTGATCCCTGTTCTATACCAAGGACTAATTAGTCCAAAACTCAGACATCTGACCACTTACATGTCAAATTAAGGGGTTCTTACAACAATCCCTGTTCACAGAATCTATTACAGCATACTGATGTCATAGAGGAAGGCATCCTGCTCGTGACACTCTTTGATGAGCCAGAGCAGAGACGCGCTGCTAAGAGTGTCTCTCATTCTGGTGGATATGACTTATCTATTTATTAGATGGATGGACATTCTTTTGAATAGCTGAAATGTAATAGAAATAGCCTCCTCCATTCTGATAGCAGTTTGTCATGGCAATCCGAGGTCCGAAAACCCCATGAACAATTCCAAGGCATCAAATCATAGTTGGATAACGAACATTTACCTAAACAGATAGATTAGGGTTAGGTTTGATTCACTGCATAATTTGTAAGAATGAAGAATTTGGAGGTGGTGATGGAAGGACGCATCTAGATTGCATAGCAATTTACAAATGATAAAATATCATGACACGGTCTAACGAAAGCTTCTTCAAATCTAATAGACTTGTGAGAGGACCATTAGAAGAATCTTGAGGGAGTTTTGACAGCTTAAGTTGTCTTTTTTAATTTCCCTTTATGATTTATGGAAATAACCATGGTTCAAAAGTTGAATCTTGGACCAGTCAACTGGAGCAATGATCTTAGAGGCTTCATGGACTTCTGAAAGGCTTCTTAAAACCAATGAAAAGTCACTTCCACAATAAATCTTCCTTTTATTCTCTCCTGTAGTAAAGTCTGTGGAGACAGCAGTGAATGTGGAGCTAAGGATCAATAATAGAAATTTTACTGATGATCTAAATAATAATGGATCAGACGAATATAAACTATTTGTAAAGGAATTTCAAGAGGAGGTAAAAAAAAAGGCACATGTTGTTCTAAAGTTCATCAAAACTGATAGTTTTTAGTAAAATGATCATGTAGGGTAAAAATTAACAATGAAGAATGACAGACTGTCCTAATCTGGAAAGAAGTCAATCATGTTTAAAATATTTGCCTGATAGTCGTTAGTTTTCAAAAGATCTTTCACTGTAAGAATCTAACTATGTGTTACAATATCTGTTCATGTTTTCCATTATATGCTGTGTGGGCTGGTTGCCGAATACATGTAGATGTGTATCTAAGGCCATGTGTCAGAGCGGCGGTGCACATCCGCCTCTGCATCATGGATACTTGTGGTGTGAACAGGTCTATTGTTTGTATCTAGTTTGTGTTCAGCAAGTTGCCCTTGCTTGCTGTGTGCTCTGTGTGTCTTGTATGGGTTAAAGCCTCCTTTTGTTTGTGTGTACCTGCCTGACTAATGTACTTGGGTCAGTCTGCTATATTAGTTCCTGAGTTATGTGTCAGTGTTGGATTTGTCTCTTGAGTGCTGTGATTTGCCTAGGTTTTGCATTCATGTCATGACTTTCTTGTCAGCTGTACCATGTTTTGCCTTGATCCGTTTGGTATCTGTCTGTGTCCTTGTCATAGTCATTACCCTGGTAATCTTCTGCTATGTCTTCTGTGGCTGCACAGTGTCCAGTTCCTGAAGTCTGTCTTGCTTAGTCTGTTATGGCTGAACTACATTCCAGTTCCTGATGTCCGTCTTGCCAAGTCTGCTATGTCTATACAGAATACTAATTTCTGTAGTCTGTTCCAGTAGTCCGTGTCTCCTAGTGCATGAAGTCAATGTGTCTGGCTCCTGGATCTGTTTCTGGGTCAGTTCTCTGTGTCTTCTCTGTTGCCTGCATCTGTGTTTGCCTTGGATTTGCCTCGGGTTCTGTATCATGCCATGCCTGAGTCCCTGGTGCTTTGCACTAGTGTTCCTTTCCTGAGTGGATTAGTTGCCAAGTACACTTGGACCGCCCCAGGAGTAGTGATGAGCGGCATAGTCAATATTCGAATTCGCGATATTTTGCAAATGTTTGGCCAAATATTTGCCATAAATCGGCAATGTAATATATTTGCAATAAATCCGCGATTAGAATATTCAACACTATTCGCGAATATGAATATATAGCACTATATTCTAAATATTCGGGAATTCTCAAAGTGGCGATATTCGCGATTAAAATTCGCGATTCAAATATTTGCGCTCAACACTACCCAGGAGGTAGCGGTTTGGTTGCTAACCCACCGCTAAGTACACATCCCTGTACAGAGGTGAATACCAGGGAGGCACCAGAATAAAGCCCTTAGGGTTTGACCACATCAAACTGGTTACTTGGCACATTGGGTCCACATTACCATTGAGCTGTCTTGATCCATAATTAGTGGATCAGTAACACTATACCATTTCAAGAAAGATTTTCTGTCCTTGTGTCTGTGGAACGATCCTTCACCAGACAATCATTTATTCATTGGCTGTTCAGCCATCAACCTACTGCCATCTGAAGTTTATGGCCACTATGCCTGAAACACAATTTTCAACATAACCTATAATCTTTGTTCATTGCTTATACAGATGAAAGTTGTTTATAAAGATCTGGAAGGGTTCAAAGGCGTAAATATTACAGCTATAAGGTAAGCTTTTTCTTGTAGGAGACAATTTCTGCTTTGAAGAGTTAGGGAACTCTCAGATATTATATACAAATATGTAGTTGGAATATAATATTAACCATCAACCCCAATGTTGGCCCTTTAACTCAAAAACAGGTGTAGACTGCAAATGAGAATCTATGTAAAAGTCATTTTAGACAGTCAACATGATACATATTCCTACTCATTATTCTTGTAGTAATAATACAGTACTACTCAAATTAGTGTAACTGCTGCACCTATTCTGCTTCACCAGATACTGTAAATTCTTCACACAGCAGAAGGATTTCACGCACTGGTGAAGTAAAAGGGTCAGAGATGGAGACATTTAAACTGTTCATGTTCTAGTTGCTTTTCCAATATTTAGTTTTTTATGTTTTCACCCACTCTCAATATTGATTGCAGAACAGTACTTCCTCTACATCCCATAGAGCCAATCTCTGCCCAAAGAACCTACTCCAGCATTTGAAGATGATAAAACGTGCTTTCTACTTTTAGATCAGAGTAGCTACCAATGGCAAAGGCTGTCTCTCACTCAACCTAAAAAGGTTTTACACAATTAATCACCCATTTGCTGAAATAGTTACTCATTAAAGAGGACCTTTCACCACTCCTGACACACCTGTTTTAATAGCGTCATGCATTCCCCCATGTAATAACAATTCTGGAGCATCTATTCTTATGGCTCTATGTTGTACCATTCCTTTATTATTTCTACTAAAAATTATGAATGATTTGCTAGCAGTCTGCCGTAAGGGTACAGAGGGGAGGTAACTAGTTGGGGGTGTGTACCTGCACAGACTCACTCTATCCAATCAGTGCTGCCATTTGCAGATGTGCAGGTACACCCGCCCCCCCAATGTTTTACCGCCCCTCTGTACCCTTACTGCAGACTGCTAGCAATTCATTCATTAGGTCTAGTAGAAATAATAAAGGAATGGCACAACATAGAGCCATAGGAATAGATGCTCCAGAATTGTTATTACATGAGGAATGCATGAAGCTATTAAAACAGGAATGTGAGGAGAGCTGAAAGATCCTTTTTAACACGAGAGGCAGGGGCGGACTGGGAACTTAAAATGGCCCTGGAAAAAATGATAAAAGTGGCCCCTGTTTTCTAGTTGGGTACAAATTATTGGAAGGCAGGGCCAGCAATACCATATTGTGGCACATTATACCACCCCAACAGAGCCAAATACCACAGTCCATCACAAAATACTGCCAGCAGCACAGAATACATCCCCAAAAACTTCCACTGGATGGCTGTGAGGAGGGCTTAGGCGGCCCCCTGGGCATTGGCACACTGGGAAATTTTCCCTGTAAGGTCTATTGCCAATCCACCCCTGGTGAGAGGTTCCCTCACCAATATCAGATGCCTACCTGGGCTTTCAGAAGCCAAGCTCCCAAACATAAGCCATTCTTGGGAGGTTGTCTGACCAAGGCAATGCTTTTAAGAGATAATTAGCCTAACTTAGACTATTGTAAATTTATCACAAACCCACAAGACTACTGAGCCATGCCATCTTCTTGAGCAGAGGTCTAGAACCTTTTAAAACTCCACAGAAAATAGCATCTACAAATTTGACCCACAATGTAAAGTCTACTGTAGTTTAACAGTACTGTACCAAAATGATTGTTACAGGCACTGTTCAGTAAATTTAGGCTTTGTGATCCATGACCAGAAATGTCAAACCCTTCCCATCATAACAAGACTCTGTATGTAGTGTGACCACCATTGCTTTGTGGCAACATTGAGACTCATTTGAGTTCAGACCAACAACTACATACGTTTTTTATGTTCTCCCCATGCTGCTGTGGGTGTACTGTGGTAAAACTGTTTTCAGTTATGACTTTCCCATTGCATTCCATGATACATGACGTCTTCAGTCATTTGATTACTGATGATCAGAAACCAAAGTGACCCCATTGTTAGTCCTAGTTTCCATAACCATATTAACCAGAGTTAGATTACTATTGACATGTCATTTAGCTGAAACAGTTTAAAAGGGTTTTCCAAGATTTAAACACTGGTGATCTATCCTCAGGATAGGTAATCCATATCTGATCGGTGGGGGTCCAACACCCGGGACCCCCACCATTCAACTGTTTGAGAAGGCGCCAGGACTCCTGTGAGAGCAGCGACCTTCTGCAAGCTTACCAAGCACAGAACTATACATTGTATATTGTACATTGTATTGTGGCTGTGTTTTTGGCCTAGGCCATGTGCCAGATGAACTTGTCATCACTGGCCAAGGAATAACCGTGAGACGGCTGCTGCGCTCACAGGCATGCCGGTTTTTTCAAACAGCTGATCAGCGGAGGTCCCTGATGTCGGCCCACCACGGATCAGATACTGATGACCTATCCTGAGGATAGGTAATCAGTATTAAAATCTCAGATAACCCCTTTAAGAGGTTGCAATAAATAGGTTGAATTCAATTAACTCAACAAGATCCCCACCCTCATTGCGTGATGTACTGCTGGTTGGACATACCTGACTATCTTTTCAACAATTTATTTGGCAGGAATGGGAGCATCATAGTAGACCATAAAGTGATTGTGGAAATTGAATACAAAGAAGATGTCCCAGTCCCAGATGTATACAAAGATATTTTTGCTCAAGTCGAGAAAAAAGTGGAATTATTAAAGCTAAATAACTGCTCAGATAACAGTAAGTGCATCCACATCCATTCATCATGGTAAAGTTTTTTTTAAAGATTTTAATACTGATGATGTATCCTCTGTATAAGGCCGAATGCACACGGCCGTGTTCCGCGGCCGAGAGCGGTACGTGGTATGCCGGGCTGGATTCCTGTTCAGAGCAGGAGCACACGGCGTCATTGGTTGCTATGACGCCGTGCGCTTCATGCCGCCGCTGCTGTACAGTAATACACTCGTATAGTGTATTACTGTAGTGCATTCGGCCTAAGTCATCAGTATCTGATCAATGGGAGTCCAACACCACGACCCCCGCCGATCAGCTGTTCAAAAAGGCAGAAGCGCTCGCAGTATACTATGTGCGGCACTGTTCTTGGTAAGCTCGGAGAAGGTCGAGCTGATCGGTGGGGGTCCCAGGTGTCAGACCCCTTCTGATCAGATACAGTATTAAAATCTTGGAAAACCCTTTTAAGTTCCATTGAATACTTGGGTGGTTACGTTCTACTGAATCTTTGGGTGAAACGTCTAAAGAGGTTCATCATAAGTTTATATTTGAAAAATGTGATTACTAAAATCGTCAGCTATCACATAACTGAGGGCAGGGAAGCGTTAAGGAGTCTTGGAAGGCCTTAAACTACCATAGGTCTCGGTTTCATAAAAATAATTTGGTGGAGCAACTCTTTACAGTGAATCTGCCACATAGTATGTATGGTAGGCAAAGCCATCTGACATGTAGGATCTTGGAATATGTGGGCCGATAAAGTATTTAATTGTCAGCAATCCATCTTCAATAACTTCCTTTTAGTGGTGGTTGCAGACAGAAGGAATTCATTTAATTACGTATCTCTATGTGAAGGGTAAAAAGGGATTTGGAGGTCTGCGTCGAAAATTCAGAGCTCCAGCCCCCTATAAATATGTGAAACTATAGATACTGGCATTTGATGCTAACTGTCTGTTTTGGCAGCATTTTTTATTACTCCATGTCTGTGCTTATTCCCAAAGGTAACTTATGCTTCGATCATGAGTATGGAAATGTCACAGAGGAAATACCAAATGCAAGTAAGATGACTGACTTTGGAGTCTTTATGATGCTTTGTGTGATATCAACTTTATTCTTATGCTACTTATCACCCTTAACAGATTTTTGTGACGAGAAAATTCCTTCAGATATTCGAGAATTTTACACAGAAAAATTCACATCTGAAGGTCTGACTTGCATTTCTCACTGCAGTCCGTTATCCCTCAAATACCAAAACTGTAATGGCGGTCGATGTCTGATCCAGAAGGACACAGGTCTACAGTGCCAGTGAGTGTACAGCTGAACTCATAGACTTGGAGCAGTACAGTATACAGTATGTGTGATTCTTGTACTTGTACTTACTTGTACTGAACCTTTGGTGAAACGTTTATGAAAATTTTGTCCTCCAAGAAGCCACGCTTCAGAATCCTACTCAGGGTCAAAGGGAACCTGTCACATTGAACATGGTGTCAGATCTTCAGGCATTTTTTTATAGAGCAGGAGGAGCTGAGCAGATTGATATATAGTTTTATGGGAAAAGATTCAGTAAAACTTGTATTTTATTCATTTAAATCCCTTCTCTTTCTATGTTTAGGAGTCCAGTGGGCTTTCCTGTTCTGACTGTAGACAAGGATATGGGTCAATCACTGAATAGGACCGCCCAATAGACTCCTAATAAAGATGAGTCAATTTCTTAAAGGGGTTATCCAATCCTATAAAAAGATACCTCCCCCATATGCCAGGCCTTCCACACTAAATAATTTTACCTGGTTCCCCGCTCCCTCGCTGCTCCTGGTCTGCTGCTGCTGCTTCTGCCTGTGCACAGATAAAAACATCATGTGTCAGGGGGAAGGGGGGCAGCCAATGGGGGCCCAGCATAAGGGGGGGGGCTTTTTATAGGATTGAATAACCCCTTTAAATTTAATTCAAGACCAATTGGGTCTAAATAGTCCAAACAATTTGATTTGGGTTTGACCCTAATGAAAAGTGATTGAATTGCCTTGAAAACATTCTCTCTTTCTCCGATCCTCCCAAATAAATTTAGAATTAAATTTAGGTTGGTTAAAATCATACATTTTTGAAAACTTCAGGTCAAATTTTCAAATTGTAGAATCGATTTGAATTATATATATATATATATATATATATATATATATATATATATACAGTACAGACCAAAAGTTTTGACACCCCTTCTCATTCAAAGAGTTTTCTTTATTTTCATGACTATGAAGGCATCAAAACTATGAATTAACACATGTGGAATTATATACATAACAAACAAGTGTGAAACAACTGAAAATATGTCATATTCTAGGTTCTTCAAAGTAGCCACCTTTTGCTTTGCACACTCTTGGCATTCTCTTGATGAGCTTCAAGAGGTAGTCCCCTGAAATGGTCTTCCAACAGTCTTGAAGGAGTTCCCAGAGATGCTTAGCACTTGTTGGCCCTTTTGCCTTCACTCTGCGGTAGAGCTCACCCCAAACCATCTCGATTGGGTTCGGGTCCGGTGACTGTGGAGGTCAGGTCATCTGGCGCAGCACCCCATCACTCTCCTTCATGGTCAAATAGCCCTTACTTTCAAAGTTTTCCCAATTTTTCGGCTGACTGACTGACCTTCATTTCTTAAAGTAATGATGGCCACTCGTTTTTCTTTACTTAGCTGCTTTTTTCTTGCCATAATACAAATTCTAACAGTCTATTCAGTAGGACTATCAGCTGTGTATCCACCTGACTTCTCCTCAATGCCACTAATGGTCCCAACCCCATTCATAAGGCAAGAAATCCCACTTATTAAACCTGACAGGGCACACCTGTGAAGTGAATACCATTTCAGGGGACTACCTCTTGAAGCTCATCAAGAGAATGCCAAGAGTGTGCAAAGCAGTAATCAAAGCAAAAGGTGGCTACTTTGAAGAACCTAGAATATGACATATTTTCAGTTGTTTCACACTTGTTTGTTTTGTATATAATTCCACATGTGTTAATTCATAGTTTTGATGCCTTCAGTGTGAATCTATAATTTTCATAGTCATGAAAATAAAGAAAACTCTTTGAATGAGAAGGTGTGTCCAAACTTTTGGTCTGTACTGTATATATATAAATATTTAAATCTGCTTAGTTCCTCCTGCTCTGTTACATGCTACCTATAGATAGGATGGCTTGTGCAACCTGATAGGTTCACTGCAATGTAGGCTTAACCGCTTACCGACCACCCAACATAAATTTATGTTGGGAGTCAGGCACTTAAATATGGTACTTGCTCGTGAGTGCAGCGGGCACCATAGCTACCGGGTATCTGCTTTTTTAGACAGCAGACACCCGGGCCTAATGTATGCGATCAACAATATGACCATGGCATCTGGGAGCTCAAAAACTTGGGAGCACATGTTTCCAGAAATGCTATAACTCCCCCTAGCAGAAATTGGGGGAGCTGAATGGTGTTTCCTCTTGAATGGTCCGAGGCTGCCGCAGATTATGAATACAACCCTTGTCCACAAAATCTTTTACAACATATACTCGTAGATGTCATACAGGGAAGTATCTCAGAGCAGGTCATCTGAATGGTCTGATAAGCACCCCTTTACGCCAGAAAATGAACTACTAGGTTTTTATGTTAAACATATATATATATTTTTAAATTTAAGTAATTTTCTTTTCATGCTAATACCTTTCTTTAAAAAAAAATCTAAAATTATACTGTTTTCCCACTGTCCACTAGGCCTAAAATGTGTCATAAACACAATGGACAGGAGCAGTTTGTATTCCTAGTTGCATATGGCAGCACACATCTGTATGCCTAGTGGTCTAGGGCCATTGAGGGGGTGAACAAGTGTTTGTCTGGTGGTCTACAACCATTAAAGGGGTCAACATTTGTATGCCAAAAGGCATATGGCAGTAAAGGTGCTAGTGTCAACATCTGTGGTGATATAGTGCAGTTACAAGGGTTAATGTCAATGTCCCTAGTGGTTTAGGGAAGTAAGGGGTCTTATATCAGTACACTTGGTGGTCTAGAACAGTGAGGGGGTCAATGTGAGGATCGCTGCTGGTCTAGGGAAGTGAAGTTGTTAATTTGAGAACTCATGCTGGTTTAGGGCAGTAAAGTGTTAATGTCAGTATGTCTAGTGGTCTATGGCAGTGAGGAGATTAAATAAAATATCCTCTGTCATCTTGGGCAGTGAAGGAGTTATTAGAATGATCCTTACATAAATAATACAAAGTTATCCTAACATCTTTAGGATCCATCCATAAATAATAAAAAGGTTACTCTGAGTTGAAGCTAAGAGAAAGCTCCAGCAACTTTATTGGCCAGTCCAGCACTCAAGAATAGGTAATTTGATGACCACGAAGCTCACGATCCTACGCTTTGCCTTCTTTGATAATACTCATAGATATTATTTCTAAAATGTCCTACTTTGTCTCCATACAGATGTCCAAAGACGGATACCTACATATATACCGGTCCTGAGTGCACAGGGAAAATCCTAAAGGCAGGAGTTTATGGAGGCGTCGGAGCAGCCATCGCCATCCTCGCTATTATTATTGCCGTTGTGTTGTTCTTCTTATTCAGTGGCAAGAAGACGACAACTTGGTAAGTTCTATTATGGACTATGACTTGCTATTCCTGTGAGAATTGTGAGGCCATGTCATTGATACTTATTGGCCAGGTTAAGTGAAAAGATTAAATAACTATCGAGAAGTCATTTTGGAGATTTGGTGGACTCTCCTTAAAGGGCATCTGTCAGCAGATTTCTACTTATGAAACTAGCTGACCTGTTATATGTGCACTTGGCAGCTGATGGCATCTGTGTTGGTCTAATGTTCATGTGTGGCCACATTGCTGAGAATAATTAGGTTTTAATATATGCAAATGAGCCACTAGGAACAACGGGACCATTGTCATTACTCCTAGAGGCTCCTAGTTTGGGATTGCATGAATTTGATTTTTTTGTCATTCATTTGGGAGAACAGAGTAGATAGAGTGTGAGAGAAATTCACTTATGTATTGTCCACACTATTCCAATGCGCCAAAAATCTCTCCAAATTCACCAAAAATCTGTCCCAATGTGCCCAAATTCTGTCCATCAAACATTTGACCAACTGTAAGGTAGTCTAATCTCCGGCACTTTTGTGCATCAGAATAGTGGATTTCAGATTCACAAATGTGTCTAGAAGGTAAATAAAAGCTGCACAGAAAATGTTGAGGATGTCGGGAAAAGTCATTAGGGTTCTTTTATCAAGACCAGCATTTGTATGCCGGTCTTGCATAAATTAAATGTGTCCTCTGGCAGTCCATGCTCCTTGTAAGTGGCATAGATTTCAGGCATAATTTAAGCCAGAAACTGGTTTAAATAATGAAAAATGAGCTGAGGCTGATGGGCTGCCCAAACATGCCGCCTTTTCGAAGAGTGGTGAGGGCAGTGTAGAAGCACCAATTGCAGCTAGATTTAGACTCACAACTGGCGTTTTTTACACCTGTAATTAAATCATAGTAAAATAGGGGGTCATTTATTAAGACCAGTGTTTTAGACGCCGGACTCAATATGCCCCTGCGCTGGTGGTGGATCCGCAGAAGTTATGTAGAGGCGCTGGCTTTCTTGCTGTTTTACATTTAGACCATTTTCTATGCCTAAAACAGACTTAGAAAAGGGTAAATGAGACAGGCATGCTGGTCCGTTCCCTTCCCCGCCCACTTTTTTAGACCTAGCGTGAGCGTGGAAAAGGTGCAAATAACCTTTGCACCACAATCTGCACCAGAAATATGTCTGATTAAATAATCCCCATAGTTTGTAAGGCTGAAAATAGACATCTGTCAATCCAGTTCCGCCTGTTGTCCTGCAAGTTGATCCAGGGGAAGGCCTTTCATCATATACACCAGAAAACTGGCATAAATGGTGATAAATCTAGCAGGACCAATGGCTCCACCCATGTCATTCGTTCACCAACCCCTCCTTTCAGTAAGTGGTAAGGGTGGCATACAGCCGCCTTTTGTGACTACATTTAGTATGCATTTTACGCCATTTTCTGAGGTAAAGGGCAGAACAAATTATCCCTAAAGTTTTTGGAGCACCTGAATAATAAATGTGTCTAAAATGAGATGTTCAAAATTTCTGGCGCAAACAATGACAAGAAAGTGACACACTCATTATAGCAAATGTGGACCAGTGTGTGTCTGTGAATGAGCCTGTGCGGACATTGGCCTCCACACACAACACTATTGTCCTCCGAGAAGACGACAACTCGATTGGCAGGGAATGATACAGTGGACATCAGAAATTGCTTACAATCCTGTGGTAAAACGAAAGCTGAGCTCTGATTGGCTGCTATGAATGCTGAGCTCTGATTGGTTGCCATGGGTAGCAAAGGCAGTTTTAATGTACGGCAGTTTCAATTACCCTGTACAAACCACCCACGAGAGATCGGGGTTTCGTTTTCGTGGCCCACCCTGTAGAAACATTATACTGTGAGACACCTTTTCCAATAATCTGAGAACATAGAATGAGTTTTTGGCCTTTATATGACTTGGTGGATCATCTGCTTTTCACTTATATGACCCCTTGTGTTTCATATCTTTAGGGACAGCAAAGATGATGCTGATAAATGGTACGAAGATAATGATGATGAATGGAAAATTGAAGGTGGATTTACCAACCTGAACGTGCAGGGAGAAAATTATGAGGATGGTGCGTATGCTATGGCATAAGAGCCACAGTAGTGTGACATAAAGGGAGAACTTGGGCACTATTATGGGAAAAATGGACTTAATTTTATGTTCTGTCTGGGGTATTACTATTTGTCAGTGGACATTTCCTATTCCCGCTAACTGGACCAGAAAAGTTTCTGACCATTTTGGGGGTCTTATAAATGTCTGACAATTTGGTAATACCACCCTTTAAAATCTTATTATACAGATTAAGGGGAATGCTGTATGTTTAGAAGACATGTAGTGTCTGCCTTCGGTCTTCATACCTCACAATTCTCTTATTCATTTCTTCAGGTTCATCCACAGGCAGCCAGACCAATAAGGAGAGGTTCCAGCCTAGACTGGAAAAAGTGGACACCACAGTTCCGGTACTTGTATAATCTTTATTTCATTCTTCTATCCCCACTAGAAATGGGGATCCACTTGAATTGATTCTGAAATATATAATAATTCTACCAAATCTGAATTGTGCGTGACTTGATTCCTGAGAATCAAGGAGAGAGATGTGAGAGTGAGAGATAGAGACTTTTCGATTCGGGTCAACTTTACTCTGACTTGAATCAAGTCAGCCAAGACGGCCAACTCAAACTTGTATTAGAATTTCATTCTTATCAATTTCTGATCTAATAAAAACTGTATGTTTTTTTTATTTTTGATTGATACAGATTAAATTCCAGAGGCCTAAAATTTCTCTTGCATGATACCGTACAGCAACAATACTACAAGACAGGTAGCAAAGACCACTTGGGGAGATAGTTTCCACAAACCAAAATTAGATCTTATATCACCCTGGACTGATGGACCTACAACTGAAGTATATGACTCAGAAACAGATACTCATCTGGTATCAGAAGGGAACAGTCCAAAAATCTGACAAAAAAATGCTGATGTATTTTAGGCAAGAAATGGTTTGAATGTCAGAAACCTCCCACTGAACATGCAATAGCATTGTCTACCTCATGGAAGGATGAGCAATCCAAACAGATCTACAGCATCTGCATTCAAAAGACTGTATTTTTCCTTCCGACTCGAATTCTGGATGTTCTCATTCTGTCAACTTTTCTATAATTATTTATACTGAACTTTTTGGAATTTTCACATTACTAACTTGTATATAATGCTTAAAACATGAATGCAAACTATTAAACTATTATTATTATTATTATTATTAATAAAAATACATTTGATTTGGTTATTAAACTGACATTCATTTACAAGGCTGGCAAAAATGATTTGCGTAGATTTAGAGCACAGTCAATTTGTATCTGTCATGAAGATGGCCAGAACAAATGTGAATGGAGTCAAGGCATTCATTAAAGCAATCAAAAATATCATGTGATCTTTTAAAAATTCTTAAAATGATAAGAATCCATAAATTGTGAAAATCTCCTAACAAATTATTTGGGCTCATAATAAAATAACATATTGCATGAGAAGGACCTGGAGCATTTTGTCAATGTCATCTTCTCTGTTTCTACACAATGTCCAAATCCTGAGCAAATCTGATCCATGTCAACCTGATTCGTAAATATTTTACACTATCACATCCACAAAGTGCTCTAATATTGAGATCTGGATTGTGTAGGACCACATAAGACATTCAAATAATAAAGGAGATGGTGTCATGAAGCGGTTGTGGACCCACTGCATCACTGAATAGATTCGGCTTGAAGCTACTTCTAAAGGAGTTATTTAAGTAACCTCCCTGGTCTTCACCTTTTAACCCCCTACACAGAGATCTGGACTCTGCTGCAGGGGAACCACCAGGCTGCTTCCTTTTGAAGTTGTTTCTGTTCAGTGACAGCTAACCCACACGGGTCAAGAGACACCGATGGATAGCACCAAAGGAACATGGTCAAGGTGAATCTAATTATCACTCTAAAGGCTGGGACACGCAGCAGGGGGTCAATACAGTAATCAAGCAGAGGTCAAGTCAGACAGCTCAGGGTCAAATCCAGTAAACAGGCAGAGGTCAAGCATGAGAAGACTAGCAAGCTAGAATATCTAATGCTCAGGCATCATCCCATAGGGGATGCTAGCCATAGGCAGGACAGTGCTCAGGTGCTAGATTAGAACACCTTGGGATGCTCAGGTGCTCTACCGAGCACCCGAGCACAATGGAAGTCAAAGGGAGAACTCGAGCATTAAACCAGGCACCCCCTGCTCTGAAGAGGGGAGGGTGTCTGGTTCACATGAAAAGTTCAGAAATGGATGGAAATGGTTCGGGAATCAGCATGAAGAGGATGTCTGGCTGCATCTTGGACTCCCAGTTGGCTGCTGGGAACGATGTTGTCCGAGTAGTACGCAACTTTTACAGACTGACAATAATACCCACCAAACCGAAGATAAAATCAATTTTAGAGGAAAAATTGTTAGGAAACATTCTTTCCTGTATATTTACTTGTATATAAAGTGCAAGTGCTGACAAAAATTATAAGGAAGAGGCACTCCGATACAACCTGTATATCACATAAAGGAGGGCCTCATTCACTGTGTGGTACAATTGTTCAGGTAATGGGAATCCTACTCTCATAAAGCCTATGCACTAAGTGAACGGGCTGCCAAAAATTACAAGGAACCGACACTCCAATAAACCCTTTATTACACATAAAGGAGGGCATCATACACACCCTTGAAAATTATGATTCATGGCCTGCTGGTGAGCTGCCCTCTAAAACATTAGGAGCAAGGGCCTGCTGGTGATCTGACTATCTAAAACATTAGGGGCGAGGGCCTGCTGCTGAGCTGACCCTCTAAAACATCAGTGGCAAGTGCATGCTGCTGATCTGACCCCCTAAAACATTAGGGGCGAGGGCCTGCTGCTGATCTGACCATCTAAAACATTAGGGGTGAGGGCCTGCTGCTGATCTGACCATCTAAAACATTAGGGGTGAGGGTCTGCTGCCAGGGGCGTAGCTAGAAATGACTGGGCCCCATAGCAAAAAAATGTTATGGGCCCCCCTCCCGGATCTCCCACCCCCACATACCTCTCCGTCCTCGCTGCCACATCCGCAGCTCCTCATGCACTTGCGACGGTTACGCGTAGTACTGAGCACAGACAGTTGGTCACTGGCAACGCATTTGTGCCAGTGTAGGAAATGTATGAATTGAAATGTCTGTATTAAAGTAGGACTAGTCAGAACTGCCGCCCAGACTGCAGGACCACTCCAGGGGTCAAGTCCTGGGAAAAAAGTGTGGGAACTCACCCAAGATCCACTGCCACTCCGACTCCCCCCCCTCAAAAAAAAATATATAAATATATGTTTTGCAGAAAATTCAGTGCAACATAAAACATAAACAAAAACTGGAATTTGCGCTATATGTCTGTTCAGATATAATTCGTCTCTTTCATATTATAAGCTCCCCTTATATATAATTTACTTACAGTTCTGAAGACTCAGCGGTGCTGAAAGGCTTGGCCTCAGGGGTGCTGGCAGGCTTAGCCTCAGGGGTGCTGACAGGCTTGGCCTCAGGGGTGCTGACAGGCTTGGCCTCAGGGGTGTGGGGTGGCTTGGCCTCAGGGGTGCTGGCAGGCTTGGCCTCATGGGTGCTGGCTCGCTTGGTCGGGCAGAAGGAGTGTGGAAGACTGTGAGGCCTTTTTTCTCCAAGCTGCTCCGGAAAAAAAAAATTTCATTATACCTCAGGTCAGACCACCAATCAGACCCCCAATGTTAATTAGTGTTGATCACGAATATTCGAATTTCGAATTTTTATCGCGAATATACCGTATTTTTCGCTTTATAAGACGCACTTTTTCCCCCCCAAAAGTGGGGGGGAAATGGCAGTGCGTCTTATAAAGCGAACACTGCCATGTTTACTTTGGTCACGCTGATACATCGCAAGCCGCGATCATCCACAGGTCCCCCCATAACAGTGCGTCATCCACAGACCACCATTAGTTCAAAACCCCTCCAAAAGCACACCTTTTGGTTCAAATATTTTTTTCTTATTTTCCTCCTCAAAAATCTAGGTGCGTCTTATCATCAGGTGCGTCTTATAAAGCGAAAAATACGGTAGGTACTTCGAAAATTCGCGAATATTTTGAATATAGTTACATATATTCGTAATTTCGAATATTCGAATTTTTTAATTTTTTTTTTTTCCGTTTTTTTTTAATTTTTTTTATCAGTACACATGATCCCTCACTGCTTCTAGCTTGTGGGCAAATAAGAAGGCTGCAATATACTTGACTTTAGGAGTAGTAGTGTTTGCGAATTTTGCTCTATATTCATTTTTTTTGAATATTCGCTATATTGCTATATATTCTTGTTTTAGAATATTACAAATATTTGAAAAAACGAAGTTATAGCACTATAGAGAATTTTCGAAAAAATCGAATATAGAGCAATTTAGCTAATATAGTGCTATAATCTTCTTTGTCTAATAGTTGTAAGTTGAAAAATTCTCAATAAAAAATTTGAATCCGAAAATTCTAATTCCGAAAATTCGCATATTACACAATCATTACCTTTCTGATTTTTTGAGTAAAAGAAAATCGCAAATTTTCGAATTTGCGAATTTTCGACGAATATTCTACAAAATATTCACGAAATATCTCAAATTTGAATATGACCCCTGCCGCTCATCACTAATGTTAATCAGACCTCAGCTAACAGCCCCAATAAGATCCCCAATGTTAATAAGACCCAAATAAGACCTCAGATAACACCTCAGCTCAGACCCCAATATGAATGACCCCCAATCAGACCTCAGATAAGAGCTACATGCCTCATAGCAGCGCCCAGTAGCCTCATAGCAGCCCCCAGTAGCCTCTCCATCAGCCCCCAGTAGCCTCTCACCAGCCCCCAGTAGCCTCTCACCAGCCCCCAGTAGCCTCTCATCAGCCCCCAGGGCCTGTCACCAGCCCCCTGTGCCTCTCCATCAGCCCCCAGTGCCTCTCACCAGCCCACAGTGCCTCTCTATCAGCCCCCAGTGCCTCTCCATCAGCCCCCAGTGCCTCTCACCAGCCCCCAGTGCCTCTCTATCAGCCCCCAGTGCCTCTCACCAGCCCCCAGTGCCTCTCAATCAGCCCCTAGTGCCTCTCACCAGCCCCCAGTGCCTCTCCACAAGCTGATATTATAATCATTAGTGGGCAGTGCAAGCCCTCCCCCCCAGTATTATAATCATTGGTGGGCAGTGCGCCCTCCCCCAACCCCCACCCCCACCTCCAACATTGGTGGCAGCGGCAGTTCCAATCGGAGTCCCAGCAGTGTAATGCTGGGGCTCCGATCAGTTACCATGGCAGCCAGGACGCTACTGAAGTCCTGGATGCCAGGTTAGGTCCTGGGCTACTTGAGAAACCTTAGCGTGGTGTCCGGGCTTAGACATGTTCTACACCGTAGGACATGTTGACTAATCTCTCAATTTTAAAATCAGTTTGAGGGTTTAGTGAGACTGCAGAGTGCACCTGTCCTTGTTATTGTTTTGTTTCAGTGCAAGCCCCCCCCCAGTATTATAATCATTGGTGGGCAGTGCAAGCGCTCTACCCCCTAGTATTATAATCATTGGTGGGTAGTGCAAGCTTCCCCCCAGTATTATAATCATTGGTGGGCAGTGCAAGCCCTCCCCCAACCCCCCAGTATTATAATCATTGGTGGGCAGTGCAAGCCCTCCCCCCCAGTATTATAATCATTGGTGGGCAGTGCGCCCTCCCCCAACCCCCACCCCCACCCCCAACATTGGTGGCAGCGGCAGTTCCAATCGGAGTCCCAGCAGTGTAATGCTGGGGCTCCGATCAGTTACCATGGCAGCCAGGATGCTACTGAAGTCCTGGATGCCATGGTCAGTTAGTCAGCACAGCATACTTACATGCGCTGTGGCTGCCCGACGCTCCTTCTTCTTGTAACTCACAGGTCTGTGCGGCGCATTACTTATGCTTATAGTAATGCGCCGCACAGACCTGTGACAAGTTACAAGAAGGAGGAGCGCCCGGCGGCCACAGCGCATGTAAGTATGCTGTGCTGACTAACTAACCATGGCAGCCAGGACTTCAGTAGCATCCTGGCTGCCATGGTAACCGATCAGAGCCCCAGCATTACACTGCTGGGACTCCGATCGCAACTGCCGCTGCCACCAATGATGGGGGGGATCGGGGAGGGGGGAAGGCCACCCCCTATCGTACACAGATAATTTTTATTTATGTTTTAATCCTCATCTGGCGGCCCGGGCCCCCAGTGGCGTAGGCCCCCATAGCCATTACTGTGGCTGCTATAGCGATCCCTACGCCACTGTCTGCTGCTGAGCTGACCCTCTAAAACATTAGGAGCGATGGCCTGATGCTGAGATGACCCTCTAAAACATTAGGGGCGAGTGTCTGCTGCTGATCTGACCATCTAAAACATTAGGGGTGAGGGTCTGCTGCTGATCTGACCATCTAAAACATTAGGGGTGAGGGTCTGCTGCTGAGCTGACCCTCTAAAACATTAGGGGTGAGGGTCTGCTGCTGATATGACCATCTAAAACATTAGGGGTGAGGGTCTGCTGCTGAGCTGACCCTCTAAAACATTAGGGGTGAGGGTCTGCTGCTGAGATGACACTCTAAAACATTAGGGGGAGTGCCTGCTGCTGATCTGACCATCTAAAACATTAGAGGCGAGGGCCTGCTGGTGACCCTTTAAAACATTAAGAACAAGGGCCTGCTGGTGACCCCCTAAAACATTATAGGCGAGGGCCTGCTGGTGACCCTCTAAAACATTATGAGTGAGGGCCTGCTGCTGAGCTGACCATCTAAAATATTAGGAGCGAGGGCAGCCTAATAAGCATGTTGATATGATGGAGGAGGAGGAGGACGAGAAAATGGAGATTAAACCATATACCCTTTTTAGTGGTGGAAGGGGTGCATGAGAATACAGTGTATTCAATACAAAATAAAAGCCACATTTAAAGTGCCTTTATGTTCAGCCGCTTTACTCTGGTGGAGTAGAGAAGTCAGGGGCAATTCTGTCCTTGTTCATTTTTATAACAGTCAACCGGTCAGCATTTTCAGTTGACAGTCGGATGCACTTATCAGTTATTATGCCCCCAGCAGCACTAAATATACGCTCTGACAAAACGCTGGCAGCGGGGCAGGCCAGCACCTCCAAGGCGTAGAGCGCCAGTTCGTGCCACGTGTCCAGCTTGGACACCCAATAGTTGTAAGGCACAGAGGGATCACTGAGGACGCTGACACGGTCTGCTACGTACTTCTTCACCATCTTCCAATATGTTTCCCTCCATGTGACACTAGGCAGCGCATCAGGTTGAGGGTGCTGGCGGGGTGTCATAAAACTGTCCCAAGCCTTGGAGAGTGTTGCCCTGCCTCTGTTGGAACTGCTGTGTGTTCCCCTCGTATCTCCTCCTCAGTTGGCCAAGGAACTAAGTACTCTGCAGCCAGCCTTGTCAGCTGGAAATATTTGGAGCAATTTTTCCACAAGGACCTTCTGGTATTGCACCATTTTGCTCGTCCGCTCCACCACAGGAGAGATAAGTTCTCTTTGTAGCGGGGGTCGAGAAGGGTGAACAACCAGTAATTGGTGTTGGCCAAAATGCGTACAACGCGAGGGTCACGGGAAAGGCATCATAATATAAAGTCAGCCATGTGTGCCAGAGTCCCAACAGACAAGACTTCGTTGTCCTTATCAGGAGGATGCCTCTCAATCTGCTCATCCTCTTCTTTCTCTTCTACCCATCCTCGCTGAACAAATGGAATAAAACTTCCATGGGTACTACCCTTTGTATCGGAGGCAACCGTCTCCTGCTCCTCCTCCTCCTCAAATTCGCGCTGAGAAGACGAACTGAGGGTGGTCTGGCTATCACCCTGTGTACTGCCTACCTTATTTCCACCTCTTCACATGCAAAGCGTCCGCCTTAATTGTGAGCAGCGAACATTTGAGTAGACACAGAAGTGGGATGGTTACGCTGATAATAGCATTATCGCCGCTCACCATCTATGTTGATCCCTCAAAGTTTCTTAAAACCTCACAGGGTCAGACATCCATGCCCACTCATCGCTTGTGAAGAGCGGAAGCTGACTGGAAAGGCGACGACCATGTTGCAGCTGGTATTCCACTACTGCCCTCTGCTGCTCACAAAGCCTGGCCAACATGTGGAACGTCGAGTTCCACTGCACGTCATAATTGGATGACGTAATTATGATTTATTTTTTATTTTTACCGTCATTTCATGGAAAATTTATTTGTTACTAGAAGCACAAGGAAATTCGGCTTTGTGGCGAGTCCACTTTGTGAACTCCGATTCGCTCAACACTATATGCGTCGTCGTCAGGATATCTTTTAACACCTTTCTCACCTTAGCTAACTTCCATGCGTCTGCCATTAGGAGGACACTGGACAACAATGCTGTGCATGGCAGGATCGTTTGACTTGGTTATCTTTATCAAAATTTTTATCTAATGTGATGTCGTTTTAGCTCAAATTTATGCAGAAACTGAAAATTCTGAAGGGTTCACAAACTTTTATGCACCACTGTATATCCTTTTCACATCCCTTGATTTTGTAAAGTTATGCACTTTAAACAGACAATTCCAGCATTGCGCCCAGGACATACAGTGGGATGCAAAAGTTTGGGCAACCTTGTTAATCGTCATGATTTTCCTGTATAAATCGTTGGTTGTTACGATAAAAAATGTCAGTTAAATATATAATATAGGAGACACACACAGTGATATTTGAGAAGTGAAATGAAGTTTATTGGATTTACAGAAAGTGTTCTATAATTGTTTAAACAAAATTAGGCAGGTGCATACATTTGGGCACCACAAAAAAGAAATGAAATCAATATTTAGTAGATCCTCCTTTTGCAGAAATTACAGCCTCTAAACGCTTCCTGTAGGTTCTAATGAGAGTCTGGATTCTGGTTGAAGGTATTTTGGACCATTCCTCTTTAAAACATCTTTAGTTCATTCAGGTTTGATGGCTTCCGAGCATGGACAGCTTTCTTTAAGTCACACCACAGATTTTCAATTATATTCAGGTCTGGGGACTGAGATGGCTATTCCAGAACGTTGTACTTGTTCCTCTGCATAAATGCCTTAGTGGATTTTGAGCAGTGTTTAGGGTCGTTGTCTTGTTGAAAGATCCAGCCCCGGCGCAGCTTCAGCTTTGTCACTGATTCCTGGACATTGGTCTCCAGAATCTGCTGATACTGAGTGGAATCCGTGCGTCCCTCAACTATGACAAGATTCCCAGTCCCTGCATTGGCCACACAGCCCCACAGCATGATGGAACCACCACCATATTTTACTGTAGGTAGCAGGTGTTTTTCTTGGAATGCTGTGTTCTTTTTCCTCCATGCATAACGCCCCTTGTTATGGCCAAATAACTAAATTTTAGTTTCATCAGTCCACAGCACCTTATTCCAAAATGAAGCTGGCTTGTCCAAATGTGCTTTAGCCGACCTCAAGCGGCACTTTTTGTGCTGTGGGCGGAGAAAAGGCTTCCTCTGCATCACTCTCGCATACAGCATCTCCTTGTGTAAAGTGCGCCGAATGGTTGCACAGTGACTCCATCTGCAGCAAGATGATGTTGTGGGTCTTTGGTGCTGGTCTGTGGGTTGACTCTGACTGTCTATCTGAGATTTTTCTTGGTCTGCCACTTCGAGCCTTAACTTGAACTGAGCCTGTGGTCTTCCATTTCCTCAATATGTTCCTAACTGTGGAAACAGACAGCTGAAATCTCTGAGACAGCTTTCTGTGTCCTTCCCCTAAACCATGATGGTGAACAATCTTTGTCTTCAGGTCATTTGAGAATTGTTTTGAGACCCCCATGTTGCTACTCTTCAGAGAAAATTAAAAGAGGAGGGAAACTTACAATTGACCCCCTTAAATACTTTCTCATAATTGGATTCACCTGTGTATGTAGGTCAGGGGTCACTGAGCTTACCAAGCCAATTGGAGTTCCAATAATTAGTTCTACAGGTTTTGGAATCAATAAAATGACAACAGTGCTCACATTTATGCACCTGCCTAATTTTGTTTAAACAATTATAGCACACTTTCTGTAAATCCAATAAACTTCATTTCACTTCTCAAATATCACTGTGTGTGTCTCCTATATGATATATTTAACTGTCATTTTTTATCGTAACAACCAACGATTTATACAGGAAAATCATGACTTTTAACAAGGTTGCCCAAACTTTCGCATCCCACTGTAGGTCAGTGTGATGTGATCCTTGTGAAATGTGTAGTGAGAGTTTCACTATGAAATAAACTGCTTTGGTCATCAGGACCAGACACAATTTTAAAGTTTTTCACATGCATTAATTTAATGGCTATGATGCTATTTCATTAATTCATTTATTTACTTATGTATTTATGTTGGGGGGAGGGGGCAAACCACGTGATATTTTTCTGTGTTTTTTTCAGGAATATTTTTCAGGAACATAATTTTTCAAAAAAATAACATAAGCCTTTTAAAGAATATTTAGGCGCATACATTGGAAAAACAGCTAAATATTTTTACTTTTTAGCTTTTTTTTATAGTTTAGTATTACCCTAAAATAGATTTTTTTAAATTTGTGTTCTTCATTTTCTGCCATAAATTTTAATTTATTACATGTTCGATTTGAGGTAATCTGATCTTTTTCTTTATTTTTTTAAGTGCCTCAAAGGTCAGGAAACATCATTCCGGTCTTCTTATTTTTTTACGCTATAATTTTCCACTTCAACGCCAGCTGTACCAAAACTTTTTGAGTAACTGAAATGTGAACTGTGTTGAATAAAGCAGTAATATCCCTTCAATAAAACTACTATATTTTCTTCACCATAAGTCACACCTAGATTTTAAAGGAGGTAAAAAAGAAAAAGAAATATTTTTCATCAGACCTCAGATCAGACCCCAATCTTCATCAGACCTGAGATCAGACCCCCTAATTATTATCAGACCCACTAATCTTCATCAGACCACCAATCTTCACCAGATCTCAGATCGGACCCCCTAATCAGACCCCCAATCTTTATCAGACCCCCAAATAACACCCCCAATCTTTATCAGACCGCCAAATCACACACCCTTACTTTTTTAGACCTCGGATCGGGCAAAAAAAAATGAAATAAAAGAACTTGCTATAGACAGTGTTGCCTCTCAGGAGATCCAGCGCGCACATTGTGAACTTATGCACACAAGAAAAACACCAGGGAGTGGTGGGTAATACCAGCACTATCAGAGGTACACTCACCTCCCCCAGTCCTACTGTCCTAATGAGTGCTTCCATAATGGAATTGCTCATTAGTATTCTCTTTATAAGCCACACTGCCATTTTCTCCCACATTTGGGTCAAAAAGTGTGTCTTTTTTAATCAATATCTATAAAATCTTCAGATTCCATTTCAAAACATTGTGTGATATCCAAAGAACACTATATTTTTCAACTAGCACCATGTACCACTAAGCAGTGCTCAGAAAGTGCTATACTTTGCCAACATAGAGCCACACTACATCCCCATAAAGCCAAATGTTGTACTCCTACTGCCCAGAGGATGCAGAACTTTGTCTAGATAAACTGAGCCAAAATAACGTCCCACATCACAGAATGGATAACAGCGCCCACAGAGTGTCAAGATAAATCAATTGCCATGATAATGCCAAGATAAATCATTTGGCCAGAGAGTGTCCTCCAATGCCTAGATAGAGTGTCCTCCAATGCCCAGATAAATCATTTGCCCAGAGAGTGTCCTAAAATGCCAAAATAAATCAAGCTCCCGGAGAGTGTCCTATAATACCCAGATAGATCAAGTGTCCAGGGGGTGTCCTACAGTGCCAGATAAATCAAGTGCCAGAGAGTGCACTACAATTTTAGGATAAATCTAGTGCTAAGAGGGTGTCCTACGATGCCCAGATAAATTGAGTGCCCAATGGAGAAGTACAATATCCTTTAAATGCCTCTCACAGTTTTTATAAATAAGACAGTACACAGTCATCCATTCTCCCAAAGGCTGCTTAGCAACCCCTAATTGTGCAATGGCTGATTATTGTATTGAGTTGATCTCTTGGTGGAAACCATAGCAATTAACTTTCAATAATCGGGTGATGCTGGACCACAAAGTACTCCACATGTTATTCATAACAGCTTTTTTTCAATTTCTGAGGTTCTACAGGTCCTGCCAGTAGAACACCAAATAACAACAACCATAAACCTAAGCATGTATGTCATGTGTGGAACCATGCCAACTAATTATACCCACTGAATTGAACCACGCATGTAATATAGAAAAATAACTATTATGCATAATCATATCAACACAATAGTTCACAAAAGTACAGTATAAAATCTGCGGGTGAGAACTGTAGAGCAAAAATCTCCCCCCCAAACAGACACTGTAAACCTATATTACATATACAAATCATATATGCACACCAACAGGTACCGCATAATAAAGTGCTAATGCTATAGGGTATGGTACAGTCATCTATGGCTGGTCAGTAATAGAAATCCAATACTCATCTCACACATAGCCGGGGCACATGCTGGGTCCCCCATAAGGTATGGTCCAAACTACGTGACTCCAACTTGGGGATTTCCCGATAAGTATCACCAACAACAATCAGAGTGGTATAGACAATCATTACCCAACACAGACAAATAATATACTGACCCTGGTATCCGTGGGGAGGGAGAAGGAGGACGACTCCCCGACGTACGTTTCACCTTAGCTTTATCCAAGGGAATGAGAGCACCGAGTTGCTATCCACAATATAAACCCAGCACCCAGCTGGGATCGCTTCGTAATTATTAGTTCCCTCCAATCCGGAAACATACATGGAAAAAAGGGGGTGTATATCGAGTCGGGCATCGCGAGGTGTCCACCAGTAACCTCGGGAGACACGGCACCAGCTGAATGTATAATTCTGGTCACCCGACCCCACCACGTAACACATCACGTGACCGGTCACATGACGTATGCTCCACACTGACACATCAGCCAGTTCAGCGAGCCCGCATCCTAGCAAGGGGGACGGACATACCTACTGGTCAGTGTAATACTGGAAGCCATGGCAACATAATACTATGGCCAGTCACATATTTGCAAATTATCGAGGGGCCTATGCGCAGTTCAAGTGCACAATCCTCCAACCGTGGAATATTCAATTGGTATTTCCTTGCCCATAGATAGATATACATATAAAATATAAAATATACAAAGATATATATTAAAAGGTAATGAATTATAAATAAATAACTAGTCACCATATCTGTTAGACATGTGTTAGACACACATAGACCATAACCAGTCAAGAAAATGACTGGAGTTGGTGTATACCATATAAATTAATGTTATGCTAGGGTTCCTCCACAGTTATTACGGTCACCCTAGAACCTATGGAACGGGACATCTATTCATCGTGCTTAATAAAACACATTCAATTAGTGATACAAATTGCAAGTGAATGCCACAATAAAAAGGAGGAGAAGCTAAATATATGCTCCTGTCTACATTCGTGAGAACTCACACGAGTCCTACTCAAGTTTATAAAACCTACAACCCTATTCATACATGATTAAGCTGATGAGATGCCCGGCTCGATATACACACCCCCTTTTCTCCATGTATGTTTCTGGATTGGAGGGAACTAATAATTATGAAGCGATCCCAGCTAGGTGCTGGGCTTATATTGTGGATAACAACTCGGTGCTCTCATTCCCTTGGATAAAGCTAAGGCGAAACATCAGGGAGTCGTCCTCCTTCTCCCTCCCCACGGATACCAGGGTCAGTATATTATTTGTCTGTGTTGGGTAATGATTGTCTATACCACTCTGATTGCTGTTGGTGATACTTATCGGGATATCCCCAAGTTGGAGTCACGTAGTTTGGACCATACCTGATGGGGGACCCAGCATGTGCCCCGGCTATGTGTGAGATGAGTATTGGATTTCTATTACTGACCAGCCATAGATGACTGTACCATACCCTATAGCATTAGCACTTTATTATGCGGTCCTGATTTCCCTCACTTCCAAACCCCACCGACACATCACCTTCAGAATCGGGGTGACATAAGCCGGAAGATATCCGTGGGGTGTACGCAAGTCCTTCACTTGCCCTCCTGTCTCCCATTCCTGGAAGAAAGGCCGAAACCACCCCCTACAGGAGACTACCCATGGTGGAGCCCTCTCCAACCAGAGGTTTGCCAAATTCATCTTAACAAAGATGTTCACAAGAAACACCACAGGGTTGACCATAGATAACCCCCCTAGTCTCCTCGTGTGATAAGTCACCTCTCTCTTGATCAGGTTCAGCCTATTCCCCCATAAGCTGGAAGAACAGGCTATAAACCCGAGTCCAGAGAGGCTCTGGCAAGATAGACACACTGCCCAAATAGATCAGCAAAGGGAGAAGGTAAGTCTTGATCAGATTCACCCTTTCCCTGAGGGTCAAAGACAAACCCTTCCACTGGTCAACCTTCTGAGCAGCGATCTTAAGCCTGCCATCCCAATTTTGGGTGGGGTAATCCCCATGGCCGAAATGGATGCCTAGGACTGGCTGACGACTGGGGCCCTGAAAGGGTGTCCGGGAGATTGAAAGCTGGATCACCCCCTCCCAGCCAGAGACTCTCGCACTTATCCCGATTGATCATGGACCCGGATGCCTCCGAGTAGCGGTCGACCTCAGACATCACGTATTCCACCTCCCCTCTCGATGACACGAAAACAGTGACATCATCAGCGTACGCTACTGCCCTCAGAGTGGCTTCTGGTGCTGCTGGATTCATCCCGATTCCCGCCAACGGACCACGATTGATCCTCTTAAGAAAGGGATCAATCGCAAACACGTATAAAAGCAGGCTCAAAGGAAAACCCTGACGAATGCCAGACCCAACCAAGCGGGAAACTCTCCGCCCCCGCATATAAGGTCTTTAACCAATCAACAAACCCCCCCGGCAGGCCATACTTCAGAAGGACCGACCAGAGGTACTCGTGGTTCACCCGATCAAATGCCTTTGCCTGATCTAAGGATAGCATGTACCCCTTCCAGTGACCTTCTCTACTCTGTTCCACTGCCTCTCAGACACCGAGCACAGCACTAAAAGTACTGCGGCCTGGAACCGAGCAATGCTGGGCCACCAAAAGAAGTTGTAGTGCAAACTTCACCAACCTGTTGAACAGTATCTTGGCCAGAATCTTTCTGTCCGTATTGAGAAGTGCTATGGGCCGCCAGTTCTCAATACGGCTCGGATATTTACCCTTTGACAGACGGATCAGGGCTGACCTCCTCATTGACTTCAGCAGAGTGCCCGACTATAGACACTCATTAAAAACCTCAGTCAAGAGGGGACTTAAAAAGTCCTTAAAGGTCTTATAAAACTCGGATGTTAAGCCATCCGCGCCTGGCGACTTCTTCAGAGCTAACCCTTCCACCGCCAGGATTACTTCCTCCTTTCTGATCTCCTCCACCAAAACGTCAAAAGAGAGGTGAGCTCCTGACTCAGGGGTGATTTCAGCCAGGAAAGCCGACATCCTGTCCCGATCCAGATCCCTCTTTCAGAAGAGGCACGAGTAGAAGGATCTGATGATTTCCAGAATCCTTGATCTGGACCTGTTCAGGGATCCTGTACTATCAACCAGTCCTGTCACCAACTTACTACTCACTGACATCTTGCAGTTTCTGCAAGGGTCGGGCAAGTTTCTCAAAAACCAAAGATGTGTGCCTATCTCTCTGAGGTCAATGCGGCCCGAGCTCATGCAGGAGAGGGCCAGGAGGTCCTTTCGGCTGAGGCGGGTGCTGGCAAAGACAGCAGAGTTCAGGGGTCGGTGAAGAACAAAGATGGTTCGTCCCGGCAGAGGCGGAGGGAGAGGCGCCAGGCGGAGAGGTTCTGCACATGGAATGCACAGTGTTTAGTTTCTACGCAGCAGAAAGTCCTCCCAGTGGATGAGGTTTGTAGGAACATCCTGGGTGACCTGGTAAAGGTGCGTTCTCTTGAGTATGAGAGACTGGGTACCAGTAGGGCCTATCTCCTCTGGAGAGGCTTTGCTTTTAATGTACCGTAAGTCTATTCATACTGTTCCTGGTGGTGGGCTGATGCTTTCACCTTAGATTTTTGTTTTGTGACATATTGAGGTCTTGAAAAAATGGCTTGCAAAGACCGAACTTGGGCCTTCGGGAGATTGTATAGTTAAGTAGTTATGTAGTTACGTTAGTAGGTTATTATATTTGTTAGAGGTAGGGAGAGTTGGGGTTAGTTAGGTGGGGTGGGTGAGGGAGGGGGGTGTTCCTATGTGTGTTTATGAGTGGGGAGGCCCGTATCTAGCCCTGGACTATGCAGACATGGGAGGACATGGGGCGAGGGGCTAGATGTGGGTGGTGAAGGAAGGGCTGGCCTCGGACTATGCGGACATGATAGAGACATGAGGCGGAGGTCAGCTATGGGTGCCAGGTGATGGGTAAGATAGAGTGGATAGGGCTAGAATAGAGTTAGGCTAAGTTTGTTTGGTAAGTTTGTTTGGTAATTTTTCTATAAATAGGTGACGAAAAAAAATATTTGTTTTTTATATATATATAAATAAAATATAATTTGGCAAAGTCGCCCTGTTTTTGATTTCTCTTGGCTTATTTTGGCAAAGCTCGCCTTTATTCATTTATGTTTATGTTTGTTATATTCTGTTTGTTATATACTTTGTTATATACTTTGTTTATTTATGACGAAATTAGTCTTCTTTTTTTTTTTTTTACAGCCGGGTCGGCCAGGTAAGTTTTAGTTAAGGGTTTTATGATACTAGGGTTAGTTATTAGGTTTGGTCTGTTGATTTGAGGTATGAATGTGAGTATGAGTGTAGCTGGGCCAGTGAGGGCTTTGCTTTATAAGAATAGTTTTATTGAAATTGTAAAGTTTTGTATTTTTCTAATAAAAGAGCTGAGACCCGGTCTAAAACCTTCCCAGACACCTGATGTACCTGTGTGCCAAATTTGGTGAAGATCGGTCCAGTCGTTTGGTTGCGCATAAAGAACGTCCAGACAGACGTCTAGACAGACAGACAGAAACTCATTTTTATATATATAAGAGACTAGCAGAAGGACCCGGCTTTGCTCGGGTATATTTTATCTATTTCATTTAAAGTTTCTATGTGTTGTTAAAAGATATCAGCAGTTTCCCCCATAACAGTGACCTCTACACCACACCCACCCCTTTAACAATGACCTCCACAGTGCCCGCCCTTTTAACATTGACCTCCACAATGGCCGCCCCTTTAACAGTGACCTCCACAGTGCCCGCCCCTTTAACAGTGCCTGCCCCTTTAACAGTGACCACCCGTTTAGCATTGACCAGCCCTTTAACAGTGACCTTCTTGGGGGCCGCCCCTTTTACAGTGACCTTCACAGTGGCTGCCCTTTTAACAGTGACTTTCACAGTGTCCGCCCCTTTAACAGAGACCTCCACAGTGCCCGCCCCTTTAAAAGTGACTTTCACAGTGACTGCGCCTTTAACAGTGACTTTCACAGTGATCGCCCCTTTAACAGTGTCTTTCACAGTGACCGCCCATTTAACAGTGACTTTTACAGTGACCGCCCCTTTAACAGGAACCTCCACAGTGCCCGCCCCTTTAATAACAGTGACCTCCACAGTGACCGCCCATTTAGTAACAGTGACCTCCACAGTGCCCGACCCTTTAATAACAGTGACCTCCACTGTGCCCGCCCCTTTAAAAAAGTGACCTCCACAGTGCCTGCCTCTTTAAGAAGTAAAGAAAAATGGCTGGGTTGTTATGGAAACCTGGAGTAAAACTGTGTTTATGGCAGTTGGGATTTGAAGAGAAAGACTTGCAGGCTTGTATTGGCTAATCTGGGTCATTTTTGGGGAATATCTCAGGAATGGTACGTCCTAGAGAGCGAATATCTCAGGAACGGTACATCCTAGAGAGCTGAGTACCTGAGTCTAAAACCTTCCTGGACACCTGATGTACCTGTGTGCCAAATTTAGTAAAGATCGGTCCAGTCGTTTGGTAGAGCATAAAGAACGTCCAGACAGACGTCTAGACAGACAGACAGAAAGTCATTTTTATATATATAAGAGATATGAGGTTCACTTTTTGAATTTACTTACTCAAATAAATTAACTAATTATTTATATTACTTTAACAGGTTACTGACCTAGGACGAGAATGCTCGTCCTAATTGTCCGGTACTTAACGCCTTAGGACGAGCATTCTCTTCCTAGGGTTAACTGGCTGACCCACACGTGCTGCCGCGATCAGCATCAGGGGCCCGGCTGATACTGACAGTTTGGCCCTGCTGTATCTGCCAGCATCGGTGAAAACACTGTCAGCAGATTAACCCCCTGTATGCCGCGGTCACGCTGACTGTGGCATACAGGGGGTTTGCGGCAGCTTGTACATCCCCATCGGGTCCCCGTGCTGCGGTGACGGGGACCTGATGGTTGCTATGGCAGCCCCGATGCCTTGCACAGTCATCGGGACTGCCAGCTACGGAAGCCCAAGAGATACAGCCCCAGGGCTGGGTCTCCTAGGCAACTGTCAGCGTCTTACAGTGTAAGGCACTGACAGTTCAATACAGCACAATACAGATGTATTGTGCTGCATTGAAACAGGGATCAGACCCTGAAATGTTGAAGTACCATAGTGGGACAAAAATAAATAAAAATAAAAGTAAAATAAAAGTGTTTTTAACAATAAAAAAATAAAGTTTTAATTAAAAAAAAAGCCATTTCACCATAAAAAGTGAATATGGAGACATAAAAACATGATTGTTTTTCTTTCTAAAATTGTGCGCTCTGCCTTGTTCCCGTACAGCAGTTTATGACAAAATATGGGGTGTTTATGTAAACTACAGAATCAGGGTAACAAATATTGAGTTTTATTTTGCTGTTAATGCTTAATGTGGTACAGGAAAAAATGAATTAAAATGGAGAATCTACCAAAAAAGTTAAATTTAAAAATGTAATCTCCTTTTTCCTTTAATTCTTGTGGAACACCTAGAGGGTCCAAAAAGTTTGTAAAATCAGTTTTTGAATAACTTAAGGGGTTTTCCACTATGTAAGCCCCAAAAAAATGACTTTAGAATTGAAGTGGTACTTAAAAAAGTGGATTTTGGAAATTTTTTTAAAAATTCTAAGCCTTATAAGATCCTAAAAAATAAAATTACATTTGCAAAATGATGCAAACATGAAAGTGGACATATGGGGAATGTAAGTTAATAACTCTCTTATAATGTATCACTATCTGCCTTAAAAGCTGAAAAAAGTAAATTTTGAAAATTTTCTGTAATTTTTTTTTTTTTTTTAGAAATAAAGGTGAATTATATCTACTAAAATATTTCACTATCATGAAGTACAATGTGTCGTGAGAAAACAATCTCAGAATGGCTTGGATAAGTAAAAGCGTTCCGAAGTTATCACCACATATGGTGACACGTGAAGTTTCAAAAAAACGGCCTGGTCCTTAAGGCGAAAAATAGCAAGGTCCGTAAGATGTTAATTATATAATTATAAATTATTTATGTAATTAGCTTGTTTTTTGCGCTATATATATGTACTGAGCTTGGTTTTGATGTTGTATTCATGTAATTGCCTTGGTTTTGGTTCATATGTACTGAGCTTGGTTCTGGTGCTGTATATACAGTTGCAAGAAAAAGTATGTGAACCCTTTGGAATGATATGGATTTCTGCACAAATTCGTCATAAAATGTGATCTGATCTTCATCTAAGTCACAACAATAGACAATCACAGTCTGCTTAAACTAATAACACACAAAGAATTAAATGTTACCATGTTTTTATTGAACACACCATGTAAACATTCACAGTGCAGGTGGAAAAAGTATGTGAACCCTTGGATTTAATAACTGGTTGAACCTCCTTTGGCAGCAATAACTTCAACCAAATGTTTCCTGTAGTTGCAGATCAGATATGCACAACGGTCAGGAGTAATTCTTGACCATTCCTCTTTAAGGAACTGTTACAGTTCAGCAATATTCTTGGGATGTCTGGTGTGAATCGCTTTCTTGAGGTCATGCCACAGCATCTAAATCGGGTTGAGGTCAGGACCTGACTGGGCCACTCCAGAAGGCGTATTTTCTTCTGTTTAAGCCATTCTGTTGTTGATTTACTTCTATGCTTTGGGTCGTTGTCCTGTTGCAACACCCATCTTCTGATGAGCTTCAGCTGGTGGACAGATGGCCTTAAGTTCTCCTGCAAAATGTCTTGATAAACTTGGGAATTCATTTTTCCTTTGATGATAGCAATCCGTCCAGGCCCTGACGCAGCAAAGCAGCCCCAAACCATGATGCCCCCACCACCATACTTCACAGTTGGGATGAGGTTTTGATGTTGGTGTGCTGTGCCTCTTTTTCTCCACACATAGTGTTGTGTGTTTCTTCCAAACAACTCAACTTTGGTTTCATCTGTCCACAGAATATTTTGCCAGTACTGCTGTGGAACATCCAGGTGCTCTTGTGCAAACTGTAAACATGCAGCAATGTTTTTTTTGGACAGCAGTGGCTTCTGTGGTATCCTCCCGTGGACTGATGAACAGCAAGTCTTTTGAAGATACTTTTATAACCCTTTCCAGCTTTATGCGAGTCAACAATTCTTAATCGTAGGTCTTCTGAGAGCTCTTTTGTGCGAGGCATCATTCACATCAGGCAATGCTTCTTGTGAAAAGCAAACCCAGAACTGGTGTGTGTTTTTTATAGGGCAGCTGTAACCAACACCTCCAATCTCATCTTATTGATTGGACTCCAGTTGGCTAACACCTCGCTCCAATTAGCTCTTGGAGATGTCATTAGTCTAGGGGTTCACATACTTTTTCCACCTGCACTTTGAATGTTTACATGGTGTGTTCAATAAAAACATGGTAACATTTAATTCTTTGTGTGTTATTAGTTTAAGGAGACTGTGATTGTCTATTGTTGTGACTTAGATGAAGATCAGATCACATTTTATGACCAATTTGTGCAGAAATCCATATCATTCCAAAGGGTTCACATACTTTTTCTTGCAACTGTATATACAGCACCAGAACCAAGCTCAGTACATATGAACCAAAACCAAGCCAATTACATGAATACAACATCAAAAGCAAGCTCAGTACATATATGCAGTGCAAAAAACAAGCTAATTACATAAATAATTTACAATTATATAATTAACACCTTACGGACCTTGCCATTTTTTCACCTTAAGGACCAGGCCGTTTTTTGGAAACTTCACATGTGTCACTATATGTGGTGATAACATTTTATGACCAATTTGTGTAGAAATCCATATCATTCCAAAGGTTTCACATACTTTTTCTTGCAACTGTATGTACTGTTCATGTTTCTGGCTTTGTATTTATGTTATTTAATTGGCTCTGGTTCTGTATTTATGTAATTAGCATGGTTTTCCTACCATATATATTTATACTTTTTTACCGCCATTTTATGGAAAATCGATTTGTTACCCCGAAGTACTCAACACTATTTATAGTTAGGTAATAAGCTTGGTATGGCACTGTATCTCTTCTGCTTCTATATCTTAAATTGTAGATTAGCCGTGTCTTATTATGTAAGCCACACCTCTCAAAAAGCCACTCCCATTTTGCTTCCTCCTGCTGCACCATTAACCTGTAAAGGGCTTTCCCAGATCATCATCTCTATATTTGTGGTTACTTTTCTATGTAGCTTAGCTAAATTTAAACATACACAGATGATAATATAAGATAAAAACCCACCGATGATCATGGCGTTGCAATGAGGTATGCTGAATGAGAAACACAACTCAACGTTGGGCAAATCGCTAAGAAAAAAAAATATTTCCCCCAGATAACGCTTTTCCGTTAGTGTACATTTTCCAAACTATACAGATTATTTACTAGATATGTCTTTTCCTGTAGTAATATGAATTTAACACTAGGTGGCAACATAAATTGTTACAAAATAAAAATGTACCATAAAAAGTTGGCCGTGTACTAGTCACTTTGGACAATAGAGACATGAATTACAAGCTGTTTGTCGTCCACCTGATAAGTTATTGGATGTCAGTTATTTATTACGGCAACATCTCGCTTAGCTTAGGTCAGTGACAACCCCAGATATAGGGGAAATATGTAGTAGAAAAGTAAATAAATTATTTCCCCCAAAGGTCTTTTCTGATTTTTAGAGGTAAATAAAATAATAATAACAAAAAAAATCTAATTATGTTAAATCCATAATATAAGATCTTAGAAATATAAATTCTGTTTTAAGGCTTCATTATGTGATAAAGAAAAAAAAAAGTAAATTAATAAATAAAAAATAAAAATACTATGGAGGAAATGTAAAATTCCCTCGGCCTAGAACAATGGTGCTTAAAATTTCTGAGCGTCCTGTTTTGTAGAAAAAAGAAATTGCAACTTTTTGCCTATTTATGCCGTGCTTCCCACACAGGACATTAGTGAGGGTGTGACTTAAGCAGTCACACAGATTTACCAAGATTTGTACGAGACGGTGTAAATTACAAATAAAACCTATGCCAGCTGATAGCTGGCATAGATCTTGGCTTCTGATGCAGGGACCTCCCTAGGGGCTATGGGGGCCACAATATTAGTGATTTATCCTCTGGATACGCCATCAATATCAGATCAGTGGGCTTCGTCTCCCGGCACCCCCGCCAATCATCTGTGCGAGTGCTGCTTTTGTTTCAAAACTACCCGCACGTCATATCGCTTGTAGAAGCTGCGCAGTGTAGTTACAACTGCTCATCCCATTAAAGTGAATGTGTTGTAATTACACTGCTCCGCCTCTTTAAGAGAAACTACATACGGGTAATTTTGAAGTGGAAACAGCACTATATATATATATTTTTTTTTTATTGAAGGTCTGAGCTGAGGTCTGATCTTAATTAAGATTGGGGGTTTGATCTGGGGTCTGACTGGGGGTCTGATTAACATTGGGGGTCTGATCTGTGGTCTGATTAACATTGGGAATCTGATCTGCGGGCTTATTAACATTGGGGTTTGATCCGTGGTCTGATTAACATTAAGGGTCTGATTGGGGCTCTGAGCTGAAGTCTGAGTATTATTGGTGGTCTGATCTGAGGTCTGATTAACGTTGGGGGTCTGATCTGAGGTCTGATTGGGGATCTGAGCTGAGATCTAATTACCATTGGTGGTATGATTAGGGCTCTAAACTGAAGTCTGATTAACATTGGGGGTCTTATCTGAGGTCTGATTAACATTTGGGTGTGAGCTGAGGTCTTATTGGGGCTATGAGCTGAGGTCTTATTACCATTGGGGGTCTGATCTGAGGTCTGATTAAGGCCTACTGCACACGACCGTTGTGTGCACCCGTGGCCGTTGTGCCGTTTTCCGTTTTTTTTCACGGACCCATTGACTTTCAATGGGTCCGTGGAAAAAACGGAAAATGCACCGTTTTGCAGCCGCATCCGAGATCCGTGTTTCCTGGCCGTGAAAAAAATAGGACCTATCCTATTTTTTTCACGGCCAACGGTTCACGGACCCATTCAAGTCAATGGGTCCGTGAAAGAACACGGATGCACACAAGATAGGCATCCGTGTCCGTGATCCGTGGCCGTAGGTTACTTTTTATACAGACGGATCCGAAGATCCGTCTGCATAAAAGCTTTTTCATAGCTGAGTTTTCACTTCGTGAAAACTCAGAACCGACAGTATATTCTAACACAGAGGCGTCCCCATGGTGATGGGGACGCTTCTAGTTAGAATACACTACAAACTGTGTACAAGACTGCCCCCTGCTGCCTGGCAGCACCCGATCTCTTACAGGGGGGCGTGATCAGCACAATTAACCCCTTCAGGTTCGGCACCTGAAGGGGCTAATTGTACTATCATATCCCCCTGTAAGAGATCAGGGCTGCCAGGCAGCAGGGGGCAGACCCTCCCCCCTTCCCAGTTTGAATATCATTGGTGGCCAGTGCGGCCCCCCCCCTCTATTGTAATAATAGGTTGGTGGCCAGTGCGGCCCCCCCCTCCCTCTATTGTAATTATTCATTGGTGGCACAGTGTGCGCCCCCCATCGGCCCCCCCTCCCTCTATAGCATTAACAACATTGGTGGCCAGTGTGCGGCCTCCCATCTCCCCCCCCCCATCATTGGTGGCAGCGGAGTTCCGATCGGAGTCCCAGTTTAATCGCTGGGGCTCCGATCGGTAACCATGGCAACCAGGACGCTACTACAGTCCTGGTTGCCATGGTTACTTAGCAATAGTACAATAGTAGAAGATTCATACTTACCTGCTGGTGGCTGCTGCGATGTTCGTGTCCACCTACTGGTAAGTGACAGGTCTGTGCGGCGCATTGCTAAATGAACTGTCACTTACCAGTAGGAGGAGCTCCCGGCCGGACACAGACATCGCAGCTCCCAGGTAAGTATGAATCTTTTACTATTGTACTATTGCTAGTAACCCGCTGCCACCAATGATCGGGGGGGGGGGGGAGGTTAGATGGGAGGCCGCACACTGGCCACCAATGTTGTTAATGCTATAGAGGGAGGGGGGGCCGATGGGGGGCGCACACTGTGCCACCAACGATTTATTACAATAGAGGGAGGAAGGGGGGGGCGCACACTGTGCCACCAATGAATTATTACAATAGAGGGAGGAAGGGGGGGGGGCCGCACTGGCCACCAATGATATTCAAACTGGGGAGGGGGGTCTGCCCCCTGCTGCCTGGCAGCCCTGATCTCTTACAGGGGGATATGATAGTACAATTAACCCCTTCAGGTGTGGCACCTGAGGGGTTAATTGTGCTGATCACGGCCCCCTGTAAGAGATCGGATGCTGCTAGGCAGCAGGTGGCAGTCATGTACACAGTTTGTAGTATATTCTAACTAGAAGCGTCCCCATCACCATGGAAACGCCTCTGTGTTAGAATATACTGTCGGAAATGAGGTTTCACGATCTAACTCATATCCGACAGTATATTCTAACATAGAGGCGTTCCCATGGTGATGGGGAAGCTTCAAGTTAAAATATACCATCGGATTGGAGAAAACTCCGATCCGATGGTATAAAAGGGACTCCAGACTTTACATTGAAAGTCAATAGGGACGGATCCGTTTGAAATAGCACCATATAGTGTCAACGTCAAACTGATCCGTCCCCATTGACTTGCATTGTAATTCAGGACGGATTCGTTTGGCTCCGCACGGCCAGGCGGACACCAAAACGACTTTTTTTTCATGTCCGTGGATCCTCCAAAAATCAAGGAAGACCCACGGACGAAAAAACGGTCACGGATCACGGAAAAACGGGACCCGTTTTTGCGGACCGCAAAAAAATACGTTCGTGTGCAGGAGGCCTAACATTGAGGGTCTGATCTGTGGGCTGATTAACATTGGGCTATGATCGGTAGTCTGATTAACATTGAGGGTCTGATTAACATTGGGGGTCTAAGATGAGATCTGATGAAAAATATTTTTTTCTTCTTTTCTTCCTCTAAAACTTACGTGTGTCTTTTAGGGTGAAAAATATGGCACTTTAATTGCACATAAAATTGAAAAGTTAAACCTGTTTAACCAACATTAGTGGAAGATAGCAAAAAGGTTTGAAAAATAGGGCAGTGTACAGTATAATTTTTTTCTGGCTGAGCAACTGATACCTCAGCAGACCCCGATCCCCCTTTATGTTTCAGTGGGGTCTATTGGGCACATCTGTTGCTTTTTGTGTAAAGGATCCTTCACACTATTGTGATTTGTGGAAGAGGACACCATGCAGAATCTAAAGGGAGCACTAACAACAATAAAAAAAATAGTGATTCACTTTTTTCTGTCTGCATCATAATAAAAACACAAAAAAGTGAAATAAAGAAAGGTATTGTTATAATATTTATTTTGCTCACTTATATAGCGCTGACATATTCTGCAGTGCTTTAGAGACATTATCATCATTACTGTCCCCAATGGAGCTCACAATCTAAGTTCTTGGAGTAGTATACTAATTATCATAATTAGAGTTGAGCGAACACCTGGATGTTCGGGTTCGAGAAGTTCGGCCGAACTTCCCGGAAATGTTCGGGTTCGGGATCCGAACCCGACCCGAACTTCGTCCCGAACCCGAACCCCATTGAAGTCAATGGGGACCCGAACTTTTGGGCACTAAAAAGGCTGTAAAACAGCCCAGGAAAGAGCTAGAGGGCTGCAAAAGGCAGCAACATGTAGGTAAATCCCCTGCAAACAAATGTGGATAGGGAAATGAATTAAAATAAAAATTAAAAAAATAAAAATGAACCAATATCAATTGGACAGAGGTCTCATAGCAGAGAATCTGGCTTCACGTCAGCAGAGAATCAGTCTCTTCATGCCATAGCAAAGAATCTGGCTTCATGTCAGCAGAGAATCAGTCTCTTCATGCCATAGCAGAGAATCTGGCTTCATGTCAGCGCAGAATCAGTCTTCATGTCATAGCAGAGAATCAGGCTTCACGTCACCCACCACTGGAACAGGCCACTGTCACACATTTAGGCCCCGGCACCCAGGCAGAGGAGAGAGGTCCCGTAACAGAGAATCTGGCCTGATGTCAGCACAGAATCTGTCTTCATGTCATAGCAGAGAATCAGGCTTCACGTCACCCACCACTGGAACAGGCCACTGTCACACATTTAGGCCCCGGCACCCAGACAGAGGAGAGCGGTCCCGTAACAGAGAATCTGGCCTTATGTCAGCGCAGAATCTGTCTTCATGTCAAAGCAGAGAATCAGGCTTCACGTCACCCACCACTGGAACAGGCCACTGTCACACATTTAGGCCCAGGCACCCAGGCAGAGGAGAGAGGTCCCGTAACAGAGAATCTGGCCTTATGTCAGCGCAGAATCTGTCTTCATGTCATAGCAGAGAATCAGGCTTCACGTCACCCACCACTGGAACAGGCCACTGTCACACATTTAGGCCCAGGCACCCAGGCAGAGGAGAGAGGTCCCGTAACAGAGAATCTGGCCTTATGTCAGCGCAGAATCTGTATTCATGTCATAGCAGAGAATCAGGCTTCACGTCACCCACCACTGGAACAGGCCACTGTCACACATTTAGGCCCAGGCACCCAGGCAGAGGAGAGAGGTCCCGTAACAGAGAATCTGGCCTTATGTCAGCGCAGAATCTGTATTCATGTCATAGCAGAGAATCAGGCATCACGTCACCCACCACTGGAACAGGCCACTGTCACACATTTAGGCCCAGGCAGAGGAGAGAGGTCCCATAACAGAGAATCTGGCCTTATGTCAGCACAGAATCTGTCTTCATGTCATAGCAGAGAATCAGGCATCACGTCACCCACCACTGGAACAGGCCACTGTCACATATTTAGGCCCAGGCACCAAGTCAGTGGTGTAGTACAGTCGATATGAACCACATGAAGTTTCACCAAATATCCAGTCTGCAGGTTTGCAATAGGGTCATACCAATATACAGGAGCTACAGCAATGATCACTTGTTAAATATAGTTCCATATATTCATAAGCTGTTAGCAGAGAGTCAGGACATGCTAAATAAACCTCTTCAAATGTGCTATTAGATAACTGAGGAAAGTTTTAACAGACAGAGTCTTTACAGTGGACTCTTCCAGAAAGCCCCCTGTGTATTCTGCTACTTGGTTTGGTCTCCTCAGTGCAGACATTTACTGTGAAGGAGGTAGGATCTCTGTCTAAGTTCTCTAAAGCTAAAGTTCATTTATCTATTGTAAAAAGTTATAATATATACCCATAATAGTTCTGTAGAATGTAAAGAGGTGACTGTATGTTTTTTAGCAGCCTTTAAACCCTGCAGCACATGCTAGGCTGAGTAGATGATGTACAGTTAAAGAGACATGTGTTCTTCCTAAAATGGCTGCAAGACATGCTGTATTCCAGGTCACCCTGCTGCAATATCTTTGTAAATGATTTTCTCTTGTTCATTTTTCTGTATGCTTTGTTATATCCTGTAACATGTATGTGGGAATGTAATATAATGACTGCCTGTTATGATATAGGTGGGCTGGTGACCTGGCTGTATACCACATAGTGGCAGTGTTTCCCTGTTGTATTACAGGCTCCAGCCAAGTGCACTACACCTCAATAAAGCTTTAAACCACAGAAGACCTGAGTGTCGTCCCTTAGAGTCCACTTAGAGTTTATGCCTGGAGGAGCTGGTGACCGAGTGAGTGTGAAAGCTGGAGGTGTCGCAGATGGTGCAAGGAAAAGAGGATTACATTTGGTGCCGTGACTCGGATGTCATCATTCTGCTCAAAGTGACCAGTGAAGATACCTAAAGTCACCAGTGTGCGAGTTCTGAGGTGATTGTGCCACGGCGGAGCTGCTAGGCGGCAGATTGACCTTATTAGCGGTTTATATCCTCTCAGGAATAGAAGATGAGTGGACGAGCCAGAGCCCGCGGAAGAGCACATGCCAGGGGGCAGCCCAGCCAAGGACAGCCTGGACAGGAGCAAGAGGCTCAAGAACCTAGACGCATTGAAAGACCCCAGCAGCCACCAGCCGAGCCTTTGCTTGTGGGAAGAGGGCACCAGAGAGGCCCGCCAGTAGTGGAGAGACCTCCGACTGATGTTCTGCAGCTTTCAGCTGGATTTCAGGACATATCCCTCGGAGAACGGGGTGGCCGCAGGCGTGACTTCCATGACCTTGGAGTGAACACCCGGCAGACCATTGAATAGAAATGTGAGACCTGTTTTTTTTGCGCTGTGTGACAGTTATAGGTTTAATCACAGAATGACACTTCTATCAGCACGCTAGCGTGTGTCTTAGGTTTTTCTGAATGACACTATCAATAACTTCAATGTAAGATTTTCTTTTTGGGATAGATTTCAAGTAGGCCTGAAATACCACAAACTAGTTATTTTCAGAATGGCAAATTTGGGAATGCTTTTTCAACCCAGAACAAAAAGTCTGCTTTGACGGTCACTACAAATAACTTGACCAGCAAAAACTGTGCAGATTTTGTTGAATAGAGATGTGAGACCTGTTTTTTTTTGCGCTGTGTGACAGTTATAGGTTTAATCACAGAATGACACTTCTATCAGCACGCTAGCGTGTGTCTTAGGTTTTTCTGAATGATACTATCAATAACTTCAATGTAAGATTTTCTTTTTGGGATAGATTTCAAGTAGGCCTGAAATACCACAAACTAGTTATTTTCAGAATGGCAAATTTGGGAATGCTTTTTCAACCCAGAACAAAAAGTCTGCTTTGACGGTCACTACAAATAACTTGACCAGCTAAAACTGTGCAGATTTGGTTGAATAGAAATGTCAGGTCTATTTTTTAGGCGCTGGGTGACAGGCTCAACTTGCCCCTGATGTAATATATGGCCAAAAAATAACCACACTGTTGATGGTTAAATGCACTTGGGTGACACAGGCTCAGCCTGCAGCTGATGTAGTATATGGCCAAAAAATAATCAGACTGTTGATGGTTAAATGCACTTGGGTGAAACAGGCTCAGCCTGCAGCTGATGTAGTATATGGCCAAAAAATAATCAGACTGTTGATGGTTAAATGCACTTCGTTGACACAGGCTCAGCCTGCAGCTGATGTAGGATATAGCACAAAATAACCACACTATCGATGGTTAAATACACTTGGTGATCGCTCGTGCTGGCGCACCACAAGTCACAAAATGGCCGCCGATCACCCCAGAAAAAAAGTGATCTAAAAACGCTCTGGGCAGCCTCAAAAAAGTGAGCAAGTCAATAATAGCACTTCAATGATCCACAGCTGCAGATCGATCACAGAATGAAGTCTTTTGGAGGAGTTAATCTGCCTAATCTCGCCCTAACGTCGCAGCTGCAACCTCTCCCTATACTGATCATAGCAGAGTGACTTGGGGCGCTACGTGACTCCAGCTTAACCACCTCCGGACCGCCTAACGCAGGATCGCGTTCCGGAGGTGGCAGCGCTGCGCACAGTCACGCATATACGCGTCATCTCGCGAGACGCGAGATTTCCTGTGAACGCGCGCACACAGGCGCGCGCGCTCACAGGAACGGAAGGTAAGAGAGTTGATCTCCAGCCTGCCAGCGGCGATCGTTCGCTGGCAGGCTGGAGATGTGTTTTTTTTAACCCCTAACAGGTATATTAGACGCTGTTTTGATAACAGCGTCTAATATACCTGCTACCTGGTCCTCTGGTGGTCCCCTTTGTTTGGATCGACCACCAGAGGACACAGGTAGCTCAGTAAAGTAGCACCAAGCACCACTACACTACACTACACCCCCCCCCCATCACTTATTAACCCCTTATTAGCCCCTGATCACCCCTAATCACCCCTGATCACCCCATATAGACTCCCTGATCACCCCCCTGTCATTGATTACCCCCCTGTCATTGATCAACCCCCTGTAAAGCTCCATTCAGACGTCCGCATGATTTTTACGGATCCACTGATAGATGGATCGGATCCGCAAAACGCATCCGGACGTCTGAATGAAGCCTTACAGGGGCATGATCAATGACTGTGGTGATCACCCCATATAGACTCCCTGATCACCCCCCTGTCATTGATTACCCCCCTGTCATTGATTACCCCCCTGTAAAGCTCCATTCAGATGTCCGCATGATTTTTACGGATGCACTGATAGATGGATCGGATCCGCAAAACGCATCCGGACGTCTGAATGAAGCCTTACAGGGGCATGATCAATGACTGTGGTGATCACCCCATATAGACTCCCTGATCACCCCCCTGTCATTGATTACCCCCCTGTCATTGATTACCCCCCTGTAAAGCTCCATTCAGATGTCCGCATGATTTTTACGGATGCACTGATAGATGGATCGGATCCGCAAAACGCATCCGGACGTCTGAATGAAGCCTTACAGGGGCATGATCAATGACTGTGGTGATCACCCCATATAGACTCCCTGATCACCCCCCTGTAAAGCTCCATTCAGATGTCCGCATGATTTTTACGGATGCACTGATACATGGATCGGATCCGCAAAACGCATCCGGTCGTCTGAATGAAGCCTTACAGGGGCATGATCAATGACTGTGGTGATCACCCCCCTGTCATTGATTACCCCCCTGTAAAGCTCCATTCAGATGTCCGCATGATTTTTACGGATGCACTGATAGATGGATCCGATCCGCAAAACGCATCCGGACGTCTGAATGAAGCCTTACAGGGGCATGATCAATGACTGTGGTGATCACCCCATATAGACTCCCTGATCACCCCCCTGTCATTGATCACCCCCCTGTCATTGATTACCCCCCTGTAAAGCTCCATTCAGATGTCCGCATGATTTTTACGGATGCACTGATAGATGGATCGGATCCGCAAAACGCATCCGGACGTCTGAATGAAGCCTTACAGGGGCATGATCAATGACTGTGGTGATCACCCCATATAGACTCCCTGATCACCCCCCTGTCATTGATCACCCCCCTGTCATTGATTACCCCCCTGTAAAGCTCCATTCAGATGTCCGCATGATTTTTACGGATGCACTGATAGATGGATCGGATCCGCAAAACGCATCCGGACGTCTGAATGAAGCCTTACACGGGCGTGATCAATGACTGTGGTTATCACCCCATATAGACTCCCTGATCACCCCCCTGTCATTGATCACCCCCCTGTCATTGATCACCCCCCTGTCATTGATCACCCCCCTGTCATTTATCACCCCCCTGTCATTTATCACCCCTCTGTAAGGCTCCATTCAGATATTTTTTTGGCCCAAGTTAGCAGAATTTTTTTTTTTTTTCTTACAAAGTCTCATATTCCACTAACTTGTGTCAAAAAATAAAATCTCACATGAACTCACCATACCCCTCACGGAATCCAAATGCGTAAAATTTTTTAGACATTTATATTCCAGACTTCTTCTCACGCTTTAGGGCCCCTAGAATGCCAGGGCAGTATAAATACCCCACATGTGACCCCATTTCGGAAAGAAGACACCCCCAGGTATTCCGTGAGGGGCATATTGAGTCCATGAAAGATTGAAATTTTTGTCCCAAGTTAGCGGAACGGGAGACTTTGTGAGAAAAAAATTAAAAATATCAATTTCCGCTAACTTGTGCCAAAAAAAAAAAATTTCTATGAACTCGCCATTCCCCTCATTGAATACCTTGGGGTGTCTTCTTTCCAAAATGGGGTCACATGTGGGGTATTTATACTGCCCTGGCATTCTAGGGGCCCCAAAGCGTGAGAAGAAGTCTGGTATCCAAATGTCTAAAAATGCCCTCCTAAAAGGAATTTGGGCACCTTTGCGCATCTAGGCTGCAAAAAAGTGTCACACATCTGGTATCGCCGTACTCAGGAGAAGTTGGGGAATGTGTTTTGGGGTGTCATTTTACATATACCCATGCTGGGTGAGAGAAATATCTTGGTCAAATGCCAACTTTGTATAAAAAAATGGGAAAAGTTGTCTTTTGCCAAGATATTTCTCTCACCCAGCATGGGTATATGTAAAATGACACCCCAAAACACATTCCCCAACTTCTCCTGAATACGGCGATATCACATGTGTGACACTTTTTTGCAGCCTAGGTGGGCAAAGGGGCCCATATTCCAAAGAGCACCTTTAGGATTTCACAGGTCATTTACCTACTTACCACACATTAGGGCCCCTGGAAAATGCCAGGGCAGTATAACTACCCCACAAGTGACCCCATTTTGGAAAGAAGACACCCCAAGGTATTCCGTGAGGGGCATGGCGAGTTCCTAGAATTTTTTATTTTTTGTCACAAGTTAGTGGAAAATGCTTATTTTTTTTTTTTTTTTTTTTTTCATACAAAGTCTCATATTCCACTAACTTGTGACAAAAAATAAAAACTTCCATGAACTCACTTTGCCCATCAGCGAATACCTTGGGGTCTCTTCTTTCCAAAATGGGGTCACTTGTGGGGTAGTTATACTGCCCTGGCATTCTAGGGGCCCAAATGTGTGGTAAGGAGTTTGAAATCAAATTCTGTAAAAAATGACCTGTGAAATCCGAAAGGTGCTCTTTTGAATATGGGCCCCTTTGCCCACCTCGGCTGCAAAAAAGTGTCACACATCTGGTATCTCCGTAATCGGGAGAAGTTGGGGAATGTGTTTTGGGGTGTCATTTTACATATACCCATGCTGGGTGAGAGAAATATCTTGGCAAAAGACAACTTTTCCCATTTTTTTATACAAAGTTGGCATTTGACCAAGATATTTATCTCACCCAGCATGGGTATATGTAAAAAGACACCCCAAAACACATTCCTCAACTTCTCCTGAATACAGAGATACCAGATGTGTGACACTTTTTTGCAGCCTAGGTGGGCAAAGGGGCCCACATTCCAAAGAGCACCTTTCGGATTTCACAGGTCATTTACCTACTTACCACACATTTGGGCCCCTAGAATGCCAGGGCAGTATAACTACCCCACAAGTGACCCCATTTTGGAAAGAAGAGACCCCAAGGTATTCGCTGATGGGCATAGTGAGTTCATGGAAGTTTTTATTTTTTGTCACAAGTTTGTGGAATATGAGACTTTGTATGAAAAAAAAAAAAAAAAAAAAAATCATCATTTTCCACTAACTTGTGACAAAAAATAAAAAATTCTAGGAACTCGCCATGCCCCTCACGGAATACCTTGGGGTGTCTTCTTTCCAAAATGGGGTCACTTGTGGGGTAGTTATACTGCCCTGGTATTCTAGGGGCCCAAATGTGTGGTAAGGAGTTTGAAATCAAATTCAGGAAAAAATGAGGAGTGAAATCCGAAAGGTGCTCTTTGGAATATGGGCCCCTTTGCCCACCTAGGCTGCAAAAAAGTGTCACACATCTGGTATCCCCGTACTCAGGAGAAGTTGAGGAATGTGTTTTGGGGTGTCTTTTTACATATACCCATGCTGGGTGAGATAAATATCTTGGTCAAATGACAACTTTGTATAAAAAAATGGGAAAAGTTGTCTTTTGCCAAGATATTTCTCTCACCCAGCATGGGTATATATAAAATGACACCCCAAAACACATTCCCCACCTTCTCCTGAGTACGGAGATACCAGATGTGTGACACTTTTTTGCAGCCTAGGTGGGCAAAGGGGCCCATATTCCAAAGAGCACCTTTCGGATTTCACAGGTCATTTTTTACAGAATTTGATTTCAAACTCCTTACCACACATTTGGGCCCCTAGAATGCCAGGGAAGTATAACTACCCCACAAGTGACCCCATTTTGGAAAGAAGAGACCCCAAGGTATTCGCTGATGGGCATAGTGAGTTCATAGAAGTTTTTATTTTTTGTCACAAGTTAGTGGAATATGAGACTTTGTAAGGAAAAAAAAAAAAAAAAAAAAATCATCATTTTCCGCTAACTTGTGACAAAAAATAAAAAGTTCTATGAACTCACTATGCCCATCAGCGAATACCTTAGGGTGTGTACTTTCAGAAATGGGGTCATTTGTGGGGTGTTTGTACTGTCTGGCCATTGTAGAACCTCAGGAAACATGACAGGTGCTCAGAAAGTCAGAGCTGCTTCAAAAAGCGGAAATTCACATTTTTGTACCATAGTTTGTAAACGCTATAACTTTTACCCAAACCATTTTTTTTTTACCCAAACATTTTTTTTTTATCAAAGACATGTAGAACTATAAATTTAGAGCAAAATTTCTATATGGATGTCGTTTTTTTTTTCAAAATTTTACAACTGAAAGTGAAAAATGTCATTTTTTTGCAAAAAAATCGTTAAATTTCGATTAATAACAAAAAAAGTAAAAATGTCAGCAGCAATGAAATACCACCAAATGAAAGCTCTATTAGTGAGAAGAAAAGGAGGTAAAATTCATTTGGGTGGTAAGTTGCATGACCGAGCAATAAACGGTGAAAGTAGTGTAGGTCAGAAGTGTAAAAAGTGGCCTGGTCTTTCAGGGTGTTTAAGCACTGGGGGCTGAGGTGGTTAAATAGAGGCTGGGTCACATGGTGCACTGGCCAATCACAGCCATGCCAATAGTAGGCATGGCTGTGATGGCCTCTTGGGCCAAGTAGTATGACGCTTGTTGATTGGCTGCTTTGCAGCCTTTCAAATAGCGCCAAGAAAGCGCCGAACACCGAACCCGGACTTTTACGAAAATGTTCGGGTTCGGGTCCGTGTCACGGACACCCCAAAATTCGGTACGAACCCGAACTATACAGTTCGGGTTCGCTCATCCCTAGTTAGAAGGCTTAGAAGTTTGGAAGCAAATCTTGAAATTGTTCGGAAAATTTCCAAAACCCACTTTTCAAGGACCAGTTCAGGTCTGAAGTCACTTTGCGAGGCTTACATAATAGAAACCACCCAAAAATGACCCCATTTTAGAAACTACACCCCTCAAGGTATACAAAACTGATTTTTACAAACTTTGTTAACCCTTTAGGTGTTCCACAAGAATTAATGGAAAATAGAGATGAAATTTCTGAATTTCACTTTTTTGGCAGATTTAATATTTTAATCCATTTTTCCAGTTGCAAAGCAAGGGTTAACAGCCAAATAAAACTCAATATTTATTACCCTGATTCTGCGGTTTACAGAAACACTCCACATGTGAGCGTAAACTGCTGTACGGGCACATGGTAGGGCGCAGTAGGAAAGGAACGCCATATGGTTTTTGGAAGGAAGTTTAGCTAAACTGGTTTTTAGATGCCATGTCCCATTTGAAGCCCCCCTGATGCACCCTTACAGTAGAAACTCAAAAAAGTGACCACATTTTGGAAATTACGGGATAAGGTGTCAGTTTTATTGGTACTATTTTGGGGTACATATGATTTTTAATTGCTCTATATTATTTTTTTTGTGAGGCAAGGTAACTCAAAAATGTATGTTTTGGCACAGCTTTAATTTTTAATAACATTCATCTGACAGGTTAGATCATTTGCTATTTTTATAGAGCAGGTTGTTACGGATGCAATGATATCAAATATGTCTACTTTCTATGCTGTTTGTTTCAGTTTTACATAATAAAGCATTTTAGAAAACAAAAATTAGGTTTTTGTATCTCCATTTTCTGAACGCCCAATTTTTTTTATTTTTCTGCCGATCGTCTTGTGCAGGGGCTCATTTTTTTGCAGGAAGAGTTGACGTTTTTATTGGTATCAATTACGGGTACATATGATTTTTTGATCATTCATTATTGCACTTTATGGGGCAAGGTGAACAAAAAATTGGTTGTTTTGGCACAGTTTTTATTTATTTATTTTTACAGCGTTTACCTGAGAGATTAGGTCATGCAACTTTTTTATAGAGCAGACTGTTACGGATGTGGAAATACCTAATATGTCTACTTTTTCCTTTTTATTTAAGTTTTACACAATAATAGCATTTTTGAAACCGAAATAATGATATTTTAATGTATCCATAGTCTGAGAGCCATAGCTTTTTTATTTTTTGACCGATTCTCTTAGTTATGGTTTCATTTTTTGTAGGATGAGGTGATGGTCTGATTGGTACTATTTTGGGGGGCATATGCCTTTTTGATCACTTGCTGTTGCAATTTTTGTGATGTAATGTGACAAAAATGTCTTTTTCTTTACACATTTTTTTTTTTTTTTACGGTGTTCACCTAAGGGGTTAGGTCATGTGATATTTTATAGAGCTGGTTGTTATGGACGTGTCAATACCTAATATCTATACTTTTTTTTTTTTTTCACTATAGCACAATAATAGCAGTTTTGAAGCAAAAAATAATCATATTTTAGTGTCTCCATTGTCTGAGAGTGATAGCTTTTTTATTTTTTGACCGATTCTCTTAGGTAGGGTCTCATTTTTTGCAGGATGAGGCGACGGTCTGATTGGTACTATGTTGGGGGGCTTACGCCTTTTTGATCACTTGCAGTTGCAATTTTTGTGATCTAATGTGACAATTTTTTTTTTTACGGTGTTCACCTGTGAGGTTAGTTCATGTTATATTTTTATAGAGCTGGTTGTTACGGATGTGGCAATAGCTAATATGTATATATTTTTTTTATGTATTTGACTTTAGCACAATAATAGCAGTTTTGAAACATAAAAAATAAGCCATACCTTATTTATTTATTTTTTTGGCCGATTGTCTTAGGTAGGGGCTCATTTTTTGCGGGATGAGGTGTCGGTTTATATTGATACCATTTTGTGGGACATATGCCTTTTTGATAGCTTGGTGTTGCACTTTTTGTGATGTAAGGTGACAAAAATGTTTTTATTTTATTTTTTTATGGTGTTTATCGGACAGGCCATCACTGCCATACGCAGGATGAGCGGACCATGAATTGCTGCACATAGAGGAGCTAAGTATCAGCTTTTTCACAATACTGTTTCTTTCCTGACTGGCCCCAACACATTTGGAAGCGCAGAGGATTTGATACTTCTCTATTCTGCCATGCATGTATTTTGTCTTGCTATCTATATGGGTCCCCTGATGACCTGGCTGACTGCCAGGGAAAAGCGTCTGGACTATTTTTAGTACTATGTGATTTGTATGTCCTTGGATGAGTGTCACCTTTGTATTCTGAGAAAGCTGGGCAGTCACTGTCATTGCCTGCAAGGGACACTAAGGTACATATAGGGAGGGCTTCATCCTGAGCTAGAACCTAGGGATGTACTAGGGGAAGAGACCCAGCATCTGTCTCCCTCTTTATTGGTATCCCTATGTTTCATAAACTCACCCTCTCAGCAAGTGTTGACACCTCACACTGGCTTCTCTTCTCTACCATTTTTTCATTTGGTGGTGTATGACTACTTATGCATGTGGTCTCTAATCAAACTATTGGGCCTATTATTTTAACCATTGACTATTAAAAGTTATTTTTTAAGGCAATCCCACTTATCGTTTACAATTTCCAATATTTTTGGGTCCCATATATATTACTATTGGATTGACTGGGTATTACTCCAGTTAAGTGATCATTCTGTGTTTATTGGACAGGGTGGATCATGTGATATATTTATAGAGCCGGTCATTATGGACGCCGCGATACCTAATATGTGTGGGGTTTGTTTTTTTATTCAGTTTTTTATTATAAAATAAGGTGAAAGGGGCGTTTTTTTTCTTTTTTACTTTATTAATTTTATTACTTTATGAATTTTATTAAAAGCACTTTTTTAACTTTTTTTTTTTAGTTAATTTTTGATGTTCACTTTTGGGGGTCTGATCCCCTCTGCAATACATTACAATACACCTGTATTGTAATGCATTGCCTGTTAGTGTATGACACTGAGTCATACACTAACAGGTTGCCTAGGAGACCGGGCCTGAGGCTGGATCTCCCCGGCACCCGTAGAAGGCAGTTTACGATTCCATGCAAGGCATTGAGCAGCCTCTGCACGGCATCGGGCTGCCTTGTCACGCATCGCCACAGCAGCGCGGGGACTCGATGCGCTCACTCACCCGACACAAACCCCTTCTATGTTGTGGTCAGCGCGGACCGCGGCATAGAAGGGGTTAATCCGCCGGCATCGGCTTTTACAGCGATGCCGGCAGATACAGCAGGGGCCCGGCTACCAGTGACTGCCGGGCCCATGCAGTGATCGCGCGCGCACCGCTCTGGTGCCTGCGCGATCACCATGGCGTGCTTTTACGTCAAATTGCGGGAACGCAGTGGTTCCCATGACGTAGTAGTACGTCATTAGTGTTGAGCGAACAGTTCGAGCATAGTTCGGGTCCGTACCGAATTTTGGGGTGTTCGTGACACGGACCCGAACCCGAACTTTTTCGTAAAAGTTCGGGTTCGGGTTCGTCGTTCGGCATGTATTTTGGCGCATTTTGAAAGGCTGCAAAGCAGCCAATCAACATGCATCATACTACTTGCCCTAAGATGCCATCGCAGCCATGCCTACTATTGGCAAGGCTGTGATTGGCCAAGTGCAGCATGTGACTCAGCCTCTTTATAAGCTTGTGCGCACGTCGGGACGTGCTCACTCCCGATGTGAATAGAACAGGGATAGACGCAGCTGATGCTAGGGCGAGAATAGGCAGGGATAATTGAATAACTGGAAGCAAATTTCTCTCCTCCACCTGTGATTCATCTGAACAACTGCAGCTGAGCTGCTTTTTGGATAGGGATTGGCTATTTTTAGAGTGGCCAGAGTGATTTTTCCATCCACATGTACCTGGGCTGACCGCCGGCCGCCATTTTGCGACTTGTAGTGCTGCAGCAGAAGCTGCCACAGTGTGCATTCCAAAGCTCCAAACAAGTCAGACATCTACACCTGGGATTCAGACCAATAGCGATTTAGCAGCACAGTCCAAGGCTATTTTTTTTAAAGGTTGTGCAGACCATTTTGTGGCACATGTTACTGGGCTGATAGGCGGCGGCCATCTTGGGACTAGTGCTGCAGCACAATCTCTCCCAACGTCCATTAATCACTTGTAATAGTGGTCTGTGCCATAGAAATCCTACATCAGGGACTTGGGTGTGCTTGTGTCACCCCTACTAATACCAGTCCACCTGTAATCCATACAGTGAAAAGCCATAAAGTATTCCAGTGAGGGAATTTTTATTTTATTTAAAAAAGGCCAAGTTAGTTTATCTGGCGTTCAATATACTAGATACAGTTAGGCCTGCGTTTCATACATCTGGAATTAGCAAACTAATGTGCTGGGGTTGGGAAAACATATATGTACCCATACTAGAATCTGTCAAAGAAAGCGGTACTCACATATAACAGTCATTCCATCTGTAATCCATACAGTCAAAAGACTGAAAGTATTCCAGTGAGGGAATTTTTTTTATTTAAAAAAGGCCAAGTTAGTTTATCTGGCGTTCAATATACTAGATACAGTTAGGCCTGCGTTTCATACATCTGGAATTAGCAAACTAATGTGCTGGGGTTGGGAAAACATATATGTACCCATACTAGAATCTGTCAAAGAAAGCGGTACTCACATATAACAGTCATTCCATCTGTAATCCATACAGTCAAAAGACTGAAAGTATTCCAGTGAGGGAATTTTGCTTATAAAAAATAATATATTTCATTGTGGTGCGAGTTGAATCGCAACAATGAAGAAAAATACTATTAAGGGACGAGGACGCGGTCGTGGTGGTGTCCGTGGAGCCTCTGTTGCTGGTAGAGGACGTGGCCGTTCGGCCCCAGGCGCACACAGTAGGGAACGAACTCCCTCAACTAGCCGGCAGAATGTACCGCAATATCTCGTGGGGCCCAATGACGCTCTTAGGATGGTAAGGCCTGAGCAGGTACAGGCTTTAATCGATTGGATGGCCGACAGTGCTTCCAGCACGTTCACCACATGGTCTTCCACCCAGTCTTCTGCGGAAAGCGCACAGGTGGCACCTGAAAACCAAGCCCATCAGTCTGTCACATCACCCCCAAGCATATCAGGGAAACGGTCTGAGCCACAAGTTATGCAGCAGTCTCTTCTTCTGTTTGAAGACTCTGCTTCCAGGGTTTCCCAGGGGCGTCCACCTAGCCCTTCCCCAGTGGAGGAAGACATACCATGCACTGACGCACAACCACTTATGTCTCCAGATGAAGAGGACATGGGAATACCACCACAGCAGAGTCACCGACTCTCTGATGATGACGAAACACAGGTGCCCACTGCCGCGTCTTTTTGCAGTGTGCAGACTGAACAGGAGGAGGTCAGGGAGGGAGACTGGGTGGAAGACGATGCAGAGGACGATGAGGTCTTAGACCCCACATGGACTGAAGGTCATGGCGATGACTTTCACAGTTCAGAGGAAGAGGTAGTGGTGAGACCGAGACAACAGCGAAGCCAAAGAGGGAGCAGGGGGCCAAAGCAGACGAGCCGCCGCCCCCAGAGTTCGCCTGCTACTGGACATCGCCAACAGGGACCCAGCCCCACAAAGGCAGCTTCAAAGAGTTCCCTGGCATGGCACTTCTTTAAACAATGTCCTACCGACAAGACCCGAGTGACTTGCACGCTCTGCCATCAGAGCCTGAGGCGAGGCATTAACGTTCTGAACCTCAGCACAACCTGCATGACCAGGCATCTACATGCAAAGCATGAACTGCAGTGGGGTACACACCTTAAAAACCAGGCACTCGCTGAGGCTCCCCCTGCTCCCTCTACCGCTGCTGCCTCGGCTTCCGCCTCGAGAGGAATGTTGCCACCTGCCGAGCAGCAAACAGAGGATGTGCCACCGACACCACCACCACCGCCACCGTCAACTAGCGTCTCCACTATATCACACAGCAGCGTTCAGCTCTCAATATCTCAAACCTTAGAGAGGAAGCGCAAATTCCCCCCGAGTCACCCTCGAGCCCTTGGCCTGAACGCCAGCATTTCTAAACTGCTGGCCTTTGAAATGCTGTCATTCCGGCTGGTGGACACAGACAGCTTCAAACAGCTGATGGCCATGGCTGTCCCGCAGTATGTGGTTCCCAGCCGCCACTACTTCTCCAAGACAGCCGTGCCTTCCCTGCACATGCAAGTGTCCGATAAAATCAAGTGTGCACTGCGCAACGCCATTTGTGGCAAGGTCCACCTAACCACAGATACGTGGACCAGTAAGCACGGCCAGGGACGCTATATCTCACTAACTGCACACTGGATGAATGTAGTGGCGGCTGGGCCCCCGGCGGACAGTTCCTTGGCGCACGTCCTTCCGCCCCCTAGGATCGCAGGGCATCATTCTCTGCCTCCTGTAGCCTCCTCCTCCTACTCGGCTTCCTCCTCCACTGCTTCCACCAGCTCATCCGGTCAGCCACACACCTTCACCACCAACTTCAGCACAGCCCGGGGTAAACGTCAGCAGGCCATTCTGAAACTCATATGTTTGGGGGACAGGCCCCACACCGCACAGGAGTTGTGGCGGGGTATTGAACAACAGACCGACGAGTGGTTTCTGCCGGTGGGCCTCAAGCCAGGCCTGGTGGTATGCGATAATGGGCGAAATCTCGTGGCAGCTCTGGGACTAGCCGGTTTGACGCACATCCCTTGCCTGGCGCATGTGCTGAACTTGGTGGTGCAGAGGTTCATTCACCACTACCCCAACATGTCAGAGCTGCTGCATAAAGTGCGGGCCGTCTGTGCGCGCTTCCGCCGTTCACATCCTGCCGCTGCTCGCCTGTCTGCGCTACAGCGGAACTTCGGCCTTCCCGCTCACCGCCTCATATGCGACGTGCCCACCCGGTGGAACTCCACCTTGCACATGCTGGAGAGACTGTGCGAGCAGCAGCAGGCCATAGTGGAGTTTCAGCTGCAGCACGCTCGCGTCAGTCGTACTGCCGAACAGCACCACTTCACCACCAATGATTGGGCCTCCATGCGAGACCTGTGTGCCCTGCTGCGCTGTTTCGAGTACTCCACCAACATGGCCAGTGGCGATGACACTGTTATCAGCGTTACAATACCACTTCTATGTCTCCTTGAGAAAACACTTAGGGCAATGATGTTAGAGGAGGTGGCCCAGGTGGAGGAGGAGGAGGAGGATGAGGGCTCGTTTCTAACACTTTCGGGCCAGTCTGTTCGAAGTGGCTCAGAGGGAGGTTTGTTTAAGCAGCAGAGGACAGGTTCACAAGTCGCCTGCCAAGGCACTGTACTGGAGGACGAGGAGGAGGAGCAGGTGGAGGGGGACGAGGATGACGCAAGTTCACAGCGGGGTGGCAGCCCAGGCCCATCACTGGTGCGTGGCTGGGGGGATACGGTGGACGATGACGATACGCCTCCCACAGAGGACAGCTTGTCCTTACCCATGGATAGCCTGGCCCACATGAGCGAATATATGCTCCAATGCCTGCGCAACGACAGCAGAGTTGCCCACGTTTTAACGTGTGCAGACTACTGGGTGGCCACCCTGCTGGATCCCCGGTATAAAGACAATGTGCCCACTTTAATTCCTGAACTGGAGCGCGACCGTAAGATGCGCGAGTACAAGCGCACGCTGATAGAGGCGCTCTTGAGAGCATTCCCACATGTCACAGGGGAACAGGTGGAAGGTGAAGGCAGAGGAGTGGCAAGAGGTCGCCAACGCAGCTGTGTCACGGCCAGCTCATCTGAGGGCAGGGTTAGCATGGCAGAAATTTGGAAAAGTTTTGTCTCCACGCCACAGCTATCTGCACCGACACCTGATACGGAACGTGTTAGCAGGAGGCAGCATTTCACTAACATGGTTGAACAGTATGTCTGCACACCCCTCCACATCCTGACGGATGGTTCGGCCCCATTCAACTACTGGGTTTCGAAATTGTCCACGTGGCCAGAGTTAGCATGTTATGCTTCGGAGGTGCTTTCCTGCCCGGCGGCCAGCGTTTTATCTGAACGCGTATTCAGCACGGCAGGGGGCGTCATTACTGACAAGCGCAGCCGCCTGTCCACAGCCAACGTGGACAAGCTGACCTTCATAAAGATGAACCAGGCATGGATCCCACAGGACCTGTCCCTCCCTTGTGCAGAGTAGTCCTTATTAACTGCCTAAAACATGTCTTGTTGTGCTACGGGCCACTTCTTTATTTGATACAAATTTTATGAAACCCACAGTTGAATGAAACTCTTCTCTGTCTGGGCGCCGGGGCCTAACCAGATGAAAGTGGCCGGTTAAACTAACGGGTGACATGAAGCCATAACCTCTGCCATGCTACCTCTGTCTTCTGTCTGGGTGCTGAGGCCTAAGTCAAATAAAGCGGTCTTCTGCTGTGCTGGGGGATATGAAGCTAATCTCTGACCTCTCTCCTCTGTCTGGGTCCAAAGGCCTAAATCACTGAAAGAGGCCTTCTCCTGTGGTGTGTGATATGATGCCAGAATATGTGCTGTGGGGCCTCTCTCCTCTTCCTGGGTGCAGGGGTCAAATAAACTAAATTGTGGCCTACTCCTGTGGTGGTTGATATGATGCCTGATTCTCTGATGTGGAACCTCTCTCCTCTGTTTGGGTGAAGGGGTCAAAGTAACTAAATGGTGGCTTCTCCTGTGGTGGCTGATATGATGCCAGAATATGTGCTGTGGTGCCTCTCTCCTCTTCCTGGGTGCGGGGGTCAAAGTAACTCAATGGTGGCTTCTCCTGTGGTGGCTGATATGATGCCAGAATATGTGCTGTGGTGCCTCTCACCTCTTCCTGGGTGCGGGGGTCAAAGTAACTCAATGGTGGCTTCTCCTGTGGTGGCTGATATGATGCCAGAATATGTGCTGTGGGGCCTCTCTCCTCTTCCTGGGTGCAGGGGTCAAAGTAACTAAATGGTGGCTTCTCCTGTGGTGGTTGATATGATGCCTGATTCTCTGCTGTGAAACCTCTCTCCTCCATCTGGGTGTAGGGGTCAAAGTCTTTCAAAGTCGCCTTCTCCTGTGCTGATTGATATAAAGCTGATGGTTGTGCCATCTGACATGGTTGCCAGGGTCTGATTCAATGGGGGCCTACTCCTGTGGTGGGTGATCTAAATGCCTGATTCTCTGCTGTGAAACCTCTCTCCTCCGTCTGGGTGTAGGAGTCAAAGTCTTTCAAAGTCGCCTTCTCCTGTGCTGATTGATATGAAGCTGATGGTTGTGCCATCTGACATGGTTGCCAGGGTCTGATTCAATGGGGGCCTACTCCTGTGGTGGGTGATCTAAATGCCTGATTCTCTGCTGTGAAACCTCTCTCCTCCGTCTGGGTGTAGGGGTCAAAGTCTTTCAAAGTCGCCTTCTCCTGTGCTGATTGATATGAAGCTGATGGTTGTGCCATCTGACATGGTTGCCGGGGTCCCATTAAATTGTGGCCTACTCCTGTGGTGGTTGATATGATGCCTGATTCTCTGATGTGGAACCTCTCTCCTCTGTTTGGGTGAAGGGGTCAAAGTAACTAAATGGTGGCTTCTCCTGTGGTGGCTGATATGATGCCAGAATATGTGCTGTGGGGCCTCTCTCCTCTTCCTGGGTGCAGGGGTCAAAGTAACTCAATGGTGGCTTCTCCTGTGGTGGCTGATATGATGCCAGAATATGTGCTGTGGTGCCTCTCTCCTCTTCCTGGGTGCGGGGGTCAAAGTAACTCAATGGTGGCTTCTCCTGTGGTGGCTGATATGATGCCAGAATATGTGCTGTGGTGCCTCTCTCCTCTTCCTGGGTGCGGGGGTCAAAGTAACTCAATGGTGGCTTCTCCTGTGGTGGCTGATATGATGCCAGAATATGTGCTTTAAATAAGTTTTTCAGAAACAGCACACCGATGTAGCTTATTATTCAACCTTTATTTACCAGTGGTACATTCTCAAATTATTTTATGACATTTATTGCTGTCTGCAATGTTTCGGGCCCATTCGGTGCCCTTTGTCAAGCTATAAATGCAAAAATAAACACAGAACAATACAATTAAAAACGGAAAAAATTCATATACACATCAATAGGAATTCATATATATACACATATATATATATATCTCAATTACTGCTCCTTGATAGATGGGAATTTCATCCGTGATTCAACTATTGTTTCAATAAATCATTTATAATTCATAATTCATATCGTCCAAGGGACTACTGACTTCATATTAATTACATGCATGATTCATGTTTTGATGGTAGACACCGCTGTGAATGATGGCTCCTCTATGCAGCAACGGATGCATGGGGCCCAGATGTGAGGTTTCACATTGAATACGAGGAAGAGCGGTGGAATACTAGCATCAAAAACAACATCAATAAGGACGCATGTTAGACACATGTTGGTTCTACATTGATTTAAATAGTCTACTTCAGGGTGGGCATCGTTGCGGACAACTATCCTTCATGGTTATACCTATACATGAGGAGCCCACATACATCAATTCATTAAAAAAGGGGGATGGGAGTTGTAGTGCATCGGTATCAAAACTTAACATGATTAGAGTAAAATTCATGAGAAATCACAATTCATGGGGAATAAGGCATGATTTGAAGACGACATGGTTAGAGCATGGTTTAGATAGAACATGATTAGAGTAGGGGATACAAAGAGCCTAATTTGGGTGAAGGGAACCATACAAAACGGCAATAATGGCAGGTTAAATACATGATAGTTGTACCGTGTAAGCTGACCAGGGTGACCAGCGAGTCCATAGTCATGGGGAACGCCCAGGTTGTGTGGTCTCACACTACACCCATATGGACACCCTGGGGAGGAGGATAGCATATACAATCCAATGCAATGTAAGAGAGCAAGAACCTGTGGCACGAGGGAGGACCGTCAAAACCTCTCAGTGGTGCATGTCATCTAGTTGTAGCACATGGTGAGCAGACATAGGTGTTATGTTCCTGTAAACTGACTTACTCAGGAACAAGGTTACATACCTGGATGGCCGGTCTGTGTGTATCCACGGCGTGCGGTAACTGCGGTGCACGCCGCGGTGTATTTAACCAGATCCGATATCCGGCCGTTGCCGGCACATGGGGGGTGGGTCCAAGTGACGTGGCCGGCCCCCGTAAGGAGAATTTTGTTTTGAGGAATAACTATTTTTTGTTTGAAGACGACTTTTTTCTACAGATAGCAGGGACCGCAATGGGATGCAATGTGGCACCGACATTTGCGGTTATTTATATGAACGCCTTTGAGGAACAATTTGTTTATACCCACCCACTATTCGACAAATGTGTAAAAATTTGGTTACGGTATATTGATGATATTTTCTGTTTGTGGCAGGGATCACCAGAAGACCTACAGAGCTTCCATGGGGACTTGAACACAGCGGTGGGATCCATTGCTCTCTCTCTCTGGAGACTAGCCAAACTGGAATTCCGTTCCTCGACGTCCTCCTCCAGGTAGAAAACAGCCACCTACATTACGATCTGTTCACAAAACCCACAGACAGAAATTCCCTCTTATTATACGAAAGCTACCACCCACCAGGTTTAATCAACTCACTTCCACTTTCACAACTAATGAGGGTAAAAAGAATAGTCTCCAACCCCACAACTGCGGAAAAAAGACTCACAGAAATGAATCATAAATTCGCAGCTCGTGGTTTTCCAGCACAAATACTGAAAAGTCACACAGAGCGTGTTAGTGATATAAAGAGAGACGAACTACTAAAACCTAAAACCAGATTCGGTACGAAACAGGACGGTAGAATTCCCTGTGTAACAACCTACTCCACCTGGAGTACCTCTATCAAAAAAATCATATACAAACATTGGCAGATCCTACAAAGGAGCATTCCCAGTATTTTTCACTCCAAACCCCTGATGTCCTACAAACGCGCACCCATCATCCGTGACCAGTTAGTGAGATCCGACCTTGGATCCGCAAAAATGGATGCACAACGCACCATCATGGGATCCCCCAACCAGGGCACTTACCCCTGTTTGGGGTGTGCGCAGTGTGGCAATGTCACAAAGGGTAACTCTTTCACCCACCCCTCATCAGGGAAAAAGTACTATATAAAGGGCCATTTCTCGTGTATGACAAACTATGTCATTTATCTCATCAAATGCCCTTGCGGCCTGGGATATGTAGGCGAGACTACACAAAAAATAAAAGACAGGATTAGTCAACATAAGTCCAACATTCGCACCAACAAGAAAGAGGCCCCCCTAGTACAACATTTTCAGGAACACAAACACACGCCCAGCCAACTACGTTTCCAGGTAATTGATTGGGTCCCCACCCCCAGGAGAGGGGGGAATCGTGACGAGACGCTACACTTGAGAGAAATGCAATGGATCCGCCGTCTGGGGACGTTGGGCCCAGGAGGTCTAAACAAGGATTATAAATATGCTTAAAATGGCTCAGTTCCATGAATGTTTAACTCATATGCTTTTTCGTATTTCTCTCCAATAGGATCTTCACCCACAACGCATCCCTATGGGCCCACATAGAACGTCCACTATAGACTACCACTCACCAACCTCCATAGTTCAACTCATATATCACTACCTTTTGGGTATAGTATACCTATAGATGTAGTTATAGAAGGAAAATGTATATGTCTGATATGCAAAAACCTGCGGCACCTCAGAGACTGCGCCTTACACTGACCGTCTTGCTGAAATCATGTATACTCATGTGAAGCCATATTCATATATCCCTACCATAGTGGACCTAGCCCCCCTATTTCGTCTGAGTACCAAAATGACAATAGGGAACCTCATGATATTGCCTGACATGCGCCACCCCCTCTTTCCCACTTGAGTGCCAGGAATCAAGATGGCGCCGCGGAGACAGGGTAGTACTGCGCATGCGCCAGGTCTTTACCAGCCTGAAGCCCGCTCGCTCCTCCCTCATGGGGGCCGGCCACATCACAGTGAACCTCACGATATTGCCTAAACATGCGCCATCCCCTCTTTCCCACTCAAGTGCCAGGAATCAAGATGGCGCCGCGGAGACAGGGTAATATTGCGCATGCGCCAGGTCCTTACCAGCCTGAAGCCCGCTCGCTCCTCCCTTACAGGGGCCGGCCACGTCACTTGGACCCACCCCCCATGTGCCGGCAACGGCCGGATATCGGATCTGGTTAAATACACCGCGGCGTGCACCGCAGTTACCGCACGCCGTGGATACACACAGACCGGCCATCCAGGTATGTAACCTTGTTCCTGAGTAAGTCAGTTTACAGGAACATAACACCTATGTCTGCTCACCATGTGCTACAACTAGATGACATGCACCACTGAGAGGTTTTGACGGTCCTCCCTCGTGCCACAGGTTCTTGCTCTCTTACATTGCATTGGATTGTATATGCTATCCTCCTCCCCAGGGTGTCCATATGGGTGTAGTGTGAGACCACACAACCTGGGCGTTCCCCATGACTATGGACTCGCTGGTCACCCTGGTCAGCTTACACGGTACAACTATCATGTATTTAACCTGCCATTATTGCCGTTTTGTATGGTTCCCTTCACCCAAATTAGGCTCTTTGTATCCCCTACTCTAATCATGTTCTATCTAAACCATGCTCTAACCATGTCGTCTTCAAATCATGCCTTATTCCCCATGAATTGTGATTTCTCATGAATTTTACTCTAATCATGTTAAGTTTTGATACCGATGCACTACAACTCCCATCCCCCTTTTTTAATGAATTGATGTATGTGGGCTCCTCATGTATAGGTATAACCATGAAGGATAGTTGTCCGCAACGATGCCCACCCTGAAGTAGACTATTTAAATCAATGTAGAACCAACATGTGTCTAACATGCGTCCTTATTGATGTTGTTTTTGATGCTAGTATTCCACCGCTCTTCCTCGTATTCAATGTGAAACCTCACATCTGGGCCCCATGCATCCGTTGCTGCATAGAGGAGCCATCATTCACAGCGGTGTCTACCATCAAAACATGAATCATGCATGTAATTAATATGAAGTCAGTAGTCCCTTGGACGATATGAATTATGAATTATAAATGATTTATTGAAACAATAGTTGAATCACGGATGAAATTCCCATCTATCAAGGAGCAGTAATTGAGATATATATATATATGTGTATATATATGAATTCCTATTGATGTGTATATGAATTTTTTCCGTTTTTAATTGTATTGTTCTGTGTTTATTTTTGCATTTATAGCTTGACAAAGGGCACCGAATGGGCCCGAAACGTTGCAGACAGCAATAAATGTCATAAAATAATTTGAGAATGTACCACTGGTAAATAAAGGTTGAATAATAAGCTACATCGGTGTGCTGTTTCTGAAAAACTTATTTAAAGCTATAATCTCACTCCGCGGGTGGAAGGAGGTCAACAGGAAACGAGCACCCACAAAAGCCGCTTAATTCAGATGTGTGCTGAGGTGTCACCACAACTAAGAAGAATATGTGCTGTGGTGCCTCTCTCCTCTTACTGGGTGCAGGGGTCAAAGTAACTAAATGGTGGCTTCTCCTGTGGTGGTTGATATGATGCCTGATTCTCTGCTGTGAAACCTCTCTCCTCCATCTGGGTGTAGGGGTCAAAGTCTTTCAAAGTCGCCTTCTCCTGTGCTGATTGATATAAAGCTGATGGTTGTGCCATCTGACATGGTTGCCAGGGTCTGATTCAATGGGGGCCTACTCCTGTGGTGGGTGATCTAAATGCCTGATTCTCTGCTGTGAAACCTCTCTCCTCCGTCTGGGTGTAGGGGTCAAAGTCTTTCAAAGTCGCCTTCTCCTGTGCTGATTGATATGAAGCTGATGGTTGTGCCATCTGACATGGTTGCCGGGGTCCCATTAAATTGTGGCCTACTCCTGTGGTGGTTGATATGATGCCTGATTCTCTGATGTGGAACCTCTCTCCTCTGTTTGGGTGAAGGGGTCAAAGTAACTAAATGGTGGCTTCTCCTGTGGTGGCTGATATGATGCCAGAATATGTGCTGTGGGGCCTCTCTCCTCTTCCTGGGTGCAGGGGTCAAAGTAACTCAATGGTGGCTTCTCCTGTGGTGGCTGATATGATGCCAGAATATGTGCTGTGGGGCCTCTCTCCTCTTCCTGGGTGCAGGGGTCAAAGTAACTCAATGGTGGCTTCTCCTGTGGTGGCTGATATGATGCCAGAATATGTGCTGTGGTGCCTCTCTCCTCTGTCTGGGTCCAAAGGCCTAAATCACTGAAAGAGGCCCTCTCCTGTGGTGTGTGATATGATGCCTGAATATGTGCTGTGGTGCCTCTCTCCTCTTCCTGGGTGCGGGGGTCAAAGTAACTCAATGGTGGCTTCTCCTGTGGTGGCTGATATGATGCCAGAATATGTGCTGTGGTGCCTCTCTCCTCTTCCTGGGTGCGGGGGTCAAAGTAACTCAATGGTGGCTTCTCCTGTGGTGGCTGATATGATGCCAGAATATGTGCTGTGGTGCCTCTCTCCTCTTCCTGGGTGCAGGGGTCAAAGTAACTAAATGGTGGCTTCTCCTGTGGTGGTTGATATGATGCCTGATTCTCTGCTGTGAAACCTCTCTCCTCCATCTGGGTGTAGTGGTCAAAGTCTTTCAAAGTCGCCTTCTCCTGTGCTGATTGATATAAAGCTGATGGTTGTGCCATCTGACATGGTTGCCAGGGTCTGATTCAATGGGGGCCTACTCCTGTGGTGGGTGATCTAAATGCCTGATTCTCTGCTGTGAAACCTCTCTCCTCCGTCTGGGTGTAGGGGTCAAAGTCTTTCAAAGTCGCCTTCTCCTGTGCTGATTGATATGAAGCTGATGGTTGTGCCATCTGACATGGTTGCCGGGGTCCCATTAAATTGGGGCCTACTCCTGTGGTGGGTGATCTAAATGCCTGATCCTCTGCTTTGAAACCTCTCTCCTCCGTCCGGGTGTAGGGGTCAAAGTCTGTCAAAGTCGCCTTCTCCTGTGCTGATTGATATAAAGCTTATGCTTGTGCCATCTGACATGGTTGCCGGGGTCTGATTCAATGGTGGCCTACTCCTGTGGTGGGTGATCTAAATGCCTGATTCTCTGCTGTGTAACCTCTCTCCTCCGTCTGGGTGTAGGGGTCAAAGTAACTAAATGGTGGCCTACTCCTGTGGTGGGTGATATGATGCCTGGTTCTCTGCTGTGGGACCTCTCTCCTTTGTCTGGGTGCTGTGGTCAAAATAATAGTAAGTGACCTTCTCCATTGGTGGGTGACTTGAAGCCTGATTCTGTGCTATGGGACCTCACTCCAATTAATATTGTTTAATTTTTATTTATTTTATGTTAACTCATCATTTCCCTATCTACATTTGTTTGCAGGGGATTTAACTACATTTTGCTGCCTTTTGCAGCCCTCTAGCCCTTTCCGGGTGTGTTTTACAGCCTTTTTAGTGCCCAAAAGTTCGGGTCCCCATTGACTTCTATGGGGTTCGGGTTCGGGATGAAGTTCGGGTCGAGTTCGGATCCCGAACCCGAACATTTTTCGAAAGTTCGGCCGAACTCGTCGAACCCGAACATCCAGGTGTTCGCTCAACTCTATACGTCATAGGTCAGGAAGGGGTTAATGCTCAGGTTCCCCCATTGACTTCCATTGTGCTCGGGTGCTCGGTAGAGCACCCGAGCATCCCGAGGTGTTTAACTCGAGCACCCGAGCACTTTGGTGCTCGACCAACACTAATCAGTATCAAACAAGGTCAACCAGTCAAGGTAAAAATGAAGAGAATAGTTATTCGGTAGTAGCAAGATAAAAAAAGCTGGATACTAAGTATAAAACACCATAGCCAGCACCAGACTGAGAAGAGGTAAGTTTCCTACAGTTTTGAATGAGGTTGTCTAAAAATGGGCAACCACATTAAGCTATAGTAAACATTTCTTGGCAAATTTAAAACAACTAAGCCATATGCCCACCATTGTTGGCCCATACAGCTGACCAAACATATAGTCCCTTGACCATTCATTGGACAGGTTTATGTCTGGTTTCATATTTACAGCAAAAGTAGAAAACCTATGCCAAAAAGGTTTTCTAGATCTCAACTATTTGAACCAGATACAATGTACTAAACAAAGGAGATGTACACTGGAGGTCTCAGAAGAAGAGAAGAACAACCAACTGGGCAGTACTTTTAGTCAAATACAGTGTATTATATACTGTAAATTGAACTGGTCCTCACAGTTGAGTGGAAATACCGAGGTCATCAACAGAGGAGGACAGGTCTCCTCTGTGGTGCTACCTTCATAAAGACTGTCTCTTTAGTGCACAGACTAACCATGTTGGGATCTCTATTAGACTGGCTGATCTGTTATTTCAGAAACAGGCTTCATTCCGAAATCTCAGGGAAATCACTTAAAAGAGTTGTTTTCCGGCAATATTACAATAAAATATGCAGTAATCATCATTTATTACAGTTGTGTTTCATCTAATCGTTACCTGCTACAGTCAGGCTTTATTCCAAGTAGGCTTTATTCCCATACGGTAAGGAATGAGATTAGGCTAGATATGGTTATAGTCATACTATCATTAGACTGTGGCAAAGTGCCTAAGGTAAACCGTTGCAGTGAGTCCTTTCACAGCAAACATTATCTCAGTCTCACCTCAGCAGCACTTACAGTCTTAGACTGCAGATACTGAGGTTATTATTTATGGGCATTTATAGAGAACTTTGAGAAATTTTGGATCCTGGTTAATAGTGTGGACACAAAGCTGATTCATGTGTCCTTGCTGTACCGTTCAACCTAATGGGTCATTTTTTTAAAGGGCCAAAAATAACTATTACTCTATTACTCACCGATCACCCTCCACTGCTTTTCTGATGCCTACAGGTTGCCCACCAGGTCTTGGCTTCTTGGTCTAGGCTTGAAACACAGGAAACGGCTAGAGGTGCCTGTTTGGCCAATTAGTGGTTGCAGCAGTGTGCCACTTTAGCCCATGAATGGCTGAGTGGACACCTACTGCTATTTTCTGTGGGTCAAGCCTGGACCAGGAAGCAGAGACTAGCGCGGATATGGTACTCATCGAAACAGAAGTAGGAGATCCGTGAGGTGAAAAATGAAACATTTATTAAAGTCACATATGGAGGAGCAAAAGGAAATGGCCCAGCAAGCTGAAGTCCCCAAAGGTGAAAAAGCGTCAACTTGCCTGTTGATTGACAGTGCCAGTCAGCTCGCCAAGCCCTGACAATCTTGCATCTGTTACATTGCACTGAGTAGATGGGCAAGTGCAGAGAGTCTGCCTCTGGTTTGGGAGCAGAATCAGTTCCACTACCCAAAAGTGTAGCAGCCCATGCACAGATGCTGCTCCAGTAGCAGAAGAAGAACCTCTGCACTTGCACCAAAACTCGGAAAAGCAGCAGCGCAGGTGTGAAGTTGTCAGGGCTGGGTAAGATGTCCAGCTCTGTCAAGCAACAGTCAGGTGGGCATTTCTGGACCTATGGGGAGAGCCCCTCACAGGTGGACAACTCTTGCTAATGAGACAAATTGATTTGATAGAAGTGATTAAATCATCCCTACTAGGCACCCAAGGCCGGGTCTACATGAATTTTTGAGGATCTTTTCCATCAATATAGCTCTATAGGGACTCATTTTTCAGAACAACACCTGGATCTGAATACTTTTGTAATTGCATGTAATCAAAAATGTATTAAAGCCTTTGAGTTATTCAATAAAATGCATCTGTACAGGGAGTGCAGAATTATTAGGCAAGTTGTATTTTTGAGGATTAATTTTATTATTGAACAGCAACCATGTTCTCAATGAACCCAAAAAACTCATTAATATCAAAGCTGAATATTTTTGGAAGTAGTTTTTAGTTTGTTTTTAGTTTTAGCTATTTTAGGGGGATATCTGTGTGTGCAGGTGACTATTACTGTGCATAGTTATTAGGCAACTTAACAAAAAACAAATATATACCCATTTCAATTATTTATTTTTACCAGTGAAACCAATATAACATCTCAACATTCACAAATATACATTTCTGACATTCAAAAACAAAACAAAAACAAATCAGTGACCAATATAGCCACCTTTCTTTGCAAGGACACTCAAAAGCCTGCCATCCATGGATTATGTCAGTGTTTTGATCTGTTCACCATCAACATTGCGTGCAGCAGCAACCACAGCCTCCCAGACACTGTTCAGAGAGGTGTACTGTTTTCCCTGCTTGTAAATCTCACATTTGATGATGGACCACAGGTTCTCAATGGGGTTCAGATCAGGTGAACAAGAAGGCCATGTCATTAGATTTTCTTCTTTCATACCCTTTCTTGCCAGCCACACTGTGGAGTACTTGGACACGTGTGATGGAGCATTGTGCCGCATTAAAATCATGTTTTTCTTGAAGGATGCAGACTTCTTCCTGTACCACTGCTTGAAGAAGGTGTCTTCCAGAAACTGGCAGTAGGACTGGGAGTTGAGCTTGACTCCATCCTCAACCCGAAAAGGCCCCACAAGCTCATCTTTGATGATACCAGCCCAAACCAGTACTCCACCTCCACCTTGCTGGCGTCTGAGTCGGACTGGAGCTCTCTGCCCTATACCAATCCAGCCACGGGCCCATCCATCTGGCCCATCAAGACTCACTCTCATTTCATCAGTCCATAAAACCTTAGAAAAATCAGTCTTGAGATATTTCTTGGCCCAGTCTTGACGTTTCAGCTTGTGTGTCTTGTTCAGTGGTGGTCGTCTTTCAGCCTTTCTTACCTTGGCCATGTCTCTGAGTATTGCACACCTTGTGCTTTTGGGCACTCCAGTGATGTTGCAGCTCTGAAATATGGCCAAACTGGTGGCAAGTGGCATCTTGGCAGCTGCACGCTTGACTTTTCTCAGTTCATGGGCAGTTATTTTGCGCCTTGGTTTTTCCACACGCTTCTTGCGACCCTGTTGACTATTTTGAATGAAACACTTGATTGTTCGATGATCACGCTTCAGAAGCTTTGCAATTTTAAGAGTGCTGCATCCCTCTGCAAGATATCTCACTATTTTTGACTTTTCTGAGCCTGTCAAGTCCTTCTTTTGACCCATTTTGCCAAAGGAAAGAAAGTTGCCTAATAATTATGCACACCTAATATAGGGTGTTGATGTCATTAGACCACACCCCTTCTCATTACAGAGATGCACATCACCTAATATGCTTAATTGGTAGTAGGCTTTCGAGCCTATACAGCTTGGAGTAAGACAACATGCATAAAGAGGATGATGTGGTCAAAATACTCATTTGCCTAATAATTCTGCACGCAGTGTATAGCGCCACCTGCTGTTTGTTCTTATCCTTAGTTCTCTGTTCACCTTGCAGAGGTGGTCGTACATGCTCAGTTCCATCCTTCAACTGCCACTAACCATACCTGCTGTTAGAGGCTTTGGCAGGTACATAAAAAGACCTGCAACAGAAAGGACATGTCTCCTGAGCTGTGATAGAGAGCTGCAGCCTAAAGGATAGGCCCTCTGAGCTGTGACAGAGAGAGAGATGCAGCAGAAAGGACACACAATCTGAGATGTTATAGGGAGATAGCTGCATCAGAATAACCAAGTGAGCAGCAGTATGCTGTAGAAATGAATACAATTACTCAAACAGTACCCTCCCCATCCGGACCCCCCACCTATCCCCACCTTTCTGTGGCATATTCAGATTGTGATTGGAAATACTACTTTGTGTAACTGGTCATAAATCTCTGTATTAACCCGGTCATCCATTGAAAGAAACGTTACTTATAAGAGTTAGGGCTCATGCACACGAACGTATTTTCTTTCCGTGTCCGTTCTGTTTTTTTAGGGACCGTATACGGAACAATTTATTTCAATTGGTCTGCAAAAAAAAAACGGAAGGTACTCCGTGTGCATTCTGCTTCCGTATGTCCGTATTTCCGTTCCGCAAAAAAATAGAACATGTCCTATTATTGTCCGCATTATGGACAAGGATAGGACTGTTCTATTAGGGGCCAGCTGTTCCATTCCGCAAAATACGGAACGCATACGGACGTCATCCATATGCAAAATACATACGGTCGTGTGAACAAGCCCTTAACGTGAGATCAACTCCAGGTCAGATATCTGCAGATGGAGTAGACTTTGTCCATTTCAAGATATCACTTTGCTTACGCATTGTACAGGATGTCAGCAGTTTGGCAGGACCAAGTGACTCTCCTTCAAAAGTTGACGTCATTGCCTGATCATTTTTTACTTAAGGAGATAAGTATCTGCCAGAGGACTTTGGAAGCAACTTTCTCCTTCTCCTCATTATATACATGCACATAAGGAGGGGGGTTCAGAAGTCATAGCTGTCAGTTGAATGAGCCTTCAGCAGACTACTGTCTTATATGTGTGGCTGGTGTATTACATCTATATATCCCAAAACTCATCATTTTATAACATTCAAGCTCATTAGAAGTGGCCCCATATTTATCCAGACATTGCAAATTGAGGAGATGTGAGGGGACCTTAGAAAATGGGATGTCCTATGGATAATATAAATGGGCACATAAAATCTCCATGTGGTGCTGTACGGTACTCCCATGCTGTACTGCATTCTACCCTAGAAGCAATATATAATAGTAATAGATGGGGTCTCCACTCAGTCCTCCCCCTAGTAGTCATAGTTAAGAGCCTTCAGATGATTTTGCAGACTTTCGGTCTTCTTTTAGGGCTACCTTTAACCCTTAAATGTTTGAATGATGTCAATGCTACTTATTTATTTTACACACTTATATAGCACTACTATATTCCACAGCACTTTGCAAACATTAGGATTAGGCCATCCCCAATGGGGCTCACAATCTAAGTTCCCTATCGGTAAGTCTTTGAAGTGTGGGAGGAAACCAGAGAACCCAGAGGAAACCCACAAAAAAAACAGGGAGAACATACACACTCCAGGCAGATGTTGCCCTTGCTTGGATTTGATCTCAGGACCCCAGCACTGCAAGGAACCAGTGCTAACCGCTGAGCCACCGTGCTGCCCTTACAGAATAAATTTCATATTGTGTGCAGACCTATGTGTTTGCATGGTGTAGTCTGACCCACCAATCTTGTAATCTAACCCACCAAACTAATGTGTTCCCTTCTCGCTTCTCAAGGCTCAACAAATAGTAAGTGAGAGGAAGAGGAATACAGGGAAAACTCTGATCCGATGGTAGTCATGTGTTAATCTGTTCCTTTCTCGCTTCTCGAGGCCCAACAGATAGTAAGTGAGAAGAAGAGGAATACGTGAAAACTCAGATCCGTTGGTATATTCTAACCCCCAGGCAAGCGTCCCCGTCACCATGGGAATGTCTGGGAGTTAGAATATACCATCGGATCTGAGTTTTCACGACTGAGATTGTGAAAACTCAGATCCGATGGTATATTCTAACCCCCAAACATTCCCATGGTGACGGGGATGCTTGGCTGGGGGTTAGAATATACCATCGGATCTGAGTTTTCACGATCTCAGTGAGATTGTGAAAACTCAGATCCGATGGTATATTCTTACCCCCAAGCGTTCCCATGGTGACAGGGACGCTTGTTGGGGAGGAGTATGCCGAAGTGGAACAACTGTACAGATTTAAAAAAAAAAGACCAATATTCCAAAAAAACAAATATATTCGATATAGTGCTATATATAATTTTTTTTGAATATTCAGCATTTTTTCCCTCTAAAGTCATGATTCCTCCCTGCTTAAGTTGCTTGTGGGCCAATGACTCATTGGCCTACAAGCAAGAAGCAGGGAGGAATCATGTGTTCAGATGGGAAAAAATGACGAATATTCGCTATAACGAATATATAGCACTATATTCGAAATATTCGCGAATTCTCGAAGTTGCGATATTCAAGATAAAAATTCGCTATTCGAATATTCACGCTCAACACTAGAGCTGTATACAAAAAAAGATGAATGATTTTTTTAATCATGACTGTTTGCAGAGTTGCTTCATTTTTCATTTTAGATGCAATGGAAAAATACAAAATGTGCTACAAGAGCATATTTCCCCTTAAATGCTGTCTGTTCGTTCCACAGGGGGATGTATAAGTGGCACATGTAGCGTTCTCGTAGAATGATCACATCTCTAGCAGTTGTCTTTCCTCAATTAAGATTAATACTGTAACTGTGAAATACAGAAGTATAATAAACCATAATGACCTGTAATCTACAACCTATGAGTTATAAATGGACATTTAATCTCTAGTCATGTGACATAAGCCATAAATAAAGGGATGAACGTTCTTCAGCACATATAGTACATAAGGCCAAAAAAAGACATTTGTCCATCCAGTTCGGCCTGTTATCCTGCAAGTTGATCCAGAGGAAGGCAAAAAAAAAACTGTGAGGTAGAAGCCAATTTTTCCCACTTTAGGGGAATAAAAAATTCCTTACCGACTCCAATCAGGCAATCAGAATAACTCCCTGGATCAACGACCCCTCTCTAGTAGCTATAGCCTGTAATATTATTAAGCTCCAGAAATACGTCCAGGCCCCTCTTGAATTCCTTTATTGTACTCACCATCACCACCTCCTCAGGCAGAGAGCTCCATAGTCTCACTGCTCATACCGTAAATAATCCTTTTCTATGTTTGTGTACAAACCTTCTTTCCTCCAGACGGAGAGGATGTCCCCTCATCACAGTCACAGTCTTGGGGATAAATAGATGATGGGATAGATCTCTGTACTGACCCCTGATATATTTATACATATTAATTAGATCTCCCCTCAGTCGTCTTTTTTCAAAAGTATTAGTATTCTTCTCCATTTAAAGATAAGTTTAGAATTCTGATTGCTTCCTGGTGAATGGGCATAGTACATATCGGCCCTGCTTTTGGCCTGCAGAATAATTAGGCCTGGGGTCTATTCCACCAATTAGAACCGCACTGTGCTGGTGCCTGGAAAAGTTAATTCCTGTGGAGAAAGGGGCATGACAGATGTCTGTATGGAGGGCTACTTGGACCAGTGTGGTGAACCTCTGAAAGGAAGCCGTGATATTGTTCCTTCGAGAGAAACCAAGTCATCATGGAACAGACCGGGAACTAACTCAGCAACTACAAATCAGATGAGCTACAGTAGGCTAACCGTGGAGAAGGTTCTAGGAATAGTGCAGACCACCACTGGAGTAGACCAAGAGCATTACTGGTCTGGATGGAGCTAGTTCTGGTGGGAAGTTTGCTGGGGCTTTGGGGGTTCTGTCAGCTTGGAGAGAACCAGAGAGGATTGACCACTGTTTTCAACTCAAAATTAGGGTGGGTCTAGTTGGAGTTGTGGCATGAAATAGCTCTGAGGGTATTGAAGAAGATCTCTAGCAAAAGGCTGGTTGCCTGGGAAATGGCCAGACTGGTTCTGTTGTAAAATATAACTGATAAAAGCATTAATTCAGTAGTGTGGTATATTCCAAGATAGCAGTTAAAGCCTATGGTAGACCAGGACAAACTGAAGGGTTCTGCCTGATTTCAGTAAGATTTTACTCCAACTCAATCAGTGAGACAGCTTGAGACATTTTGTGCTTTGGGATTTACATATGTTTTACCAGAGGGGCAATATAAATAGCAGACTATCATTACCTTCTCCTTCATTATCAGGTATAAATTAAATATGCTCAGCTCCAACGTAAAGTGGCTGGCAGATGGCACTAATAGGCATGTTATGTTTTATTTCCTCCAACTGTACCAGCCATCCTGTGCCCAGCGATATACAGTAAAGGCAGTCGGGAAGAGGTTAATGACCATGGTTTAAAAAAAAACAAAAAAACACTGGGTTAATATATCTTTATAGACAGAGCCTTGTTTTCCTGACAGAAAGCATACCTAGAGTTTCAACAATTTTGCATTAATGAATAGTACAGTATGTGTATATGAGGAATACCACAGTTTCTGACCATTATATGACATGTCATTGGCCTTTCTTTTAGCAGTTTTCTCATCTGTATACTATTTCTCTAGTTTTCAGTTCTGCCACATTTGGTAGATGGAGACTTCTCCCATCCACTGCACACAGAAAGTAGAGGAGAATCTACTTCTTAACTCTCACTCACTCAGAAGCAGCACTAGAATCACAGAGGACATTACAGAGAAGTAGTAACCTGTATGGATGTGAATAAATCACTTGGGCTGAAATAGAAACTAGATTTAGAGTGACAGTCTCTTTGTTTTTGCACTCAGCTACTGCTCACTCCTCCCCTCTCTCTAGACTTTTATTGATACATCTTGAGATCTGTTCAAAAGAAATTTCAGAAAAAAAGTTAGGTTAGGAAACAGGAGAGGGGGAGAAGGACAACCGATAACAGAAGAGCAATACATGTTTCTCTGATAAGACACATTACAACATTTCTTACAGTCTTATAAACTGTTGATATATGCAAAGTTGTGTGACAAATTAGCAACCATTTATTGGTAACCGGTTATGTAGAATATTAAATCCAATCTGCAGGCTACATGGTATAGATCAGGAGGAGCAGAACAGAATAATATAAAGATTTCTGAGAAAAGATTCAATAGAACTTTATATGTTTACATCTCTGATTTTTCAATACTTAGGAGTCCAGTGGGTGGTTCTTCTTAGGGATAGGCAACCTTCCCTGTATGGAGTAGTACATTCACCAGCTATCCATTCAAGGGATGTTCCAGGTGCACATATTCCACCCCAGCAAGTGTAGGTAATAGGACCAAAACAAAAAGCAATCTAGCTCCACCGGAATGAAAATTAAAATCTCCTTCTTCTTCATTTAGAACATTAAAAAGTCACAGGTAACGTTAGTGAGTAAAAATTACATGTTTTGATTGACTAAGCGATCTTAATCATAACAGGTACTTTTATTTTAGTGGGAGTCATTTTTAAAATGAATACTTCTGTTTGTAGATATTTCTTTTACATACTTATTATGGCAACCCTGCAGTTTCATACATTATCTGGAGCCCCAAGTGTTATTTCGATTTAGTCTCAGATCATCCGCCTAATAGTCCCAGGGTCAGTGAGAGAGTCACTTCTAGCATTGATTCTTACTGGTTGGCTCTGCAAGAGCAGGACTCACTCCACCAGAAGTGTACCAACAGTTGGACTGAGCTACTGAGCATGTGCAACCACCGGCCCTGGACACCTTTGGTGGGTGATTTAAAAGGGAATTTAAAGATCACCAGGCGGCATCATAACAGTGTGTAACAGTAATGTCTACACAGGAACATTTTTCTACATGGTTCTGATTGTTATATATTGTGGTATCGAACATAGCAAATGAATATTCAAGTGAGAAGACCTTTAAGGACAGTAGACACTGCACAAAAAGGAAGGAATGCTCCCCAAGAAGCAAACCTTACTCAGATGCACAGTGGGCTTCTATGGTAAGTTGTGTTCCACCAGTAATAGAGAGTCATAGGAAATATTGCCATTGTTCATTTGTGCAGTCTAGCAGATGGCTGGTACTAGAGTTGAATGAATCGATTCTTTAGAATCAAAATTTGACCTGAATAATAAAAAAAAATCAGCTTCACCAGAATCTGAAATTTTTAAGATTCTGTTTTGGAGAATTGAGAGAGACTTATCCGGGTATTCAAAGTACTTTTGATTTGGGTAGAATCTAGTTGTACCTGAATGAACTCTCAGAGAGAGTAATATAACTAACCACGCACCTGTGTAGCATTATATGACCAACAAATATTTTCTAAGTCAATGACGACAAAGATCTTGACAATCTTCTGAAAGTATTGCACAAAGTACAGTAGAAAATTGACATTTTTCATTATACAGTGAACATGAAGTGGAACAACAGAGGTTTCACAGTCTAATGCAGCGTTTTATTGCTTGTTTATTGGTCGACTGGGGTCATAAACCAGAGCTGGATACAGGCTATCAAAAGATGAATTGGTCTATTGCCTGGATAGATGACATAGTTATTATATCTGTACAGAACATAGTTACAATTGGCCTATCATAAAAATTATCTATAAGATAATGAATGGTTCAATAATCCAAGGAGAAGGAATAAATGATAGCGGCACTCACCACTTTGAGGCAAAATTCTTCTTTATTTTCAATGAAGATGGAAGTTACAGAGGGCTGGGGCGGACAGTGCGTGCTCCTGCGCTTCTTCTGGCCTCTGACTAAGTCGCGCTACCCTCCGTCATCGGTCCGCCCTCTATACGTCATCATTGAGCAAACAATCAGCAGCATACCCTCATATCTGATGTCACAGTAGATTACATTTAAATAAAAATAAAAAACTTTTTTGACTGTAATATAATTGCAGTTAGTTGCCTGCAAGCGTGTGTGTCAGGCCTACAGTGTGTACTGTGCCATCTACTGCCAGTGCACAGTGCCACTCATATCTGGTGTCACAGTAGATTACATAAAAAAAAAAAAACTTTTTGACTGTAATATAATTGCAGTTAGTTGCCTGCAAGCGTGTGTCAGGCCTACATCGTGTACTGTGCCAACTACTGCCAGTGCACAGTGCCACCACTCATATCTGGTGTCACAGTAGATTACATTTAAAAAAAAATAAAAAAAAATTGACTGTAATATAATTGCAGTTAGTTGCCTGCAAGTGTGTGTGTCAGGCCTACAGTGTGTACTGTGCCAACTACTGGCAGTGCACAGTGCCACTCATATCTGGTGTCACAGTAGATTACATTAAAAAAAAAACTTTTTGACTGTAATATAATTGCAGTTAGTTGCCTACAAGCGTGTGTGTGTCAGGCCTACAGTGTGTACTGTGCCAACTACTGCCAGTGCACAGTGCCACCAGTGCCACTCATATCTGGTGTCACAGTAGGATACATAAAAAAAAATAAAAAAATTTTGACTGTAATATAATTGCAGTTAGTTGCCTGCAAGTGTGTGTGTCAGGCCTACAGTGTGTACTGTGCCCACTACTGCCAGTGCACAGTGCCACTCATATCTGGTGTCACAGTAGATTACATAAAAAAAAAAAAAAAAAACTTTTTTGACTGTAATATAATTGCAGTTAGTTGCCTGCAAGCGTGTGTGTCAGGCCTACAGCGTGTACTGTGCCAACTACTGCCAGTGCACAGTGCCACTCATATCTGGTGTCACAGTAGATTACATTTAGAAAAAAAAACTAAAAACTTTTTTAACTGTAATATAGATGCAGTTAGTTGCCTGCAAGCGTGTGTCAGGCCTACAGCGTGTACTGTGCCAACTACTGCCAGTGCACAGTGCCACCACTCATATCTGGTGTCACAGTAGATTACATTAAAAAAAAAAAAAAAACTTTTTTGACTGTAATATAATTGCAGTTAGTTGCCTGCAAGCGTGTGTGTCAGGCCTACAGCGTGTACTGTGCCAACTACTGCCAGTGCACAGTGCCACCACTCATATATGGTGTCACAGTAGATTACATTTAGAAAAAAAAAAAAAAACTTTTTTAACTGTAATATAATTGCAGTTAGTTGCCTGCAAGCGTGTGTCAGGCCTACAGCGTGTACTGTGCCAACTACTGCCAGTGCACAGTGCCACCACTCATATCTGGTGTCACAGTAGATTACATTAAAAAAAAAAAAAAAACTTTTTTGACTGTAATATAATTGCAGTTAGTTGCCTGCAAGCGTGTGTGTCAGGCCTACAGCGTGTACTGTGCCAACTACTGCCAGTGCACAGTGCCACCACTCATATATGGTGTCACAGTAGATTACATTTAGAAAAAAAAAAAAAAACTTTTTTAACTGTAATATAATTGCAGTTAGTTGCCTGCAAGCGTGTGTCAGGCCTACAGCGTGTACTGTGCCAACTACTGCCAGTGCACAGTGCCACCACTCATATCTGGTGTCACAGTGGATTACATAAAAAAAAAAAAAAAAAAACTTTTTTGACTGTAATATAATTGCAGTTAGTTGCCTGCAAGCGTGTGTGTCAGGCCTACAGCGTGTACTGTGCCAACTACTGCCAGTGCACAGTGCCACCACTCATATCTGGTGTCACAGTAGATTACATTTAAAAAAAATTAAAAAAATTTGACTGTAATATAATTGCAGTTAGTTACCTGCAAGCGTGTGTGTCAGGCCTACAGCGTGTACTGTGCCAACTACTGCCAGTGCACAGTGCCACCACTCATATCTAGTGTCACAGTAGATTACATAAAAAAAAAACTTTTTTGACTGTAATATAATTGCAGTTAGTTGCCTATAAGTGTGTGTGTCAGGCCTACAGTGTGTACTGTGCCAACTACTGCCAGTGCACAGTGCCACCACTCATATCTGGTGTCACAGTAGATTACATAAAAAAAAAACTTTTTTGACTGTAATATAATTGCAGTTAGTTGCCTGCAAGCGTGTGTGTCAGGCCTACAGTGTGTACTGTGCCAACTACTGCCAGTGCACAGTGCCACCACTCATATCTGGTGTCACAGTAGATTACATAAAAAAAAAAAACTTTTTTGACTGTAATATAATTGCAGTTAGTTGCCTGCAAGCGTGTGTGTCAGGCCTACAGTGTGTACTGTGCCAACTACTGCCAGTGCACAGTGCCACCACTCATATCTGGTGTCACAGTAGATTACATAAAAAAAAAAACTTTTTTGACTGTAATATAATTGCAGTTAGTTGCCTGCAAGCGTGTGTGTCAGGCCTACAGTGTGTACTGTGCCATCTACTGCCAGTGCACAGTGCCACTCATATCTGGTGTCACAGTAGATTACATAAAAAAAAAAAACTTTTTGACTGTAATATAATTGCAGTTAGTTGCCTGCAAGCGTGTGTGTCAGGCCTACAGTGTGTACTGTGTAGTGATGTGCGGCAGGTGCCATATAAGATTTCGATGAAATTTGCGAATATTCAATAGAATATTAGTTTCATATTTGTCGAAATCGAATATTCGTCATTATTCTAGTTATCGCGATTATTATGCGATTAAAATAATCGCGTATTGCGATTTTAACTTAAGGCTACTTTCCTATTGGTTTGATATCTAGAATTAGCGAAGATGACGAATATGACGAATGTATTCGTCATATTCCTCAAAACGAAGATAACGATGTATTCTCCATCTTCGTTTTAGCTCCATGTTCGTCAACTTCGCTAATTCTAGCAATCAAATAGAAAAGTTGACTATAGAGACAGCTGTGTTTAATTCGCTATGCGATTATATTACTTTGCTTTTTTTTCTTCTAAATAGAATCATTATAATAATCAAGTATTTAACTATTCAATTAAAAAAAAAAAAAGCAGTAATATAATCGCATAGCGAATTAAACTTAGCTGTCTCTATAGTCAAATTTCCTATTTGATTGCTAGAATTAGCGAAGTTGACGAATATGGAGCTAAAACGAAGATACAGAATTGCCGATATTCGCAAAAGAAATTCGATATTCGACTATTCGCGCTCAACACTAATACTGTGCCAACTACTGCCAGTGCACAGTGCCACCAGTGCCAGCACTCATATCTGGTGTCACAGTGGATTACATTTAAAAAAAAATAATAATTTTTTGACTGTAATATAATTGCAGTTACTTGCCTGCAAGCGTGTGTGTCAGGCCTACAACGTGTACTGTGCCAACTACTGCCAGTGCACAGTGCCACCAGTGCCACTCATATCTGGTGTCACAGTAGATTACATTTAAAAAACAAAAAACTTTTTTGACTGTAATATAATTGCAGTTACTTGCCTGTAAGCGTGTGTGTTAGGCCTACAGTGTGTACTGTGCCAACTACTGCCAGTGCACAGTGCCACCAGTGCCACTCATATCTGGTGTCACAGTAGATTACATTTAAAAAACAAAAAACTTTTTTGACTGTAATATAATTGCAGTTAGTTGCCTGCAAGCGTGTGTGTCAGGCATACAACGTGTACTGTGCCAACTACTGCCAGTGCACAGTGCCACTCATATCTGGTGTCACAGTAGATTACATAAAAATAAAAATAAACTTTTTTGACTGTAATATAATTGCAGTTAGTTGCCTGCAAGCGTGTGTGTCAGGCCTACAGTGTGTACTGTGCCAACTACTGCCAGTGCACAGTGCCACCACTCATATCTGGTGTCACAGTAGATTACATAAAAAAAAAAAAAACTTTTTTGACTGTAATATAATTGCAGTTAGTTACCTGCAAGCGTGTGTGTCAGGCCTACAGTGTGTACTGTGCCAACTACTGCCAGTGCACAGTGACACCACTCATATCTGGTGTCACAGTAGATTACATAGTAACATAGTACATAAGGCCGAAAAAGGACATTTGTCCATCCAGTTCGGCCTGTCATCCTGCAAGTTGATCCAGAGGAAGGCAAAAAATAACCTGTGAGGTAGAAGCCAATTTTCCTCACTTTAGGGGAATAAAAAAATTCCTTCCCGACTCCAATCAGGCAATCAGACTAACTCCCTGGATCAACGACCCCTCTCTAGTAGCTATAGCCTGTAATATTATGCTCCAGAAATACATCCAGGCCCCTCTTGAACTCCTTTATTGTACTCACCATCACCACCTCCTCAGGCAGAGAGTTCCATAGTCTCACTGCTCTTACCGTAAAGAATCCTCTTCTATGTTTGTGTACAAACCTTCTTTCCTCCAGACGCAGAGGATGTCCCCTCGTCACAGTCACAGTCCTGGGGATAAATAGATGATAGGAGAGATCTCTGTACTGACCCCTGATATATTTATACATAGGAATTAGATCTCCCCTCAGTCGTCTTTTTTCTAACGTGAATAACCCAAATTTTGATAATCTTTCAGGGTACTGTAGTTGCCCCATTCCAGTTATTACTTTAGTTGCCCTCCTCTGGACCTTCTCCAGCTCTGCTATGTCTGCCTTGTTCACTGGAGCCCAGAACTGTACACAGTACTCCATGTGTGGTCTGACTAGTGATTTGTAAAGTGGTAGGACTATGTTCTCATCACCGGCATCTAGGCCCCTTCTGATGCAACCCATTATCTTATTGGCCTTGGCAGCAGCTGCCTGACACTGGTTTTTGCAGCTTAATTTGCTGTTTATTAAAATTCCTAGGTCCTTTTCCATGTCAGTGTTACTGAGTGTTTTACCATTTAGTATGTACGGGTGACTTGCATTATTCCTTCCCATGTGCATAACTTTACATTTGTCAGTGTTAAACCTCATCTGCCACTTATCTGCCCAAGCCTCCAATCTATCCAGATCCCTCTGTAGCAGTATACTGTCCTCATCAGTGTTAATTACTTTACACAGTTTAGTGTCATCTGCGAAAATTGATATTTTACTATGCAAGCCTTCTACAAGATCATTAATAAATATATTGAAGAGAATAGGGCCCAATACTGACCCCTGAGGTACCCCACTAGTGACAGTGACCCAATCTGAGTGTGTACCGTTAATAACCACCCTCTGTTTTCTATCATTGAGCCAGTTACTTACCCACATACAGACGTTTTCTCCCAGTCCGAGCATTCTCATTTTATATACTAACCTTTTATGTGGTACAGTGTCAAATGCTTTGGAGAAGTCCAGATATACGACATCCATTGATTCGCCGCTGTCAAGTCTAGAACTTACCTCCTCATAGAAACTGATTAAATTAGTTTGACATGACCGATCCCTCACGAAGCCATGCTGATATGGCGTTATTTGCTCATTTCCGTTGAGATGCTCTAAGATAGCATCTCTCAGAAAACCTTCAAACAGTTTACCCACAACAGATGTTAAACTTACCGGCCTATAGTTTCCAGGCTCTGTTTTTGGACCCTTTTTGAATATTGGCACCACATTTGCCATGCGCCAATCCTGTGGGACATTCCCTGTCAGTATAGAATCTGCAAATATCAGAAATAAGGGTCTGGCTATGACATTACTTTATTTCCTTAGGATACGGGGGTGTATGCCATCCGGTCCTGGCGATTTGTCTATTTTAATCTTTTTAAGCCGCTGATGTACTTCTTCCTGGGTCAGACAGGACACTTTTAATGGGGAATTTATTTTTGCATTCTGCATGTCATCTGACAATTTATTTTCCTCAGTGAATACATTGGAGAAAAAAATATTTAACAGCTTTGCTTTCTCCTCGTTGCTCTCTGCGACTCCCCCCTCATTACTCTTTAAAGGGCCGACACCTTCAGATTTGTACTTTTTAACATTTATATAATTGAAGAACATTTTAGGGTTAGTTTTACTCTCTTTGGCAATTAATCTCTCGGTCTCTAGTTTGGCCGCTTTTATTTGTTTTTTACATGTTCTATTTTTTTCCTTATAGTTTTTCAGTGCTTCCGTGCAACCCTCCTGTTTTAGTGTTTTATATGCTTTCGTTTTGTCATTTATTGCTTTCTTTACAGTTCTGTTTATCCACATTGGTTTCTTCTTGTTCCTTAACCTCTTATTCCCATACGGTATGTACCTCTCACAATGAGATTTTAGGATGCTTTTAAAGATATCCCATTTTGTGGCTGTATTTTTATTTTTGAGGACTTTGTCCCAGTTAGTTAGGCCTATGGCCTCTCTTAGTTGGCTAAATTTAGCTTTTTTGAAGTTTGGTATTTTTGTTCCTCCCTGTAGAAACGCTCTTTTGAATGATAATTGGAAGGTTATTACTTTATGGTCACTATTTCCCAGGTGTCCCCCGACCTGCACGTCTGTTGTTCTGTCAGGTCTATTGGTTAATACTAAGTCCAGTATGGCCGTCCCTCTAGTCGGGTCCTGAACCAGTTGGGAGAGGTAATTGTCTTTGGTTATTGCCAAGAACCTGTTTCCTTTATGAGATATACAAGTTTCAGTTTCCCAGTCTATATCTGCGGAGTTCCCCCATAATAACCACCTCATTATGATTTGCCGCCTTGTCTATCTCGTTTAGTAGTAGATTTTCTGTGGACTCTGGTATATTAAGTGGTTTATAGTAAACTCCTATTAGTAATTTATTGTTGTTTTTAGCTCCATGTATCTCTACCCACAGTGACTCCACATGTTCATGTCCCTCACTTATATCTTCACGGAGTGTGGGCTTTTCACAGGACTTTACATAAAGGCAGACCCCTCCCCCTCTCCGGTTTTGACGATCCTTTCTAAACAGACTGTAACCTTGTACATTAACTGCCCATTCATAGCTATCATCCAGCCATGTCTCAGTTATTCCCACTGTCATAGCTATCATCCAGCCATGTCTCAGTTATTCCCACTATGTCATAGTTCTCCTCACACATCACTAATTCCAGTTCACCAGTTTTATTAGTCAGGCTTCTGGCATTAGTATACATACACACTTTTTTGACTGTAATATAATTGCAGTTAGTTGCCTGCAAGTGTGTGTGTCAGGCCTACAGTGTGTACTGTGCCAACTACTGCCAGTGCGCAGTGCCACCACTGATATCTGGTGTCACAGTAGCTTGCACGCATAGTACAACTAATCTAAAAAAAAGAAAGGCAGAGGCAGGCCACCCCGCAGGGGCCGTCGTGGTCATGGTGCTGTGATTCCCTTTGTCCCTAGAATAATGCCCAGTGTTCAGAGGCCACGTACCCTGAACTCGAAAAGTTCTGAGGACATAGTTGACTGGCTAACACAGGACACCCAATCTTCACACACATCAGTTGGAAGAAATGAGTGATGTGCAACCATTATTGCCAGAGGATGTGGATAACAGGGATATATCTCAGTCAGGCAGCATTACACACATGGACGTACGGTGGGATGATGATGATGTTGTACCTGCTGCTGCTTCCTTTGCTGAGTTGTCAGATACAAGTGAAGCGGTTGATGATGACGATGTGTCCGTGGATGTCACGTGGGTGCCCGCTTGAAGAGAAGAAGAACAGGGGGATAGTTCAGATGGGGAGACAGAGAGGAGGAGGAGACGAGTTGGAAGCAGGGGAAGGTTGTTCCAAGGAGCTAGTGGCACAGTCAGACCACCACCAGAATGCCGTCATTGCAAAGCTCAGCAGTGTGGCATTTTTTTTGCGTGTCTGCCTCTGACAACAGCGATGCCATTTGCAACCTGTGCCAAAAGAAACTGAGTCGTGGGAAGTCCAACACCCTCCTTGGTACAACTACTTTACGAAGGCACATGATCTCAAATCACAAACATGAGTACAAGCAGCACACAAACTGAAAGCCGCCATCCTCCTCCTGGTCCAGCATCTTCAGCCATGTCAACCACTGCTGTCCTCCTTGCCCCCTCTCAACCAACCACCACTCTGCCTCTCACCTTCAGCAGTTCCTGCTCATCTGCCCACAGTCAGGTATATGTCAAGGAAATGTTTGAGCGTAAGATGCCAATTTCATAGAGTCACCCCCTTGCCAGGCGTCTGACAGCTGGCTTGTCGGAACTCTTAGCCCACCAGCTTTTACCATACAAGCTGGTGGAGTCTGAGGCCTTTGAGGAGGTGACAAACCTAGTCAGTCGCACCGAAGGCACCATCAGCGACATCATCCCATTTGTTTTCTTCCTAGAGCGTGCCCTGCGAAGAGTGCTGGATCAGGCCATAGATGAGCGTGAAGAGGAAGAGGAAGAGTTGTGGTCACCATCACCACCAGAAACAGCCTTATCAGCATCGCTTGCTGGACCTGCAGCAACGCTGGAAGAGAAGTCTGAGGAAGAGGAGTCAGAGGAGGAATGTGGCTTTGAGGAGGAGGAAGACCAACCACAGCAGGCATCCCAGGGTGCTCGTTGTCACCTATCTGGTACGTGTGGTGTTGTACGTGGCTGGGGGGAAGAATAGACCTTCAGTGACATCAGTGAGGACGAGGAACGGGAAATGAGTAGCTCGGCATCCAACCTCGTGCAAATGGGGTCTTTCATGCTGTCATGCCTGTTGAGGGACCCTTGTATAAAAAGGCTGAAGGAGAACGACCTGTACTGGGTGGCCACGCTACTAGACCCCCAGTATTAGCAGAAAGTGGCTGAAATGTTACCGAATTACCGGAAGTCGAACAGGATGCAGCAGTTCCAAAACAAGTAAAAAAGTATGCTTTACACAGCGTATAAGGGTGATGTCACAGCACAACGGGAATCTAACAGGGGAAGAGGTGAAAGTAATCCTCCTCCTACCACGACCATGCCGGCAAGGACAGGACGCTTTACAGACGTGTTGTTGATGGAGGACATGCAGAGCTTTTTAAGTCCTACGCATCGCCACAGCCCTTCGGGGTCCACCCTCAGAGAACGACTCGACCGACAGGTAGCAGACTACCTCGCCTTAACTGCAGATATGGACACTCTGAGGAGCGATAAACCCCTTGACTACTGGGTGTGCAGGCTTGACCTGTGGCCTGAGCTATCCCAATTTGCGATAGAACTTCTGGCCTGCCCCGCTTCAAGTGTCCTGTCAGAAAGGACCTTCAGTGCAGCAGGAGGTATTGTCACTGAGAAGAGAAGTCGCCTAGGTCAAAAAAGTCTAGATCACCTCACCTTTATTAAGATGAATGAGGCATGGATCCCGAAGGGACTGACAGTGGGCGATACATTTTACTAAAATGTAAAAGGCCTGATGAGATGAGATGCCTTGGGCTAAAAATGGCTGCTGTATTTTATTTCTGCATGCCGGATGACTTGCGTGACTTCTCCGCCACCAACTAGGGTTCAAGCCGCAATGTTTTAGTGCACTTTCTGCCTGGAAAACATCAATTTTTCCAGCGGCTGCAACAATACCAAATTTTTCAGGCATGTGTACATGCCTAATTTTTCTGGCCTCTGGTGCTGCACTGTGGTTGCAAAAAAAAAAAAGAAAAGGCACATACATGTGTCAATTCCCCTTCATGATTGTTACCTTGTTGTGGTGAAGGGGCTTGCGTATCACAATGAAGCGATCACCTCTATGAGTTTGTTGGCAATTTCAATGTTGGAACACCCCAGATGAGATAAGGTCGTTGCTTCATTGTGAACAGACCAAAAGCGATCGGCTGGATAATTTTGCAAAGAAAAAACATGAATTTTCTTTGTGATCATCTAAGGTGATCATTAAAGCCTACTAGGCCAACAATGGGCCCACACTGCAGAATCATTGTTTTCTGGGTCACTTAACTGTCACTGAACTACCTCAGCACGACCATAGGCTTTGAAAAACCCCCATCGCCTGCAATCTGCCAAACGTGCGCACGAGCACAGTCATCACTACACCAAGATTGACGCATAGAGGAATAAAATTTATGTCATGAGTGTATCAACTATTGACAACTCTTTTCGGTTGTCTAAACTCTATTCCATACACGTCCCCTGATAGGAGACGTAACAGGGATTAAGCCTGATAGGAATAGTACTACTTAACATACCACTCATATTGGGATTGCATAGTACATTGCACAGCGCACGCGCAGTGCCCCAAATTGAAGTAAGAGGACCAACCAAGCATCTTTTTCCATCTCCTGGTTCCTAAAATCTATTCCATACACATCCCCTGATACGGGACGTAACAGGGATTAAACTGATAGGAATAGTACTACTTAACATACCACTCATATCTGGTAGCACAGTACATTACACGGCGCACGCGCAGTGTCCCGAATTGGAAGTAAGAGGACCGACCAAGCATCTTTTTAATCTCCCGGTTCCTAAAATCTATTCCATACACCGGCCCCTGATAGGGAACAAAACAGAGATTAAACTGGTAAGAACAGATTTTTTTTATTAAAAAAAAAGAGGACAGCCTCTGCGGAGCTGGGTATTTTTTGGCCGCATTACTGAACGCTCATGCACAATGGCTGTAGGCTCATGCGTCCTTTTGCGGAGGTGACAAACCTGGTCAGTCAAACCCAAGGCAACATCATCGACCTCATCCCATATGCGTTTTTTCTGGAGTGTGCCCTGCGAAGAGTGCTGGATCAGGCCGTAGATGAGCATGAAGAGGAAGAGTTGTGGTCACCATCACCACCAGAAGCAGCCTTGTCGTCGTCGATTGCTGGACCTGCGGCAACGCCTAGAGAGGAGTCTGAAGAAGAGGAGTCAGAGGAGGAAGGTGGCTTTTAGGAGGTGGAAGACCAACCACAGCAGGCGTCCCAGGGGGCTTGTTGTCACCTTTCGGGGACCCTTGGTGTTGTACGTGGCTGGGTGGAGGAAGAGACCTTCAATGACATCAGTGAGGACAAGGAACGGGATATGGCTAGCTTGGTATCCAACCTTGTGCAAATGGGGAGTTTGCGGTTGTGCAAATGGACTGTTTGCGGTTGTTTGCTGTGCGTTAAACTGGGAGTTTGGTCTGTCACTGTGAAGCGGGCGTAACCCTTACACTACCTGATCGATACAACATCATACCTGATGTTTTAAAGCACGTTATTCCAAACAATTTAGGAATGTTAGGTGATTTATGCCCTTGATGGATTAAAACCCGACTCTGTGTCAACTACGTAATTTTCCATGGGAGTTTTGCCATGGATCCCCCTCTGGCATGCCACAGTCCAGGTGTTAGTCCCTATATATAGGAAGAACTAAAAGACTCTTTAAAAAAAGAATCTCTGAACACATAACAAACATAAAGAATGGTTTTGAAAAACATAGTTTATTATATCATTTCAAACAACATCACAACAAAGACCCAAGTGGGAGGATATATGCAGCACTCGAGAAGGTAGAGATACATTGGAGAGGTGGAGACCACATCTCAAGAATGTCAAGACAAGAGTCTAGAGGCATCTATGATTTTGATACCCTACTACCTGGTGGTCTAAATTCAGAATTCCAGATTTTCAGCTTCTTGTAGATGACTGGGTGGGTGGATCATGACTGGGTGGGTCATTTAAAACTAGAGATTGGACGGGGGATTCGTTGAATCCACGAATCCCTCGAATCTTGCTGGATTCGTGGGATTCGTGGACTCGAATCCCAACGTAATTTGCCTGAAACGAATCCGGTGGGAGGGACTGGGAGGCGGAGCTGGGGGCCGGTGCATTCACTGTGCCCCGGCCCCTCCGCTCCAGTAGTTATAAAATGTGTCATTGTGATTAATAATCATGCTGCCCCCTCTGTCTGTAGTATTACATGATTCAATAAATCTTACTTACAGGGCTAGTACTGCTATCATAACAGGCCGGCCGGGCAGACGAGCGGCAGCGTCACTGACTGACGTCACCTGCCTGAGCCGCCTGCTTTATGAATGAAGCAGGCGGCTCAGGCAGGTGACGTCAGTCAGTGACGCTGCCGCTCGTCTGCCCGGCCGGCCTGTTACGATAGCAGTACTAGCCCTGTAAGTAAGATTTATTGAATCATGTAATACTACAGACAGAGGGGGCAGCATGATTATTAATCACAATGACACATTTTATAACTACTGGAGCGGCAATGGGGGGGGTCTGTGGATGACACTGTTAAGGGGTGGGGGGTGGGTCTGTGGATGGCACTGTTATAGGGTGGGGGGGTCTGTGGATGGCACTGTTATGGGGTGGGGGGGGGGGTCTGTGGATGGCACTGTTATGGGGTGGGGGGGTCTGTGGATGACACTGTTATAGGGTGGGGGGGTCTGTGGATGGCACTGTTATAGGGTGGGGGGGTCTGTGGATGGCACTGTTATAGGGTGGGGGGGGGTCTGTGGATGGCACTGTTATAGGATGGGGGGGTCTGTGGATGGCACTGTTATAGGGTGGGGGGGGTCTGTGGATGGCACTGTTATAGGGTGGGGGGGTCTGTGGATGGCACTGTTATAGGGTGGGGGGGGTCTGTGGATGGCACTGTTATGGGGTGGGGGGATCTGTGAATGCCAACGGGGAGAGGTGAGAGGCACTATGATACTACTGGCACATTGGGGGAGGCACTATGATACGGGCACATTATGGGGGGAGATGGCACTATGATACGGGCACATTATGGGAGGAGATGGCACTATGATACGGGCACATTATGGGGGGAGATGGCACTATGATACGGGCACATTATGGGGGGAGGTGGCACTATGATACGGGCACATTATGGGGGGAGGTGGCACTATGATACGGGCACATGGGGGGGGAGGAGAGAGGCACTCCGCACTTGATACTGGCACATGATTAGGGGGGCATCTATGGGGACACTTACTGGCACATTATTGGGTGGCACTGTGGGGCCACTTCTTATTGGCACATTATTGGGGGCACTATGGGGGCATCTACTGAGGCCACAAAGAAGGGGTATTTTATATGGCGGGCTCTGTGTGGTACTAGTATTATCAGGGGTATTATCTGTTTCTGCAGTATAGTATTGGGGAGCACAGCGGAACAGTATTGGGGGTGTTAGGATGATTTGTCCAGAAAATGGGAGGATGATGGAAAAGTAGTAAACTAAGATTTTTTTTTTTTTGTCAAGCTGCAGAGACGAAAAATGGCTGAAAAATGGCGGTCTGGTCTGAAAGGAGAAGATGAGGAAAGAGAACATCTACAAGAGACGTCACTGGATGTAAGAGGTATGTGGCTGTATTACCCTGTATGTTCTGTAGTGATAGGAGCAGGGGTCATCGCGGTCATATAGGGTGCGACCGTGACTGGGAGGTGGAGGTTCAGACAAACTGACGCGGTCTGACTTTGTTTCTTACACCGTGCGTTCACACAATTATGTACAGGTTTCGTAGGATTCGAGATTCGAAAGATTCGATATATTCGAGAACCTTTTCGGATTCGGATTCGGATTCGAAAAAAATTGGATTCGTCCCACTTCTATTTAAAACCCATATTCATAACACTACAGATTTCCAAATTTCAATTTCTCTACTTTTATAATAGATAGTAATAACTCGAAAAATAGTTACTACTTTACATTCCCCATATGTCTACTTCATGCACTGGCGGATCCAGGGGGGGCAACGGGGCAATTGCCCCCCCCCCCCCCCCGAGCTGCTCAGAAGTGGGGGGAGGCGGCAGCGGGGCACAGCAGGGAGACGAGTGCTTCCATTGTGGAAGCGCTCATCTCCATAGTCATCTGTATCGCCGTCCTCAGGATAGCAATACAGATGCCTGTGCTGTGGTGCAGGGGAGGGAGAGGCGTACCCCTTCCCCTTCCTCTGATAGGCTGCCAGCCTAGTGCCTGCAGCCTATCAGTGGCCGGCACAGGTGGCGCAATGATGTCATTGCGCCACCTAAGCCGTACAGCGCGGGACACAGGCCGGAAGAGGCCTGCATCGCATCGCTGCCAAGGAGGTAAGTATAAGTGTTTATTTTTTTTTATATGTACAATAGTTTTACTGGCACATTGGGGGGGCTCTTGTTACTGGCACATTGGGGGGGGCTCTTGTTACTGGCACATTGGGGGGGGCTCTTGTTACTGGCACATTGGTGAGGCTCTTGTTACTGGCACATTGGGGGGGCCTCTTGTTACTGGCACATGGGGGGGGCTCTTGTTACTGGTACATTGGGGGGGGCCTCTTGTTACTGGCACATTGGGGGGCCTCTTGTTATTGGCACATTGGGGGGGCCTCTTGTTACTGGCACATTGGGGGGGCCTCTTGTTACTGGCACATTTGGGGGGCCTCTTGTTACTGGCACATTGGGGGGCCTCTTGTTACTGGCACATTGGGGGGCCTCTTGTTACTGGCAAATTGGGGGGCCTCTTGTTACTGGCACATTGGGGGGCTCTTGTTACTGGCACACTGGGGGGCTCTTGTTACTGGCACATTGGGGGGGCTCTTGTTACTGGCACATGATAGGAGGGGGCCCCTTATTACTGGCACATGATGGGAGGGCTCTTATTACTGGCACATGATGGGGAAGGGCTCTTATTACTGGCACATGATGGGGGTGCTTATTACTGGCACATGATGGGGTCTCTTATTAATGGAACATGATGGGGGCTCTTATTACTGGCACATGATGGGGGGCTCTTATTACTGGCACATGATGGTGGGTGCTTATGACTGGCACATGATGGGGGCTCTTATTACTGACACATGATGGGGGGCTCTTATTACTGGCACGTGAAGGTGGGGCTCTTATTACTGGCACATGATGGGGGGCTCTTATTACTGGCACACAATTGGGAGCATCTATGGGGGCACTTTTTTACTGGCACATGATTGGGGGCACATTTTATTGGCACAAGATTGGGGGCACTTATTTCTGGCACATTATTGGGGGCATTTATTACTGGCACATTATTGGGGGCACTTATTACTGGCACATTATTGGGGGCACTTATTACTGGCACATTATTGGTGGGAACTATAGGGGCATCTACTGAGGCCACAAAGAAGGGTTATTTTATATGGGGGGCTCTGTACAGTAGCATTTTATACTGGGACACATTATGGTGGGTACTATGGGGAAGGGGGGAGAGGACTACTATGGGGTCATCTACGGGGGGCACTAAGAAGGGGTATTTTATACTTGCAAATTATGGGGGACACTGAGGGCATCTACTGGGGCACTATATAGGGGCATTTTATACTGGTACATTATGGGGGGCACTATGGGCACATTAGCTCAACTGGGGGCATTACAAGGGGGTATTTTTTGCACTGTCACATTATAAGGAGAATTATTTCTACTGGGGGGCATTATGATGGGCTTTATTTCTCCCCCATGGTATGAGCCCCCTAGTAGTAGCAACAGCCTCTCCCTGCTCTGCTATCCCTCTGCCCCTTCTCCAAATTCTTATTATGAAATCTTTCTCATAAGGATAAAATACAACATCAACTCCACCGAGCCCCCCCAGCCATAGTGTTGAAGTGGTGTCCGAGATTTCCAAGGGCCAAGCCAAGTAATTTTAAGTTTTCATATGAAATATGTTTGTTATACACATATAGCATACACTGTGCCTCACAATATACAGTATACCTCTACACTGTGTAGTCTGTTTTATAAGCACCATTGTTTTGTGGCGGCAGACAGAAAATAATCTGGAAGTGCCCCTCCCGAGACCAGGCTCTGGATCCGCCACTGACTTCATGTTTGGATAATTTTGTGAATGCCATTTAATTTTTTGGGGATGTTACAAGGCTTAGAATTTACAAGCAAATCTTGAAATTTTTCAGAAAATTTCCAAAACACACTTTTTAAGGACCAGTTCAAGTCTGAAGTCACTTTGTGAGGCTTACATAATAGAAACCACCCAAAAATTACCCCATTTTAGAAACGACACCCCTCAATGTATTCAAAACTGATTTTACAAACTTTGTTAACCCTTTAGTGGTTCCACAAGAATTTATGGAAAATAGAGATGAAATTTCAGAATTTCACTTTTTTGGCATATTTTCCATTTTAATAAATTTTTTCGATTAACAAAGCAAGCCAAACAAAATTCAATATTTATTGCTCTGATTCTGTAGTTTACAAAAACACCCCATATGTGGTCGTAAACTGCTGTACGGGCAGACGGCAGGGCGCAGAAGGAAAGGAACGCCATATGGTTTTTGGAAAGCAGATTTCACTGGGATAATTTTTAGCTGCCATGTCACATTTGAAGATCCCCTAATGCACTCCTAGAGTAAAAACTCCCAAAAAATGGCCCCATTTTGGAAACAACAGGATAAGGTGGCAGTTTTGTTGGTACTATTTTAGGGCACATATGATTTTTAGTTGCTCTATATTACACTTTTTGTGAGGCAAGATAACTAAAAATAGCTGTTTTGGCACTGTTGTTATTTTTAGTTATTTACAGTGTTCATCTGACAGGTTGGATCATGTGCTATTTTTATAGAGCAGATTATTACAGATGCGACAATACCAAATATGACTACTTTTTTGGTTGTTTGTTTCAGTTTTACATAATAAAGCATTTTTGAAAAAAATATTATATTTTAGTGTCTCCATATTCTGAAAGCCATTTTTCTTTTTTAGGCGAGTGTCTTATGTAGGGGCTCATTTTTTTACGGGATGAGATGATGGTTTGATTGGTACTATTTTAAGGTGTATATGACTTTTTGATCGCTAGCTATTGCACTTTTTGCAATGTAAGGTGACAAAAAATGGCTTTTTTTACACTTTTTTTTATTTTATGGTGTTCACCTGAGGGGTTAGTCCATGTGATATTTTTATACTGCAGGTTCTTATGGACGCAGCGATACCTAACATGTATACTTTGTTTCATTTATTTGTGTTTTACACAATAACATTATTTTTTTTTTTTTTTTTAAATCATGTTTCAGTGTCTCCATATTCTGAGAGCCATAGTTTTTTTTTTGGGTGATTGTCTTAGGTAGGGTCTCAATTTTTGCGAGATGGGGTGATGGTTTGATTGGTACTATTTTGTGATGCGCATGACTTTTAGATCGCTTGGCATTACACTTTTTGTGATGTAAGGTGACAAAAAATAGCTTTTTTGACACCGTTTTTATTTTTTATTTTTACGATGTTCACCTGAGGGGATAGGTCATGTGGTATTTTTATAGAGCCAATCTTATCGTATATACATTTAGACAGTTAGAAGATACACAACACCTGAAGAATTAGAGGCTTCATTGTATTTCTTATCTGAACATAAATTCCACAGTGTGAGAATTTGTCTAGATGTTCCTCAAAGTATATATTCATGTATCAAAGTTTGTCCATCAGCTCTGAGTCAAGGCCTCCAGATGTCAAAGGTGTGTAGTATTGAAGATGTCAGGCATGTATGAGTTAACCCTTAATGGTATGATGCTTATAGCTTATACAACAGTGCCACCTAGGTGTGAGCAGGTAACACTACACCAGTAGCAGAAGTGCATTCTGGGTAGTGTTATGATGTCACATTCCTTCTCAATGTACACGCCTATCCAACAATGATTGGAAAGTTCAAAACTGGGAAGTTGTGCTCATCTGTTAAGTTTTGGTTAAGAAACCACATACCAAAAAGAGGGGGGACAAAAAAGAGGAAAAAAACTAAGAAAGATAGGGAGATCCCTGGAAAAAGATTTTGGGATTATCAGGAAAAAAAAACTTGAGAGCTGACTGCCCCGAGACTCTGCACATCACTTGACCCTTGGGTAACGTATATTTTTGTTTTATGTAGTATTGATATAAATAAATTGGCTTGATACTTAGCCGAACCCCGCCTATTGCGGACGTATAGTGTTAGTACTACATCAGTATCAACGGCATTCAGTGAAAATGCATATCACTGAATACAAGATCTGATATTGATAACAAGATAGCTTCTCTGTTGGGAATCTTTATATTCCCTAATTTGATATCAAGCCGATAATTTATATGTTTTGTTGCAATACTACCATTATCTGAGATTGATCATCGCTTTGGGCAGAGCAAAGGCTCGTATCTGTCATTTTCTTGATTGAGTTTCTGTGCATAATCAATTGATTTTATATCTCTCACACTTTTAACGCAGTATTGCATAATATTCTTGTGTTGGTTGAGTAGTGTTTTGTTGGCACCATATAGTGGCAAATTATGGGTACTACATATCATTATATATTATTTACGTTGATTACTTTTTGATTGTATTCTAAATTATTGTATAATAAATCATTTATATTTTGCATAGACGATTGTACCCTGTTTTTTATTTACTGATTGCACAAAATAATTAGGTTCTCGATCAAACTCTTGGAGATGTTTATGTCCATCTCACGGATCAATATCATTTAAATAATTTTTCTTTTGCTCCATTAGTTTTTTTTTATATATAAAGCATTTGGCCTTTATATAACCCGACAGGAGGAATCATTTTTTACGCATTTGGATTCCAGACTTCTTCTCACGCTTTAGGGCCCCTAAAATGCCAGGGCAGTATAAATACCCCACAAGTGACCCCATTTTGGAAAGAAGACACCCAAAGGTATTCAGTGAGGGGTATGGTGAGTTCATGTAAAATTTTATTTTTTGGAGGGGGGCGGAGCTAGCTGCAGAGCTGAGTGGAAGCAGCTTGGAGGAGCTCTGCAGGCAGTTTGGAGAAAACTGAATTTATTTCAGGAAAATTTTGATTGTTTACACTAAAAAGTGCAGATCCAGGTCCAGTACACCACCAGGAACCCAGAGAGAGAACTTTTATGAGGATCTGAGGTGGTTTGGGGTTGCAGCCTATACCACACCGGGAAGCACGGTGCTTTATTTTGGCGCCTAGCCACAGAATACAGGCCGCTTTCCGGAGTTACACGGCGCTATAAACAGCGGACCTCTGGATCTGCCTTATCATCGGCAGTGATCTACTCTGTGCAGCGGACCCAGCCTGTCTCGGAGGAAGGAGCCTAACAAAAATCGCAGCGCCCTGTGAAGAAAAGTAAGCCGCCCGGACTTAAACACCACTCACCCCGAGCTGACCGGACAACTAACCAAGGTCAGATAACATAAACGGACCCTCCGGTGCCACATAATCGGATCGCTGAAAATACCACATCACTGCGGAGGCGCCATTATGAAACAAATCTCAAACACAAGCGTATTGCCTTCAGATGGCTTTTTCCTTTTGGACTATTGTTTCAATGGAGAGAAAGAAGATTGATCATTAAAACACATGGAGACCTTCAGGAAGTCCTAAAAATTATGGACATTGACGACCTAGATGTCCCTGACTGGTCAACAACTTCTGACATCTGCGTCCCTTCGGAAATCACACCTCCAACTCCATGGGAAACAGTCAGCAACGGGAAATCATCAAGACAGAGGAAAAGACAAGGCAAATTGACACCTCGTCGCATCTTATCAGAGGGAGATGGATGAAGAGTCCTGCTCTTAACTTTGAGTTGATATTATAGTCACTTTGAGGACTTTGGTTCTCCTTTTCTTCTTTTTCTTAGATATTTATGCGCTCTTATCGATGGTGTTGACTCCCTCTCTGATCCACAATAGCTACGCAATAATACCTCCATAGAAGTTTACAATTTGGGTCTTTAAACGAGGTGTGGATGGAGGGAGTGGACGCGATTGTGGAGAAGTAGTCCAATATACTCTCCACCTCTCCTTTTAAATAACTTTATGCTTTTCCTCTTTTAACCCCTTCCCGACCGCAATCTGTATATATACATGATAGCTGCACATACCCCGTGCAGCTATCACGTGTATAGACGTCAAGCCAGCTCTTTAATCCAAGCGCTGCAAAGCGCTTGGATTAAAGTTTCTGCCCCTGTCCTGCTGCTGTCACGGACAGCATACAGTTCAGTAATGCCGGCAAGGGACCAATCAGAGTGGCCCCTTGCCGACAATCGATCCGATTGGTTAGTCTGTGCAGACTAACCAATCGGATCGCGGCAGTGAAAAAATGCCGGTTTCAGGCTCTGATCTGCGCTCTGCAGATCAGAGCCTGAAATCAGGTAATGTGTCCTCGTGCCCCCCCCTCCCCGATCTGTGCCCCCCATGTGTGCCCCCCATGTGTGCCTTATCAAGCCCCCCCTTGTGTCCGCCTGCCGCTGAATCCTGATGCTTATCTCCTGCGGTCCGTTCCCTCCCCGCCCCATACATTCCTCCTGCCCCCTCAATGCTGGCCGTGACTCACTCAATGCTGGCCCCTCAATGCTGCCCCCTTTCCAGCGCTGCCCCCATGCCCCCATGCCGTGCGGTCCCCCTGCTGTGTGTGATGGCGGCGGCTCCATTCCTGAGCCGCCGCCATCAACAGAGAGTGTCAGCTCTATGCTGACACTCTGCTGTAACCCCAAATATGCCGCGGCAGCGGCATCCATGGGGTTAATAGAGGGAGTGGGCTCCCTCTCTCCACCATCGGGGCTGCTGCGCATGCGATTGCAGCGCCCAATGGTTGCCATGGCAACCGGACGCTTTGCAAAAGCGTCCGCTGTTGCCACCTACAGGGCATCTGATTGTATTATACTTTGCAATGCAAGAGCATTGCAAAGTATAGTACAGCCATCAGCCCCATTGGATCTTCAAGATAAAAAATAAATAAAAATGCAAAATTAAAAAAAGAAATAGCTTTTTCCTATAAAAAATGATAAAAAAATTAAAAAATACACATATTAGGTATCACCGCGTCCGTAACGACCGTCTCTATAAATATATCACATGATAGGCCCCGTCCGATAAACACCATGAAAAAAAAAAAGGTGTAAAAAAAGCCATTTTTGTCACCTTAGATCACAAAAAGTGCAACAGCAAGCGATCAAAAAGGCTTATGACCCCCAAAATAGTACTAATCAAACCGTTACCCCATACCGCAAAAAATGATACCCTATTTAAGACAATTGCCCAAAAAATTAAAAATCTATGGCTCTCAGACTATGGAGACACTAAAACATAATTTTTTTGGTTTCAGAAATGCTATTATTGTGTAAAACTTAAATAAATAAGAAAAAGTATACATATTAGGTATTGCCACGTCCGTAACGATCTGCCCTATAAAACTGTCACATGACCTAACCCCTCAGATAAACGCTGTAAAAATAAATAAATAAAAACTGTTCCAAAACAGCCAATTTTTTGGTCACCTTGCCCCATAAAGTGTAATAGGGAATAATCAAGAAATCTTATGTACCCAAAAATGGTACCAATAAAAACCTCAACTCTTTCTTCAAAAAACGAGCCCCTGCACAAGATGATCGACAGAAAAATAAAAAACATATGGCGTTCAGAAAATGGAGACACAAAAACATAATTTATTTTTCAAAATTGCTTTATTATGTAAAACTGAAACAAACAAACAAACAAAGAAAGTAGACATATTTGATATCATTGCATCCGTAACAACCTGCTCTATAAAAATAGCACATGATCTACCCTGTCAGATGAATCTTGTAAAAAAAAAAAAAACTGTGCCAAAACAGCCATTTTTCAGTTACCTTGCCTCACAAAAAACTTAATATAGAGCAATTAAAAATCATATGTACCCCAAAATAGTACCAATAAAACTGGCACCTTATCCCCTAGTTTCCAAAATAGGGTCACTTTTTGGGAGTTTCTACTGTATGGGTGCATCAGGGAGGCTTTAAATGGGACATGGCATCTAAAACCAGTTTAGCAAAATCTGCCTTCCAAAAACCATACGACGTTCCTTTCCTTCTGCGCGCCTGCTGTGCACCCTTACATCGGTTTACGACCACATGTGGGGTGTTTCTGTAAACCGCAGAATCAGGGTAATAAATGTTGAGTTTTGTTTGGCTGTTAACCCTCAATGTGTTAAAGAAAAAAATTTAATAAAATGGATAATCTGCCAAAAAAGTTAAATTTAGAAATTTCATCTCCATTTTCCTTGAATTCTTGTGGAACACCTAAAGGGTTAACAACGTTTGTAAAATCAGTTTTGAGTAACTTGAGGGTGTAGTTTCTACAATGGGGTCATTTATGGGGGGTTTCCACTATGTAAGCCCCACAAAGTGACTTCAGACCTGAACCTGGTCCTTAAAAAGTGGGTTTTGGAAATTTTCTTAAAAATTTGAAGAATTGCTTCTAAACTTCTAAGCCTTCTAATGTCCTAAAAAAATAAAATTACATTTCCAAAACCATGCCAACATAAAGTAGACATATGGGAAATGTTAAGTAGTAAATATTTTATTAGGTATGACTTTCTGCCTTAGAAGCAGAGAAATTGAAATTTTGAAAATTGTGAATTTTTCAATTTGTTTTAAAATTTGGTACTTTTTCATAAATAAAGGTGAAATATATTGACTCAAATTTATGACTATCATGAAGTACAATATGTCACGAGAAAACAATCTCAGAATGGCTTGGATAAATAAAAGTGTTCCAAAGCAATTACCACATAAAGTGACGCATGTCAGATTTGTAAATTTTGACCTGGACACTGGGGCATCAATGACCCTTGGTCATGAAAGGGTTAAATATAAAATACAGTCTTTATACTTAACATCTTATTCTTCTCACTGACCTATTTTTCCTTTATTCATTACACCACCCATTATATGTTTTATCATTTCTTCCTCCTTCTACATCGGAATAGAGCATTCTGGTGTACAGACCTGTTTTGGTCTCTCCCGGAGACAAAAGATCTCCCTTACATTTACGTCCTATTGAGGATATTTTGCGTAAATGTTCTATGTTTAGTTCCCTATGTTGAAAATTGCCAGTTCATGGTTTTTGTTCTTTTCTTCCTCCTAGACATCCTTCCTCAATCTACACTCGGAGACTTCCATTCAGACAAGCCAACCCAAACTATGCCTTATCACTCAGACAACGTGGTAAGAATCGCTATCACAAACATCACCCCTTACTCATCACATGGCTAATTTACATGTAGTGACATACAATGTCAGGGGGCTAAGATCCCCAATTAAAAGAAGTCAAATTTTAAGACACTTTCACAAGGAAAAGGTACAGATATTGTTTCTACAGGATACTCATTTCAAACACCATAAGATACTGAACCTCACACATTCCCCCTATAACTTATGGTTTCACAGTACTTCTGAATTCGCTAATAAACTAGGTACTAGTGTAGGCGTTCATAAACACACCAACTTTTCCTTAGTGGAAACCAAAATAGACCCCAAAGGTAGATTTGTTTTTATAAAAGGGTACATAGACTCCCAACTCTACACGCTGGCTAATATTTACGCCCCTAATTCTTCCCATAGGCAATGGTATGAAACGGTTATGAACGAATTAGAGATATTTAGAGAAGGCCTGATCATCTTAGGCCTCTTTCACACTTGCGTTGTTGGGATCCGGCGTGCACTTCCGTTGCCGGAGGTGCCCGCCGGATCCGGAAAAACGCAAGTGTACTGAAAGCATTTGAAGACGGAACCGTCTTCCAAATGCGTTCAGTGTTACTATGGCACCCAGGACGCTATTAAAGTCCTGGTTGCCATAGTAGGAGCGGGGAGCGGGGGAGCAGTATACTTACAGTCCGTGCGGCTCCCGGGGCGCTCCAGAATGACGTCAGAGCGCCCCATGCGCATGGATGACGTGATCCATGCGATCACATGATCCATGCGCTTGGGGCGCCCTGACGTCACTCTGAAGCGCCCCGGGAGCCGCACGGACGGTAAGTATGCTGCTCCCCCGCTCCCTGCTACACTTTACCATGGCTGCCAGGACTTTAGCGTCTTGGCAGCCATGGTAACCATTCAGAAAAAGCTAAATGTCGGCTCCGGCAATGCGCCGAAACGGCGTTTAGCTTAAGGCCGGATCCGGATCAATGCCTTCCAATGGGCATTAATTCCGGATCCGGCCTTGCGGCAAGTGTTCCGGATTTTTGGCCGGAGCAAAAAGCGCAGCATGCTGCGGTATTTTCTCCGGCCAAAAAACGTTCCGTTCCGGAACTGAAGACATCCTGATGCATCCTGAACGGATTTCTTTCCATTCAGAATGCATTAGGATAATCCTGATCAGGATTCTTCCGGCATAGAGCCCCGACGACGGAACTCTATGCCGGAAGACAAGAACGTAGGTGTGAAAGAGCCCTTAGCAGGAGATTTCAATGTCTCACTTCAACCTTCTCTTGACTGTTCCATGGGGAAAACTACGGTGCCTTTTAAAACATTAGCCACTATTAACAAACTAATACATAAACACTCTCTAGTGGACATCTGGCGGACCTTCCACCCAGACACTAAAGACTACACATTTTACTCAGCTCCACATAATTCTTATCACAGAATAGATTATATTTTCTTTCCGGCTGCTCTCTTACACCTTTGTATAGAGGTCAACATCGGTTCTATGATTCATTCGGACCATTTCCCGGTTTTTATGTCTTTTAAAGTCCCGGACAGTCGTCCCAAGATATTCCATTGAAGGCTGAACGAGACAATTCTTGACAAATCAATTATCACAGAACGCGTTGAGACCAGCCTGAAGGAATACTTCCTTTTAAACAATGTGGAAAGCATATCTCCCCATATTTTATGGGAATCTCACAAATCAGTTATCAGTTTTTTTTTTATATCTATTACTTCCCATTTAAACAAAACTAGGAAGGAACATATGACATCTCTGTATAGTAAAAAACAGCAAATAGAATCTATACATAAACAATCTCTGTCCACAAAACACCTAAAAGAACTGATCAAGCTGAGAGAAGAACTAAGAGATTTACTTAATGTACAGTCTGCTAAATTCTACCTCTCTCTAAGGCAGAAATTTTTTGCTCATGGTAATAAACCAACTAAATTTATGTTGGCCATGTTGAAACAGAGGAAAAGGAGATCTAGAATTGTGGCCATCAAGCATCAGAACAATTCTGTTTCTTCGGATGATGTTGGCATTGCGGAGGCTTTTCACACCTATTACTCTGACCTCTACAATATCAATATCTCTGACACAGAAGAAGCAAAAAAGAAAAACGAGGAACTTACAACTTCCTTTTTGGAAAAGCTCAAACTTCCTTCTCTCTCGGCTGACCAGGCTCTATCTTTGTGTAAACCAATCACAGAAACTGAAATACTGACATCCATAAAAAATATGGCCAAAGGAAAAGCACCCGGACCGGACGGCATCCCTCTATCATACTACAACACATTTTCTAAAATTCTATTACCCTTTCTATTGAATTCTCATAACCACGCTATCAAAGGATATGCATTTTTACCCCAAACTCTTTCAGCACATATCTCACTGATTCACAAATCTAATAAGGATCCTACCTTATGCTCTAATTATCGTCCCATTTCGTTGCTAAACCTAGATGTTAAAATATTCGCTAAAATATTAGCCTCAAGGATAAAACCCCTATTACAATCATTCATTCATTCAGACCAGTGTGGCTTTGTCCCTAATAGGGAAGGGAAAGATAATACCTTTAAGGTGATTAATGCCATATCTCTGGCTAAGAAAATAAACTCCCCACTTGTACTATTGAGTACGGATGCGGAGAAAGCCTTTGACAGGGTGTCTTGGCCATTTTTGCGGAGCACCCTGTCAAAGTTTGGCTTCCATTAAACATTTATCGACACCATATTTACAATGTATTCTTCACCTAGTGCCCAAATAAGAGTTAATGACACATTATCACCTTCAGTCCATATAAAAAATGGTACAAGACAAGGCTGTCCCCTATCACCAATTCTTTTTATACTATCACTAGAACCCTTACTCCAATATATACGCCAATCACCGGACATATCGGGTTTAAAATGTAAAAGGATGGAAATAAAACAAGCTGCTTATGCAGACGATCTTCTTATGTTGATCACCAATCCATTACGTGCATTTCCCATCCTTTTACAGGCCTTTGATTCATTCAGCTTTATATCTAAAAATTAAATAAACCCTACTAAATCCCAAGCAATGGGTATTAATGTACAATCTACAGTCATAACCAAATTACAAATTACTGCACCTTTCCTTTGGACGAAAGAACACATAAAATTCTTAGGGATTAACATCACCCCCAACTTAGAACAACTATTTATTTCCAACTACCGTCCCCTACTAAAAAGTATCCCAGATATACTAAAATCCTGGTCCCCTACATTCATCTCATGGTGGGGCAGGAGAAACATTTTTAATTCTTTAGTGGTACCTAAGATCAATTATCTCCTACAGACGTTACCTATTAAACTCCCCCGTGAGTTCTTTGATCAATTCCGGAAAATAAGCTCTAGATATATATGGGGTAACATTAAACCTAGACTGGCCTTTAAGATTCTACAGCTGCCTTATGATAAAGGTGGAATAAATCTACCCTCCATAGAGAGAACATATAATGCTATACAATTAGGCAGGGTTATGGATTGGGTAAGAAAACCATTACACAAGCAATGGATAATGCTGGAAGAAGAACAGATAAATAAGCCTTTGAGATCCCTGGTCTTCTCTGATCCAAAAGAACTTCATACACATAGAGACTACTCCCTACTTACAAACACTTTACAAACCCTACGTAAAGTGAAGATCAGACAATACTGCTTAGAATTCCCCTCCCCATTAACAACGGTGTCGGACTGCCTACATAGAGATAGAGAAGCTTCACAAACATTACCCCGTCAACTGGCTGAGTGTAAAGTAAGACTGGATGAATTATTAGATGATTCCGGGGTATTTCTAAGTAAATATGAACTAGCTTCCAAGCTTTCCATAAACGAACTACACACAATGCAGTATGAATACCTAAAAGCACAAGCTAGGATTTTTCTTGCACATCCCAGGTCCAATTCTGATCTCTCATGGTATGAGAAACTCCTAACTCAGACAAAATCCCCCACAAAAATAATTGCTAATATAACAAGACACCTCAGTTTGATGGATAAACCTAACGCTCTATATTACATTAGAGAATGGGAAAAAGATTTAAACCGGACATTCTCGGACACCGAAGTCAGCATTTTGTTATCTGCTCCAAAACAGATATCTAGATGCATTACAATACAAGAAAATGCTTATAAGCTTCTCACTAGATGGTACTTGACACCACACAAACTGAGCAAAATATATGCCCTTACTTCCAATAAATGTTGGAGATGCCTTAGGCCTCTTTCACACTTGCGTTGTCCGGATCCGGCGTGTACTCCACTTGCCGGAATTACACTCCGGATCCGGAAAAACGCAAGTGTACTGAAAGCATTTGAAGACGGAACCGTCTTCCAAATGCTTTCAGTGTTACTATGGCACCCAGGACGCTAATAAAGTCCTGGTTGCCATAGTAGGAGCGGGGGAGCGGTATACTTACAGTCCGTGCGGCTCCCCGGGCGCTCCAGAATGACGTCAGAGCGCCCCATGCGCATGGATGACGTGATCCATGCGATCACGTGATCCATGCGCTTGGGGCGCCCTGACGTCACTCTGGAGCGCCCGGGGAGCCGCACGGACGGTAAGTACACTGCTCCCCGCTCCCCACTACACTTTACCATGGCTGTCAGGACTTTAGCGTCCCGGCAGCCATGGTAACCACTCTGAAAAAGCTAAATGTCGGCTCCGGCAATGCGCCGAAACGACGTTTAGCTTAAGGCCGGATCCGGATCAATGCCTTCCAATGGGCATTAATTCCGGATCCGGCCTTGCGGCAAGTGTTCCGGATTTTTGGCCGGAGCAAAAAGCGCAGCATGCTGCGGTATTTTCTCCGGCCAACAAACGTTCCGTACCGGAACTGAAGACATCCTGATGCATCCTGAACGGATTACTCTCCATTCAGAATGCATTAGGATAATCCTGATCAGGATTCTTCCGGCATAGAGCCCCGACGACGGAACTCTATGCCGGAAGACAATAACGCAGGTGTGAAAGAGCCCTAACACAGGTGGGAGACTTCCTCCATATTTGGTGGTCGTGCCCTAAGATAACAAATTTCTGGAAGGATATCTTTTTCAAGATTAGAAAGACCTTAAATTTATCAGTGGATAGACTCCCCTGTCTTCCAGAAATAGCTCTACTCTCCCTTTTACCGGCTTCTTTGTCAAAAATAGAAAAGAGTTTGATAAGAATTCTGCTAGCTTCTGGTAGACTACTTATTGCAACAAAGTGGAAATCTGATGACATCCCCTCTAGACTTCAATGGTCCGCTAAAGTAAATGACATAGCCAGAATGGAGGAACTCTCACACTGGGAACTTAGAAACCATTCCAAATTTGATAAAATATGGAGACCGTGGAAATCAGAGATATAGATATAGATGATCCTATTTGCATTTATAACGTACGGATTACTAAAAAACACATACACCAATCCTTTTCAAATAACACTGTAGAGGGCCAGGCTTGTCTGAATTGGAATCTCTCAGAGCCGTATACTTACTATACAAGAAACTTTGATCCTGAGTGGTTTTTAACTGCTTGAATAAACTCAAAATACTTTTTTCATAATATGATTGTCTAGAGGAACTATTGTTTGTTTCCCGCCCCCCACCACACCCCCTTCTAACACATTTGACCCTCTCCCCCCTTTTTCCCCCCTTCCACCAGTTACCCCTAACCTTCCGACATTCCCTCTTCCTTAACCTACCCCCAACCTCCTTTAATTATTCCTAACAGACATTATATTGTATTATGGTCTAGATACTGCGATTCCTCCTCATTTTAAAACCCTAAACCTTATGGATAATTATACAGTAACTGTTATCTTATTATCTCAAGCCTTTATAACAAGATCCGTAAACAATCGCAAACTGTTTTACTTTATATTGTCCAAATGTTATCACACCTTGTTATACAATATGGTGAATGCATATTTATTTTCTAAATGTCACTTTAGACCATTTTATATTGTGATGGATGATTATTTTCTTGAAATAATAAAAAGAATTTTGAAAGAAAGAAAATTTTATTTTTTGTCACAAGTTAGTGGAATATGAGACTTTGTAAGAAAAAAAATATATATAATAAATCATCATTTTCCGCTAACTTGTGCCACAAAAAATTCTAGGAACTCGCCATGCCCCTCACGAAATACCTTGGGGTGTCTTCTTTCCAAAATGGGGTCACTTGTGGGGTATTTATACTGCCCTGGCATTTTAGGGGCCCTAAAGCGTGAAAAGTCATTTGGAATCCAAATGCGTAAAAAATGCCCTGTGAAATCCTAAAGGTGCTCTTTAGAATTTGGGCCCCTTTGCGCACCTAGGCTGCAAAAAAGTGTCACACATGTGGTATCGTCGTACTCAGGAGAAGTTGGGCAATGTGTTTTGGGGTGTCTTTTTACATATACCCATGGTTGGTGAGAGAAATATCTCTCTAAAATGACAACTTTGTATAAAAAAAATGGGAAAAGTTTACTTTTAGAGAGATATTTCTCTCACCCAGCATGGGTATATGTAAAAATACACCCCAAAACACATTGCCCTACTTCTTCTGAGTACGGCAATACCACGTGTGTTACACTTTTTTGCAGCCTAGGTGCCCAAAGGGGCCCAAATTCTAAAGAGCACCTTTAGGATTTCACAGGGCATTTTTTAGGCATTTGGATTCCAGACTTCTTCTCACGCTTTAGGTCCCCAAAATGCCAGGGCAGTATAAATACCCCACAAGTGACCCCATTTTGGAAAGAAGACACCCCAAGGTATTTCATGATGGGCATAGTGAGTTCATGGAAGTTTTATTTTTTGTCACAAGTTAGTGGAATATGAGACTTTGTAAGAAAATAATAAAATAAAAAAATCATAATTTGTGACAAAAAATAAAAACTTCTATGAACTCATTATGCCCATCAGCGAATACCTTGGGGTGTCTACTTTCTGAAATGGGGTCATTTTTTTTTTACTGTCTGGGCATTGTAGAACCTCAGGAAACATGACAGGTGCTCAGAAAGTCAGAGCTGCTTCAAAATGCGGAAATTCACATTTTTGTACCATAGTTTGTAAACGCTATAACTTTTACCCAAACCAATAATAATACACTTATTGCATTTTTTTAATCAAAGACATGTAGAACAATAAATTTAGAGAAAAATTTATATAGAAATGTAGTTTTATTAGAAAAATTTTACAACCGAAAGTGAAAAATTTCATTTTTTTGCAAAAATTTTGGTAAATTTTGATTAATATAAAAAAAATGAAAAAATGTCAGCAGCAATGAAATACCACCAAATGAAAGCTCTATTAGTGAGAAGAAAAGGAGGTAAAATTCATTTGGGTGGTAAGTTGTATGACCGAGCAATAAACCGTGAAAGTAGTGTAGTGCAGAATTGTAAAAAGTGGTCTGGTCATTAAGGGTGTTTAACCGCCTCCGGACCGCCTAACGCAGAATCGCGTTCCGGAGGCTGCAGCCCTGCGCAGAGTCACGCATATATGCGTTATCTCGCGAGAAGCGAGATTTCCTGTGAACGCGCGCACACAGGCGCGCGCGTTCACAGGATCGGAAGGTAAGCGAGTGGATCTCCAGCCTTCCAGCGGCGATCGTTCGCTGGCAGGCTGGAGATGCAATTTTTTTAACCCCTAACAGGTATATTAGACGCTGTTTTGATAACAGCGTCTAATATACCTGCTACCTGGTCCTCTGGTGGTCCCTTTTGTTTGGATCGACCACCAGAGGACACAGGCAGCTCAGTAATATGTAGCACCAAACACCACTACACTACACCCCCCCCTGTCACTTATTAACCCCTTATTAACCCCTGATAACCCCTGATCACCCCATATAGACTCCCTGATCACCCCCCTGTCATTGATCACCCCCCTGTCATTGATCACCCCCTTGTAAGGCTCCATTCAGACGTCCGTATGATTTTTACGGATCCACTGATACATGGATCGGATCCGCAAAACACATACGGACGTCTGAATGGAGCCTTACAGGGGGGTGATCAATGACAGGGGGTGATCACCCCATATAGACTCCCTGATCACCCCCCTGTCATTGATCACACCCCTGTCATTGATCACACCCCTGTAAGGCTCCATTCAGACATCCGTATGTTTTTTACGGATCCACGGATACATGGATCGGATCCGCAAAACACATACAGACGTCTGAATGGAGCCTTACAGGGGGGTGATCACCCCATATAGACTCCCTGCTCACCCCCATGTCATTGATCACCCCCCTGTCATTGATCACCCCCCTGTAAGGCTGCATTCAGATGTCCGTATGTTTTTTACGGATCCACGGATACATGGATCGGATCCGCAAAACACATACGGACATCTGAATGGAGCCTTATAGGGGGGTGATCAATGACAGGGGGGTGATCACCCCATATAGACTCCCTGATCACCCCCCTGTCATTGATCACCCCCCTGTCATTGATCACCCCCTTGTAAGGCTGCATTCAGATGTCCGTATGTTTTTTTACGGATCCACGGATACATGGATCGGATCCGCAAAACACATACGGACGTCTGAATGGAGCCTTACAGGGGGGTGATCAATGACAGGGGGTGATCACCCCATATAGACTCCCTGATCACCCCCCTGTCATTGATCACACCCCTGTCATTGATCACTCCCCTGTAAGGCTCCATTTAGACATCCGTATGTTTTTTACGGATCCACGGATACATGGATCGGATCCGCAAAACACATACAGACGTCTGAATGGAGCCTTACAGGGGGGTGATCACTCCATATAGACTCCCTGCTCACCCCCATGTCATTGATCACCCCCCTGTCATTGATCACCCCCCTGTAAGGCTCCATTCAGATGTCCGTATGTTTTTTACGGATCCACGGATACATGGATCGGATCCGCAAAATACATACGGACATCCGAATGGAGCCTTATAGGGGGATGATCAATGACGGGGGGGTGATCACCCCATATAGACTCCCTGATCACCCCCCTGTCATTGATCACCCCCCTGTCATTGATCACCCCCCTGTAAGGCTCCATTCAGATGTCCGTATGTTTTTTACGGATCCACGGATACATGGATCGGATCCGCAAAACACATAAAGACATCTGAATGGAGCCTTATAGGGGGGTGATCAATGACAGTGGGGTGATCACCCCATATAGACTCCCTGATCACCCCCCTGTCATTGATCACCCCCTGTCATTGATCACCCCCCCTGTAAGGCTCCATTCAGATGTCCGTATGTTTTTTACGGATCCACGGATACATGGATCGGATCCGCAAAACACATACGGACATCTGAATGGAGCCTTATAGGGGGGTGATCACCCCATATAGACTCCCTGATCACCCCCCTGTCATTGATCACCCCCCTGTCATTGATTACCCCTTTGTCATTGATCACCCCCCTGTAAGGCTCCTTTCAGACATTTTTTTGGCCCAAGTTAGCGGAATTTTATTTTTTTTTCTTACAAAGTCTCATATTCCACTAACTTGTGTCAAAAAATAAAATCTCACATGAATTCACCATACCCCTCACGGAATCCAAATGCGTAAAAATTTTTAGACATTTATATTCCAGACTTCTTCTCACGCTTTAGGGCCCCTAGAATGCCAGGGCAGTATAAATACCCCAAATGTGACCCCATTTCGGAAAGAAGACACCCAAGGTATTCCGTGAGAGGCATATTGAGTCCATGAAAGATTGAAATTTTTGTCGAAAGTTAGCGGAAAGGGAGACTTTGTGAGAAAAAAAAAAAACTTGTGCCAAAAAAAAAAAATTTCTATGAACTCGCCATGCCCCTCATTGAATACCTTGGGGTGTCTTCTTTCCAAAATGGGGTCACATGTGGGGTATTTATACTGCCCTAGCATTTTAGGGGCCCTAAAGCGTAAGAAGAAGTCTGGGATCCAAATGTCTAAAAATGCCCTCATAAAAGGAATGTGGGCCCCTTTGCGCATCTAGGCTGCAAAAAAGTGTCACACATGTGGTATTGCCGTACTCAGGAGAAGTTGGTCAATGTGTTTTGGGGTGTCATTTTACATATACCCATGCTGGGTGAGATAAATATCTTGTCAAATGCCAACTTTGTATAAAAAATGGGAAAAGTTGTCTTTTGGCATGAGTATATGTAAAAAGACACCCCAAAACACATTGCCCAACTTCTCTGAATACGGTAATACCACATGTGTGCCACTTTTTTGCAGCCTAGGTGGGCAAAGGAGCGCACATTCCAAAGAGCACCTTTAGGATTTCACAGGTCATTTACCTACTTACCACACATTAGGGCCCCTAGAATGCCAGGGCAGTATAACTAGCCCACAAGTGACCCCATTTTGGAAAGAAGACACCCCAAGGTATTCCGTGAGGGGCATGGCGAGTTCCTAGAATTTTTTATTTTTTGTCACAAGTTAGCGGAAAATGATGATTTTTATTTTTTTCTTACAAAGTCTCATATTCCACTAACTTGTGACAAAAAATAAAAACTTCCATGAACTCACTATGCCCATCACGAAATACCTGGGGGTGTCTTCTTTCCAAAATGGGGTCACTTGTGGGGTAGTTATACTGCCCTGGCATTTTAGGGGCCCCAATGCGTGAGAAGTGGTTTGAAATCAAAATCTGTAAAAAATGGCCGGTGAAATCCGAAAGGTGCTCTTTGGAATGTGGGCCCCTTTGCCCACCTAGGCTGCAAAAAAGTGTCACACATCTGGTATCACCGTACTCAGGAGAAGTTGGGCAATGTGTTTTGGGGTGTCTTTTTACATATACCCATGCTGGGTGAGAGAAATATCTTGGCAAAAGACAACTTTTCCCATTTTTTTATACAAAGTTGACACTTCTCACGCATTCGGGCCCCTAAAATGCCAGGGCAGTATAACTACCCCACAAGTGACCCCATTTTGGAAAGAAGACACCCCCAGGTATTTCGTGATTGGCATAGTGAGTTCATGGAAGTTTAGATTTTTTTGTCACAAGTTAGTGGAATATGAGACTTTGTAAGGAAAAAAGAAAATATTAAAAATCATCATTTTCCGCTAACTTGTGACAAAAAGTAAAAAATTCTAGGAACTCGCCATGCCCCTCACGGAATACGTTGGGGTGTCTTCTTTCCAAAATGGGGTCACTTGTGGGGTAGTTATACTGCCCTGGCATTCTAGGGGCCCTAATCTGTGGTATGGTAAGTAGTTTGAAATCAAAATGTGTAAAAAATGACCTGTGAAATCCTAAAGGTGCTCTTTGGAATGTGGGCCCCGTTGCCCACCTAGGCTGCAAAAAAGTGTCACACATGTGGTATTGACGTATTCAGGAGAAGTTGGGCAATGTGTTTTGGGGTGTCATTTTACATATACCCATGCTGGGTGAGATAAATATCTTGGTCAAATGCCAACTTTGTATAAAAAAAATGGGAAAAGTTGTCTTTTGCCAAGATATTTCTCTCACCCAGCATGGGTATATGTAAAATGACACCCCAAAAAACATTGCCCAACTTCTCCTGAGTACGTCAATACCACATGTGTGACACTTTTTTGCAGCCTAGGTGGGCAAAGGGGCCCACATTCCAAAGAGCACCTTTCGGATTTCACCGGCCATTTTTTACAGATTTTGATTTCAAACTACTTTGCACGCATTTAGGCCCCTAAAATGCCAGGGCAGTATAACTACCCCCACAAGTGACCACATTTTGGAAAGAAGACACTCCAAGGTATTTCGTGATGGGCATAGTGCGTTCATGGAAGTTTTTATTTTTTGTCACAAGTTAGTGGAATATGAGACTTTGTAAGAAAAAAAAAGAAAAAAATTAAAATCATCATTTTCCGCTAACTTGTGACAAAAAATAAAAAGTTTTATGAACTCACTATGCCCCTCACGGAATACCTTAGGGTGTCTACTTTCCGAAATGGGGTCATTTGTGGAATGTTTGTACTGTCTGGCCATTGTAGAACCTCAGGAAACATGACAGGTGCTCAGAAAGTCAAAGCGGAAATTCACATTTTTGTACCATAGTTTGTAAACGCTATAACTTTTACCCAAACCATTTTCTTTTTACCCAAACATTTTTTTTTTATCAAAGACATGTAGAACAATAAATTTAGAGAAAAATGTATATATGGATGTTGTTTTTTTTGCAAAATTTTACAACTGAAAGTGAAAAATGTAATTTTTTTGCAAAAAAATCGTTACATTTCGATTAATAACAAAAAAAGTAAAAATGTCAGCAGCAATGAAATACCACCAAATGAAAGCTCTATTAGTGAGAAGAAAAGGAGGTAAAATTCATTTGGGTGGTAAGTTGCATGACCGAGCAATAAACGGTGAAAGTAGTGTAGTGCAGAAGTGTAAAAAGTGGCCTGGTCATTAAGCTAGGGGGGGCTGAAGTGGTTAAGTACCTCACGGTTGGGAGTATGTGCACTGGCCCTTTAAGAGCTTAAGATTGCATTCATTGCAAAATTTTTGGTCTATAAGAAAAAAAAAAAATCCTAAATTTTCCCTTCTATTTTTTCTGATGGAAACCGATTTTTATGCTAAGATATATGGCTCGTACATGGATCTATGTCGGCAGTTCCCAAAAGCTGATAAGGACAACTACATTCTAATGAAGCCAAATAGACAAGAAATTATAAGGTACGGTAAGTAAAGAGGTGGGAAAGTAGGATTCACACAGTTAGAAAAACAGTTAACCATTTGTTGTGAGAAACACGTTTCTCACAACAAAGTTTCTGAGAGTCAGCACTTAAAGTCATGGTTGAGGGTTAACAAAGTCTGAAGTCCACAAGAAGAAAAGGGAAGTTCCGTAAATACCTAGCCAATTGCCGCTTTTGTGATGTGAAAACAACACAACTACAAAGGTACGTGGCTATTAAAGTGCTGCTTATCTAAACTTAACATAAAAAGTTTACTGTGTGTTGCTTCCTTTGACGTAACTGGTGGAAGATGCATGAAAGTTGGTGTCCGATGTTCAAGAGTTGACTGCCCTTAGCTCTTAGTAAGGTTACATTTATGGCTGCATTTTTGGTCTGTATAGGATCCATATATCTTTTTGAGCCAAAAACTGGAGCATTTTCTTTGTACAGTGATATAAGATAACATTTTCCAAAATTTTCCCTTCTATTTTTTCTGATGGGAACCAATTTTTATGCCAAAAAGATATATGGATCGTACATGGATCTATGTTCTCAGTTCCCCAAAAGCTGGTATGGACAACTACATACTAATGAAGCCGTGGTAAAATGGACAAGAGATGATGAGGCAAGAAAAAAGGCGGATTTAGAGGATGTAGACCCAAAGTCAAGATGCTACCTCATAGGACAGAGGCCGGAGAATTTCCCTCTAGGATCCGAAATTGAGAACTGGAAGATTTTAGCTAAATGGTCGCTATTTAATATATTCCCGTTATTGGAAGCTGATTGCTGCAGTGACTCTGATCTGGAAAGAGTATTCTCTGAAGAGACAACCCCTTTAAATGTCTGATATCAGAGCTCCAATTCCATTCAGGCAGGACCCATAAAACAGGCCAACCAGGATGGGAATATGTCCTGTATATGAGTGAAAGGAATGATGGTGGGGAGAAATATAGATCAAGCACCATAAATAAGAACACTACAGATTGATTAAAAAAAAAAGGGGAATGGTGACAGAAGGTAATAAAATGACTAACTAACCTCAACATACAGCAGCCCCCCTGAAATGTTGCTGATATAAGGTATGGCCAACGTTCAGCTCACAGGCACACCCTTTCATGTAGTCTCTCCATTTTATCTACATACGTGTGTGATCAGCTCTGATCATAATATGCAAGTAGATTAGATGTGCAGAGTCTCTGGAAGATTATTGGCAGCAAACATTCCTGTGAACGCGTGTCCCTGACAATCTGTAGGTGTAAAGGAGCAGAAGATCACCCGATGAATAAGCAAAACGTTCGCTCATCAAGAGTGATCCTGTCTTTCTAGCAGGCACCTAAATGTTCTTTCTGGGCAGTAGATCGAGCTGTCTAAACAACGATCTGCTGACCAGAAACAGCTCTATGAGGCTATTGTGATCGACTCGTTCTCATACTGTGGAGGTGATCGCTGCAGTTAAATGCAGTGGTCACCTCCAATGAATGAGCAGCCGACTGTCGGGAACGAACGCTTCCTTCCCGACAATCTTCTGCTCCTCGGTGAGTCTAAATGCACCTTAAAACAATCAGAAACGAACAAAGCCAACCTGGCTATCATAAATTTTAGGTGGAGATAATCACGTCTATCGTACGTTGGGCACCACACCTTCAGTTAATCAGTAATATTGAAGGGCACATTACGAGGCAGAGCAAAGGTAAGCAACCTATGTAGAAAATATATGTTGGTGCCGTGATCTTATCTGTTTCTGACTGAGTTTATTGTCATTTTCAAGTGAGAAATCTCAACAAAGAAAGCCAAAACGAAAACTTTATTACACAAGTACCAATCAAAAACAACCTGCATAATTCTGGACAAACAGGAAGGAAACAGTGGCAGATGTCAAACCACTGGGCCAAGTGACCAGTTTGATTTAGGGCCAAACCCTAAGGGTGTTATTCCGGTGCTCCCCTTGTTTTCACCATTTAACCCCTATACAGGGATCTGGTCTTCGCTGCAACCGGACCTTTACCTCCTGGGATGGTCTCGGTACACTTGGCAGAAACTTGCAAGGAAACAGACGGTGGAACCAGGCAAGAAACAGGCACTGTTCAGACACAAACCTAGTAACAGGAACACAGAAGAGCCAACTCATCAGTAACCCGTGTGGAACTGGATACAAGGAGCATGGTGCTCACTGACAGACAAGACAAACTCAGAGACATACAGACCTAGTCAGGACCCCATGTGGGGTCTGCTAATTAGACACAAACACAGGGAAACATTAACCCTACATAGACACAGGGAACATGCAATTCACAGGGTACCGTTCACATTGTGGAAAACCACAGCCAGTACGCACCACACAAGAAACCAGCATACACAGGAATGAAAACCACAGCCATTAGGCAAGTGCACAGGCAGCCTACACGACGACACAGTGTAACATAAAACTGCACTGCAGTACGTACAAGACACAGGGAGTACACAAATTCACAGGACATGGTTCACTCTATAAGGCCGCAGCCAGCATGCAGCACCCAAGCAACCAGCATACACGGGTAATGGCCTGCAGCCAGTACACAAGAGTGCATGCAGCCAGCCTGCATGGCAACAAGTGTCACAGTGAGCCGCACTGTGACAGTACCTCCCCCTTGAAGCCACCCAATTTTCGAGGGGCAGACTCAGGAGAAAAGAAAACACGGGCTAAGCTTAAAATCAGGACCAGCTACCAGTTCAGACTCACCCAAAACTGCAGCTAGTACGCACAAACATTCCTAGTCAGCAACCAGCCCACAAGGAGATGGAGAAAGACAGCAAAACTATACCGGGGATACAAAATTTTCTGGGATAAATGTAAACCCAATACAAGTCCTTTCTCTAAAGAAAAATCATGAACAAGCCCCAAACACGGAAAGCCAGGAACATGCTATACCCTCTTACCGAATGCAACACAGAACACAAAACTGGACAGACCACATGGTCAGGATATTTCATACTCTCATGTTCTAGGGTTACTAGAACCCCTGAACATATCACAAGGGAGTAATCTCCAGTGTTCGCAGAACATACACAAACAAAGATAGCCAAAACGAAAACTTTATTAAAGAAGTACCAACCAAAAACACCTGGCAAAATCCTGGACAAACAGGTAGGAAACAGTGGCAGATGTAGAACCACTGGGCCAAGTGACCGGTTTGACTTCTGGCCAAAAGCTAAGGGCATTATCCTGGTGCTTCCCTGGTTTTCACCCTTTAACCCCTACACAGGGATCTAGTCTTTGCCGCAGCAGAGTGACCGGACCGCTTCCTCCTAAGATGGTCCTGTACACTTGGTGGAAACCTGCAAGGAAATAGACACTGGTGCATAAAACCAGCAATCCAAGCAAGTAACAAAACCAGGAACACAGGCAAAAAAACAGGAACCTAAACAAACATGCAACATAGGACTCTGTTCAAACACAGACCAAGTAAAAGGAACACAACTGAGCCACATTGTCAAGAACCCATGTGGAACTGGATACAAGGAGCATGGTGCTCACTTACAGACAGAACAAACAGACATACATGTACAGACACAGCCAGGATGCCATGCAGATATGGATACAGGCAGCGTGGTGTACACAGGAAGACAACATAGACACAAGCCTGGACCCCATGCGGAACCAAGTGCATGGCGGTCACAGAAGAACATACAAAACATGAAGACATAGTAACATGCCTGGACCTTATGCGGAACTGACCACCTGATAATCAGACACAGACACAGGGAAACATTTAACCCCACATAGACTCTGGAAACACACAATGCACAGGGTACCGTTCACACTATATAAAACTGCAGCCAGCACAGAACACACAAGCAACCAGCACACACATGAATGAGAACCGCAGCCAGTACACAGCACAGGCATGTAGCCTACACAACGACACAGTGTAACAGAAAACTGCACTGCGATACATACAAGACACAAGGAGTACACAAATTCACAGGACACGGTTCACATACTATAAGGCCGCAGCCAGCATGCAGCACTCAAACAACCAGCATACATGGGGAACTGTCAGTAGCCAGTACGCAAGAGCTCATGCAGCCAGCCTGCAATGGAAGAAGTGCCACAGTGAACCGCACTGTGACAATGAGATTATAAAAAATAATGTACTTATTTTCCAAAAAAAACTACTCTTGTCAATGTTTGCATATTGAACCCATGAACCCAGAAACAGACTACAGCTGAAACTGGTACTGATTAAGGAATATCCCATATACCTCCATTTATCAAATTCACTTGTCTTCTCCCATAATGTATGTGCCACAACAGGGGCTAGTGAGATGCTGAGCTACTTCAACCACTGCCCCTACCTACTTGCACGATCCTTCCTAGTTGATGGCCTATAACTGATTGACATTTCCCTCCTTGATAAAGTGCTGGGGCCTATATGGGAAAGTACAACAGGGACAAAAATAATAAACTAGTAACAGTTCAGCCAAAGTGAAATAGAACCAAAGCTGAAATAGACAAGTCAGGTCAGACCAGGAGAGACAAAAAAATGCACAGAATCAGGAGACACAAAACAGTAACTAAATCACACCAAAGTCAATACCAAGAGAGACAGACAGGACAAAATGAGAGAACAACAACCCAATACAATACCAAGCCAGGGGTCGATACTAGATAGTCATGTCAGGGTCAAAATCATTAGGCAAAGGGTCAGGGTCAGAATCGAAAGCAAAGGTCCAAAGTGTGGATTTCCAGAGATAAAGCAATAATAGGCAACAGTGGCTAGCATTTAAAATAGGCCGCACTACCGGTCATGTGACCCTTGACGTCACTACGCCAGATGTGCCGGAATGACCACCTCCTGCTTGCAGAAGCTGGCCTTGTTGCCCCAGCAACCGAACGTTGATGGTGCTGCCAGTGAAGGTGCGTGTGTCGGCCCTGGTGTAACAATATGCAGATGAACACTATTGTAAAGCTAGACTCCTATTAAATTGTGATAATTGAAGAGAACCTATCACCAGGAACATCTCTCTTTAGAGTGAGAATGTACTCCAGTCAATAACTATCCACTAAATAGATGAAACATTTTAGACTGGTGGCCACTGGTCTGACCACTTCACCATGGATAACTAGAAAGGTGCCACACTTGTTCCTCTTCACGGTCACATCTGTGAATTACTGTGTGGGGGCAGTGTGGGGGAAATTACTAATCTATATGGGGCGTTGCTATTGGGGAAGCACTGTAGGGGCAATTGTATTATTTTTGGGGACACTATACAGGGATTATTACCTGGAGCACAATATAGAGTGTTATTATCACTGGGGACACTCTAGGGGACATTATAGCTGCTGTGTACACTATAGTGACATTTGGGGTAATTTATCAAACTGGTGTAAAGTAGAACGGGCTTAGTCGACCATAGCAGCCAATCAGATTCCACTTTTCATATTTGACAGCTCTTTTGGAAATCCAGTTCTACTTTACACCAGTTTGATAAATGACCCCAATTATGTCTATTAGGGTCACTATTTTGTCAGCAGTATAGTACCTGGGACATTGGGGAGCACAACGGGCACAGTATTGGGAGTGGCAGCAGGATGACACTGTGGGGACACCAGGATGAGGAGGTTGATGGAAAAATTGAGAAATCTAATGTGTCTGTTTTACAATCTCTGTAGAGACGAGATGCGGCTGAAAGAATCTGCCATGGCGGTCTGGGTCAAATGGAGGAGAAGACGAAAGAGAAGGTCTACATGACAGGAGATGTCACTAGATGTAAGAGGCATGTGGTGCTGTATTCTCCTCCATGTCTTTTTTATTATAATTATATGTATTTTAAATTTGGCGACCAAATTATTCAGTTTAGGACCGAATTTGGGGTAATTTTTTTAGTCTGAAGATGTCATATAGCCTAGGAAGAGACTGTGGCGCTCACGAAGCACTGCGGCCTCTTCATACTAAAAAAACTAAACTAAAATGGAGGGGACAAAGTTGGGTAGACAGCCCCGGGCCTATTATGCACTTAATCTGCCCCTGGTTAGGAATGCCAGCTGCCCTCCATACAACTCTATCAGGGGTTTATTAGATGGAGACTCCTTTTAAGATTTCAATATGATTTCCTGTTGAAAACAAGCTAGCCTTCATAATGTCACCCTCTGAAGTTGCCCTCTGAAATCAATTTCAAACATATCATTACTAGGAGCCTAAACATCCTATGGTATGTTTTTCAGTCTCTGATATCGAAGATTGGATCCATATACAGTGCATTAGAGTTGGATTACCTCTTTCTCCTTACCTTGAACTCCTGCAAACTTACCAGTCATTTATAAATTGAACCAATATACCGTAAGTTTTAAAAAAATTATTATTCAATGATGATCCACGTCTCAAAATATATTTACAGTAAAGCCTAGCACACATCTTCAACACACACTTCCATTTTCAAAGTTAGCAGTGCTGTTATGTCAGTAATTGTAGAAGACTGGACAGACAGAATGGGGTCTTGAAACCAAAAATATAAGGACATACCGTCTGAGAGTGGTAGCAATTATGTAATAGCTATACTTGGAATAAATGGTGAAGGTAGAGGTAGGGTTCCACATTTTGAAGACTTTATTTCACCAATATTCTGCATGGTCCAAATGAGTCTCAAGGAATGAATTAAGTATGAATACTAAACTTTATTTTCTCTAGCTCTGCTTTCCCTTCTTTTGCTCTGTCTGACTAGATCCCCCAACGATCAGTTTTGGATCCATCATGTCTGTTCATGATCCCAATTGGCAAGTTGTTTTTTCTTACCATCTTTACATTGATGACACCCAACTACAGTCAGGTCCATAAATATTGGGACATTGACACAATTCTAACATTTTTTGCTCTATACACCACCACAATGGATTTGAAATGAAACAAACAAGATGTGCTTTAACTGCAGACTGTCAGCTTTAATTTGAGGGTATTTACATCCAAATCAGGAGAACGGTGTAGGAATTACAACAGTCTGCATATGTGCCCCCCACTTGTTAAGGGACCAAAAGTAATGGGACAATTGGCTTCTCAGCTGTTCCATGGCCAGGTGTGTGTTATTCCCTCATTATCCCAATTACAATGAGCAGATTAAAGGTCCAGAGTTCATTTCAAGTGTGCTATTTGCATTTGGAATCTGTTTCTGTCAACTCTCAAGATGAGATCCAAAGAGCTGTCACCATCAGTGAAGCAAGCCATCATTAGGCTGAAAAAAAAAAAAAAAACATCAGAGAGATAGCAAAAACATTAGGCGTGGCAAAAACAACTGTTTGGAACATTCTTAAAAAGCTCAGCAACACCAAAAGACCCGGAAGACCACGGAAAACAACTGGGGTGGATGACCGAAGAATTCTTTCCCTGGTGAAGAAAACACCCTACACAGCAGTTGGCCAGATGAAGAACACTCTCCAAGAGGTAGGTGTATGTGTGTCAAAGTCAACAATCAAGAGAAAACTTCATCAGAGTGAATACAGAGGGTTCACCACAAGATGTAAACAATTGGTGAGCCTCAAAAACAGGAAGGCCAGATTAGAGTTTGCCAAACGACATCTAAAAATGCCTTCACAGTTCTGGAACAACATCCTATGGACAGATGAGACCAAGATTAACTTGTACCAGAGTGATGGGAAAAGAAGAGTATGGAGAAGGAAAGGAACTGCTCATGATCCTAAGTATACCACCTCATCAGTGAATCATGGTGGTGGTAGTGTCATGGCGTGGGCATGTATGGCTGCCAATGGAACTGGTTCTCTTGTATTTATTGATGATGTGACTGCTGACAAAAGCAGCAGGATGAATTCTGAAGTGTTTCGGGCAATATTATCTGCTCATATTCAGCCAAATGCTTCAGAACTTATTGGATGGCGCTTCACAGTGCAGATAGACAATGACCCAAAGCATACTGCAAAGGCAGCCAAACAGTTTTTTAAGGGAAATAAGTGGAATGTTATGCAATGGCCAAGTCAATCACCTGACTTGAATCTGATTGAGCATGCATTTCACTTGCTGAAGACAAAACTGAAGGGAAAATGCCCCAAGAACAAGCAGGAACTGAAGACAGTTGCAGTAGAGGCCTGGCAGAGCATCACCAGGGATGAAACCCAGCGTCTGGTGATGTCTATGCGTTCCAGACTTTAGGCTGTAATTGACTGCAAAGGATTTGCAACCAAGTATTAAAAAGTGAAAGTTTGATTTATGATTATTATTCTGTCCCATTACTTTTGGTCCCTTAACAAATGGGAGGCATATATGCAAACGGTTGTAATTCCTACACCGTTCACCTGATTTGGATGTAAATACCCTCAAATTAAAGCTGACAGTGTGCAGTTAAAGCACATCTTGTTCGTTTCATTTCAAATCCATTGTGGTGGTGTATAGAGCCAAAAATGTTAGAATTGTGTCGATGTCCCAATATTTATGGACCTGACTGTATATCTAGAATGCCTAGAACATTTCTCTAGTTCTCTTAAAAGCACTAGTGGCAGGCAACTTTCTCTACTTCATGTGGTGGAGCTCTATTCAAACTCCTACTGCAAATAAGGAGGGCATTATAGGTCTTCATTCTAAAAATCAGTGGAGGAATCCCTAAACTGTATTCTTTGGCATTGGAGGGAAAAACCCATTAGAGTATAGCCACTTGTAGTGAGTTTGCTGGGATTTTCCACAGAGAAAAAAGTGTATCTGGTTGAAATTTGTGGTTCTAATTTTTCTATCATCTTCTTTGCAGTACCCTATCATCTTTTCTATCATCTTCTTCATAGTATCCTACCTTGGCACGGGACCCAATGACTTTTAACTGGCAGAATGATGGCATTTATGTTGGATTCAATGTATCCCATTAGAATGAAAGGGATCCATAGGGCATCAACAGTGTCCGGCACATGCCAGACCCACCAATTGTGGTATTCTGTTGTGGAATTTGGCCACCTATCCTAACCCTTTTCTTGTAGAAATATATGCATAACTCACCTACTAGTCTACAAAGCTCCCTGTGATGCTGCAATATCATACTTCACACTCATCTCTATCTTTCAACCAACCAAAAACCTTAGACTCTTCCTTATTTTTTTCTCTCATTATGGACTTCTTCCATGCTGCACCACTTCTACGGAATTCACTGCCCAAGAAGCTTAGAATTACTCCAAACATTTATAGCGTCCTTCAGGTTCAATAAAAAAAAATCACATTACCTGGGGAACAAATAGAACACTTACCTAGTACATCCTTTTTAATGTTTTAGCTGTAGATCATTAATTCCCAAGCTCCTCTTCTGCCATCCTAGAAGGTCACACACTGCTTCTCAGACTATCTGATGCTCTGCAGTCCAAGGGTATTGATAACGGTGCACAACCACATTTGTCAGAGCCACCACCTGGTCAGCAACATATGCTGGCAGGGCTCAAAGCCTCTCTGCAGATCTACTCCAGTTCTCCGCAACACTTCAGCCCCATGCTCAATTATTTAACATACGAGAGGCTCTGTGTGCAACATATAATGGTGGCTCACTATGAAGACTATGAGGCAAAGCAAATCCTCTTCTTATACTGGCACCACATAGTCACAGATCACTGCAACACAATGAGCCTGTGTCCATACATATGACCAGGGGCCATCAGCAGTCAATGGTACACATCATTTACAGTGCATACAGTTTTGCAATTACTCTACTCTAATGCATTGGTATATTTGTACACTCCCTGGTAGTCTAGTGCAGTAAAGAAGTTGCTCCAAGTGTTTTATCTCTGGAGAACCCACTAGGAATCCTAAGCAACTGTCCATCTGTCACCACTTCAAAGCAGCCCAGGATCCATGGCCCGTACAGAACTTGACCTAGTCTCAAACATCCCTAGTCCACTGTATGCAAATCATCTCTTAGTAAGCTCTTCTTCTAATGCTACCAGATGTAAGGCAGCTATCCTAAAAGTCAATGTTCAACCTTTTAAAATGCTTTGAGAAATGACTTGGATAATAAGCCAACATTTCATTTGCAGACAGCTGTTTCATGGTGATTGCCCCTCATCAGTGCACACCAGAGGGTACTGGCTTAACTGGGTTAGAGGCCTAGGTCAGGATTTGGGTAACACAATATCTTCTTATGGAGTGCGCCTTAGTTGGTATGAGGAGTCTTATGGGCCAGGCAATGCTCCTCTGGAACTCTGGGAGGAAGGTATACATATGAGTTCTTAGCAAGTGTTAGAACTCATTTGCATACTTTATTCCCAGAATTCCAGAGGAGCATGTATGGACTATAAGTCTCCTCACACCATTAAGGCGTTCTCCATAAGGAGATATTGTAACCACTCAGCAACATCCTCAACTTGCTACCCCTGTTCCATTGCTCTTAGCTTTATATTAATATTGGGTCAATTACTGGCTGGATGACAATTTCATTAATATATTTAAATTCCCAATGGGGCTAGTTGCATGGACCAAATTTAATATCAGTACACTTATAGGCAAGGATCTCTCTCCTATAGAGTGTAAGCTCTTAAGGACAGGGACCTATCTCCTGTAGAGTGTAAGCTCTTATGGGCAGGGACCTCTCTCCCATAGAGTGTAAGCTCTTAAGGGCAGGGACCTTTCTCCCGTAGAGTGTAAGCTCTTAAGGGCAGGGACCTTTCTTCTGAGAGTGTAAGCTCTTAAGGGTAGGGACCTCTCTCCCATAGAGTGTAAGCTCTTAAGGGCAGGGACCTTTCTCCTGAGAGTGTAAGCTTTTATGGGCGGGGACCTCTCTCCTGTAGAGTGTAAGCTCTTATGGGCGGGGACCTCTCTCCTGTAGAGTGTGAGCTCTTATGGACAGGAACCTCTCCTCCTGTAGAGTGTAAGCTCTTATGGACAGGGATCTCTCCTCCTGTAGAGTGTAAGCTTTTACGGGCAGGGATCTCTCTCCTATAGAGTGTAAGCTCTTATGGACAGGGACCTCTCCTCCTGTAGAGTGTAAGCTTTTACGGGCAGGGATCTCTCTCCTGTAGAGTGTAAGCTCTTATGGACTGTGACCTTTCTCCTGAGAGTGTAAGCTTTTATGGGCGGGGACCTCTCTCCTGTAGAGTGTGAGCTCTTATGGACAGGGACCTCTCCTCCTGTAGAGTGTAAGCTCTTATGGACAGGGATCTCTCCTCCTGTAGAGTGTAAGCTTTTACGGGCAGGGATCTCTCTCCTATAGAGTGTAAGCTCTTATGGACAGGGACCTCTCCTCCTGTAGAGTGTAAGCTCTTATGGGCAGAGACTTCTCTCCTGTAGAGTGTAAGCTCTTATGGGCAGGGCCCTCTCTCCTGTAGAGTGTGAGCTCTTATGGACAGAGACCTCTCTCCTGTAGAGTGTGATCTCTTAAGGGCGGGGACCTTTCTCCTGAGAGTGTAAGCTCTTATAGGAATGAACCTCTCTCCTATAGGGTGTAAGCTCTTATGGACATGGATTTCTCTCCTGTAGAGTGTAAGCTTTTATGGGCAAGAACTTCTCTCCTGTAGAATGGGCACTACTGTACATGCAGGGACCTATGTCCCTCCATTTCACTGCTTATTTATTTGTCTAATTACCAATGAAATGTTTGTGAGTCCATTAAATAACAGTTTTTCAAATAGCAATGTAAATTATCTTCAATTTGATTTAAACCTTACCAATCAGGGGCGTAACTATCGCGGTTACAGAGGGTGCGACATGACCGGGCCCGGCAGGGGGAGGGGGCCCGCTGCACTCACATGTAATGGGAGCGCTCTGACGGGGTCCGGCAGATCGCTCTTTAAACATGCACCCCGGGTGCAGAGGCAAGGAAGGTAAGGGGTGCAGAGGCAAAGGGGGGTGCAGAGGCAAAGGGGGGTGCTTCGCACTCACCCGGTAGTTATTGTCACTGCCGGACTGTTCTCTCCAGAGTGAAGCAGGGAGCTCTCTCCGCTCCCTGCTTCACTTTTCTTCTGATCTCCGCTGCTCTCTCCCTGCAGGCTGCACATGGTGCTGCTGGCTGTGGGAGGAGCGCTGAAAAGCCCAGGAATCCACCTCCAGCACAGCCAGCAACGCGATGTGAGGGTGTGGGAGGGAGTCATCAGGGAAAAAGTATGTGTTTTTTTTTTGTTTTTTTTTTCCAATAAGTCTACATTCACACATCCGCAATGTGTTTTGCGGAAACACGGAGTCACGGATCCGCAAAACACGGAAAGCGGCAATGTGCGGACCGCACATTGCCGACATAATAGACTATGCCTGTTCTTGTCCGCAATTGCGGACAAGAATAGGACATGTTCTATTTTTTTGCGGAAACGGAAGCACGGATGCGGAAGTGCGGATCCGCAAATGTGGATGCGGACAGCACATTCCGTCCCCATAGAGAATGAATGGGTCCGCACCCTTTCCGCAAAATTGCGGAAAGGATGCGGACACATTTTGCGGACGTGTGAATGGAGCCTAAAGCTGCAGACTGGAGGCAAAGGGGGGGGGGCACAACTGGAGTGAGGGGACATCTTTACTGAGGGGGCACCAAATCTGGAATAACTACTGTGAGGGGGCACATATGTGGGCATAACTACTGTGAGGGGCACATATCTGGACATAACAACTGTGAGGGGCACATATCTGGGCACAACTACTGTGAGGGGGCACATATCTGGGCATAACTACTGTGAGGGGGCAAATATGTGGGCACAACTACTGTAAGGGGGCACATATCTGGACTTAACTACTGTGAGGGGGCAATTATGTGGGCATAACTACTGTCAGGGGGCACATATCTGGGCATTACTACTGTGAGGGGGCACATATCTTGTATAACTACTGTGAGGGGGCACATATCTAGGCATTACTACTGTGAGGGGGCACATATCTTGTATAACTACTGTGAGGGGACACAAGGAGGACATAACTTTTGTGAAGGGGCCACAAGGTGGGCTTAAGTACTGTGAGGGGCCACAGTGTGGGCATTAGTACTGTGTGGTAGCACTTAGGAGAAATGTCCTAGATTACCCTGCTATACATTGGCATGGCTCAATCTTACAGGACCAACACAGCGCCCCCTGATCGTGATTTCACAGGGGCAGTCGCCATTCCTTCCTTATGTGATTATTCTTTTTTTCTCCATCACCACAGGGACCTTGTTTTGGATACAATGGACATCACGTCAATGCCAGCGACACCCTGGATGAGGTAGGACCAGATTTTATTAGTTAGGGCTGGGTGAGTGTAGCCATTTGCTAGCAGTTAAAGATTTGCTCTGTATGTTGTCCCAGGAGAGCTTTAGTAGCTGATTAATCAGGAATATTTCATAATTACCTTTCTCTTGGCCTTGGGAATTTGTTAACGTCCTATATGACGCATTTATCTCTGAAGCTGTAAAACAGCTTGCTTTACAGCTTTAGATAACTTTATTGTTCGACTGGACTCCTGGTTACTTGTGTCAAAGATCAATTCAATATAGAGGCTTGCTCCTGACAGTCCCAGGCATTTCACTCCGGAAGCATTTGATGGGAGTTAGGCTCTCTTGGAAACTTATTTATTAATATTGAACTTTATGAGACGGAGATGAAGATAGATGGGAAATCAGTTCTATTTATTGTACTTGGTGTCGGTCTTCTGGTGGCTGGTAAGTGATGAATGGTACTTTTATGTTCATCTTGTATTTTATGCAATTATGTGCCAAGCATTCACATATGGTAGTACATGGAGGTGGTATCAATGTAAGAAGAAAGAATCTTGATGGTCAGCCATATATTACATATCATGATGGGAGGACATCAGCCACTTCTATCGAAGAGAGTCAGTAGCATATCATGCACCTTCATGGAAGAAGGTCAGCCATTTCTCATGTGTCATCATGCACTAGAATCATCCACTTCTCATGTGTTTTCATGGAAAAGAGTTAGCTACTGTAGGTATCTTGCACCCTCATAGAATTGGTTCAGCAACTTCTCATGCATTACTGAGCACTAGGGTCACCCACTTGCCTTATATTTGCAAATAAAATGGTTCACCACATCTCATATACCATCTTAGATGAGGGACAGCCATGCCTTATGTCTCCTCATGCAGCAAGGTCTGCCAGTTCTATTTATTTATAAAGGAGAGTCAGCCGTATAACGTTTCCCATTATCGGGGAAGGTCGGCCATCAGACACTTATCATCTACAATTAGTCATGTAAGTATCAGGTATGAACATAAAAGAAGGGCAGTTAGATGAAGAGAAAGCCAACTATGAAGAGTTCATGACGACTGGAATTCTCACCATGAAACCAGCACCTGGTCTGGAATAAAGTTAAACCACTGCATTCTCCACTCATATGTCTCTTCTTTCTGTACGCACATATACATGCATATTGGAAGGGGACTTTGCATTAGGATTGTCCACACTTGTCCATATATTGCAAGTGGACTTTGCTTTGGGATTGTCTACGTTTGCCCTTATGTTAGAAGGGGCTTTACTTTAGGATTGTCCATATATTGGAAGGTATTTTGCTTTAGGATTGTCCTACTTGTACATATTTTGGAAGGTGTTTTACATTAGAATTGTCCATATATTGCTTAACTTTAGGTTTGTCCACACATGTCCATATTTTGAAAGGTGCTTTACTTTAGGATTGTCCACATATTGGAAGTTCCTTTACATTAGGATTGTCCATATATTGGAAGGTGTTTTACTTTAGGATTGTTTATATATTGGAAGCTGCTTTACTTTAGGAGTGTACACACTTGTCCATACAGTATATTAGAAGAGATTTTGCTGTAGGATTGTCTTCATTTGCCAATATATTGGAAGGGGCTTTACTTTAGAATTGTCCACTGGTCCAAATATTGGAAGGGAACTTTGCTTTAGGATTGTCCCACTTGTCCATATATTGGAAGCGACTTTGCTTTTGGTTTTTCCAAATTTCTCCATATATTGGCAGGAACTTTGATTTAGGATTGTCCCACTTGTCCATAAATTAGAAGGGACGTTGTTTTTATTTTTTCCAAATTTCTCCATATATTGGAAGGGACTTTGTTTTAGGAATGTCTACACCTGTCCATATATTTGAAAAGACCTTTCTTTAGGATTCTCCATTTATCGGAAGCGACTTTGCTTTAGGATTGTCCACATTAGTCTATATATATTGGAAGGTAACTTGCTTTAGGATTGCCACATTTGTGAAGTCGGGCCCCTCCAGCAATGAATGAATATCTATCATTTACATGAGTAATTTTACTGCCTGTTTAGTAAACTGTAATATTAACTGTATCAAGATGTGATTAATGAGCTGTAATCAAATAGATATATTTTACAGCCCTCTTACCACACAACTATCACAGATCTTTGCTTCCTTGTTAGAAAAGAACATTTGATTATCTAATGACATATATGCATTGCAAAACTAATGGCTTTAATGAGAATCATTGATAAGAAGGGGCTGACATCACCCACTAAATATGAAATAAGTAGCTAGGGGTATAGAAAAAAGTCTTCCCATTGTAGTTGGGGTTCCCTCACTATCCCAAACTAAAAGAACCATCTCCATATCCCACCAAGCCATTGTAGGTTTATCAAGGTTTGAGGTTAGTAAATGTAGGTTATGTCATAGTGATTTATCAACGTCATTCATTGAAACAGTTTTCCCAATGGGAGAATCAGTTCTCAGTAGGATCTGTAATCCATTATCTAATGTCTCTTCTACATCTGCCCAATTGCCTTTAACATTAGTGGTGGGCCTCCACAGTTTCTGGGCTATGTAGCAGCTGCTTTGCACCCTACCATGGTAGCTACACCCATGTAGGCACATGTTATCCAGATGGGACCACCCCTTAAGCAGCTTTTTTGTCATATGCCAATAGTTGACAGAAGATCGGAAAACATGGTGGCACGACACTTTAACCCACTTGTATCCATGTCGAGCTATGAGAAACTCATAGCTAGAACAAATGATAGGCTTATATCCACCTCCTCTGGGGTACTTGGCCAAGAATCCGGGGCTATTCCCCAGATGCCTGGTGCTATCAAACTTCCTACCTACTAGAGAGATAATAAAGGGACATCCCATGTAAAACATGGTCAGGATGTCCTACGTGTAATATTGATATTCCTCGCTCTGTCCCATGTTTTCTTCCATTCATTGGATCTGTAATCCATTATCTATTGTCTCTTCTACTTCTGCCCAAGTGCCTTTAACATTAATGGTTAGCCTCCAAAGTTGCTGGGCTAGGTAACAGCTTCTTTGCACCCTACCATGGTAGCTACAGCCATGTAGGCACGGTTTGTAAGACGGGACCACCTCTAAAGCAGGCTTTTTGTCATATGCCAATAGTTGACAGATCTATGTGTGCCTTAGCGTACTGAGTGCGAAAGTTTTTGTAGATTAACAGTTTGGACATTGACAACTGGGAGCGGTCATGTAATATGTCTGTGAAGGTTCTCATTTATCCAGGTCATGGTATATCTGTAAAGAATAAATCAAGGCAATAAATCCAGTTGCCTTGATTTATTCTTTACAGATAGGTCATGTAATATGTTTGCACTGCCATTTGGCAAGGTCTGGAGTGGACATTTTTTGCACCCAGTATGCACAGTCATTTTTATAAGTGCTTAGTATATACAGTATTAATTATTATTAAGTGATTGTGTTGAAACCATTCACCCTGGAACTAGCATTATGCACTAGTAGAGGTCCTACATGCCGGGGGAACTCCCTGCTTGCATTTGAGGTTCAAGCATACAATCTGAGCATGTGCACTACCGCACCATTCATTCTCCATACTTATCTACATTGTAGTTGGTAAATTCAGGACATGTAAGCTCAGCCCTAAGAATGCCACAAATCCACCCAGGACCACAAACTAATGAAGGGGCTTACATAAGCTCTACCCATTTTTTGCCCAGGGCAGCCAAATTTGAAAATTTGGGGGAGTCCCTGCAAATCCTGGACTGTTGGCTACTATGCAATTACTAGGAAATAGCCAGAGGTAATTGATTGGATTATCAATGGGGGAGGGGGTTTCATTACGGGTATGAACATGCAGTACTTACACCAGGGGTGTTGCCAGGTCAAAACATTCGAGGCATGAGCCCCAGTTGTTTCGTCCAGGGCCCCGATTGTTATGGCAGCTGCAGCGCACAGTGTGATACATTAATACTTTGCAGAGAGAAGGAGACAAGCAGTGCTCCTCCTTCTCTTGTGCATACCTACGCTGATTGGTGGAGGAGCAGTCAGCAGAAGTTATGATCGAACACCAAAGTATTCGGGTGTTCAGCCCAAACACATTGCTATATTTGTGAGTTCGGCCGAGCACCTGAGTATAATAAAAGTCAATGGGAGACAACCAGGCACCCCCTGCTCTGAAGAGAAGAGGGGGTCTGGTTCATAAAAAAAGGTTAGAAATTGATGGAAATCCCATCAAAATGGTTTGGCAACAGCATTAAGAGGATGGCTGGATGCATCTTAGACTCCTATTATGTATGACATACAATGGACAACCACACAAAGGCTATATGCCAAAAGCCAGGTATGTGAAAGCCAAGAATCTATCCATGAGACAGATGACAGTCAGCATACCTTACAATGGCAGCCTTGTGCACTATGAGATTTTCCAAACCAGTTCTCATCTGACTGAGAACCAGTAAGCCTCAAAGTTATTTTGCATCTGTTGGATGGCTTGGGTGGACCTGCACACCTAGATCAATATCATTAGGGCGACAAAAAGTTTTCTGATTGTCCTAACATAATATTCAATAACCTTTCTACACAGTTTTGTCATGTATAAACTCATTTGCATAAACATGGACATATGGAAACGACATGTAAATGAGCAGAATCTGCCTTGTTTTTCAGCTGTCATAAGACTATGAAAAACAATAGATGGCGCTACCTACTTATGAACAGCGCCCTCTATTGGTTTCACAGTCTTATGACAAGACAAATATTCTTGTCAGAAGACTATGAAACCAATAGAGGGCGCTGTTCATAATTGAGTAGCGCAATCTATTGGTTTCATAGTCTTCTGACAAGAATATTAGACTGAGTCTTATGACAAGCCTATTAGTGTAGCCTTTTGCATGGAAAATTCGCAATTAGAATATTCGTGATCTACACTGGGAAAGCTGGGTAATAACTCAGTGATAAAATCTGACACTGGGAAAGCTGGGTAATAACTCCCCATCTACACTGAGTTATTACCCAGCTTTTCCAGTATCAGATATTATCACTGACTTGCTATATAATTATTACATAATATTTTCTATATTACTATATATTAGTTTTTTAGAATATTACAAATATTCTAAAAAAAGAATCTAGAGGAATATAGCGAATATGATCTCAGCGAATAGTCTTGTCATAACACTATGCAACTAATATAGGGCGCTGTTCATGAGTTATGATTCATGACTCATGAATCATGACTCATGAACAGCGCCCTCTATTAGTTGCATAGTGTTATGACAAGATTATTCGCTGTTGTGAGAGAATAGTCTTGTCATAACACTATGCAACTAATAGAGGGTGCTGTTCATGAGAGATTCTGCTCATTTGCATGTCTTTCCCATATACCCATGTTTATTCAAATTAGTTTTTACATGACAAAACTGTATAGAAAGGTTATTGAATATTATGTTAGGACAATCGGAAAACTTTTTGTCGCCCTAATGATATTGATCTAGGTGTGCAGGTCCACCCAAGCCATCCAACACATGCAAAATAGCTTTGAGGTTTACTGGCTCTCAGTCAGATGAGAGCTGGTTTGGAATATCTGGACGACCTACCGACCGACCTACCGACCTACCGACCTACCTACCTTTTGGCATATAGCTTTTGTGTGTCTATTGTATGTCATACATAATAGGAGTCTAAGATGCATCCATCTATCCTCTTAATGCTGTTGCCAAACCATTTTTATGCGGTTTCTATCAATTTCTAACATTATGTTATGAACTATACACCCTCTTCTCTTCCGAGCGGGGGGTGCCTGGGGTTCTCCCATTGACTTCCATTGTATTCGAGCACCCGAATTATTAGGCCGAGCACTCGGATCTGTCGAGCATAGCGATGCTCAAGCCGAACAGCAGTTCAGCCAAGCATGCTCGCTCATCACTAGTCAGCAGGCTTCTCTTATTGCTCCTGCTCCACCAATCAGAGCTGGTTGGCTCTGTCACACCATGAGAAAAGCAAAAAACAGCTCTACAGCTGTGTTCTTGAAAATGTGGTGGTTGGGACGTGAGGGTATGGAGTGGGTGAGGGCACCGGCATCAAGACGGCTACTGCACATTCCAAGGAGAAGGTTGTGGACACAATGCAGGCTACACTCACTTTATTTTGGAAAGGTGGGGAGAATGATTCCTACAGGCAAATGTCATTCACTCCACCTTCCCTCCATACTAGATTGAAATTATCTTAGAATTACAGTATTGGGGACCAAAAAGCAGACTTACATGATATTTCTACTAGGTCTAATAAATATATACAGTAATGTAAAGCTGATTTGTGGTCCCCGATAATTCCAAGATCACTCCAATAAGTTATGGAAGGGGCCTGGAGTAATTGACTCTGCCTGTGACACCCTTTATCTACAAGCATACCCCCAAATAAATATCCACCAGAAAGCCTTTAGATCAGGCATGCTCAACCTACAGCCCTCCAGCTGTTGCAAAACTGCAACTCCCATCATTCCCTGACAGCCTACAGCTATCATCCTACAGCAGGACATCGCGGGAGTTGTAGTTTTACAACAGCTGGAGGGCCGCCGGTTAAGCATCCCTGCTCTAGATTAAACACTCCATCTAAGACCCCAAATGACAGCCAACAGATGCTAGCCATTAACCCCTTAAAAGCTATATGACGGGACTGTACATCATAAGCGTTACGGGGTTGTATGTGAACATATTTGTCCGGTTAAACAGAGGGAGGGGGCTCCCTCTGCCCCCCCATCAGTGCCCTGTGATGTGACTGTGGGCACATATCACTCAAGCCTTAATTAGCAATTTTATAAAATAAATGTCTTATTTATAATGCACGGTGAATGCCAGAAAGGGTCACATCCCATCTGTCCCCACCAAAAACACAGAAAAAGTGATCAAAAAGTTGCAGGTAACCCAGAATGAAAACAAATCATAACACAAAAAATAAGCCCCATACAGCTCCATCAACAGAAAAAATACAAACATTTTGAATCTCAGAATATAATAACACAAAAACAGATAATAAAAAAAAGAAGAACCATGTACAAAGGTTGGAAGTGTGGTAGTGTCATGGATCAGTCACTGGATTTATTTAATTGTTGCACACCAAAAACCAATGCACTAGTATGTATGTGTATGGGGAGTTGAAAGAGACCGCTATCCTTAGGCCTCATGCACACAATCGTTGTTTGGGTCCACATCCCAGCCGCCATTTTTGCGGCTCGGATGCGAACCCATTCACTTCAATGGGGCCGCAAAAGATGCGGACAGCACTCCGTGTGCTGTCCGCATCCGTTGCACCGTTCCGTGGCACCGTTCCGTGGCCCCGCAAAAAAAATATAGCATGTCCTATTCTTGTCCGTTTTGCGGACAAGAATAGGCATGTCTACAATGGGCCGCCCGTTCCGCCAAAAAAACAGCACGGTCGTGTGCATGTAGCCTTACGCTGGATTCACATCGACTTTCATTTTTTGTTCTTCTGATCCATCGGAAGTACAGAAAAAAAAACAGATCCTATGCATCCATTATGAACATTGTGCATCTTTTTTTAGCCATTTTCATTAGAGATTTTTTTTCTCATGGGAGCATGTCCTTTCTACTGCATCTGGTGGCAGTTGAAGGATGGCACTGAGCATGTGTGTCCATCTTAGTAAGCAGAAAAGACGAATCAGAAAAAGGGAATGGAACTTAAAGAGGTCCTGTCACCACTCTAGACATATTTTTTCATAGCTACTTGCAGTCCTCATATAATACCAATTATTTTCTTATACCTGTATGTTGGGCTGTTCCTTAATTATTCATAACATAAATTCAAGAAGATGTCGGCAATGCATTCATAAATTCCTAGTAGGAATAATATAGAATTGTCACAACATAAGAACAGATGATCCAGAATTGTAATTCCATGGGGCATGCATGTCAGGAGAGGGGACAGGCCCTGTTTAAAAGACAAAAAGGTGGTTAAATAAAAGTCTAAAAAATTATACATTCATAAATGTAAAAAATAGACTAAAGTATGTAAAAAATAGCTTATTAATAATGAGAAAAGTCACAAAACAGTAAAAAGAAAAATATATCCATTAATTTGTTATCCTCAAAAAAAGGGATATTCCCATTGCTATGATATGACCTCTAGCATTAACAGTGGAGGTCCAACATCTGGAACCCCCACAGATCCTGAGGATAAAGCGACCACAGTGATGCTTTCGTTCGCCATTGCCTTCTCTGTTTTTCACTGCACAATGGCAGGCTAGGCCACTGACTGCGGTAGCAAACCCCCTTTGAAGTCAGTGGGTCTATGAAAAGTTATCTTCACAACCAATAACCAGAAGCATCTCTATTGAGGAAAAGCTTAGAATAGAAAAACATGGCTGCCTTGTTCACAAAACTGTGACAAACCCATCCACAGTTTGGTTGTGGTGTTGCCACTTATTCTCATTCACTTCCATGAGGCTGAGATTCCATGTTAGACTCAGCCAATGGACAGGTGTGGCATCATTTATTGAGGTAAGCCAATCTGTTTATAGCTAAGGAGCTTTTTCACGATCTCTTCGCCATCTCCACCTCCATATTCTTCTCCTTCTTTTCTGGTTTCTCCTGCCATACAAAAGCCTGCCACTTCAGACTTCTATTAGGGACTTCTGAGGTAATAAATTACGAGGGTGTCCAATTCAAAGCATTTTAATCCAAGTTGAGATATGGTACAAAAAGATTATTTTGCTCTGGAGGACTTGGAAACTCCAGGTATTACACAGACATCTCATTGATATCAAGGGAACCGTGCAATGTTTCTCTTCCCTAGTGATGGCACCATAGAAAAATTGAATACTTGCTGTCAAGTTTCCAACAGATTATAGTTGATCAATGGCGATATGCCAAAACCTTCAAATACGGAGGTTCTTGAATATGGCCTTACCAAGTCAGATTGTCCATTAGGAAGATTTTCTCAGAAAGCAAAAACTGACCCTACCAAAGCTAACTTGACTTGTGCCTCCAGTATTCCACAAGACTGACAGACTATCAGGCTGTGTTCTGCTTTTTAGCAAAGTCAATAACAGAGTGTTTAAGAGGGTGGATAACTTAGCTTATATTTCATATTTGACTTTATTCTGTATTTGGTAATAGGTAAATAAATGTACAAATTTTTGAAGCACTAAGTTTTTTTGTTTTTTTTTATTAGTGGCCGAATGGAGTCGCCATCGATGGTTGGGCCAAAAACCAGAGCAATCAGACTTTACTGATAAGATCAAGAAGAAAAGAGAAGAGGATAAAAGATATTTGGAGATTATAGATGAAAAAGTGAGAAATACCCCAAAAAAAGATAAACCAGAGCTGGAAAGGGATTATATTTTAGACAGCAAAAAAATATACGCTGAAAAAGTTGGAAGCCAAGTGCCACACAGTGAAAAATATTTTATAAGGAAAAGTAAGACGTTGACAGAAGGGGGGAAAGAAGAATATAAAAAGATAAATTCATACAAAAATTCCCCTTATTCTTTATATGGACTTGGAATGTCTAGGGAGGGGTCTGGGGAGACAGAAGCAACTATAACTCCTTTACCTGAAATATCCACAATACCTGAAGGATCTGGAGACACTGATACTACTACCACAGCTCTACCCGAAATACCCACTACATCAGAAGGATCTGGAGACATAGAAACAACACATACATCCATAACTGAAATATTCACAACAACTGAAGGATCTGGAGACACTGAAATGTCTACAACTGCCAAACTTGAAATAGACACAACACCCGAGGGGTCTGGGGAGACAGAAACAACTATAACTCCTTTACCTGAACTGTCCACAATACCTGAGGGCTCTGGAGAACCTGAAACAACCCCAACTGCTATTCCTGAAATATCCACAACAGTTGAGGGATCTGGAGACATAGAAACAACACCCACATCTTTAACTGATATAATCACCACACCTGAAGGATCTGGTGAACCTGAAACAACACCCACTGCTTTACCTGAAATGTCCACAATACCTGAAGGATCTGGGGATACTGAAACAACTACCACAGCTGTACCCGAAATACCCACTACATCGGAAGGATCCGGAGACATAGAAACAACATATACAACCATAACTGAAATATTCACAACAACTGAAGGATCCGGAGACACTGAAACATCTACAACTGCCAAGCCGGAAATATACACAACACCCGAAGGGTCTGGGGACACAGAAACAACTATAACTCCTTTACCTGAAATGTCCACAACACCTGAGGGATCTGGAGACACTGAAACAACCCCAACTGCTATTCCTGAAATATCCACAACAGTTGAGGGATCTGGAGACATACAAACAACCCTCACATCTGTAACTGACATATTCACCACACCTGAAGGATCTGGTGAAACTGAAACAACACCCACTGCTTTACCTGAAATTTCCACAATACCTGAAGGATCTGGAGACACTGAAAAAACTACCACAGCTGTACCCGAAATACCCACTACATCGGAAGGATCCGGAGACATAGAAACAACACATACATCCATAACTGAAATATTCACAACAACTGAAGGATCTGGAGACACTGAAACATCCACAACTGCCAAACCTGAAATATCCACAACACCCGAAGGGTCTGGGGACACAGAAACAACTATAACTCCTTTACCTGAAATGTCCACAATACCTGAGGGCTCTGGAGACACTGAAACAACCCCAACTGCTATTCCTGAAAAATCCACAACAGTTGAGGGATCTGGAGACATACAAACAACACCCACATCTGTAACTGACATATTCACCACACCTGAAGGATCTGGTGAAACTGAAACAACACCCACTGCTTTACCTGAAATGTCCACAATACCTGAAGGATCAGGGGACACTGAAACAACTACCACAGCTGTACCCGAAATACCCACTACATCGGAAGGATCCGGAGACATAGAAACAACATATACAACCATAACTGAAATATTCACAACAACTGAAGGATCCGGAGACACTGAAACATCTACAACTGCCAAGCCGGAAATATACACAACACCCGAAGGGTCTGGGGACACAGAAACAACTATAACTCCTTTACCTGAAATGTCCACAACACCTGAGGGATCTGGAGACACTGAAACAACCCCAACTGCTATTCCTGAAATATCCACAACAGTTGAGGGATCTGGAGACATACAAACAACCCTCACATCTGTAACTGACATATTCACCACACCTGAAGGATCTGGTGAAACTGAAACAACACCCACTGCTTTACCTGAAATTTCCACAATACCTGAAGGATCTGGAGACACTGAAATAACTACCACAGCTGTACCCGAAATACCCACTACATCGGAAGGATCTGGAGACATAGAAACAACACATACATCCATAACTGAAATATTCACAACAACTGAAGGATCTGGAGACACTGAAACATCTACAACTGCCAAACCTGAAATATACACAACACCCGAAGGGTCTGGGGACACAGAAACAACTATAACTCCTTTACCTGAAATGTCCACAATACCTGAGGGCTCTGGAGACACTGAAACAACCCCAACTGCTATTCCTGAAATATCCACAACAGTTGAGGGATCTGGAGACATACAAACAACACCCACATCTGTAACTGACATATTCACCACACCTGAAGGATCTGGTGAAACTGAAACAACACCCACTGCTTTACCTGAAATGTCCACAATACCTGAAGGATCAGGGGACACTGAAACAACTACCACAGCTGTACCCGAAATACCCACTACATCGGAAGGATCCGGAGACATAGAAACAACATATACAACCATAACTGAAATATTCACAACAACTGAAGGATCCGGAGACACTGAAACATCTACAACTGCCAAGCCGGAAATATACACAACACCCGAAGGGTCTGGGGACACAGAAACAACTATAACTCCTTTACCTGAAATGTCCACAACACCTGAGGGATCTGGAGACACTGAAACAACCCCAACTGCTATTCCTGAAATATCCACAACAGTTGAGGGATCTGGAGACATACAAACAACACCCACATCTGTAACTGACATATTCACCACACCTGAAGGATCTGGTGAAACTGAAACAACACCCACTGCTTTACCTGAAATGTCCACAATACCTGAAGGATCTGGAGACACTGAAACAACTTCCACAGCTGTATCCGAAATACCCACTACATCGGAAGGATCTGGAGACATAGAAACAACACATACATCCATAACTGAAATATTCACAACTGAAGGATCCGGAGACACTGAAACATCTACAACTGCCAAACCTGAAATATCCACAACACCCGAAGGGTCTGGGGATACAGATACAACTATAACTCCTTTACCTGAAATGTCCACAATAACTGAGGCCTCTGGAGACATAGAAACAACACCCACATTTGTAACTGACATATTCACCAGACCTGAAGGGTCTGGGGACACAGAAACAACTATAACTCCTTTACCTGAAATGTCCACAACACCTGAGGGATCTGGAGACAGTGAAACAACCCCAACTGCTATTCCTGAAATATCCACAACAGTTGAGGGATCTGGAGACATACAAACAACACCCACATCTGTAACTGACATATTCACCACACCTGAAGGATCTGGTGAAACTGAAACAACACCCACTGCTTTACCTGAAATGTCCACAATACCTGAAGGATCTGGAGACCCTGAAACCACTACCACAGCTGTACCCAAAATACCCACTACATCGGAAGGATCCGGAGACATAGAAACAACACATACATCCATAACTGAAATATTCACAACAACTGAAGGATCTGGAGACACTGAAACATCTACAACTGCCAAACCTGAAATATACACAACACCCGAAGGGTCTGGGGACACAGAAACAACTATAACTCCTTTACCTGAAATGTCCACAATACCTGAGGACTCTGGAGACACTGAAACAACCCCAACTGCTATTCCTGAAATATCCACTACAGTTGAGGGATCTGGAGACATACAAACAACACCCACATCTGTAACTGACATATTCACCACACCTGAAGGATCTGGTGAAACTGAAACACCCACTGCTTTACCTGAAATGTCCACAATACCTGAAGGATCTGGAGACACTGAAACAACTTCCACAGCTGTACCCGAAATACCCACTACATCGGAAGGATCTGGAGACATAGAAACAACACATACATCCATAACTGAAATATTCACAACTGAAGGATCCGGAGACACTGAAACATCTACAACTGCCAAACCTGAAATATCCACAACACCTGAAGGGTCTGGGGATACAGATACAACTATAACTCCTTTACCTGAAATGTCCACAATAACTGAGGGCTCTGGAGACACTGAAACAACACCCACATCTGTAACTGACATATTCACCAGACCTGAAGGGTCTGGGGACACAGAAACAACTATAACTCCTTTACCTGAAATGTCCACAACACCTGAGGGATCTGGAGACACTGAAACAACCCCAACTGCTATTCCTGAAATATCCACAACAGTTGAGGGATCTGGAGACATACAAACAACACCCACATCTGTAACTGACATATTCACCACACCTGAAGGATCTGGTGAAACTAAAACAACACCCACTGCTTTTCCTGAAATGTCCACAATACCTGAAGGATCTGGAGACACTGAAACCACTACCACAGCTGTACCCGAAATACACACTACATCGGAAGGATCCGGAGACATAGAAACAACACATACACCCATAACTGAAATATTCACAACAACTGAAGGATCCGGAGACACTCAAACATCTACAACTGCCAAACCTGAAATATCCACAACACCCGAAGGGTCTGGGGACACAGAAACAACTATAACTCCTTTACCTGAAATGTCCACAACACCTGAGGGATCTGGAAACACTGAAACAACCCCAACTGCTATTCCTGAAATATTCACAACAGTTGAGGGATCTGGAGACATACAAACAACACCCACATCTGTAACTGACATATTCACCACACCTGAAGGATCTGGTGAAACTAAAACAACACCCACTGCTTTTCCTGAAATGTCCACAATACCTGAAGGATCTGGAGACACTGAAACCACTACCACAGCTGTACCCGAAATACACACTACATCGGAAGGATCCGGAGACATAGAAACAACACATACACGCATAACTGAAATATTCACAACAACTAATGGATCCGGAGACACTCAAACATCCACAACTGCCAAACCTGAAATATCCACAACACCCGAAGGGTCTGGGGACACAGAAACAACTATAACTCCTTTACCTGAAATGTCCACAACACCTGAGGGATCTGGAGACACTGAAACAACCCCAACTGCTGTTCCTGAAATATCCACAACAGTTGAGGGATCTGGAGACATACAAACAACACCCACATCTGTAACTGACATATTCACCACACCTGAAGGATCTGGTGAAACTAAAACAACACCCACTGCTTTACCTGAAATGTCCACAATACCTGAAGGATCAGGGGACACTGAAACAACTACCACAGCTGTACCCGAAATACACACTACATCGGAAGGATCCGGAGACATAGAAACAACACATACACCCATAACTGAAATATTCACAACAACTGAAGGATCCGGAGACACTCAAACATCTACAACTGCCAAACCTGAAATATCCACAACACCCGAAGGGTCTGGGGACACAGAAACAACTCCAACATCCTTAACTGTCATATTCACAACATCTGAAGTATCTGGAAACACTGAAACAACTCCAACTAGTATACCTGAAGGGTCTGGAGACATAGAAATAACAGCATCAGAAACTGTAAAATTTACAACACCCGAAGGTTCTGTTGACACTGAAATAACTCCAACTGCCATACCTGTAATATCCACAACCCCTGAGGGGTCTGGAGACATAGAAATAACACCAACACCAGTAACTGTGCAATTTACAACACCTGAAGGTTCTGGATACACTGAAACAACCCCAACTGCTTTTTCTGAAATATCCACAACAGTTGAGGGATCTGGAGACATAGAAACAACACTGACATCTGCAACTAATATATTTACAACATCTGAAGGATCTGGAGATGCTGAAACAACCCCAACTGCTGTACCTGTCATCTCAACAACACATCAGGGGTCTGGAGATGTAGAAACAACATCCTTTTCCACAACACCTGAGGCATCTGGAGATACAGAAACAACAGCAACAGCTGTAACTGAAATACTCACAACATCTGAAAGTTCTGGAGACATTGAAACAACACCTCAATTAATTACTGTAACGTTTACAACTCCTAAAGGTACTGGAGACACTGAAAGAACACCAACTGCTGTAACTGAAATATCCACAGGAGCTGAGGTGTCTGGAGACATAGAAACAACACCGCTGTCAATTACTGACATTTTCACAACATCTGAAGGTACTGGAGATGCAAACGCAACACCTACTGCTGCACCAATAATATCTGCAACACCTGAAGGTTCTGGAGATGCAGACACAACACCTACTGCTGCACCAATAATACCTGCAACACCCGATGATTCTGGGGGCACTGAAACAGCACCAACTCCTGTATCAGAAATAACCACACCTGAAGGTTCTGTAGATACTGTAACAACAGTAATATCAGCAACCAACATAATAACTACACCTGAAGGCTCTGGAGATACAGCAACAAAGTCTCCTGCAAGTACTTCCATATATACAACATTATCAATTACTCACACTATACCTGAAGTCACTACAACAATTGCAACAGCAAAAACAAAAATATCCACAACACCTGAAGGTTCTGGAGATGCAGACACAACACCTACTGCTGGACCAATAATATCTGCAACACCTGAAGGTTCTGGAGATGCAGACACAACACCTACTGCTGCACCTATAATATCTGCAACACCTGAAGGTTCTGGAGATGCAGACACAACACCTACTGCTGCACCAATAATACCTGCAACACCCGATGATTCTGGGGGCACTGAAACAGCACCAACTCCTGTATCAGAAATAACCACACCTGAAGGTTCTGTAGATACTGTAACAACAGTAATATCAGCAACCAACATAATAACTACACCTGAAGGCTCTGGAGATACAGCAACAAAGTCTCCTGCAAGTACTTCCATATATACAACATTATCAATTACTCAAACTATACCTGAAGTCACTACAACAATTGCAACAGCAAGAACAAAAATATCCACAACACCTGAAGGATCTGGAGACATAGAAACAACACCATCCCCCTCTACTGAACTCTACACATCAGCTGAAGTTTCTGGAGATATTGAAATTACACCAACATTAGCTTCTGGAAGATTCACAACAGAAAAAAGTTCTAGCAACACTGAAACAAAAATGACATCAGTAACAAATATATATACATCTGAAAGTTCTGAGGATGTGAAATCAACACTTCCATCAATATCTGGAGTAGTCACAACAGCTGGAGTTTCTGGCGATATTAAAACAACACTATCTTCGTTTACTAATACGATCACAACTGCAGAAGGCTCTGGAGACATTGGAACGCCACCAACTCTGATAACTAAAACATCATATACAGTTAGTGAAGTACACACAACACAGAAAAGCTCTGCAGACAGCGAAACAACGTCTCAGTCCTTCACTAAAGCACACACAACACCTGAAGGCCCAGAAGAAAAACAAACTACAACTGTAATATATACATCAGAAAACACTGGAAAAACCTCACAAAAGCTTACTGATTTTCACACCACAAATGATGGACCTACAGAACCCAGGACTACATCATATACTGCAACTGGTCCTAAATCAACTTATGAAACAATCACCCAAATAGTCACAGCACCAGAAGTAAGTGCCTCTTCATCAGCAACAGTTACAGTAAGTCAAACAGAGAAAACAACATCGGCCACATCATCTTCCAAATCAACTGACGTGTTTCAATCAACTGCGCCATCAACCAAAACTCTGCCAGCCATACAGACTACAGTGCCTTCAAGCTCGACAACTCTACAAATTACAGAAACTCTGTCTTCGAAACCCTCCACTACAACATTAAACACCATTCCTCCATCTTCTGCGCCTGCATCTACTGTGGATACAACTACCACATGGATGACAACTATAAGTACATCTCTAGCCACAACTCCAACCACAAATCGAACAACAACCTCACCCACAACCCCAATCACAACTCCACCAAAAATTACAACTAGACCAAATGCTCCTACAGCAGGTGAGTACTATTTTTGATTTTACCTGAAGGCTTTAAGACTGAAGGCCAATGAAACGTATAATTTGTTTTAGTATTACTAACATTATTTCAAACACAACATGCGGCATTATAAATTCACAGCACAATATGTGGTCATGTGGGGTATTGCAAGTTGAAAAAAAGTAAAAAATATTATTTAGTAGGCAACAATCAACAAAAAAAATAATTAGCAAGTGACAGCAATCTGCCATGTTCTGAATGATACGTGATGATGGTTTTGCTTTCACCCATTGACTTTGGTGAAAACAGCCTATGACAAATGTAGATCTATTTGCTATCTCTAGGTTTGGACATAGCTTCAAGAATATAATATCAAATCTATACCAGGAGAATACAAGGTATTACTCATGGCAATCGGATGCTCGTTAAGTGGAGATGATCACCTCCACAGTTTGAGGATTAGCGATGGCTGCTGCTATCGCTTGTCCCCATACAAAACCATTGGAATGATGATTGAGGTGCCCACACCTCAGATCATTTCACCCAATGAATGAGAAATTAATCTGTGGCACCTTTAGACGGGCAAATCATTGGGAACGTTCGTTCCTGATAATTAGTACAAAATCAGGCTCTGTAAATCCAGCTTCAGACTTCTTCACCCATGTACATGACTACAGTAGCTCATGTTGGTCCACATGTCATGTTGTTTTCATGTGTACTACAAAAATATATTTTTTACAGTATGTTCACACATATCTGTCCATGAGTATGTTCTAACGCTATAGCTCTTTCCTACAGGACGATGCCAGAATGGAGGCACTGATGATGGAATAAAGTGCATTTGCCCTGATGAGTTTTATGGACCCTTGTGTGAAAACATCATAGATAGAATTGGAGTTGGTAAGATACCAATATGAGACACCTTAGGTGATATATTTATGGAAATATATGTACAGTAATATGGAGAAACATGTTGGGTTATGTTGAAAGGGGTGGGGTTTAACTAAAGGGGTGTGGCATTTCTACTTAGATGCCCATTGCTTTGAAAAAAAGGATAGGGAAGTGGCCTAAACATATTGGGGGACATTTATTAAGACCGGCGATTGATACACCAGTCTTAATCCCTGAGTGCCTGCCGTGCGACATGCTTTAATCTACGCCAGCTCCCTTGCTGGAGTAGTTTAAGTCCATTTTCCACCCCATAAATTGGCGTGGAAAAGGATAAATAATACGGACCGGCCCGCCACCTTCCCATCCCCGCCCCCTTTCTCCGTCACGTCGCAAAAGTGCTGTGAGCAGGGTAAAGTCACAGATTTTGGTGCAAATATGCCAAAAAGTGGTGTATAACACATAATGACTGCCATTGTTCCCATAGTATAAACTCACAATGAGGAAATAAAGTGAAGGCCTCCGGGTACTTTTAAAGAGTTTGCAGCCAGGATAAATCCTATTAAACTAGGAATACTGCCAGATAGGGCTGACCCTGCTGATTAAAATGATACCTGCCTTGTGAAAATCGTTTGCGGTGTTCCCGAGGAAAGAGACTTTATTCTTTATGAATGTGAGAGCTTCAGTGCACCAAGAGGTGTGGCCAGCTCTGGAAATCTGAGAAGCATCAAGGGGTTAGGCCCCGCCCCCAAACTGCAGAAGCCATCTTTTGCATAAAGAATAGAAGTCCTTTTTTCTCCAGAATTCCACAACCAATTTTCACAAGAAAAGTAGCATTTAAATCAGCAGGATCAGCTCTACCAAGCAGTATGGCTGATGATGACAGGTGCCCTTTAAGTGTTTATTAGACTAGTACATACAGAGACTGGATTCTGCCATTACAAAACGTGAGATATCTGACACCAAATGAAAGATGCTCTGGGCTTACCTGGCTTCTGTCTCCATGTTAATTGTACTCAGCTTATGCTGAGTATTTTTTCATTAGGTTTCTGTAGTGGTGTAAGCAGACAAGTAGAAGTTCTGCAGCACAGAATATTTTAGGCGAGAAGTGTGATGGTCTAATTGAGGTGATGGCCTATCCACTCATGTGAGGACATGGCTGTCTATGACAGGGGTAGGGTCATAATGTGAGGAGGACAATGAAGAAAAATGGGAAGTCACAGACAAAGAAAGGAGAGGAACCGTCCAATGGCTTGGAGTGCTTCAACCGATGAGTGCACTGAACCTAGAAGAGATAATGATGCTGTGATTATATTATTGAAGACATGGCTGTATGATATGTGGCTCTATCATGCTACCTCTGTACCAGTAATTATAATTCTACTTTTTTCTACATAGGGACAATTGTAGAAACGACCGTCAAAGTGGAGCTAACATTTCCGAACAAAATTTTCACTGAGAATTTGAACAACAATCAATCCCCTGAGTATAAAGAGTTTGAGAAAGAGTTTAAAGGAGATGTGAGTATTTGCGACCATAGATCATTTCCAGCGACACTGCAGTGTGGCCAGCCTGGTCTTATCAAGGCTTCTATTAATCCAGTGGCACAAGTATCTTCCTTACCTATTGCCATATGTTTCTCTGGTGTTTTATGTATTTGTGGTCCAAAAGCCTTTGTGGCTGTGCGTGGGCATGAGACTTGTGTTATATGGTTGTGTTACCAGGATGGCTCAGGATCAACATGTCTAGTCACCAGTAAAAAAAAAAAGAAGACAACTGGGGGTGCTACACAAATGTCTATATCAAAACAAATCTATATAAAAACCACAGAACACATTACAGACGTTCACTGCTTTATGGATGTGTGGAAAAAGGTTTGACAGTCAACTTAAAGAGAACCTGTCTCCACAAAATGCAGTGCAATCTGTAGATCTAAACAAGGAAGCGATAAGGGATAGGAGTCTAAACCAGTAAACGGGGTGTGAGGGACAGGAGTCTAAACCAGAGAGTGGAGTGTGAGGGACAGGAGTCTAAACTGAGAAGCAGAGTTTGTGGGATAGGAGTCTAAACTAGGGAGTGGGGAGTAAGGGATAGGAGTCTAAACTAGGGAGTGGGGAGTAAGGGATAGGAGTCTAAACTAGGGAGTGGGGAGTAAGGGATAGGAGTCTAAACTAGGGAGTGGGGAGTAAGGGATAGGAGTCTAAACTAGGGAGTGGAGTGTGAGGGACAGGAGTCTAAACCAGAGAGTGGAGTGTGAGGGACAGGAGTCTAAACCAGAGAGTGGAGTGTGAGGGACAGGAGTCTAAACTGAGAAGCAGAGTTTGTGGGATAGGAGTCTAAACTAGGGAGTGGGGAGTAAGGGATAGGAGTCTAAACTAGGGAGTGGGGAGTAAGCGATAGGAGTCTAAACCAGTAAACGGGGTGTGAGGGACAGGAGTCTAAACCAGAGAGTGGAGTGTGAGGGACAGGAATCTAAACCAGAGAGTGGAGCGTGAGGGACAGGAGTCTAAACTGAGAAGCAGAGTTTGTGGGATAGGAGTCTAAACTAGGGAGTGGGGAGTAAGGGATAGGAGTCTAAACTAGGGAGTGGGGAGTAAGGGATAGGAGTCTAAACCAGGAAGGTGTGATCAATGTAATAAGGGGAAGGGTAAAGCCTCATGCACGCCCACGTACTGTAACACAGATACACAGTATGTCATCCACCTATGTATTCTTTCTGTCTCCAATTTTATATGGAGATCTCACAGAGGCTTTATCCATATTCACCTGTGAGAATATACTGTGGCATACTCCATCTCACTGCTTCAAGGTAACAATATGGCACCATACAAAGTCATATATTGGCCTATATCTACTGACCCATAGGGCAAGCTCCATGCACATGACTGTTGCACAAGCTGGAGTATAAAATATTGTTGTTTTCTGGCCAGCCTACAAGATTATTACATTATGCCATCCTTCCTTCCACAGATGGACGTTGTTTATCGAGACCTTCCAGGTTACAGACATGTGAAGATTGTGTCCATCAAGTAAATTGAAATTTACAATTGGTTGTTATTTTTCTATGATAAGAAATTACTGGATTATCATCTGTCCAGGAAGAATGGAGCAGCACTATTTTATACAAGGATGGGATCATATATAGGTCAAAATATCTGTCATCATGTCTGTTACCAGCTTAGCTGTATTGAACAAGGCTCAATCTATTATTATGGAGCTACAGGATGGACCCTTTACAACAGTAGCCCCTATATCCACTAGCATATTCTAAATTTAGATGACTCTGTCATAAGACTGGACATACACTTTAGATTGCTGTGGGTCAAACACTTGTTGGGCTGGCAGTTGTTCCTCCCTACACACCCATACACATGGACACTTGGCCAGGATGAGTACTCATGTGTCCTAAATGGGGAGATGGGAGGAAACTGCTATGGACCTATGGACATAGCTTACCTCCCTCAAGAACATGAAAAAAGGATCAGGAATGTTGATCCTACTTTAGATAGCCGTTACATCACCATATATATTAGATGGTTCACCGTTCCTGCCAAAATCTTGTGTATGGTCATCTTAGGTTGTGTCTTTGTTGATATTATAGTAGTGTGCCTTATAGAAAAAGATAAAAAATAACTTTTATTTAGATACTTATAATATAGTCTTGTCGGTAAGGTAATGACTTAGGACTCAAACGGGATTGAATAGCCTGGTCACTTTTTCTTATGGTTGAGGCGAGGGTCAAAAAATGACTGGCAAGTTCTCACGACTGTCTTTAGCCTATGGCTGCTTTCCCTAAATCCCTAGTCTCAGGTAGGGGAAGCTTAGCATGGCTGTATGTCGGAGAGCTCACCCTGAAAAGAGCGACCCCCAGCCTCAGGATACCTCGGACCTGGTCTTAATTTCCCTTGCTATTACTACGTTTCTATTGCTGGAATGCTTCTGCTTCTACGCGTTTCACCTAACAAATAGGTGTCTTCAGGAAGCGATATGTGTGGTCTCAGCAAATAGTTTAAGGCAGTGGCAATATTGTAGCAAAATTAACTTTCTTTTAAAGGTCTACCACCTCCCATTCCAAGGGCATCAACATAGATGGGCGGGGGCGGATCGCAGAGTATAATCTATCCCTGCGATCTCGCTCCCTGCTACTGACGTGGAGCGGTTGTGACGTTCAAAAGGGAGGATCTATCCTCCTGCCCTGTGCGTCAACATGAATGGGCGGGTGGGGGCGGATGCCGGAGTACGTCTTTCCCTACGATCTCACTCCCCGCTCCTGCCGCAAGGCGGATGTGACGCTTCAGGGGGCGGGGATTGTTACCATGGGGACCTTTCAACGCGTCCCCGGCCGGTATCTCTGCTGTCAGCTTCGCCTCTGATAGATTCATTAGGGCGAGTCTGTGTGATGGGTGGCGAGGGAGTGTTTTCATGAATGGTTAGTGCGCATGATCGCTCAAATTAGTGCTATTACAAAAACTTGTGACAACTTCTTCATGTACATTGAACCCAGAGTCTATTGTAGAGTATGGCGACATTGTTTAATATTGTGGTCTATATTAAAGTGAGTACAATCCCCCATAATTATTATAATAATGATATTAATACAGAACCCCCTGATTTTTAACAAGAAAAGGGGGAGGGGGGAGTATAAAAGGGGGGGGAGGAGGAATTAATAATATCAAGTAGATCTTAATAAAAAGAGAGTACACGTGTACCATGTTCGAGCCTAAACATATAGGCCAACTTATAGAAATGGCTTGAAAGAAAGCGTTTCATTCAGTCCATTTGGTGCGGTGGACTGCATCGTAAAAATCCATCTTGTCTCTCTTCTTAAAATGTTGTTCCAATCACCTCCCCTCCGCATTTGTGGAATGTGTTCAATTCCCATAAATTTAATGCAGTTCGTGTCCCCTCCGTGTACCATATTCACGTGTCTTGCAACAGACGTGTCTTTTTTGTTAACAATGTCATTATAGTGGTCCCAAATACCTTGTCTGAGTTCCCTTTTGGTTTTCCCAATATAGTCTAGTGGACAGCTACATTGTGTTAGGTAGACCACTCCCGTTGTCTGACAATTAATGAAATCCTTAATTCTGTATACTGTATTCCTTTTTGAGGATGTAAATTCTTTTGTTACCCTTACTTGGCTACAGGCCACACATTTTCCACACTTGAACATGCCTATTGGTTGTCGTGTTAGCCATCCTTCTTCTCTTACTGGAGGTTGATCATGGCTGTGGACTAATCTGTCCCCCAGACTGCGTCCTTTCCTGTACGCAATCTGGGGGTAAGGCCTAATGACGTCCTGAAGATCTGGGTCATCACGTAGTACGTCACAATGTTTTGTTATGATTTGTCTGACGTGTTCATGTGCGTTATCTAACATGCCAATAATTCTTATTAGTAGTTTCCGTAAGGACTCAGATTTTTTTAGGATCAGTAGTGTTTCTCTTTTGGACGCACATGCTGATTTGAATGCAGTTCTGAGGATCCCGTCAGGGTATCCCCTTTCCTTGAACCTTATTCTTAGATCATCTGTTTCTTGAAGTTGAACATATTTGAACAGTTACGTCGTATTCTCATGTACTGCCCTTTTGGGATCCCTTTTCGTAGTGAGTAAGGATTTTTACGATGCAGTCCACCGCACCAAATGGACTGAATGAAACGCTTTCTTTCAAGCCATTTCTATAAGTTGGCCTATATGTTTAGGCTCGGACATGGTACACTTGTACTCTCTTTTTATTAAGATCTACTTGATATTATTAATTCCTCCCCTCCCCCTTTATACTCCCCCTCCCCCTTGGTAACAATCTCCGCCCCCTGAAGCGTCACATCCGCCTTGAGGCAGGAGCGGGGAGTGAGATCGTAGGGAGAGACATACTCCGGGATCCGCCCCCACCCGTCTATTCATGTCGACGCACAGGGCAGGAGGATAGATCCGCCCCCTTGAACGTCACAACCGCTCCACGGCAGTAGCGGGGAGCGAGATCGCAGGGATAGATTATACTCTGCGATCCGCCCCCGCCCGCCCATCTATGTTGACGCACATGGAATGGGAGGTGCCAGACCTTTAAAAGGAAGGTAATTTTGCTACAATATTGCCACTGCCTAAAACTATTTGCTGAGACCACACATATCGCTTCTGGAAGAGACCTATTCGTTAGGCGAAACACGTAGAAGTAGAAGCATTCCAGCAATAGAAACTTAGTAATAGCAAGGGAAATTAAGACCAGGTCCGAGGTATCCTGAGGCTGGGGGTCGCTCTTTTCAGGGCGAGTGCTCCCACATACAGCCATGCTAGGCTTCCCCTACCTGAGACTAGGGATTTAGGGAAAGCAGCCATAGGCTAAAGACAGTCGTGAGAAATCGCCAGTAATTTTTTGACCCTCGCCTCAACCATAAGAAAAATTGACCACGCTATTCAATCCTGTTTGCGTCCTAAGTCATTACCTTACCGACAAGACTATATTATAAGTATCTGAATAAAAGTTATTTTTTATCTTTTCTATGAGGCACACTCAGCCTATTTATAGATGACAAAGCCCCTGAGTGTAGACAGGCAATGCTACAAAAACAGCACCACGTCTACTAATATCATAGTAGTAACCTGCCATTTCTCTCATCCACAGATCAGGCAGTGTTATAGTGGACCATGAAGTTGTGGTTGAAATAGTATACAAAGCTAACATCACTGTAACAGAACAGTATGACAACATTTTAAAAGATGTAGAAAAGGAGCTGAACACGATTGTATGTGGCAAGACCAGTAAGTAAAAGCATAAGGAACCCTATTCACTCACCTCACCCGCCTCCATTTATGAAAAAACATCTAAACTAATCATGTAAAGTCCTGGGTTCGAGTTTCTCATTTACTTAAATTGCTAAGCAGCAGAAAACAGGCTTGGGTACCAAATTGCAATCACTCTTTTTGGAAATTTATCAAAGCCAGAACTTATGACCCTCTGACAGTGGTGTAACTAGAATTGACTGGGCCCCACAGCAAATTTGTTAATGCCCCCACCCCCCCAAGCAACTTCTTCAAAACCTCCTCCTCCCATGCAATCCCCCACTCCTGTGGCTAGTCAAGACCATTCTCTCAAACCAGGCCCGGCAGATGCTCCTTCTGTTATCTACACGTACATACGTACTGTCGGTCATGTCACTGTATATACTGTTACCGTATATAATGTAATTGTATAATACTGTTGAGAGGGCCCTGATAATAACATCTTTTATTCCTCCTCCTGGGTGGGCACTTCTGTGTTCTGGCCCTATAGCAGCCGCTTCCCCTGCTTCTACTATAGCTATGCCCCTGCCCTCTGATATCTTCTTTCTACAAGTATTTATCAGAAAATAATTTTCGATGGAAAGGCACTTCTCAATTTAATGGCTGTTTATGTACCACCTCATGATTAGTGCAAGTAAATGAGAGTTTCCCCCAAAAGCTACAAAAAGTGTGTTTGTTTCATGGTGCAAGCCTACAGTTGTTGAAAAAATGTAATGACTTTTGTTTCTTGCATTTTCAGCACAAATGAAGATTAGTGATTGCATTTCTGACACAGTAAAGGTTGAAGAGGGTGTGACTCCGAAAGCTGAAGATGGTAAGTGATTAGTGTTTATGGAGAGGAACAATCAGGCCAAAACTTATCTTCCATGTTATGCCAAGTGATTTAAATTGCTAAAGAGGTTGGGAGGACAACAGAGCCCCTGTATTGGAGCCCGTGTCAAAAACATCTTTCTGCCTTCAGACAAGCAATTTCAGAACTTGAGATAGCACTTGCATGATTATACTTGCAGATTTGGAATTTATTGTGGTCATCAATGAAGTGAATGCAGCAAATACATTTTAGGCAGTTGTTGAAGAGGTCTTTTATGAGCAGTGGTAGAATGCACATAGTACATAAATTTTTTTATTTTATCCACAGAATTGTGCTCAAGCAAGGTCCCGCCTGGTTTTCAAGACTTCTACGAGCCAATGATTGATAGTTCTGGATTAAATTGCATATCTTTCTGTGACAAAGAGTCTACAAAATTTTCAAGTTGTGAAGATGGAAGTTGTCAACTTATGAACAATACTGGACCACACTGCCTGTAAGTAACTTATTTCAGGAAGCGTTTAATTTTGCCTTGGCTTCCATTTTGTTATTCAGTACTTGATGACCTGACTCCACTATCTTCATTGTGCTCTCTTTTTGCCAGCCATGCCACTCATCTACATAACTATATCTATCTAGATTGGACAGAATTTGAACCAAAAGAACCATAAAATATTTGCCACTATGCATAATTATGTACAGTTATGGGTGAATATAAGACCCTCAGTCATCTTAAGTGTTATTCAGCTATATTTTAAGGTTTTAGCATGGGTAATAACCATTGTGAACTCTCTAATGGTGGCCATAATGGTTGACTTTCAAGCTGAATGACATCATCTAGTACTTTGCATCTTTGGAAAAGTTCATGAACAAAGTTATAGATGCAGCAGTCCAAATTCTGTCCTCCTTTCTCAAACTCTCCTTAAATTCTCTGCAACGTTACCCACCATCCATGAAGCTCCTCTGACACTCCACTACTCGTCAAGTCCTCAAAAGCTATCTCAACCTGCCATTTTTGTACTGTACTACATCAGCCAATCCGACCTCATGTTCTTAAAGAGGTTGTCTGCTTTGGACAAGTTGTTAGAAGAAATCCTTGACAGTAAACAGATGTCATGACAGAAAACAGATGTTGTCGGTCATCATGGTTCTGATTTTGAGTTGTTGTGGAGAAAGCCAGGATTCGATTTCTTGATGAAGGATGCAGAGCAGATCTTTCCCTGTGTGACTCAGTTCTCCCCAGGCAAACTAGGTGCAGAACAGCTAGTTCAAAGTGTCATGTCTTTCATTCAATCAATCTTCCCAGTATTATTTCCATATTTCTATTACATAGAACTTATAGAATATTGTCTGCTGGTGTCATTTCCCTCTCTAGATGTCCAAGAACTGATCTATACATCTACACATCATCTCACTGTAACGGGAAGATACTAAAGTCAGGACTCTATGGAGGGGTTGGAGCAGCTATTGCAATCCTGTTGATTATAAGTTGTGTTGCGTTCATCCTTGTTATTAGAAAGAAAAAAGATGAAAAAGTGTGAGTATGAAATCCAATAAGAAAGACCATATTTTCTTCTTTGAATTATAAATGTTGCCCGCTTTGAGTTGGGTATAAGATGTTACACCTGAGTGGTGGATTATTGCAAACCTCATCCAGGTTTGGATGGAGTTTCCTATTGATATCGCCATGATCTGATTATTGCATTAACTAGGTTAAGAATCAACTGGATGGCACAGTTCGGCTATAGTCTCTGCCTTTCCCATGACCTTCGATAAAAACAAGTTTTTCAGCCATAATCTTTTGCAGCTAGATTTAAAATTTTGAAGGAATGCTCATGAGATCCATATACCTTATACTAGCCTCAGAATGTAGGTTAGATGAAAATATTATTGGAAAAATGTGTTGGCACCTTGTATTGCACTTCTGAGATGGATACTTAAAGGGGTTGTCCGGGTTCAGAACTGAACCCGGACATTCCTCCATTTTCACCCAGGCAGCCCCCTTGACTTCAGCATCGGAGCAGTTCATGGTCCAATGCTCTCCTTTGCTAAATCGCGCAGGGCAAAGGCATTTTTTGGACATCCGGTGATGTACCGGGGTCCATGGGGCTGCCAGGAAGCCCGGTGACGTTACCGGCACTGATGGGCGGGATTTAGCACTGCCCTAGTCCGCCCATAAGAGCCGGTGACGTCACCAAACACACTGCCGGGCAGAAGCTTCCACCCGGCAGTGTATTATGACAAGCAAAAGAGCCTGTGCCCTGCACGATTTAGCGCAGGGCAAGGGAGCGCATCCGAGTAGGAGATGCTCCGATGCTAGCCTCAGGGGGGATACCTGGGTGAAAATAAGGGTATGTCCGGGTTAAGCTCTGAACCCGGACAACCCCTTTAAGTGATAATCTGTAATATGTGGGGAACCCTCAGTGAGTGGTCAATTTCCCTGCAGTACTTCCACAGGGCATATGAAGTACAATGCATTAAGAAAGTATTCAGACTCTCACTTTTTCACATTTTGTTATGTTATGGTCTTATGCTAAAATTTCTTTTAAAAAAAAAAAGGTTTTCCCCATCATTTTACACTCAATACCCTACAAATTAAACACAGAATGGTTGAAATCTTTGTTCATTTATTGAAAAGGAAGAACGAAAATCTTGCATTGACATAAGTATTCATACCCTTTACTCAGGACTTAGCTGAAGCCCCTTTGGCACCGATTACAGCCTGCAGTCTTCTTGGGTATGATGCCACAAGGTTTCCATACCTGTATTTGGAGACTTTCTGCCCTTCCTCTCTGCAGAACCCATCAAGCTTCGTCAGGTTGGATGGGGACAGCCATTTTCAGGTCTCTCCAGAGATGTTCGATTGGATTTAAGTCAGGGCTTTGGCTAGGCCACTCAAGAACATTCAGAGAGTTGTCCCAAAGCCTCCCTTGTGTTGTCTTAGAAGTGTGCTTATGGTCATTGTCTTGTTGGAAGGTGAACCTTCAGCCTAGTCTGAGGTCCAGAGCACACTAGATCAGGTTTATAAGAATATATCTGTACTTTTGTCCATTCTACTTTCCCTCAACTCTGACAAGACTCCCTGTCCCAGCCACTGAAAAATACCCCCACAACATGATGCTACCACCACCATGTGCCACTGTAGGGATGGTATTGGACAGGTGATGAGCAGTGCCTGGTTTCCTCCAGACATGATGTTTCAAATTGAGGCCAAAAAGTTCAATCTTGGTTTCATCAGACCAAAGAATCTTGTTTATCACATTCTGCAAGTCTCTAGGTGTTTTATTATCAGACTTCAGGTGGGCTTTCAGGTGTCTTTTTCTGAGGAGAGAGAGGGGGTTCAGCGGCACTCCTTGTTGGAGATTGGCAGGTGCTCAGTGGTAGGGATCCGTACAAATTTCATCAAAAGACCACGGCACTCTGTGAATGTTTTAGTTCCTTATTTTATTTCATATCTTTCTTATATATAAATTTTTCTTTTGTATATCCATCCAAAAGTAATAGCCACTGGCCAACGTTTCGGTCTAATCTTAGACCTTGTTCACGGCCTTAGTTCTGTGGAGTAGGGAGAAAAGTGAATGGCGTCTAAGATTAGACCGAAACGTTGGCCAGTCGCTATTACTTTTGGATGGATATACAAAAGAAAAATTTATATATAAGAAAGATATGAAATAAAATAAGCAACTAAAACATTCACAGAGTGCCGTGGTCTTTTGATGATTTTTTTCTGAGGAGAGACTTCTTTCTGGTCACTTGGTGAGGTGGCCAGCTGTAGAAAGAGTTATGGTTGTTCCAATTGTCTTTTATTTAAGAATTATGAAGATCATGAAGTTTTGCTTGGGAATTTTCAGTGTAGCAGAAATCTGTTTGTCCCCTCCTTCAGATCTGTGCCTTTCTACAATCCTGTGGTCTCTGAGCTCTACAGGCAGTTCTTTCCTCCTCATGACTTGGTTTTTGCTCTGATATGCATTGTCAGCTATAAGACCTTTTATAGACAGGGCTGTGTCTTTCCAAATCATGTCCAATCAACTGAATTTACCACGTGTGTGCTCCAATCATGGTGTAGAAACATCTGAACAATGATCAAGACAAATGGAAGCTAAATTTCAAGTCTCATAGCAAAGGGTCTTAATACTTATATCTACTAGGTGAAAACTGATGAAGAAAACTAGATTTTTTTTATTTTTGCAAAAGGCTGAAAAAGTGAGAGAAGTAAAAGGGTCTGAAGACGTTCCGAATGCACTATATTATACAGCATCTATTCACATCAATAGGTTGTCTGTATAATGCGGGACAGGTCAGGTCCTCTTGGGTGAGAGATGCTCTTTTGAACTGATCATTCTTCTGGCCAAGAGATGAGGATCCTAAACAGAGGACCCTCTCTATTATCTCAAAAATTCCAAATAGGGTCTATGAAAATGGGTTTTGCAAACTTAACAACCCCATTTAACTGTTTGGTTTAATTATTTATTTTTTGTTATCATTTTAGGGATCCATTTGCAAAGGATGACGAAGACAGTTGGTGCGGCGACGTACAAGACGAATGGCACATTGACCATGGTATCACCAATCTAGGCAACAATCTAGATTATGAAGGTAGGCACAGTTGCCTCATAACTGGGTTATATCATAAAATGGGTCTCTTTAACTTTGTAGAGCAGAGGCAGAGAAAGGTATAAATTCATAACTTCCATACCTGTGTGAGACCTCATATTCTTGTCATAAACAATATCTGGTTTGACTAGAACAAGAATATATTGGTTACATCTAAGGTATTTTTAGCAGCCACAATCCTTTTTAGATACTGGCAATAATGTCATGCCTACAACAAGGATTACCAAATGTGCTTTAAGGGTGTTTATAGTTTAGTTGGCAACTTTTAAATAGTTTTTCTTTACACATTATCAAAATGAACATCAAAACTTCAACATAAACCTTATGGTTGTGTAGCCGACTGTAGTGGATCAACACTTAAGCCAGTCATTGGCTTAGCAGTAATCAACTGTGTGCCAAGAGGAACCAGGAAATAGGGGATTGTGAGAATGCAGGGAATAGCATGGGATTGATAGGTTGAGTAAGATTATTTTATTTTTTAAGCCATTATAACCCTGTTTTTTTTTTATAACTGACTTGAAAACCCCTTTAAGAGAAGCATTAATAGAAAAAGCCCACATGGTGGTCTCAATATCGATACAATTGTTTTATCTTGTCATTCCTTGCAGATACTTCCAGCACCAGTGATTCATCCAAGAGGGAGAAGTTTAAGCCCAAGCTAGAAAATATAGATACCACACATGAGGTGCGTTCATTGGTCAATGTCTTTGCTTCCCCCCATCTAAATTATGTAGGCTGATAGTCTTCTCAACTTTATGTTATGAGCTGTCTTAGAGAGAGGTAATTATGTGGCTCCATAAGGAAAGGTAACATTACACGGCAGACATTCAAACGAATGTCTGTCAGTGTAACGCATGGACACGACAGGTCCCAGGTTCTGACCTTCTATAATGTCCATACGTCCTTATAGAGTATATAATAAGGGGTTATCAACTTGACACAATCTCTATCACTTCCAGATGTGTCGACCTTTACCTGAACTTGAATTTGCATAACAGGGTTTTCCATCTTCGGGAGCCTTTTGGGCAGACCAAAGTGCAATGGGAAGCATGCTTACCTGCTTCTTGCCACTGGGTTCTGGCTGCTTTGCTCCCCTGCCGCCATTGCCACACTTCTATCCCCCTGAGTCAACATTCGGTTTGTCAGTCGCTACAGGCAATCACTGGCCACAGCAGCGATGCACCCACCTTGCGTCACGTCATTATTTCAAGTTATGCAAAGGGGGACACATCATCTCTATGACCACTGATTGGCTGCAGTGGTAATCAAACTGAATGTTCATATGTGGGGTTTGGAGTATGGTAGCAGTGGTGGGAAACAGAAGGAGCTGGGACCTAGCAGCAAAGATCAGGTATGTATGTTTCCCTCTGTAGATCTGGCCACATGAGGAGGTCTACCTAAAAGTCCCCTGAAGAAGAAAACCCCCTTTAAGGACTTCAATTTCTCATGAAACAAATTCAATCCAATATTGTGACAAGCTACCAAAACACTTTACACAACAAAACACGACTCAGCCACTGGGTGACCACGCCAAGATACGTATAGCATAGACATCTTCTGATATAACATTGCAAAATCATATTTCTTCAAAAAGATGATCAGCTCACATCTTCAGATATGTTGACCCAAGAAGGTGAAGAAGGACACATCTGTATTTTCTGTAGTCACATACAAAGTGAATATTTGTTTGTACATATTGTTTCATCATTTGCTCTAAATATTTTTGGTTGACATTTTCTAATCTAGATTACTCATTCAAATTTGTATTTTTCTGTTTAGATCAAGATACAAAGACCAGAGATCTCTGTTGCCTAAAGTGACATTCAGGACAGAATGGGAATAGAGTCCAAGATAGCTTCATGTATATCTTCAACATTGCTTAGTAATTTACCTTTGCAGTACCAGGAATGGACTGGTTCACCAGAGTGACACAATAATAGACCCCAGTGGTCCATCAAAAACCAACCTCATTTGTAGAGGCCTTTGGAGCCTATCACTTACCACTAAGGTCTATTTCTTATGAGTTTATCCACAAATAATTCAAACTTATTGTTATTGTTCTATGTAGACAATGACCATAAATATCATGCAATTAAAGGTGGACGTGTACATGTTCTGTATGGATGGACACTCAGAATCACATTCTCTGGTAGTTCTAAGGAACAGACACTGGCAATATCAATATGTCTGAAGACTCTACTACTCATTTCATAAATGAGGAATGGACTGGTTCACTTTTCAACCAAAATGTCTTTTCCAATGAAGTCTTATTTAACGTGAGTAGGACCAGCCAGGCAATGTCCTACGATATGTTACGTAATGAAATAGTTATTTCACATATGTTTCATGGCTGTCATGGAGTCAGAAACATATCACTTTTTAAGCCAACCTGTACACAGTAGGACTATGGTACATTTTAATTTCATTATAAAATTTTGGTCTAATGTAGCTGAACCATCAGTCAACTGACTCCATTTCTATTCTTCACTGACTAAATCTTTCCTCCATCATATGTTCTACCTGGAGTTTACTCTTGGAAGTATCTTTTACTTCATTAGCCTTCTCTCATATACAGAGTCTACATCCTGTGCTGCCCTAAATGAACTTTTCAGCTGCCGTCACTTTGCCCCTTTTTATTTATACCTTATTATTGTGATGAATTAGACATTAAATTTATTTGATTTCTATTATATTCTTTATATTAAAGAAAGGTACACAAATGTGTTGGCTCTGAAATACTGTAACCTGGAGCCTATAATGTGTGTTAAATGTCCGTACATAAGAAACATTGGTGGAAAAAAAGGACCAAAAATAAAACAGAAACAACATTTAAAAGCGGGCAGAATATTTTATTCCCTATATGTATTTTTAGATGAGACATATAACATATATTATAGATGTTTAGATGAACCTGACTTCTGTAGATGACCTATGTCATTCAAGATGTTAGTTTCAACATTATATGATGCAGTATGTCTGCGAACCTGTAACAAATAAAGAATTGTATAGCATATAAGATAACCCTCAGTTCTTATACCAAGGGCAGTAACAAGCATTTAGAACCCAACACTTGAACCTTTCATCTTAATTTATCTTACAATTATTCAAAATCACAATTCAATCAAATGACCAATTAATATGTGATGGAGTGATAGGGGAATAAAATCAATATGTTGCATTGATTCATTTGAGACTGTGTTGTCATACCAAAGGCAGGTTAAATATCACTAACCATGCTAACTAAGCTAAGGAGGGCAAAAGTATAGTAAAGTGAAGGGTTAAATGCAAGTCTAGCTTTACTTTGAAAAAATAGAACTTGTCTGGTTAGGCTTCTGCTGATTCTCCTGGCTTTGATGTCTCAGCTTGTTCCTGGATTAACCCCTAGTCTAGTAATTAAGTTCCTACTAACTCTCCTCGGCTTGTTACTGGATTATGCCTTTGTCTACTGTTTTAATCATAGTAACCAGGGGGCACACTAAAATGTGATGGAGTGCTAGCAAATAGTCCCTAGAAACAATACAACTACCAACAGAAGGACTATACAAACTAATCACACATCCAATATACAGTGGATATAAAAAGTCTACACACCCCTGTCAGGTTTCTGTGATGTAAAAAAAATTAGACAAAGATAAATCATTTCAGAACTTTTTCCACCTTTAATGTGAATTATAAACTGTACAACTCAATTGAAAAGCAAACTGAAATCTTTTAGGTAGAGGGATGAAAAAATATAAAAATATAATAATATGGTTGCATAAGTGTGCATACCCTTAAACTAATACTTTGTTGGAGCGCATTTTGATTTTATTACAGCACTCAGTCTTTTTGGGTATGAGTCTATCGGCACATTTTGACTTGGCAAGATTTGCCCACTCTTCTTCTTCTTTGCAAAAACACTCCAAATCTGTGAGATTGCGAGGGCATCTCCTGTGCACAGCCCTCTTCAGATCACCCCACAGATTTTCAATCGGATTCAGGTCTGGGCTCTGGCTGGGCCATTCCAAAACTTTAATCTTCTTCTGGTGAAGCCATTCCTTTGCTGATTTGGATGTTTGCTTTGGGTCGTTGTCATGCTGAAAGATGAAGTTCCTCTTCATGTTCAGCTTTCTAGCAGAAGCCTGAAGGTTTTGTGCCAATATTGACTGGTATTTGGAACTGTTTATAATTCCCTCTAGCTTAACTAAGGCCCCAGTTCCAGCTGAAGAAAAACAGCCCCTTGGCATGATGCTGCCACCACCATGCTTCACTGTGGGTATGGTGTTCTTTTGGTGATGTGCAGTGTTGTTTTTGGGACAAACATATCTTTTGGAATTATGGCCAAAAAGTTCAACCTTGGTTTCATCAGACCATAACACCTTTTCCCACATGCTTTTGGGAGACTTCAAATGTGTTTTTGCAAAATGTAGCCTGGCTTGGATGTTTTTCTTCGTAAGAAAAGGCTTTCGTCTTGCCACTCTACCCCATAGCCCAGACATATGAAAAATACGGGAGATTGTTGTCACATGTACCACACAGCCAGTACTTGGCAGATATTCCTTCAGCTCCTTTAATGTTGCTGTAGGCCTCTTGGTAGCCTCTCAGACCAGTTTTCTTGTCGTCTTTTTTTTATCAATTTTGGAGGGACGTCCAGTTCTTGGTAATGTCACTGTTGTGCCATATTTTCTCCACTTGATGGTGACTATCTTCACTGTGTTCCATGGTATATCTAAAGCCTTGGAAATTCTTTTGTACCCTTCTCCTGACTGATACCTTTTAACAATGAGATCCCTCTGATAATTTGGAAGCTCTCTGTGGACCATGGCTTTTGCTGTGGGATGCGACTAAGAACATTTCAGGAAAGACCAACTAGAGCAGCTAAACTTTATTTGGGGTTAATCAGAGGCACTTTAAATGATAGCAGGTGTATGCTGACTCCTATTTAACATGATTTTGAATGTGATTGCTTAATTCTTAACACAGCTAGATCCCCAGTTATAAGAGGGTGTGCACACTTATGCAACCACATTATTTTAGTTTTTGTTTTGTTTTCTTCCCTCCACCTAAAAGATTTCAGTTTGTTTTTCAATTGAGTTGTACAGTTTATAGGTCACATTAAAGGTGGAAAAAGCTCTGAAATTATTTATCTTTGTCTCATTTTTTTACAGCACAGAAACCTGGCATTTTAACAGATGTAGACTTTTTATATCCACTGTATATAAAATATATTGTGACAAAGTGAAGGCAATCGTCGGGTAAAACAGGCATATGTTGCCCAGCAGATTGCATTGTGGGTGGTGAAACCCAGGATTTGTCTGCCTTTACCTGTGAGCTGGCTGAGACAGATGTGGAAAGCAGGAAAGAGTGTTGATCTGTGTAAGACATAGCTGCAGAAGACCATTCTGTAGAGTCCATTATGGGCCTGCTTTTTATGGAGTGAAGGGTAGGTTGGCAGTGGCACTCTTCATTCCATCCTGTTTTTTTTCCTACGTCACAGCAGTAGGCCATGTGGCTCGTTAGTAGTCTGGTATAATCTTCCTTCAGAGAATCAGAGGTGTGTTTTTGAACCTGGAGCACTTGCATATGCTGTGGTGCTGTACCAACCAAGGTAACAGTGTGCCACCTGGTTCTGTGGAATTATTGCAGGGGTCTGGCAGCCAGGCCCTTGTGTGTTCTGTGTATTAGCTAGTGGCTGGAATGTCAAGGCTGCTTATGTTTTATTGAAAGTGTTAATAAAACACTGTTTTTGGACTTTAAACCTGCTTGTGTCCCTGTCTCACTGCATCGCTACTACCTGCCTACCAGAGGAACTTCCAACATATGGTGGCTTGGAGAGGGCAATTGCAGTGAGGCATACACATGGTGAATGTTCTGGCTCACAGTGGTGTTGAAGCAACAAAGCACAGCCATGGGTGAACTATTGAAGCAGCTGGTGCAAACCAATATGCAGCAGTAGAAAATGCATGTGGAAGAAGTGGCACCACAACAAGAGACCAACCATCTGCTGGCCAAACAGATGTCAATGCTGTTGACCGCTCAGCAAAGGGCTGTGCCAGTAATGCAGCAGTGAAATGTGAGGTCCGCAAGGCACTCAATAAGGTTACATCTGAGGACGATGTGGAGGCCTATTTGATGGGGTTCAAGAGAGTGGCCACCCATGAGCAGTTACCGCAGCAACTTTGGGCAGAGGTCTTGGCACCATTTTTAGTTGGCGAGCCTCAGAAGGCCTACTATTACCTCAGCGAGCAGGATGCCCTAGACTACCCCATCATCAAAGCTGAGATACTGGCTCAATTGGGAGTGGACCTGCATCTATGTGCACAAATGGTCCATCGCTGGGTGTACCAGGAGGCCATGGCAACAAGGGCCCAGATGCACGACCTCGTCCACCTGGTCTGCAAGTGGCTGCAACCGGAGACTTTGACCCCGGCCCAGATCGTGGAGCAAGTCATCATGGGCCTTGCCTGTAGAAATTCTGCAGTGGGTGGGGCATGGGGACCCAGCTAATGCCAACCAACTGATGGGGCTGGTGGAAAGGTACTGGGCTACCCAGTCCCTAAGATGAGAGGCTCAACCCACCCGTGCAGTTTCCCAAGGCCCAAACCAGACTCTGCCGATGAGCGTCATCTACAGTATGCCAGATGACAGTGGCAGGCTGCCTGGCAGTGGCCCTGATAGATTCAGGGAACCTGGTAACCCTGGTGAAGGGGTCCCTGTTGGCTCCCAAGTCTGTGACAGGATGTGTAGTTGGGTTCCTGTGCATCCACAAGGACTTGAAGCACTACCCTTCACCAGTTGTCACAATCCAGACCCCCTATGGAGAGAGCCAATATGAGGTAGGGGTGGTAAAAAGTCTACCATATGACCTCATTGTTGGTAAAACTACCCAATGTTCTGGAATTTGTGGTGGAGAAACAAAAGTCGGGGAGTAGTCTCTCAGTCGTAAAAAAAACAGCTACAGAATGGTCAGGACCTGGAACCTGAACCAAGTGACCTGTACTCTGGGGTTTCTGCTGTAGGGGTGACCTACTTAGATGCATTTGTTAGCAATGTTTTTCCCCTAGAGGTAATGGCAGGTGAGGGTGAGGAGTCTGTGACAGGACCGGAGTTGTCTGATTTGGAAGTACCCGCAACACCTTTGGTACTGCACAACTCCAGTATCGCACTCCAGAGAAAACATTGATGTAATAAATGGTGTGTCACAGCACCCAGGCGCTGAACGGGTGTTTTTCCATATGGCTGTTTACAGAGTGTGGGGTGAAGTCTATGGACAATTAATTGTTCCCAAGCCTTATCATCAGATGGTGCTGGAGCTAACACATAAACGTGTCCTGGGTGGGCACCTAGGCGCTAAGAAAATGCTGGATGGCATCCTGCAGAGCTTTTATTGGGCAGGAGTATTCAAAGAAGTAAAGAGGTATTATGAATCATGGCCAGAGTTTCAAATACATGGTCCTATGTCACATTTTCAGTGTCCACTGGTACCTCTATCCATCATAGCGATACGCTTTGAAAAGGATTGCCATGGATTTTGTAGGTCCTTTGGTTAAGTCCACACGCGAGCATCAGCATATCCTGGTAGTCATGTATTGCCCTACCTGGCAATCATCCCATTGCGGCACACATTGGCAAAGTTAATTGCCAAAGAGTTCTTTGCCATGTTTTGCCAAGTAGGTATACCCAAGGAGATCCTTACAGATAAAGGTACCCGGTTTATGTCAAAAGTCACCAAAGAACTATATAAACTCTTTAATATCAAACACTTGTGCATGTCTGTGGACCATCCCTAGACAGACGGTTTAGTAAAGCGGTTTGACAAAACTTTAAAGAGTATGATAAATAAAAGGTGGTAAATATAGATAGGAGGGACTGGGATGTTCTCTAGCCATATTTGATGTTTGCAATCCACGAGGTACCGAAAGCTTCCACCGGGTTTTCTCCGTTCGAGCTAGTTTATTGCAGACATCCCAGGGGTCTGCTGGACATCGCTAATACACCTGGGAACAAGAACCCACTCCCTACAAAAGTGTAATAGAGCACATTGCAGGTAAGCAGAACAGGGTGGCGACCGTTATGTCCATATCCATAGAGCATATGGAGGAGGCCCAAAAGGCTCAAAGCTGGGTTTACAATAGGTTGGCTAAGGTAAGGAGATTTAAACCCGGTGATCGACTAGTTGTGCTGGTGCCTACGGTAGAAAGTAAATTTCTCGCCAAGTGGCAAGGACTATATGAGATGTTAGAGAAAACAGGGGAAGTAAACTACAAGATACATCAGCCGAGAAGGGGAAGGCCAATCAGATATACAGTACCATGTCAAACTACTAAAAGCATGGATAGAGAGAGAGTTTGTTCACAGAGAGGTCTCCGGCTGTTCCGCCTTCTGTACTACCTCCACAGGCTAAGTTTAAGCCTGCGGTGGCTACTGCAGAGGTGGGGTTATCAGCAACCCTCTCTAAAAGACAACAGCAAGAGGCTGAAGAGTTTGTGGGAAGGAATACGGACATGTTCTCGGAGTAACTGGGATATACGTCCGTGATCAAATATGACACTGTAACAGACTCACAGGTGATAGTTCGGTCAAGGCCGTACTGAGTCCCTGAAGCTTGTCGACAAGCCGTTGCAGATGAAGTGTAAAGATGCTGCAGTTGCGTGTCATAGAGGAATCCAAAAGTTAATGGGCCAGTCCCATTGTTCAATTCCCAAACCAGATGGGATGGTGCAGTTCTGCAACGACTTTAAGAAATTGAACGAAATGCCCAAATTTGATGCCTATCCTATGCCTTAGGTGGACAAGCTTATTGAAAGACTGGGAGGAGTCCAGTACATCACTACATTTGACCTCACCAAAAGATAATGGCAAGTATGGCTACTTTCACAGCAGCGTTTTTGCTGGATCCGTCACGGCTAAAACAGATCCGGTTGTGATATCTTTAAAATAGCCAAGACGGGTCCGTCATGAACACCATTGAAAGTCAATGGGGGAAGGATCTGTTTTCTATTGTGTTAGAGAAAATGGATAGGTCCCCATTGACTTACATTGTGAGTCATGACGGAAAGGTCTTGCTCTGCACCACATTGCGGACAGAAAAACGCTGCTTGCTGCGGTTTGCTCTCTGGTATGAGAACCCAACCAAACGTAACGGAATACATTCTGGTGACTCCGTTTCGTTCAGTTCAGTTTTGTCCCCATTGACAATGAATTGGGACAAAATAGAAGTGTTTTTCTCCGCTATTGAGATCCTATGACGGATCTCAATAGCGGAAAGGGAAAGTGCAAATGTGAAAGTAGCCTACCCCTGGTAGATAGCGCTAAAGAAAGAAATGGCATTTATTACCCTTGAGGGTCTTTTTCATCATTGTGTGTTATCGCTTGGGCTCCACACGACCCCCGCAATGTCCCAACAGTTAATAGGAGATAGGAGATACTCCTCAGCCTATTTGGATGATATTATTATCTTCAGCGATGACTGGGAGAGTCACTTGGCCAAGATTCAGGCCATTGTGGATTCTCTAAGGATAGCCGGGCTAACCGCCAACCCCTAAAAGTGGTGGCCTCAACCTAGGAGCACCAAGCTGGTCAAGAGATTACTGGGCATAGTTGGGTATTACAGGCGGTACATATCCAACATTGCCACAGTATCTGCTCCCCTGATGGATCTTCTAAAGGGTAAAAGATCCGTCATGGTGCGGTGGAATGGCCAAGCGGAAAGTGCTTTTCAGGCGTTGAAGTTGTCATTGTGCTGGTCTCCTGTCCTCTGCTGCAGTCAGTCTACAGTCTGGTGTAAACACTGCAGTCAGTCAGTCCATAGACTAGTGTAAATGCTGCAGTCAGTCCATAGTCTGATGTAAACACTGCAGTCAGTCAGTCCATAGACTAGTGTAAATGCTGAAGTAAGTCTACAGTCTGGTGTAAACACTGCAGTCAGTCAGTCCATAGACTAGTGTAAATGCTGCAGTCAGTCTACAGTCTGGTGTAAACACTGCAGTCAGTCAGTCCATAGACTAGTGTAAATGCTGCAGTCAGTCTACAGTCTGGTGTAAACACTGCAGTCAGTCAGTCCATAGTCTAGTGTAAATGCTGAAGTAAGTCTACAGTCTGGTGTAAACACTGCAGTCAGTCAGTCCATAGACTAGTGTAAATACTGCAGTCAGTCTACAGTCTGATGTAAACACTGCAGTCAGTCAGTCCAAAGTCTATTGTAAATGCTGCAGTCAGTCAGTCTACAGTCTGGTGTAAACACTGTAGAAAAGGGCCCACTGAGAACAGGGGGGGGGGATATGCTCAATAAAATGTAACTTTTAATAAGATATGCAATAAAATACACCACAGGGATGCGACATGGCACATTTCTGTTGCGTCGACTCCTCAGGGGAAGATGGTACACATAGGAAGAACAAAGTATGAAACCGCAGGTAAAAAGACCCCGCAGCAAAAAAGCTCCTGCAGTTTTAGGAAGAACTTGTGGACTGTCACCCCCCGATATTGGGATGCAGTTCTGCAGAGGGATGGATGTTCCTCTGCTGGTCGGTGTATAAGGGTATGGTGGTCCTCACTAAAGGTAGTGTCCCTATAGTTTTGGGGAATATACTGATCATCTCCCAGCCACACTGATACATACCTCTGTGGGATTTAAATAAGACCCATGCACGCCTTTCCTAGAAGGACCGCCCTGCGATCATCAGCTCCGGCGTCTGACGTCACACGCATGCGCGACAAGTCAGACACCGGCGCCGACACCACGTGATGCAGGTGGCCAGTCACAATCGCGGGGAGACGGCTATGGAGGTTGCCTAGAGAACGATAGGTAGGCAACCATACAGAGCGCTCACAATCTAGCGCGTCCATAGTTACGCTGCGACCGAAAATCGCAGCAAGGTAACAATGACATTTATTGCACGGATACAGAGAACAGGGTTCATCATGGACTAGGACATGAAGCCATATATTAAATAAATATGATACCAATTAAGGAGTTAGTATTCCATTTTCCCCCCAAGGAGACCTCGGAGGGTGTTTAAATAAAACAGCCAAAATCAAGCCTCTCATTAAGACCCAGGGGGGCAGAGGTCTTCAAACAAAATATCCAGCGTGATTCGCGCTGGAGAAGATTCTTATCCTAATCTCCTCCCCTGAATGGAGGCTTGACAAGATCGATGCCCATAAATCTCAGTTGGGCTCTGCCATTATGGACTGTATGTACATGTTTGGACACCGGGGTATCCCTTTTGTGTGAGATATCCCCCAGGTGTTCCCCTATCCTCCTCCTGAATTCACGTATGGGTTTACCTCCATCCCACATTCGCACTGAATGCGATATATAACTCCTCTAGACCTGCTGTTAAGGAAATGTGAGATGGAGTACTGTTTGCCTGTAACTGAACTCACAAATGATTTTGTAGTCTGTATATGTTTACACCCTACACAGTTGCCACACTTGTGACAGCCAACGATCTTTGACCACAGCCAGGTGGATTGCGTCACGTTGGAGGAGAAGTGGCTGTGCTCAAGTTTGTCACGCAGATTGCGCCCCCGTCTGTAAGTAATCTGGGGGTGTTCTCCTAATACCTCGTCCAAGTCAGGGTCCATTTTGAGGACCTCCCAATGACGTTGTATAATCTGTTTGACCTGTTTAGACCCCCTATCAAAGTTAGTAACAATTCTTAACACTTTAGCCTCAGGAGTAGAGGTTTGATTAAGGGTTAACAGGGAGGATCTTGGACGAGACAAGGCTGCCTGATATGCGGACCTGAGGAGGTGGTCGGGGTATCCCCTTGACAGAAACCTCATCCTCAAGTCAGTCGCCTGAGTGATGAACTCATGCTTGTCTGAACAATTACGCCTCAGTCGGAGATATTGACCCCTTGGAATCCCCCTCCTGAGTGGGAGTGGATGACTACTCTCCCATCTCAGGAGGGAATTCCTATAGATAGAATTATCTAATTCACCCCTGTTATTCTTTGTGATCCTAATATCCAGGAAGGTTAGACTGGTGGGGTGCGATTTGCAAGTAAAATGCATCCCAATCTCGTTTTGGTTGAGATGCCGCACAAAGGACTCAAAAGCCCCTCTGGTTACCATTCCAGAGAATGAAAATATCATCAATATATTGCGCCCACAGACCAATTTGGGAATTGTCCACCGATTCATCCTCCCTAAAAACCAGATTCTCCTCCCACCAGCCCAGGAATAAATTTGCATACGATAGGGCACATGGACTCCCCATTGCGTTATCCCTGAGCTGGTGGTAGATCCTATCGTCAAAGGAGTAGAAATTTCTGGTTAAGGTGAATTGAAGAATACGGAGGACAAATTGGCTGTGGGCGCGATATTGACAACCACGGGACCTGGGGAAGTGTTCAACGGCTATCAAGCCAAGCCTGTGTGATATGGAGGAATACAAAGCCTCCACATCAACACTTGATAGAAGGCAGGTCTCCTCCAGTGTCAGACCCTCTAGACACTTAAGGAGGTCAGTGGTGTCTCTGACATGGGATGGCAGTGCAGTCACAAATGGTGCTAATACCCGGTCAATATACACCCCTAAGTTCTGATTAAGGTTGTCTACACCAGAAACTACAGGTCTCCCTTTTAGCGGGGTTACCCCTTTGTGAATTTTGGGGAGACAATAAAAGGTAGATCGACGGGGATGTGCAAGGTAAAGGAAGGCATACTCATCTGCTGTAATAATTTGAGCAGCTTTCGCATCGTCCAAAATGTCTTTCTGTGACGGTAACGTACACTACATACAGGGGGGATGATAGTGACCACTGCGCTCCACCCTCACCCCTGGCCCTGCGCCTACTTGCCTCGCAAGTCCTAATGACAGGGGACAACTAGACGTCAGTCCCTAACTTAGGATACGTGCTGGGAAGACAGACAAGACAAATAATGGAACGTAAACGGACCGGGTAAATACCTAGAGAGCTATGCAGTACTAAGGAAGGAGCAGAGAATAGTCAGGAAAAGCCGAAGTCAAATACCAGGAGAGAAACGAAGTACAACAGGAGTCTGCAAAGAATCGTCAGGTGGAAGCCGGGGTCAGGATACCAGGAGAGATGCGCAGTACAGGAGGAGCAGGCAGAGAATCGTCAGGGAACACAGGATCAGGTAAGTATGCAGGAACAAAGGCTGCCTGTATTTATAGTGGGGAGTGAGGGTCATGTGACGTGGGAGCTCAAGGGAGACCTAGGAGCAGGGAGCCTCCCAGCTAGCAAAGCTGCCCTGGGAACGAGGCCAAACACAGATCCTTGCTCCCGAAGCTAAGCAGCAGGTCTGCGGCTGATGGGAGACCGAGTGCGCCTTTGGCGCCCCGTGACAGTACCCCCCCCCCCCCTTTTACGAGGGGCCACCGGACCCAAGACTTCAGGCAATGGCCTTTCAGGGTGTTCTAAATGAAATTTTCAAACAAGTCTAGGAGCATGAACCTCCCTGGCAGGTACCCAAGATCTCTCTTCAGGTCCATACCCCTTCCAGTGAATCAGTTACTGCAAGGAATTACGCACCTTCCTGACATCCACTATTTTAGACACCACATACTCGACAGCATCATTAACAAGAACCGGCAGAGGCGAGGCTTTTGATGGTACTACTGGTTCAACATATCTTTTAAGTAGAGATTTATGGAACACATTATGAATGTGGAATGACTCCGGCAGCTCCAACCTAAACGATACTGGGTTAATCACCTCCATGATCTTATATGGTCCAATAAAACGAGGAGCAAATTTTTTGGAATCTACCTTGAGAGAGAGATTCTTGGAGGATAACCATACCTTATCCCCAACCAGAAAATTTGCGCCCCTTGAACGTTTCCTATTGGCTTTGAGTCTTTGAGAACTTTGAGCCTTTTCTAGGTTCATTTGAACCCAGGCCCAAACTGTGCACAGTTCAAAAGAGAGCCTATCCGCCTCAGGGTTAGAGGAGGAGACGGATGACCCAGAATGAAAACGGGGATGAAAACCATGGTTACAAAAGAAAGGGGAGACCCCAGCAGAAGAATTAACACGGTTATTCAAAGCAAATTCAGCCAATGGAAGGTATTTAACCCATAATTGCTGGTAATCAGCAACATACGACCTCAGGAATTGTTCCACAGACTGATTAAGGCGTTCAGTCTGCCCATTACTCTCAGGGTGGTAGGAGGAGGAAAAAGACAATGAAATCTGACATCTTTGACAGAAAGCCCTCCAAAATTTGGACACAAACTGCACACCCCTGTCAGATACAATATTTTCCGGGATACCATGTAACCGTACAATTTCTTTCACAAAAATAGACGCCAGGGTCTTGGCATTCGGGAGTTTATACAGAGGAATGAAATGAACCATCTTGCTAAACCTATCGACCACTACCCAAACCACAGTCTTACCGTCCGCCGGCGGCAGGTCAGTAATAAAGTCCATCGAGATATGGGACCAGGGTCTACTGGGAATGGGTAGGGGTCGTAGGTTACCAGCAGGGCGAGTCCTAGGTGTCTTAGACCTAGCACAAACCTCACAGGCTAACACGTAGGACTTGACATCCCTAAATAGAGTGGGCCACCAATAGGATCTAGAAACCAGCTCTCTAGTGCCCTCAAAACCAGGATGTCCACAAAAGGCAGAATAATGATACTCACCCAACAGCTGGAGACAAAATTGCATGGGGACAAACAACTGGCGTCAACAGGTAAAGAAAATGCCCAGTCCTGGGGATCACCCTGTAACCGGGAAATGACAATGCCCACGCGTTGACTCTCGGGGCCAGAGGATACGGGGCACAAACGGAAAAAAAGTTTACAATTTTCTTTAAAGGAAAGAAACTTCTTCCGATCTCCAGAAAAGGGCTCAGGAAGCTTAATCTGGGGCTCTAAATGTGGACTGGAGGCCTGAGGGATGGAAGTACCTTGTCCTAGCTCAAAAGAACAGAGTTTCTCCCCTAGCTCCTGCACCATCTGCGTCAGGTTAGAGACATGGTCAGTTAGGATCACCAGAGGATTCATGATACAGTGGTTAGGTTACGGCCTGTTAATCTTTGACGGTAACGTACACTACACACAGGGGGGAGGATAGTGGCCACTGCGCTCCACCCTCACCCCTGGCCCTGCCTACTTGCCTTGCAAGTCCTAATGACAAGGGATAACTAGACGGCAGTCCCTAACTTAGGATACGAGCTGGGAAGGACAGACAAGACAAATAACGGAACGTAAACAGACCGGGTAAATACCTAGAGAGCTACGCAGTACTAAGGAATGAGCAGAGAATAGTCAGGAAAAGCCGAGGTCAAATACCAGGAGAGAAACGAAGTACAACAGGAGTCCGCAAAGAATCGTCAGGTGGAAGCCGGGGTCAGGATACCAGGAGAGATGCGTAGTACAGGAGGAGCAGGCAGAGAATCGTCAGGGAACACAGGATCAGGTAAGTATGCAGGAACTAAACAATCACCAGATACCTAAAATTAACAGGCAACCTGTGGCCAGCAGGCTGCCTGTATTTATAGTGGGGAGTGAGGGTCATGTGACGTGGCCAGCATCACATGACCGACAGACAGACAAATCGAGCACCGAGTGATCAGCTTAGCGCTCAAGGCAGACCTAGGAGCAGGGAGCCTCCCAGCTAGCAAAGCTGCCCTGGGAACGAGGCCAAAGACAGATCCTCGCTCCCAAAGCTAAGCAGCATGTCTGTGGCTGATGGGAGACCGAGTGCGCCTTTGGCGACCCGTGACACTTTCAATTCACATCTATAGCCATCAGTGGGGTCTCTATCCAGGATTTCATAGGTTTCCTTGTCAGACAACAAGTTTTCACACATATTCCTGTAGTGCACTGAGTCCATGACCACTATATTACCCCCCTTGTCAGCCGGTTTAATAATGACATGGGGATCATCTGCTAGTGTAGAGATGGCGGTGGTCACCGACTCAGTGCAGTTGGAATGATGCGTGGAAACTCTAAGGTCCTCCAGGTCTCTCGTGACCATATTGAGAAAAACGTCAATACAAGACAGTTCATTTGCAGTGGGTGGCATTTTTGTACTTTTTAACTTCAAATTAGTGAAGGCACCAGTGCCCTGGGTTGACTCCTCTTCCATGTTTAGGGAGTGCAGAAGTTGTACATCCCCCAGTAATTCGATAGGGATCCCTAATTCAAGGCACTGACGCCGATCCATGTGTTTAACCACTTCAGCCCCCAGTGCTTAAACACCCTGAAAGACCAGGCCACTTTTTACACTTCTGACCTACACTACTTTCACCGTTTATTGCTCGGTCATGCAACTTACCACCCAAATGAATTTTACCTCTTTTTCTTCTCACTAATAGAGCTTTCATTTGGTGGTATTTCTTTGCTGCTGACATTTTTACTTTTTTTGTTATTAATCGAAATTTAACGATTTTTTTTGCAAAAAAATGACATTTTTCACTTTCAGTTGTCAAATTTTGCAAAAAAAACTACATCCATATATAAATTTTGCTCTAAATTTATTGTTCTACATGTCTTTGATAAAAAAAAAATGTTTGGGTAAAAAAAAAAAATGGTTTGGGTAAAAGTTATAGCGTTTACAAACTATGGTACAAAAATGTGAATTTCCGCTTTTTGAAGCAGCTCTGACTTTCTGAGCACCTGTCATGTTTCCTGAGGTTCTACAATGCCCAGACAGTACAAACACCCCACAAATGACCCCATTTCGGAAAGTACACACCCTAAGGTATTCGCTGATGGGCATAGTGAGTTCATAGAACTTTTTATTTTTTGTCACAAGTTAGCGGAAAATGATGATTTTTTTTTTTTTTTTTTTTTCTTACAAAGTCTCATATTCCACTAACTTGTGACAAAAAATAAAAAGTTCTATGAACTCACTATGCCCATAAGCGAATACCTTGGGGTCTCTTCTTTCCAAAATGGGGTCACTTGTGGGGTAGTTATACTGCCCTGGCATTCTAGGGGCCCAAATGTGTGGTAAGGAGTTTGAAATCAAATTCTGTAAAAAATGACCTGTGAAATCCGAAAGGTGCTCTTTGGAATATGGGCCCCTTTGCCCACCTAGGCTGCAAAAAAGTGTCACACATCTGGTATCTCCATACTCAGGAGAAGGTGGGAAATGTGTTTTGGGGTGTCATTTTACATATACCCATGCTGGGTGAGAGAAATATCTTGGCAAAAGACAACTTTTCCCATTTTTTTATACAAAGTTGGCATTTGACCAAGATATTTATCTCACCCAGCATGGGTATATGTAAAAAGACACCCCAAAACACATTCCCCAACTTCTCCTGAGTACGGAGATACCAGATGTGTGACACTTTTTTGCAGCCTAGGTGGGCAAAGGGGCCCATATTCCAAAGAGCACCTTTCGGATTTCACAGGTCATTTTTTACAGCATTTGATTTCAAACTCCTTACCACACATTTGGGCCCCTAGAATGCCAGGGCAGTATAACTATCCCACAAGTGACCCCATTTTGGAAAGAAGACACCCCAAGTTATTCCGTGAGGGGCATGGCGAGTTCCTAGAATTTTTTATTTTTTGTCACAAGTTAGTGGAAAATGATGATTTTTTTTTTTTTTTTTTTCATACAAAGTCTCATATTCCACTAACTTGTGACAAAAAATAAAAACTTCCATGAACTCACTATGCCCATCAGCGAATACCTTGGGGTCTCTTCTTTCCAAAATGGGGTCACTTGTGGGGTAGTTATACTGCCCTGACATTCTAGGGGCCCAAATGTGTGGTAAGGAGTTTGAAATCAAATTCAGTAAAAAATGACTTGTGAAATCCGAAAGGTGCTCTTTGGAATGTGGGCCCCTTTGCCCACCTAGGCTGCAAAAAAGTGTCACACATCTGGTATCCCTGTACTCAGAAGAAGTTGAGGAATGTGTTTTGGGGTGTCTTTTTACATATACCCATGCTGGGTGAGATAAATATCTTGGTCAAATGCCAACTTTGTATAAAAAAAATGGGAAAAGTTGTCTTTTGCCAAGATATTTCTCTCACCCAGCATGGGTATATATAAAATGACACCCCAAAACACATTCCCCACCTTCTCCTGAGTACGGAGATACCAGATGTGTGACACTTTTTTGCAGCCTAGGTGGGCAAAGGGGCCCATATTCCAAAGAGCACCTTTCGGATTTCACAGGTCATTTTTTACAGAATTTGATTTCAAACTCCTTACCACACATTTGGGCCCCTAGAATGCCAGGGCAGTATAACTATCCCACAAGTGACCCCATTTTGGAAAGAAGACACCCCAAGTTATTCCGTGAGGGGCATGGCGAGTTCCTAGAATTTTTTATTTTTTGTCACAAGTTAGTGGAAAATGATGATTTTTTTTTTTTTTTTTTTCATACAAAGTCTCATATTCCACTAACTTGTGACAAAAAATAAAAACTTCCATGAACTCACTATGCCCATCAGCGAATACCTTGGGGTCTCTTCTTTCCAAAATGGGGTCACTTGTGGGGTAGTTATACTGCCCTGACATTCTAGGGGCCCAAATGTGTGGTAAGGAGTTTGAATTCAAATTCAGTAAAAAATGACTTGTGAAATCCGAAAGGTGCTCTTTGGAATGTGGGCCCCTTTGCCCACCTAGGCTGCAAAAAAGTGTCACACATCTGGTATCCCTGTACTCAGAAGAAGTTGAGGAATGTGTTTTGGGGTGTCTTTTTACATATACCCATGCTGGGTGAGATAAATATCTTGGTCAAATGCCAACTTTGTATAAAAAAAATGGGAAAAGTTGTCTTTTGCCAAGATATTTCTCTCACCCAGCATGGGTATATATAAAATGACACCCCAAAACACATTCCCCACCTTCTCCTGAGTACGGAGATACCAGATGTGTGACACTTTTTTGCAGCCTAGGTGGGCAAAGGGGCCCATATTCCAAAGAGCACCTTTCGGATTTCACAGGTCATTTTTTACAGAATTTGATTTCAAACTCCTTACCACACATTTGGGCCCCTAGAATGCCAGGGCAGTATAACTACCCCACAAGTGACCCCATTTTGGAAAGAAGACACCCCAAGGTATTCCGTGAGGGGCATGGCGAGTTCCTAGAATTTTTTATTTTTTGTCACAAGTTAGTGGAAAATGATGATTTTTTTTTTTTTTCATACAAAGTCTCATATTCCACTAACTTGTGACAAAAAATAAAAACTTCCATGAACTCACTATGCCCATCAGCGAATACCTTGGGGTCTCTTCTTTCCAAAATGGGGTCACTTGTGGGGTAGTTATACTGCCCTGGCATTCTAGGGGCCAAAATGTGTGGTAAGGAGTTTGAAATCAAATTCAGTAAAAAAAATGACCTGTGAAATCCGAAAGGTTCTCTTTGGAATGTGGGCCCCTTTGCCCACCTAGGCTGCAAAAAAGTGTCACACATCTGGTATCCCAGTACTCAGGAGAAGTTGAGGAATGTGTTTTGGGGTGTCTTTTTACATATACCCATGCTGGGTGAGATAAATATCTTGGTCAAATGCCAACTTTGTATAAAAAAATGGGAAAAGTTGTCTTTTGCCAAGATATTTCTCTCACCCAGCATGGGTATATGTAAAATGACACCCCAAAACACATTCCCCACCTTCTCCTGAGTACGGAGATACCAGATGTGTGACACTTTTTTGCAGCCTAGGTGGGCAAAGGGGCCCATATTCCAAAGAGCACCTTTCGGATTTCACAGGTCATTTTTTACAGAATTTGATTTCAAACTCCTTACCACACATTTGGGCCCCTAGAATGCCAGGGCAGTATAACTACCCCACAAGTGACCCCATTTTGGAAAGAAGAGACCCCAAGGTATTCGCTGATGGGCATAGTGAGTTCATGGAAATTTTTATTTTTTGTCACAAGTTAGTGGAATATGAGACTTTGTATGAAAAAAAAAAAAATCATCATTTTCCACTAACTTGTGACAAAAAATAAAAAATTCTAGGAACTTGCCATGCCCCTCACGGAATACCTTGGGGTGTCTTCTTTCCAAAATGGGGTCACTTGTGGGGTAGTTATACTGCCCTGGCATTTTCCAGGGGCCCTAATGTCTGGTAAGTAGGTAAATGACCTGTGAAATCCGAAAGGTGCTCTTTGGAATGTGGGCCCCTTTGCCCACCTAGGCTGCAAAAAAGTGTCACACATCTGGTATCTCCGTACTCAGGAGAAGGTGGGGAATGTGTTTTGGGGTGTCATTTTACATATACCCATGCTGGGTGAGAGAAATATCTTGGCAAAAGACAACTTTTCCCATTTTTTTTATACTAAGTTGGCATTTGACCAAGATATTTATCTCACCCAGCATGGGTATATGTAAAATGACACCCCAAAACATATTCCCCAACTTCTGCTGAATACGGAGATACCACATGTGTGACACTTTTTTGCAGCCTAGGTGGGCAAAGGTGCCCAAATTCCTTTTAGGAGGGCATTTTTAGACATTTGGATACCAGACTTCTTCTCACGCTTTGGGGCCCCTAAAATGCCAGGGCAGTATAAATACCCCACATGTGACCCCATTTTGGAAAGAAAACACCCCAAGGTATTCAATGAGGGGCATGGCGAGTTCATTGAAAAAAAAAATTTTGGCACAAGTTAGCGGAAATTGATTTTTTTGATTTTGTTCTCACAAAGTCTCCCTTTCCGCTAACTTGGGACAAAAATTTCAATCTTTCATGGACTCAATATGCCCCTCAGCGAATACCTTGGGGTGTCTTCTTTCCAAAATGGGGTCAGTTGTGGGGTGTTTGTACTGCCCTGGCATTTGAGGGTCTCCGCAATCATTACATGTATGCCCAGCATTAGGAGTTTCTGCTATTCTCCTTATATTGAGCATACAGGTAATGAGATTTTTTTTTTCCGTTCAGACTCTGGGCTGAAAGAAAAAAATGAACGGCACAGATTTCTTCATTCGCATCGATCAATGTGGATGAAAAAATCTCTGCCAAAAAAAGAAAAAGGAGGGGAAAGGCGTCTGCCAGGACATAGGAGCTCCGCCCAACATCCATACCCACTTCAGCTCGTATGCCCTGGCAAACCAGATTTCTCCATTCACATCAATCGATGTGGATGAATAAATCATTGCCGGGATTTTTTTTTTATATATATACAAAGTGTTTGCCAAAGTATATGAACACCGCCACCTCCTCAGCTCATATGCCTCGGCAAACATATCTTTTACTGCAGAGGAGAAATCTTGTCTTGCAGCGCCGCATACACCAACTTGCGTGTAATCTGACAGCAGCGCAATGCTTCTGTCCGAATGCACATCAGTGCTGCAGCTAGTCGATCGGTTGGTCCACCTGAAAGGTAAAAAAAACAAAACAAAAAAGAAAAAACCAGGCCGCAAAGCAATAACTTTATTAACTGTTGAACAGAACATAGAAACTTTTTTTAAACTTTTTTAACTGAACGTTTAAATTTTTTACTTACCGGTATTTTTTTTTTTGTTTATTTTTTTTTACCTTTATAGAACAAACCTCTCCTTCCCCATGGGACAATGTGCAAAGCGCAAATCGCCCAAAGATGTGGCGAAGTACGTTATGCACTTTATCCCAGGTGAAAGGAGAGGTTTGCAGCAGCTGTGAGTGAATGGGCCCTAATAGCCCTGTGTGCCTGTCCTGGTGAGATGTGATCCCTATGCTAGGTGTACCTGTGTGTGGTACTTCCGGAAACACTCTCCATAGCATAGGGCAGGGTGGTCAGCACAGTCAGGACAGAAATAGCGGGTGTCACGCCTTATTCCACTCCTTCTACAGACACGACATCTTTTTCGGGGTGACGGTTGGGTTGAGGTACCAGGAACGACACTGGGGAAATGTCGCTCGTGTAGACGGCTAACTACACTGGTGGATGGGGCCACGGAACCTCCTGGGTAAAGGAGGTTCTCGATGATCTCTTCCTGGAATTTGAGGAAGGATCCTGTTCTCCCAGCCTTACTGTAGAGAACAAAACTATTGTACAGTGCCAATTGAATCAAATATACAGACACCTTCTTATACCAGCGTCTGGTTCTGCGGGAAACTAAATACGGAGACAACATCTGGTCATTGAAGTCCACCCCTCCCATGAGCGCATTATAGTCGTGGACACAGAGGGGCTTTTCAATGACACGGGTTGCTCGCTCAATTTGGATTGTCGTGTCTGCGTGAATGGAGGAGAGCATGTAAACGTCACGTTTGTCTCTCCATTTCACCGCGAGCAGTTCTTCGTTACACAAGGCAGCCCTCTGCCCCCTTGCAAGACGGGTGGTTACAAGCCGTTGGGGGAAGCCCACGCGACTAGTTCGCGCGGTGCCATAGGCGCAAATCCGTTCTAGAAACAAATGCCTAAAGAGGGCCACACTTGGGTAGAAATTGTCCATATAAAGATGGTACCCCTTGCCGAATAAGGGTGACACCAAGTCCCAGACTGTCTTCCCACTGCTCCCCAGGTAGTCAGGGCAACCGACCGGCTCCAGGGTCTGATCTTTTCCCTCATAGATCCGAAATTTGTGGGTATAGCCTATGGCCCTTTCACAGAGCTTATACAATTTGACCCCATACCGGGCACGCTTGCTTGGGATGTATTGTTTGAAGCCAAGGCGCCCGGTAAAATGTATTAGGGACTCGTCTACGCAGATGTTTTGCTCAGGGGTATACAAATCTGCAAATTTCAGGTTGAAATGGTCTATGAGGGGCCGAATTTTGTGGAGCCGGTCAAAAGCAGGGTGGCCTCTGGGACGGGAGGTGGTGTTGTCGCTAAAGTGCAGGAAACGCAGAATGGTCTCAAATTGTGTCCTGGACATAGCAGCAGAGAACATGGGCATGTGATGAATTGGGTGCGTTGACCAATATGACCGCAATTCATGCTTTTTTGTCAGGCCCATGTTGAGGAGAAGGCCCAAAAAAATTTTAAGTTCGGAAACTTGGACTGGTTTCCACCGGAAAGGCTGGGCATAATAGCTTCCCGGGTTAGCGGTTATAAATTGTGTGGCATACTGGTTGGTCTCTGCCACGACTAAGTCCAAGAGCTCCGCAGTCAAGAACAGCTCAAAAAATCCCAGGGCCGAACCGATTTGAGCCGTCTCAACCCGAACTCCAGACTGGGCGGTGAAAGGGGGAACTACTGGTGCGGCTGAAGTTGGTGACTGCCAATCAGGATTTGCCAGCACCTCAGGGACTCTAGGGGCTCTACGGGCCTGTCTGTGCGGTGGCTGCGACGGGGTAACTTTTGCACGTGCCACCGTACCAGCTTCAACTGCCCTTCTGGTGCTCGCTACTTCACCAGGTTGTACGGCAGTGCTGGTACTAGGTCCAGGAAGGGCTGCGCTGCTGGTGTATGCCTCACCACGTGATCCGGCAGCGACAGCCCCACTCTGCTGCTCTTGAAGCGGATCCTGCGTAACCTGTGGTCTAGCGACATGGGGCCGGGTACGCCTGGTGCTGCCAGGGACCTCCACCTCCTCGTCCGAACTTTGGGTCAGAGAGCCACTGCTTTCCACAGGTTCATATTCTGACCCGCTAGATTCGTCAGATGAGGGTTCCCACTCCTCATCCGACTGGGTCAGAATCCTGTAGGCCTCTTCAGAAGAATACCCCCTGTTTGACATTTTGGACTACTAAATTTAGGGGTATTCCCTGAGACTACCCAAGAAAAAAAGCAAACCTGTCTTACAAAGGGGAGGCTAGCGAAGTACCGGAGGCCGCTGCGGTTGATAAAAAATATCAAAACTGATTTTTTTTATCGCCGCAGTGCGTGTAAAATGAATGTGCAGTGATCAAAAAATATATATTTTTTGTCACTGCGGTGGGGCGGGCGTGGGTGAACGCACGTGTGGGCGACCGATCAGGCCTGATCGGGCAAACACTGCGTTTTGGGTGGAGGGCGAACTAAAGTGACACTAATACAATTATAGATCTGACTGTGATCAGTTTTGATCACTTACAGATACTATAAAAGTACAAATGCTGATTAGCGATACGCTAAACAGCGAATAAAAGTGACTGCGGTGCGGTGGGGTGGGCGCTAACTGACACTAACTACCTAACCAAGGGGCCTAAACTATCCCTAAAACCTAACAGCCAATACCAGTGAAAAAAAAAAAGTGACAGTTTACACTGATCACTTTTTTTCCTTTCACTAGTGATTGACAGGGGCGATCAAAGGGGTGATCAAAGGGTTAATTGGGGTGCAGGTGGGTGATCAGGGGCTACAGTGAAGTGTTTGGTGTACTCACAGTGATGTCTGCTTCTCTGCTGGATCCAACCGACGAAAAGGACCAGCAGAGGAGCAGAGAAGCCATATAACAGATCATATTTACTAATATGATCTGTTATATGACTTTGGATTGGATTTTTTGAAAATCGCCAGCCTGCCAGCCAATGATCGTTGCTGGCAGGCTGGTGACGAAATACTTCTTTTAATTTTGCCGGCCCGCGATGCGCATGCGCGGGCCGGCTTTGAGCGAAATCTCGCGTCTCGCGAGATGACGCGTATATGCGTGACTCTGCGCAGCGCTGCCACCTCCGGAACGCAATCCTGCGTTAGGCGGTCCGGAGGTGGTTAAAGTGTTTATGCCACCTAAGTTTGCGAATGAATAGGTTAATGTCCTTTACTGTTGTAAATCTGTCAAATTTGGGAGTGGGTACAAAAGATAGACCCAATTCCAAGGTCCTAATCTCGTCCTGGCTGAGGGGGCGCGAAGATAAGTTCACCACTTGAGGTCCCAAGACTATGCTGGGGGTTGTTGCGTGCGCGACTCCACAACGGGTATTCCAGGGTCTGATTGAATTGCCCTAAAAAACGATTATCACGTCCCCTATAGGAGCCCCGAGCTCTACCCCTTCTGGAGTTGCCCCTAGTATTCCATTTTCCCCCCAAGAAGACCCCAAGAGGATCTCTCCGAATTACTTAGTATGGCCTTCCTCTTAGTGTTGTTCAGGGAGGAGTATATGCGATTCTCTTTAAAATCGGAGAGATCCCTAATGAACTGCCGGTGTTTTCTCTCTTTCAGGTGGTATTGATACTTCTCCAAAGTTAATTGTAGCTGTTTTTCTTTGTTTGGAAATTCTACCTCCTGAGAGAAGGTCTGCACCACCTCCGTATATTCTGTAAATTTTTGGTTAAGAGTGGCTAGTGTGCTTTTTTCTTCCTCCAGCAGTAGCTTCATCAATCTAAGGGAACTGTTGGTAGCTTCCTGCTCCCATTTGGTTAAAAAACCAGGATGTGGTGAGCGAGTTGCTGGGAGGAGGGAAATACGCAACCCCCTAGGGACAATATTGTTCTTGATATAATTGTCCAGACTTTGCACTTCCCACCAGGACGTGATTTGTTCCTTGTATACCTGTGTTAGGTCTACAAAGGCTGTGTGAAAAGAAGGTAAATATTTTTTCTGGTGAAATTGTTTAACAGAGAATATGTCTTTGGCCTCATGTAGCCAGCTCTCTGCATCAAACCCTGTTGCCAAAAATCCTGCCATGCCAGGAGAAAACAACAAAAATGTGAATGAGGCTCAGAATTCAAATGCGTCACTAATATTCCAAGATTCAACACAAAAGGGCCCACTGAGAACGGAGGGGGGGGATATGCTCGATAAAATGTAACTTTTAATAAGATATGCAATAAAATACACCACAGGGATGCGACGTGGCACGTTTCTGTCATGTCGACTCCTCAGGGGAAGATGGTACACATAGGAAGAACAAAGTATGAAACCGCAGGTAAAAAAGACTCTGCAGCAAAAAACCTCCTGCAGTTTTAGGAAGAATTTGTGGACTGTCACCCCCCGATATTGGGATGCAGTTCTGCAGAGGGATGGATGTTCCTCTGCTGGTCGGTGTATAAGGGTATGGTGGTCCTCACTAAAGGTAGTGTCACTATAGTTTTGGGGAATATACTGATCATCTACCAGCCACACTGATACATACCTCTGTGGGATTTAAATAAGACCCATGCACGCCTTTCCTAGAAGGACCACCCTGCGATCATCAGCTCCGGCGTCTGACGTCACACGCATGCGCCACGCGTGACACGTCAGACACCGGCGCCGACACCACGTGATGCAGGTGGCCAGTCACAATCGTGGGGAGGTGGCTATGGAGGTTGCCTAGAGAACGATAGGTAGGCAACCATACAGAGCGCTCACAATCTAGCGCGTCCATAGTTACGCTGGGACCCAAAATCGCATCAAGGTAACAATGACATCCACTCCCACTCAGGAGGGGGATTCCAAGGGGTCAATATCTCTGACTGAGGCGTAATTGTTCAGACAAGCATGAGTTCATCACTCAGGCGACTGACTTGAGGATGAGGTTTCTGTCAAGGGGATACCCCGACCACATCCTCAGGTCCGCATATCAGGCAGCCTTGTTTCGTCCAAGATCCTCCCTGTTAACCCCTAATCAAACCTCTATTCCTGAGGCTAAAGTGTTAAGAATTGTTACTAACTTTGATAGGGGTCTAAACAGGTCAAACAGATTATACAACGTCATTGGGAGGTCCTCAAAATGGACCCTGACTTGGACGAGGTATTAGGAGAACACCCCCAGATTACTTACAGACGGGGGCGCAATCTGCGTGACAAACTTGTGCACAGCCACTTCTCCTCCAACGTGAGGCAATCCACCTGGCTGCGGTCAAAGATCGTTGGCTGTCACAAGTGTGGCAACTGTGTAGGGTGTAAACATATACAGACTACAAAATCATTTGTGAGTTCAGTTACAGGCAAACAGTACTCCATCTCACATTTCATTAACTGCAGGTCCAGAGGAGTTATATATCGCATTCAGTGCGAATGTGGGATGGAGGTAAAACCATACGTGAATTCAGGAGGAGGATAGGGGAACACCTGGGGGATATCTCACACAAAAGGGATACCCCGGTGTCCAAGCATGTACATACAGTCCATAATGGCAGAGCCCAACTGAGATTTATGGGCATCGATCTTGTCAAGTCTCCATTCAGGGGAGGAGATTGGGATAAGAATCTTCTCCAGCGCGAATCACGCTGGATATTTTGTTTGAAGACCTCTGCCCCCCTGGGTCTTAATGAGAGGCTTGATTTTGGCTGTTTTATTTAAACACCCTCCGAGGTCTCCTTGAAGGGGGGAATGGAATACTAACTCCTTAATTGGTATCATATTTCTATAGTATGTGGCTTCATGTCCTAGTCCTCTCCATGATGAACCATGTTCTCTGTATCCGTGCAATAAATGTCATTGTTACCTTGCTGCGATTTTGGGTCGCAGCGTAACTATGGACGCGCTAGATTGTGAGCGCTCTGTATGGTTGCCTACCTATCGTTCTCTAGGCAACCTCCATAGCCGTCTCCCCGCGATTGTGACTGGCCGCCTGCATCACGTGGTGTCGGCGCTGGTGTCTGACTTGTCGCGCATGCGTGTGACGTCAGACGCAGGAGCTGATGATCGCAGGGCGGTCCTTCTAGGAAAGGCGTGCATGGGTCTTATTTAAATCCCACAGAGGTATGTATCAGTGTGGCTGGTAGATGATCAGTATATTCCCCAAAACTATAGGGATCTACCTTTAGTGATGACCACCATACCCTTATACACCGACCAGCAGAGGAACATCCATCCCTCTGCAGAACTGCATCCCAATATCGGGGGGTGACAGTCCACAAGTTCTTCCTAAAACTGCAGGAGCTTTTTTGCTGCGGAGTCTTTTTTACCTGCGGTTTCATACTTTGTTCTTCCTATGTGTACCATCTTCCCCTGAGGAGTCGACGCGACAGAAACGTGCCACGTCGCATCCCTGTGGTGTATTTTATTGCATATCTTATTAAAAGTTACATTTTATTGAGCATATCATTCACATTTTTGTAAACACTGCAGTCAGTCAGTCCATAGACTAGTGTAAATGCTGCAGTTAGTCTACAGTCTGGTGTAAATGCTGCAGTCAGTCTACAGTCTGGTGTAAATGCTGCAGTCAGTCTACAGTCTGGTGTAAATGCTGCAGTCAGTCTACAGTCTGGTGTAAACACTGCAGTCAGTCAGTCCATAGTCTGATGTAAATGCTGCAGTCAGTCAGTCCATAGACTAGTGTAAATGCTGCAGTCAGTCCATAGACTAGTGTAAATGCTGCAGTCAGTCCATAGACTAGTGTAAATGCTGCAGTCAGTCCATAGACTAGTGTAAATGCTGGAGTCAGTCCATAGACTAGTGTAAATGCTGCAGTCAGTCCATAGACTAGTGTAAATGCTGCAGTCAATCAGTCTACAGGGCTTAGTCCATATATTATGTTTTCATCTATTGTTTTACTGCATTATTTTCCTTGACTTTATAAAAGTAGCCATGTGCATCCACATATTTACTATCATATCGCGCAGGATGTTTTGTATATTTTTTCAGTGATTTTATTTTATCTCACATATTTGGTATCTTTTTTTGTTTTAGTTTGAAAAAACGTATACATCAGTGATTGAGAATGAAATATTAGGGCTCAATCCGATTACATTTTTTTTTTTGGGGGGGGGGGGGGGGGTTGTTGTTTATATTCAAACCAGCATACTGTATATACGTGATTACTACACCAATACACAGGGTAGTGCACAATATTATCTGAGAGGCCCAAAAATGTCAGTGCTATGGAAAGGTTCCAAATGAATGACATAGAGCCAGAATGAGGGTAGTAGCAGCACCAATTATCTGGCCAGAAGAAGTGGAAATAGTCGTAGTAGTAGTCTGCATTTGTCCCTGCTGGCTACAGAAAGGCGCAACATTATTGTCGAGGAGAAAGAGGATGATATTATGGATCAGATGGCACATTCCTCCTCTCAGTCGCATCAGAATGATGTGGAGGTGACTTTGGAGTCCAACACTGTGACGTGGAGCTAGGGGTCACAGCGTTCCTCCTTCTTGCAGAACCAAACAAGGTTTTCAGTAGAGTCGTCTCTGTCTTCACTGCCCTTTCCTAGTGGAGTGCCTTCCTTTTTCCTAAGAAATGGCAAGAAAACCCCACCACGCCCTACAGCAGATCAAGAGAGTCTCCATGTTGATGACTTGTGAGAGCAGTCAGCATTTGTACTGTGATGAGGTGGAGGAGGAGGCTGAAGACCCCAGGCATAGCCATGTTGGTGGTGGTAGTAGTGGCAACTATAGCCGAGGTATTGGCATTGGGGGCAGCAACGGTGGCAGTCAAGGAAGAGCAGGGGAGGGGGGCCAAAGAACCCACCATAATATCCCATAGTCTGATAGAAGCGTATGGGAGGGTGAGGACTCAAATAAAAATTGTGCGCTGGACAGGACCTGGGACCAGTGTGCTAATGGGGGATGGGGAAACAGAGGAGGAGGAGGGTTATGGCGCAGCCATGAAGAGGAGAGACCACATTCCTCCCAAAGAACAGCCAGGGCCACGTCTGCTTCGCTAACTGGTGATGCCGCTGATGCTGTGGGTGAGTTAGGCCCACAACGTGCCAAAGCTAAGCTCTGCTCAGGTGTCCCTATCTCTGTTGTGCGAGCATCTCCCGTCTGACCATTTCAGTCTCTTCAAAATGATGGAGCGGTTTTTCCATGTGCCGTGCCAGGCTGAGGCCAGTCAGTAAGCCGACAACTCCATCCTCAACTGCCAGGTTCAGGCCTACCTAAACCAAAAAATCACTTTTGTCAAAATGAACCAAGCCGGGATTCAGGAGGATTTTCGCCCTCCTCTGGCTGAGGGCGATGAATAGATCTGGCCTTGCTGGCAGTGCCCCATCTTGTCACTGTTGCTATAAGCCTTTCTACCTGCCTCCATCATGCTGCTGCTGCGACATACCAACCATCATGTTCTGTACGCCTGCTGCTGCCTCTATCATGCCACCGCCGCCATCATGCCACTGCTGCAACTTGCCCACCATCACGATCTGTACGGCTGCGCTACCGCCTCCATCATGCCACTGCCACCATTATGTCACTGCTGCACCCTGCCGAGTGCCAACTATCATCTTCCATCATGCTGCTGCTGCCTCCATCATGCTGCTGCTGTTATGCCAACATGTACCATATGGCTGCTTCTGCAGCTGCTGCCTCAGCGCTGCCTGTTATTGCCTGCCAGAGTTTCGGGAGGTGGGAAGGAAAAAATAAAAATAAAATAAAATAAACAAAAAGAGATAACAAGTGTTCCTAAAACTCCTAGGAGCCTAGATATACCAACTCTCAGGGCAATTGGAGCAACTTCTGCCCGGTCCAGATCAATTCAGGCTCAAACCAAACTTTTTCAAAAATTCAGCCAACTGGACTTAAAACAAATCTCGAGCGGTTCACTCATCTCTATTCTGGAGTTTCAATTTACAGTATTTTGTGGACAAGTTTGAATACATTTTTGGGGTCTGGTCTGGTGTTTGACTATATACTGTATATAGCTGTCTGGTCTGTAGTCTGGATTAATTTGGGGGTCTGGTCTGGCATCCAAATTTATTGTGGGAATGAATTCATTTTAGGTTGTGGTCTATGGGGTCCAGCAATTTCTAGTAAGCCTCCTGCTCAAAGCCACATATAATGCTACACGATTCACCAGTTGCGCTCGTGTGCACAAGGGCGCAACTTGACGCTCCAGGTCCACCCTATCATGTCCATGCTGACGTTGTCTATGGATGAATTTAAAGCCAGGAGCCAGAAGCTGCTCACGGTTTTGGGTAATGGATAACTGAAATTACAGCTGGAAAAAAACAATCTCATGTTGGATCTTGAACTGAGCGTGCAGGCTAAACACGAAGGTAGGACGGAGCAGCAATAAGTGAATACATCAATTACTTGGCTTTACGCACTTCTCTGCAGATAAGAAGCTTAATCATTGTCTTGGACTTGTTATATTGACCATAAGATCCCAACCTGTTACTGGAAGCAGTCACATTCTCTGCAGGAGCGTGCTAGTCGCTGATCGAAGACATGGGCTCTGCACTTACCTCCACAATCATCAGATTCTTGGTCCTATTATCAAGTAAGTGTGTTCTATAATAACACCTGTCCTCTTAGTATACCACCATACCCTTAACTACCATCCCTGGTTCTTTTCACAACTCAAGGTTGGTCACAATTGCACCTGTATAGACAATTCTTTGTGAGAAGCTAAACTCCTCAACGAAACCTTTCATGTGAATTTATCACATGGAATGTGCGGTGGAAATTTGCAGCATAAATTGACCTGTTGTGGCTTTAAAATCTGAACAGAGGGACGTTTTATTTTGAGGATTTTTTACGCTACTGGGCAACGCTCTGAATTTTCCTGCCCAAACTTCCATGGTAGAAACTCTGCAGCCACATATAACCAAACCCTTATATATAGAACATGTTATCAAGCTGCTGTTTATGGATCTGCTTTTCTATTATGCATGGTCACTTAGTACTTTTATTGTATTATGGCATCTTGCAGTGAATAGAGAAGGTTTATCTGGGTTGTTCCCCTAATAACACCTGCCGACTAAGGAATATGGTTGTCATAAGCAGCAAGGAGTAGTACCATGATGACTATAATTTTTATCATCGTGACCATGCGATCACTGATACTTTGACCATGCCATCAGGAACAGGCTGTTATACACATTCTAATGGAGGAGATCTGAGGAGCCTCTGATCTTAGTCATTTCTTACTTTAAACGCCGTGATCACCACTGATCGCCCCACTCAAAAGTAGAGCACTACAGGCAATCACAATGAAACAATCGGGCCCTTTGAAGGACCTTACAACATATTTGCTTTTTGTGATGATCAATAACCCATGCTATCAATTTAGAACCTCATTTTTAATGATGGGCGTGTGATTTTTTTTTAAAAATTGGCAAATTTATTACCAAAATAAAAATTTGCAACAATGTATGTGTGCCGAAACACAGCAAGTACCGACCAGTCCTGTAAAAAAATAAATAAAGCCTACGTTCAATAAAAAAGTAAAAAAAAGTTATGACCACAAGAATGACAAAAAAGGAAATATACAATATTCAAAAACAGTTTTAGGTCCTCAAGACTAAAACTGGCCTGGTCCTCAAGGGAATGATTGAAGGAGCTGTTGATTCTTGTTCATTTGCTAGGGAAATCTATGGACCATTCAATCACAAACATATAGGGACCTCCAAAGGGAAAGAAATCCCACCTCCAAGGCCAATATAATATCTTTCAGCAATAGCTTGTTGATGATTTCCAGTATAAAAACGCAAGACTATAAGCCATAAAGGTGAAATATTTGGCATAGTTTTTAGTTATGTTGTATCATTTGATTTTTTTGATGTTTTGTCTTGTCATCCAGTCTTCATGACTCCTCTTCTCTTGCTTTGCAGTAACTAAAGTGACAGCAACAACTCAAACATGTAAGTTCCTTATCCCGCTAATGTCTATTGTTTTGCCAGTCTTGCGTGCTCTGTAGGGCTCCCCCATTGAACTTTGGCAATCTCTGTTAAACGATCACCCTGTTATCTACATTATTGCCTATGAACTGTAATAAAGACAGGCATCCAAACTGTCACGTCGCCAATTGACGTCATTTTTGACTTTGGAACTTGGATCAAAGAAGTGATATAGGATTGTGTGATGATATGTGCCACGCCTACTAATATCCCATTGGATTTCACCAGGTCTTCAGGCATTTTAATCAGTTTCCTTAATTTTATTAGGACTATTTAAAGGGGAGATTTATAACTGGAGAAGCAGATGTAGCAGAGATATATGTGACAACCTCTTTCCACAGGAGGGCATATGGTCATTATTGAAGGGATCCTTCCTCTTTAATTTGGGGTATTTGGTATTTGATGCCATACACCCTATTAGTGTATTAGGAGTTAATAGAGGGGGCTCTGTTCAAGAGCCTCATCTATTGGCTGGAGTAGAGAGTGGTTACATAGGGTGGCTTTTACCCTGGAGGACTTTCCTGTCCTGCATTACGCAAACAACTCAATGATGTTTCTTTTTCTCCTGTGATGAAATTGTACACTTAGTGCAGATTTCTCCACAGATTCCAGTTGATCGCTGGAGGTCACTGTATTGTGAGGAGAACCTTCTAACAAGTAGATATTGTCCCAAGTAAAAAAGCCCTTTAAGAAACGTATTAATTTCTATGGGAAAGATGCAATGCCATATTTCTCCTGCAGAAATAATAAGCAGCCACATGGAGTATTTTATTGATGATTGTCATTCATTCTACCTAGGGGTTGTGCTGATAGGACAACCTGTTTTTCAAAGAGGGTTCTCCATCATAGGCATGTTGCACCATCATGGTCAGATCATTGGGGCCCTGTCTGTGAGAAATTCAGACAAGATGTCCTTTATAGTGCTCCAGTTCAGATTTTCTACTTGATGAAAGCCTCAAGAGTAGACTGGAATGTGTTCATTCTTGGGACAGATTTGGGTTCCAGTGGTAGGACTCCTCCTAATCAATAATGGTATACACCCTACAGATGGAGAAGGGTGCCCTGGGGTCCTGTGAATCTCAATCAGACAATCATAATATCCCAGGAATATACCATTATCTGTAATAGTAAACAGTGTTGAAGTGACCTGAGGTTCCCGGCAAGGCATATGAAGCAAATGAGATGATATGCACAGATCAGAAGCATATTAGTACCAAATACTCTATTTTATCTTCTTTTTTTTGTGTAGTGGGCAGTGCATGGTATATAATATATTGCCAGGTGATTTCAAAAATATAGACGCTGGTGGTCCTATAGAAACTATTGGTCAATCTGAAGCTTGACATAGAAGTTATAGAACTGGTCCTTTCTTGGGTTCCTTGGGTCCACCACAGAGATGACTCAGATGCTCTTCATCTATACAGAACATATCTCCCTCCTCCATTAAACTGCATTATAATCTTTTTGATATCATTGTACACACATGTCATACGTACTAGGATACAATAAGTTATCTGTGAAACAAACAAGAAATTGACTAAATTGACAACTTTAAGTTTCTTCTGCTGCTCATCATTACTGTGTCAGGGCCTGGGTCCACCCTGGGGTCCTCTTTTAACAGGTCCAATCCTGCTTTTCAGTCTTATTTCCAAAACTGTCTATAATAATCACCAGAACTTTAGTGAGGGGCATTATTATATCTAATTGTTGATTAGACATAGAAGTAGACAAATCCTTCATCCCCCAATATTGATTATCTTAACCCCCTTGAATTTTTTGGACTTGAGTATGTTCCAGCCACATGGTCACCCCATCATTCTCCATCCTTTGTCCTTTATTTTTCAGGTTCCAGTGTTAAAATGAATTTAGAATTTTTCTCTTTTCTAGTGAAGTGTGAGAATGGCGGGGTCTCGAATGGAGCTACATGTATTTGTCCTGACTTTACTGGCGGATCTAACTGTCAAAACATCATAGACATAATTGAACTAGGTAAATTATTCCATGCCAATGGCTGTTTTATTCCATGTCAATGGTTGTGCCATTCCGTGCCAATGGCTTTATCTCTCCATGCTAAACTTGACAATAGATACATCATTCCATGCCAATGGTTATGTCATTCCACGCTAATAGTTGAGCCTTCCATGCCAATAATTGTGACATTCAATACTAATGGTTGTGTCATTCCAGTGCCAAAAGTTGTGCCATTCCATGCCAATGCTTGTCCTTTCCATACCAATAGTTGTGCCATTCCATACTAATGGTTTTATCATTTCATGCCAATAATTGTTCCATCGTGCCAATAGCTGTGCTAGTCCAATAACAGCCCTTTATTTAAGGTTGTCCCCTCATGTCAACTTATCTGTATTTCTTTTTAGGAAGGTATTTTAACGTCACAATGAAAGTGGAGCTGACATTGAATTACACTAACACCAGTAATCTAACTGATCCATCTTCTGAAGAGTATAAAGAATTTAGAAAAATGTATGATGAAATGGTAAGTCCTCCATCAGATAAATTATGTCATGGGAATAGTTGGATAAGAGGCCGCCCACTTAGGTCTCCTTCTTTTGCTTCACAGCTGGATTCATTATTCTATGGACATAATGGGACTATCACAGTTTCGGTACTTAGGTAAGTCTAGAAAAATGATATGATGGCATATGGTATTCTCAGAGTCATTGTACTAGTTATTTGTTTGTTTGTTTTTTATGGCAAGAGCAGAGTAGCCAGAAGTACTGTTCTTGCCATCAAAGCACTATAACCTTTGGAGAAACCTAAATGACTTCATTATAAGTCAACAGAATCTGTGAGAAGTCAAGAGGATCCATATGGAAATGGATCCATCATACCAGTTATGGTCCCATTAATAAAGGAAGCCATGACATTAGTGTGACCTAAGGAGTAATTCAAGAAAAAAAATGTGACTTCCCAAAATGTGTGCCCTTCTTAACCTTTCCTCTTGGATTGACATATTTTGAGATGTGTGGCACAAGATGTCCAGCTTGAGTATGATTTTACGATAATCTGTCAGGAGATGTCTATGCTATCTGTTTCTATGTGTGGACACACAGTGGTTGCTGATGTGAATTTCTGTCTTTGAAGGTATTGCTAATATGTCCTAAAATTGAATTGAATTTGTATTGTGAAAAATTATATTCCTTAATAGATTACTCTCATCTCAGCCAATCATACCCATTGTACTGAATGTGGTGGCCAGAGTGGACAGAGTTGCATAAACACTTTGGCCACTTCTACTTGAGTTATGAAAATATCTCCAAATGGCTGAGGATGTTGCTCCCACCACTCCTGACCGCCACATAGGAAAGGTGTTCTAATCACAGATATAAATGGCTAATATGGAAGTATCCCTTTAAATGGGTTTTCCTACTAATTACATTTAGGTGATAAATGTACGATCTCTGGGCATCCGACCAGTAGAACTCCCACCACTCAATTGAACAGGAGTCACACATCTGAATACAGAAGTAGTGCTCATATGCGACCACTGCACGATTCACTGTCTATGGGACTTGGCTAAATCCATCAGGTCCATAGAAGTAAATTGTTAGGAGGTCATGATAGGAATCGGGGACCCATGTTCTCATGATTGTTGGGGTTTTCGGTGGTTGTGGATAGGTGAAAAAAATTGAGAATGGGAAAACACCTTTAGCAAGATTGACAGAAAGTTAAGGGTGAACACACAGAGGTTCCCATAAGCCAGTCCTGATCCCTGTGCATCGGAATGAGATGCACCTAATTTACTAAGAGGCAGATGGAAGAAGATAAAGAACTAGCTGAGTGCCTCAATGAATACTTCTGTTTAGTTTTTACAAAGGAAGAGGTTCTAAGTCAGCTGTCTAAAAGTAATACAAATAAGTCACAAGGGCCTGATGGGATACACCCAAAGCTATTAAAAGAGCTCAGAGGTGAACTAGCAAAACCATTAACAGATGTATTTAACCAATCACTGGTAACAGGAGTCGTCCCAGAAGATTGGAAATTAGCAAATGTTGTGCCCATTCACAAGAAATGTAGTAGAAAGGAATCGGCAACCATAGGCCAGTAAGCCTGACATCAATAGTGGGGAAATTAAAATGGAAACCATACTTAAGGAGAGGATTGTGGAACATCTAAAATCCCATGGATTGAAAGATGAAAAACAGCATGGGTTTACTTCAGGGAGATCATGTCAAACTAATCTTATAGATTTTTTTTGATTGGGTGACTAAAATAATAGATGGCAGAGGTGCAGTAACATAGTACATATAGTACATGAGGGCGAAAAAAGACATTTGTCCATCCAGTTCGGCCTGTTATCCTGCAAGTTGATCCAGAGGAAGGCAAAAAAAAACCCTATGAGGTAGAAGCCAATTTTCCCAACTTTAGGGAAATAAAAAATTCCTTCCCGACTCCAATCAGGCAATCAGAATAACTCCCTGGATCAACGACCCCTCTCTAGTAGCTATAGCCTGTAATATTATTGCGCTCCAGAAATACATCCAGGCCCCTCTTGAATTCCTTTATTGTACTCACCATCACCACCTCCTCAGGCAGAGAGTTCCATAGTCTCACTGCTCTTACCATAAAGAATCCTCTTCTATGTTTGTGTACAAACCTTCTTTCCTCCAGACGCAGAGGATGTCCCCTTGTCACAGCCACAGTTCTGGGGATAAATAGATGATGGGAGAGATCTCTATACTGACCCCTGATATATTTATACATATGAATTAGATCTCCCCTCAGTCGTCTTTTTTCTAAAGTGAATAACCCTAATTTTTATAATCTTTCAGGGTACTGTAGTTGCCCAATTCCAGTTATTACTTTAGTTGCCCTCCTCTGGACCCTCTCCAGCTCTGCTATGTCTGCCTTGTTTACAGGAGCCCAGAACTGTACACAGTACTCCATGTGTGGTCTGACTAGCGATTTGTAAAGTGGTAGGACTATGTTCTTATCGACATTGCTTATCTAGACTTTAGTAAGGCTTTTGATACTGTCCCACAAAGAAGGCTTATCAATAAATTGCAGTCTTTGTGCTTGGACTCCCATATTGTTGAATGGATTAGGCAGTGGCTGAGGGACAGGCAACAGAGGGTTGTAGTCAATGGAGTATATTCAGACCATGGTCTTGTTACCAGTGGGGAACCTCAGGGATCTGTTCTGGGACCCATATTGTTTAATATCTTTATCAGCGAAATTGCAGAAGGCCTCGATGGTAAGATGTGTCTTTTTGCTGATGACACAAAGATTTGTAACAGGGTTGATGTTCCTGGAGGAATACACCAAATGGAAAAGGATTTAGGAAAACTAGAGGAATGGTCAAAAATCTGGCAACTAAAATTAATGTTGATAAGTGCAAGATAATGCACCTGGGGCGTAAAAACCCAAGAGCAGAATAAAAAAACTGTGATACAGTCCTAACCTCAGTATCTGAGGAAAGGGATTTAGGGGTCATTATTTCAGAAGACTTAAAGGTAGGCAGACAATGTCATAGAGCAGCAGGAAATGCTAGCAGAATGCTTGGGTGTATAGGGAGAGGCATTACCAGTAGAAAGAGGGAGGTGCTCATGCCGCTCTACAGAGCACTAGTGAGACCTCATTTGGAGTGTTGTGCTCAGTACTGGAGACCATATCTCCAGAAGGATATTGATACTTTGGAGAGAGTTCAGAGAAGAGCTACTAAACTGGTACATGGATTGCAGGATAAAACTTACCAGGAAAGATTAAAGGACCTTAACATGTACAGCTTGGAAGAAAGACGAGACAGAGGGGATATGATAGAAACTGCTAAATACATAAAGGGAATCAACAAGGTAAAAGAGGAGAGAATATTTAAAAGAAGAAAAACTGCTACAAGAGGACATAGTTTTAAATTAGAGGGGCAAAGGTTTAAAAGTAATATCAGGAAGTATTACTTTACTGAGAGAGTAATGGATGCATGGAATAGCCTTCCTGCAGAAGTGGCAGCTGCAAATACAGTGAAGGGGTTTAAGCATGCATGGGATAGGCATAAGGCCATCCTTCATATAAGATAGGGCCAGGGGCTATTCATAGTATTCAGTATATTGGGCAGACTAGATGGGCCGAATGGTTCTTATCTGCCGACACATTCTATGTTTCTATGTTTCTATATGTCTTTTAAAGGGGTTGTCCAAGTTATTTTTTATTGATGACCTGTCCTCAGGAAAGGCCATCAATATCAGATTGGCTGGGGTCCGACACCCGGCACCTCCTATCGATCAGCTGGTGGAATAGAAGGTGCGTTCCTCTGCCTTCTCTCCTCTGTTTACCTGCTCTGAGTCACAACAACAGAGGTGAGCAGGTGTAACTACAAGAGGCTGTCTCATTCTCTTCAATGGGACGGCTCATTCCTATTCAACTGTATAGAAATGAGCCATCCCATCAAAGTAAATGAGATGGCTCATTGTAGTTACACCTGCGACGCCGAGCAGGTAAACAAAGAAGAGAAAGCAGTGCTGGCACAACACACGTCTTCTCTTCAACCAGCTGATCAGCAGGCGTGCCAGGTATCGGATCCCGGACAATCAGATAGTGATAACCTAGTTTGGACAACCGCTTTAATAAATAAGTTGCACCTCTGGCAGTCAGTGCGCTGGAGACTAAAGTCTACACCAGCCAGGGGCTTCGGGTCATGTGATGCCACGCCCCTCCTTCTAAGACAAGACCCTTTTCTTACCACCTTAGAAAAGTGGAGAGAAGCACAAAAAGTCACAAAACATGGAGCATGTATGGTATGCATGATAATTCTGTGACATTTTTACACCTCAATAGTGGCGTAAACACTTTAGTGAATGTCCCTGGCAGTATTTTACCAGTCCCTTCTAGTATGTTCTCCAGTGACCTACATGCAACTTTACTAAAGCGTGGATCCACTTTTTCTAGTGTCATTTCAAGCACTGATGTGAAGGTGAGAAATGATGTCACCTTGACCCTACAATATAGCGATACTCGTAACGTGCTGGAGCAGTATGAAGAAATCTACAAAGATGTCAAGGCAGCGATAGAGAACAACAAGTGCACATCACGTGGTAAGTATGGGGTGGGCTCCTACACCAATGGTACCACACAGGACTACATCACAGCAATCTTTATCCACCTTATCACATAAAATCCACTCCTAACTATCAGAGATTGACTGTGGAGGGAAATAGTCCCAGGACAGGGAGACAGTGCCGGAAGGGTGTCATTTATTGCTCTTGGCCCAGAATGCTAAATCTGATGCAGGGGATCTGTCTCGTGCCATTTAATGTAACATCTAATGTGACAAAAAGGGCACTCAGCGCACTGAGGTAGCAAGGCCCAGGTGTGTCTGCTGGTGCTCACCCTGTACATAGACACGTGGACAATGCAGGATTTCAGGACAGTCACTCCTAAATACAAAACCCTGTTAAAAAATCTTTGCAGTCTGACCAGCAGGAGATGAGAGTAACGTGAGCCCACCGCAAGAAAGCAATGTGAGGACCACTGATTTATCCCTCAACTTACAAGAAAAATCTTCATGACCGAAGGACTCATGATTCAACCACTGGTCTGATTCTTGTTTTCATTTATTTTCAAAGCTCTGTGTATTAAGAGTTCCTCTACCGAAGCTATCCTTCCCCTCAGCGAACATGGCAAGTAACTCTCACAAAATTACATCTCATATCTATCTATCTATCTATCTATCTATCTATCTATCTATCTATCTATCTATCTATCTATCTATCTAGCTCTAATCTATCTATATCATATCTATCTATCAATGTCACAATTATTAATATATGTTGAGCTTCTTTCTGGTAACGTCTCATTTATGGATTCTCTATTTGCCTCTTCCACTTCAGAGAGATGTGGCGAAAAGATCTCACCACGATTTATACAATTCTTTGACCCAGTGGTTTCTGAAGGCGGCCTGGCCTGCATGTCAAAGTGTTTGCCTAGCTCCCCTAACTATTTGAATTGTAGTTCTGGCAGCTGTCAAATAAAGGATGAAGGACCTCAGTGCTTGTGAGTAGACCATGATACTCATACTTACATAGTGCCAATAAGTTCTGTACAGTAATTCTGCTGCACTGCACTGCATCCCACCAGTTATCTTCCACCATCTGTGGAAGGAACAGGTGATATCTCTCCGGCAGGGAGGGCAAACACTGTTAAATGAACCCCAGTGGCTTTATCTCAAGAACTTCATGCCCCACCCCCCAAAAAAATTAAATAAAATAGAGAGCTCTTGAGTTTTGCTCTAGGGCTTGACTACAGAATAACAAGACCTCTTGTCGATAGATGAAGGGGGTTCAGAGTTGTAGCTAAGCCATTTTTAGCTCTTAGTCTGAATTACCACCAAGTACTGCAAAACTTCTCCCATCTACTGGTATGAACTTTAACTCTATATGGAAGTAGCCATCCAAATGTTTAATACTTTTTTTTCATTTTTTCATTAATATTTTCAATGTTTTTTCTTGCAGTTGCCCAAGAACAGATCTGTACATATACATAAACTCCAGATGTCAAGGAGCCATATTAATAGCTGCAATGTACGGGGGAGTAGGGGCCGCTATCGGAGTACTGGTGATCATCGGTGTGGTCTTAGGAGTATTGCTGTACAGGAAGAAATATTACTACTAAGCGAGTAGTTTGGACTTTACGCCTCATGTGGTCCTACTTCCATTGAATGACTAAGAGTGTTCTTAAAGATGCCATCACTGAATGGGCCCGAAGAAGATAAACGGGTTGTCTGGCCAATTAAAACTGTTTAAAATTGGCTCAGACTGATGAAAGCATTATAGGAAGTCATAATTACGTCAACAAACTCCCGGATGATGCTCCACAGTACTCTGCCGGTCTGCACTACCTGGTCCCTCTGGACATACATGGAAATGACTGTACAGCCAAACCATGATCACAGTGATTGTCAGAACCATCATTTCCTGTGAGCTTCATGGAAAAAAATAAGTGTCTGGAAAACCCCTTTAAGTTAATAGAAACTAAAAAAGTTGATTAAATGATAAAAACCTGTGTAAAATGGTGACGCAAGATGGCTTGTACATACTGTAATTCATTAATCCAGGTATTCTTATAAACGAGCAAGAGCAAAAGCAGAAGACTTGGTAGAGAGAACCAATTACCGAGATACTTAGTAACCTGTTTTTCTATAAGTAATGTAAAATTGATGTATTTTTTGATAATCCAAAGCATATGTTAACCAGAACTATACCAGCAATGGAATATTCTAAAGTAGAATTTCATTCTGAAACACCATTGTATATGCCATCTATGGATATAATCTACATAAAAGTTGAGTTACTTGAGTAAATACATTGTAGTACGTACCTAATCCTGGGTTCCATGGTAATACAGTCCACTGCTGTGTCCACTAGTTGCTACTGGTATAACCTAACAATTTGTTGTCAGCGGAACCTCCTACATCTTATACAAAATTCTGACCCTGAATCAGTAGGGCATGCTGAGATTCGATCCTAGAACTTAAAAAAAAAATGCGCTCTTCGACTACAGGTTGTAACTTTTTTTTATAGCCCCATCCATATTGTGATATCCAACTAAAATGAAAAGATTGTGCTGTTTCACTAACATCTTAAGTGAAATGAGCATTGTGAAGGACCTCGAGCCAAGAGACATGAACTCACAATGGACTAGAAATTGTAACACAAAGTTACCTAAAAACGACCCTGTTGTCTGAAAATATTCCTCTAACATCTTTCAAGTTTTCTGAACGTGAATCAGCAGAACATGTAGAGAAATATGAACTCAGAACTTTGATTATTGTTATTAAAAATAATGAGACCACCTTGAAACGGACCTTTGTTTCTCCTAGAAAAACCAGATGATGCATTATTCCTTATACTTAATGACTTCTCTAGCTACATTGCAACCAGATGTTCCCCAGTGGCTGGATCTCAACAAGCAGATACCTCAGAGCGGGAAAACAGATTTGCACTGAAATTAGTATTGTATTTGGTTATGATGTAAAATATTTATATGTAAATATTTTCTTATAAAATAAATGTATATTTTGCGTAGAGCAGCTGTGTCACTTCTACTTTTCACATTTATATTTAAGATGGTCCTTAGTGTTCAGCGAATCGAAGTTAACGAAGTGGAATTCAATCCTAATTTGATTTGAAAAATTTGATTCGCCACAAATTCAAATTTCTTGTAGCTTCGCATTAATGAGTCAATTTTTCCTGAAGTGGCGGCGAAATAAAATAATACATACTCACCTCATCCATTTGATCGCGGAGAGGCCGTTGCGGGCATCTTGCCAATTCCTGCATGCGCTGACGTGTGACGTCATCACGCTGGGCAGGTGCGGTGATGTAATCAGTGATGATGTCATCGTGCCCGCCCAGCGTGGCACGTGTCATCACGTCAGCCCGAGAGAGAATTGGCGTATTTTCTTAATCAAGATGGCCGCGACGGCCTCTCCGCGATCAAATGAATGAGGTGAGTATATATATGTTTTTTGTTTTAACCCCTGATTAACCCTAGTAGGAGCAGATTAAGTGCATGATAGGCCCAGGGCTGTCTACTGAACTTGGGCCCCTCCCTGCATTTTAGTTTAGTTTTCTTTTTTGTATAAAGAGGCTGCGGTGCTTTTTGTGCACCACACTCTCTTCCTAGGCCATATTGCAGCGAACCGGACCGCAGGGGCAGTATGTGAGTGCATGGTGGGCTGATGGGGGTAGTAGTCGTACTCACGGTTTTGTAGCTCCCTGGGTCGACGCGCAGTGATGAGGAAGACAGCACTAAATCCTCCAGGGCACTCTCTATTGCAGGGAACACCAGCCAGATGGAAGTTGAGGTGCCCTTGATGGTAATAGGTATGCGTAGAGTGCTTTAGTGGCTGAGCCCCTGTGTTCGTGACGCCAGCACCGTGAGGTGCAATTATAGATGAAGTGGAATAAGGAGTTTCTTAATAAACTCCCAGTAATTTACTGAAACTGATCCAAAGGTCATTAGTGTATGCAAAAGTCATTTACAGCAAGGCAGCTTTTACAGTGATTCAGATTAGTTCCCAGAAGTTGCATAAGGGGCAGTTTTCTATGACAATCAAGCTTTCTCCCTTGTTTCTCCAGGCTGGAGGAATGTACTATGTCTGCTGTACTGTATAATCATATACTTCTGTATCCTCTCAAGGAATACTATCTCCTGACAGATGGCTTTTCTGTCCTTGGTTATGGTGGGCAGCTTGTAGCTTAGTATCTCTCCACCTAATGCAAAGGAGACTAGAGCCTGATAAACGACAGTTACCTTCCTCTGCCAATATTCTCACTCCCTCTCTGAGTTGCCTGGTTCTTCTGTGATTTTTCCCTTCTATGGGCTGGTTCATGGAACTAACTATGGAGTTTGGATAACTCTCCAAAATGGCTGCTGAGGTCAGACATCACACACACTGACCTTCTTCTTCTCCTTCTCCTCTGTACAGGGCGGAGTCAGCCCTGGGAGGCTTGTTAGAATCTCCCCCTCCCTATGCAACTTTATTGGAACTCAAACTCAACAATTTACATGAAATACGGTCACAGTATTAATGCATTATTAATGCATCATGACATCACATTAATCTAGGACACAGCAGCACAGAGCGCTGCAGACTAAAAAAAAATACCCAGGAGCCATTGGCTCCTAAACTAAAGACCCAAATTACATTTTTAGTCGCTAAATTTAAAATACATATCATTGTAATAAAAAAAAGGATAATACAGCACCACATACCTATTACATCCAGTGACATCTCCTGTCATGTAGACCGCCTCTTTCTTCTTCTCCTCCGGTTGACCCAAACCACCATGACAAACTCTTTCAGCCTCATCTCGTCTCTGCAAAGTTTTTTACACAAACACGTTAGATTTCTCAAACCCACCATCCTGGTGTCCCGACAATGTCATCCTGCTGCCACTCCCAAAAAATAGTGACCATAGCAGACATAATCGGGATCATTTATCAAACTGGTGTAAAGTAGAATTGACTTGGTTGCCCATAGCAACCAATCATATTCCACCTTTCATTTTCCACAGGAGCTGTCATTATAATCCACCACTGACCCTCTGATAGGCTGAATGTGACGCACTGAATGAGGCATCTGAGGGGTTTAATGATGGGGGCTGGTGGGATCGCCATTCCCAATTATTGTGCCTGCTCCATACAATAGAATGTGATTTGTTACAAAGTAATCCATAATAAATTGAATTTCTTGTTGAAGCAGCCAAATTGATTGTTTCACTTCACTCATCATTAGTGGTCGGTATCATTTCAAGAATCTTGATGGATCACATTAAAACAATTTGTGCAATACAACTAGTGTGAAATAGAGTGGCCAATCAAAACCGTAGTCATAGACAAGCCTATGTCAATGCAGGTGTAGTTTGTGGTAGTTCATGGAATTAAAAATCAGTCCATGGGTTAGGAAAGGCAGCTCTGGGTCAGTATGAGAAATGGGCAGAGGTCAGGTCAGGCACTGAAGGTTTAAATCCAGAGACAAGCAGAGTCTGAGATGCATGGACAGGTAAAACAAAACAATGGCACCTTAAACTTAGGACCCTTAGACAGCTAGAATATATTGCTCAGGCACCTTATGACAGGGAAAGGTGTCTAATAAACCACTAGGTAGCCAGCCATTGGCTGAAGAACAGTTACATGCAGGAATACTGGCCCTTTAAGAACCAGAGAAGATGAGCATGCCCGGAAAGTAGAGAGAGGCATAGCAAGCCCCAGCCTGCGTGGAGTTCATGGAGCTGCCGGGAAGAAGCATGGCACAAACTGCCAGATCACAGAAAGGATGGCCGCGCTTCAGCCGTTTTGCCCACTTTGAGAAGAGACACCTGTGGTAGGATCCACATTTTTTCCAGACAGAGTCAATTATAAGGCCTATGGTAAACCATTCGCAGCTGGACTGTTGGCTATGAGTCCAGCCTCCATAAAAGTAACGATGGCATATGAAATTTATATAAAAAATTTCCATAAATTAATAAACAATAAATTCAATGAAAACTAGTAGCGTTGAGCGAGCATGCTCGGCCGAACACCACGTGTGGTCGAGCGCGATGCTCGAGTCAGTGTATTTAAATTAATATTTCTATGCAGAAGATTGCTGTACAGTGAGGGAATCCCTCAGTGTGAGTCTGCGGCTTAGGAGTCCCTGCTCTGACTCCATATATAGCTATGTCCATATATGGAGTCAGTGCTTGGGGACACCCCAGTGTATTTAAATTAAATTTAGCCTCTATTTCTGCAAAGTTTTTGCTGGGATTTGAACTCACAACCTTTTGCATTAGAGGCAAGGCACTTAACCACTCAGCTATAATAGCTGCTAGCCAGTAACTTTAAAAAGAAAAGAAAAGAAAAAAAAATATATATATATGAGACTTCTACTGTACTGTACTTCTACTGAGACCTATACAGTAGAAGTCTCATATTTAATTTTTTTTAGTGACTGGCTATGCAGCTACAGTTGTGTTCAAAATGATTCAACCCCCAATGCCCCAATGCTGTAAAGGGTTTTAGGGAATTTAGTGTACATTTGTAATTGTGTTCAGAATGAAATCTTACAAGGACTTTTTAAAGAACCAAATGCAACTAAAATTACATCAATTGTTTTTGTAATACAGTATTAAATGTTTTTTTTGTGATTTCTTCATTGACACAATTATTCAACCCCTTAAAGACTACCACTCTTAAGAACAGAGGTTCATTCAAGTGTTTTCGATCAGGTATTGAAAACACCTGTGGATGTCAAGGAGCAGCAATCAAGCATAATAAGCACCAATTAGGCAGATTTAAAAGGACTGTGATACTCAGCTCCTTCTAGACATTTACTGGTGTGTTTACAAACATGGTGAAGTCAAGAGAATGGTCCAGGAAGACAAGAGAAGAGGTGATTTCTCTTCACAGGAAGGGCAATGGCTATAAGAAGATTGCAAAGATATTAAACATACCAAGAGACACCATAGGAAGCATCATTCGCAAATTCAAGGCAAAGGGCACTGTTGAAACGCTACCTGGTCGTGGCAGAAAGAAGATGCTGACTTCGACTGCTGTGCGCTACCTGAAGCGCAAAGTGGAGAAAAGTCCCCGTGTGACTGCTGAGGAACTGAAAAAAGATTTGTCAGATGTGGGTACTGAAGTTTCAGCTCAGACAATAAGGCGCACACTGCGTAATGAAGGCCTCCATGCCAGAACTCCCAGGCGCACCCCCTTGCTGTCTCCAAAGAATAAGAAGAGTCGACTGCAGTATGCCAAAAGTCATGTGGACAAACCACAAAAGTTTTGGGATAGTGTTCTGTGGACTGATGAAACAAAATTAGAACTGTTTGGGCCCATGGATCAACGCTATGTTTGGAGGAGGAAGAACAAGGCCTATGAAGAAAAGAAAACCTTGCCTACTGTGAAGCATGGTGGGGGGTCAATCATGCTTTGGGGCTGTTTTGCTTCTACAGGTACAGGGAAGCTTCAGCGTGTGCAAGGTACCATGAATTCTCTTCAGTACCAGGAGATATTGGATGAAAATGTGATGCAGTCCGTCACAAACCTGAGGCTTGGGAGACTTTGGACCTTTCAACAGGACAATGATCCCAAGCATACCTCCAAGTCCACTAGAGCATGGTTGCAGATTAAAGGCTGGAACATTTTGAAGTGGCCATCGCAGTCACCAGACTTAAATCCGATTGAGAACCTCTGGTGGGACTTAAAGAAAGCAGTTGCAGCGCGCAAGCCTAAGAATGTGACTGAACTGGAGGCTTTTGCCCATGAAGAATGGGCGAAGATACCCGTAGATCGCTGCAAGACACTTGTGTCAAGCTATGCTTCACGTTTAAAAGCTGTTATAACTGGAAAAGGATGTTGTACTAAGTACTAAGATTGAATGTCACTTGGGGGTTGAATAAAACTGATAATGATGTGAGCACAGAAAAGACGTTTGTGGCTATTTCATTATAAATGTTATGTTATATTTGTCTGACTTGATTGTGCCTCTTTGATTTAATTCTAAACAAGATGACTGAAATGATCAAAATCAATGTCAAACTGGCCAAAACACTCAATTAGAGTGGGGGTTGAAAATTTTTAAACACAACTGTATATAGTGTAGTGGTTAAAGTTCTGGGCTATGATGCAAAAGCTGTGAGTTCAAATCCTATCACAAACTTTTTTGGAAATAGAGATGACTTTCACACTAGCGTTCGGGGCTCCGCTTGTGAGCTCCGTTTGAAGGCTCTCACAAGCGGCCCCGAACGCATCCGTACTGCCCCAATGCATTCTGAGTGGATGCGGATCCGCTCAGAATGCATCAGTCTGGCAGCGTTCAGCCTCCGCTCCGCTCAGCAAGCGGACACCTGAACGCTGCTTGCAGCGTTCGGGTGTCCGCTTGGCCGTGCGGAGGCAAACGGATCCGTCCAGACTTACAATGTAAGTCAATGGGGACGGATCCGTTTGAAGTTGACACAATATGTCTCAATTTTCAAACGGATCCGTCCCCCATTGACTTTCAATGTAAAGTCTGGACGGATCCGTCTGAACAACTTTCACACTTAGAATTTTTTCTAAACAATAATGCAGACGGATCCGTTCTGAACAGATCCAAACGTCTGCATTATAGGAGCGGATCCGTCTGTGCAGACACCAGACGGACCCGCTCCTAACGCAAGTGTGAAAGTAGCCTTAAATTAGATTTATATATATATATATTTTTTTGTAATTGTAAAAAATATATGGCACAAAAGTGTAATTACAAAAAAAAAAAAAATATGGGGGACAAATGCCCCTGCGTCTTATAGGGCGAATACTAATGAAGCGCTTCCATTTTGGAAGCGCTTCATTAGTACCGACGGAACGGGAAGGATCTGTACTCAACGCTTCCTGGTCCTCCGCTCGGCTGTCTGCTGTGCAGGGCTGCGCACCATGTGACCTTACTGTGCGCAGCCTTCACAGCTGACAGCCGAGAACCAGGAAGAAAAGAGAGAGCGCTGGTGGTGAGGAGCGGCGTCCAGGAGCAGGAGAGGTAAATTTTTTTGTTTTTTGCACTGATGGCTGACATGGGGGGGGGCATGACGGCTGACATGAGGGGGCATGATGGCTGACATGGGGGGGCATGATGGCTGACATTGGGGGGCTGATGACTGACATGGGGGGCTGATGGCTGACATGGAGGGCTGATCTAAGGAATTGGGGGTCTGATCTGAGGTCTGATTAACATTGGAGGTCTGATTGCTGGTCTGACCTGAGGTGTAATAGAAAATATTTTTTTATTATTATCCTCCTCTAAAACCTAGGTGCGTCTTATGGGCCGGTGCGTCTTATAGGGTGAAAGATACGGTATATATATATATATATATATATAAATCATACTGCTGATATACACTCACCTAAAGAATTATTAGGAACACCATACTAATACGGTGTTGGACCCCCTTTTGCCTTCAGAACTGCCTTAATTCTACATGGCATTAATTCCACAAGGTGCTGATAGCATTCTTTAGAAATGTTGGCCCATATTGATAGGATAGCATCTTGCAGTTGATGGAGATTTGAGGGATGCACATCCAGGGCACAAAGCTCCCGTTCCACCACATCCCAAAAATGCTCTATTGGGTTGAAATCTGGTGACTGTGGGGGCCATTTTAGTACAGTGAACTCATTGTCATGTTCAAGAAACCATTCTGTTTACGCCAAATTCGGACTCTACCATTTGAATGTCTCAACAGAAATCGAGACTCATCAGACCAGGCAACATTTTTCCAGTCTTCAACAGTCCAATTTTGGTGAGCTCGTGCAAATTGTAGCCTCTTTTTCCTATTTGTAGTGGAGATGAGTGGTACCCGGTGGGGTCTTCTGCTGTTGTAGCCCATCCGCCTCAAGGTTGTGCGTGTTATGGCTTCACAAATGCTTTGCTGCATACCTCGGTTGTAACGAGTGGTTATTTCAGTCAACGTTGCTCTTCTATCAGCTTGAATCAGTCGGCCCATTCTCCTCTGACCTCTAGCATCCACAAGGCATTTTTGCCCACAGGACTGCCGCATACTGGATGTTTTTCCCTTTTCACACCATTCTTTGTAAACCCTAGAAATGGTTGTGCGTGAAAATCCCAGTAACTGAGCAGATTGTGAAATACTCAGACCGGCCCGTCTGGCACCAACAACCATGCCACGCTCAAAATTGCTTAATTCACCATTCTTTCCCATTCTGACATTCAGTTTGGAGTTCAGGAGATTGTCTTGACCAGGACCACCCCCCTAAATGCATTGAAGCAACTGCCATGTGATTGGTTGACTAGATAATTGCATTAATGAGAAATAGAACAGGTGTTTCTAATAATTCTTTAGGTGAGTGTATATAAATGCATAATATGTGGGAAACTATTACTGATGTTTTAGCCATAATATATTTACATACATTATAATACATTTTAAGTATATAATAATATGTGTAAATATATTATGGCTAAAAACATATATATATATATGTTTAAATTTAGTTTAGCCTCTATTTCTGAAAAAGTTTGTGACAGGATTTGAACTCACAGCATCTGCATCACAGCCCAGAACTTTAACCACTATATAGTGGTTATATAGTCACTAAAAACAAAATAAAAAAATATGAGACTTCTACTGTATACGTAGGTCTCAGTTTGACATCCCCCAGAAGAAGGCATCGCAGCCGAAACGCGCGTCGGGGTACGTGGCTCTCCTGAGTTGGACAGTTTTCTATTTTCATGGGTATGTAACCTTATAGTGTGAGGCTACCTTTTGCTAAAACAACCATTTTTCTTTGTGTTATATTTAAGTTACTTTGTACATGCTGCAGGGGTTGATCTCTGTGATCCCTGTTTTCACTCTGTGGACGCGGGTATTTAGGTGATCAATTCCTGTATACCTCCATATATGGTTCTATTTTAAAGCACTGGCAGTAGCCCTATTTGTCTTTTTGATGATACTTATGTGCATGTTCACACATGTATATAGGATTTGGTTCTCTACATAAGAGATAGATGATAGTATGCACATGTGTATGGGACCATTAAAGTGACTGATCGCTATACACATGTATGTCTCCATTTGGGATCTTGTCTATAGCGCACTGGCAGCTTTTTACGTCTATGTGGAGATATGTGAGTGCATGCCAATACAATCTGGACACTTGTGACATTTTTTGACACATTGGATAGGTCTCTCCTTTTATATGTATATGTATGCTTGGAAATCCATATTTGTACTGTTTTTGGACATTTATGACGAATAGATGTGACATCCTTATGTGTCAATGTGTTTGGTATATGTCTTAGCTTTTTGGTTGCCTCACTGCCCTTTTCCTTCAATGTCATGTGACTATGTTATGTCCCCTCAGGTGTATTCCACCTTTTTTATCTGATGTATTACATCATATATATAATTAATTTCTTATGCATTATTCAATAAAGTATATTTATATTTTGCTACTATACCCGTTTTAGTCTCAGTTTATCTTTTGTTTATGCTCAGTAGAAGTACAGTACAATAGAAGTCTCATATATTTTTCTTTTTTTCTTTTTAAGTAACTGGCTATACAGCTATTATAGCTGAGTGGTTAAGTGCCTTGCCTCTAATACAGAAGGTCGTGAGTTCGAATCCTAGCAGCATCTTTTCAGAAATACAGGCTAAATTAGATTTAAATACACTGGGTGTCCCCAAGCACTGACTCCATATGTGGCTATATATGGAGTCAGAACAGGGACTCCTAAACCAAACTAGAGTCCCGACAACCTCCCCTCTTCAGAGCACTTTGGTGCTCACTAAAAACTACATTTCCTCTTTAGGTGTCATGCAGTAAAGAAAACACCTCCTCAAGATTATTTCATGAACATGATAATGAGCTCACTAGATCTCAGTCCAATACCACCTCATTGTTCAGCCAACAAATCATAAAATACTGGACTCATAATCAGGTCAACCAGGATCATACTCTCTAGGGAACCAATGAATTCCATTGGCTGACAGAGGACCGTTGTTGTTGCTAATTAGGGATGAGCGAACCCGAACTGTATAGTTCGGGTTCGTACCGAATTTTGGGGTGTCCGTGACACGGACCCGAACCCGAACATTTTCGTAAAAGTCTGGGTTCGGTGTTCGGCGCTTTCTTGGCGCTTTTTGAAAGGCTGCAAAGCAGCCAATCAACAAGCATCATACTACTTGCCCCAAGAGGCCATCACAGCCATGCCTACTATTGGCATGGCTGTGATTGGCCAGTGCAGCATGTGACCCAGCCTCTATATAAGCTTGGGTCATGTAGCGCTGCACGTCACTCTGCTGTTACAAGTGTAGGGAGAGGTTGCAGCTGCGACGTTAGGGCGAGATTAGGCAGTGATTAACTCCTCCAAAAGACATCATTCAGTGATCGATCTACAGCTGTGGATCATTGAACTGCTGCTATTCAATTGCTCACTGTTTTTAGGCTGCCCAGAGCGTTTTTCAGTCACTTTTTTCTGGGGTGATCGGCGGCCATTTTGTGGCTTGTGGTGCGCCAGCACAAGCTACCACCAAGTACATTTAACCATCAATAGTGTGGTTATTTTTTGCTATATCCTACATCAGGGTCAAGCTGTCATCAAGTGCATTTAACCATCAATAGTGTGGTTATTTTTTGGCCATATACTACATCAGGGGCAAGCTGAGCCTGTCACCCAAGTGCATTTAACCATCAATAGTGTGGTTATTTTTTGCTATATCCTACATCAGGGTCAAGCTGTCATCAAGTGCATTTAACCATAAATAGTGTGGTTATTTTTAGGCCATATACTACATCAGGGGCAAGTTGAGCCTGTCACCCAGCGCCTAAAAAATAGGCCTCACATTTATATTCATCCAAATCTGTCATTACTGTTTTAGCTGGTCAAGTTATTTAGTGTTCGTCAAAGCACAGTTTTTGTTCTGGGTTGAAATACAATTCCCAATTTTGCAATTCTCAAAATTTGTGGTTTCTGCTGTATCAGGCCTACTTTAAATCTATCCCTAAAAGGGTATATTAGATTCAAGGTGCTGATAGGGTAATTTTCAAGAACTTCACACACACGCTACAGTGCATATCCAAGTCTAATTCTGTGATTAAACGTATACCTGTCACCCAGCGCCTAACAAATAGGCCTCACATTTATATTCATCCAAATCTGTCATTACTGTTTTAGCTGGTCAAGTTATTTAGTGTCCGTCAAAGCACAGTTTTTGTTCTGGGTTGAAATACAATTCCCAATTTTGCAATTCTCAAAATTAGTGGTTTCTGCTGTATCAGGCCTACTTTAAATCTACAGTGCAGATCCAAGTCTAATTCTGTCAGTAAACGTATACCTGTCACCCAGTGCCTAAATAATAGGCCTCAAATTTATATTCAGCTAAATCTGTCATTACTGGTGTGCCTGTATTAGTGTAATACGGTACCTAAATAGATAGCCAGATAGTGTTAGGTGTCTGTAAAAAAAGGCCTGAATTTGAATTCAATACATTGGCCCGAATAATATTTTTCTTATTGTGGTGAACGGTAACAATGAGGAAAACATCTAGTAAGTGGACATGGTCGTGGTGGTGTTAGTGGACCCTCTGGTGCTGGGAGAGGACGTGGCTGTTCTGCCACAGCCACACGTCCTAGTGTACCAACTACCTCAGGTCCCAGTAGCCGCCAGAATTTACAGCCATATTTGGTGGGGCCCAATGCCGTTCTAAGGATGGTAAGGCCTGAGCAGGTACAGGCATTAGTCAATTGGGTGGCCGACAGTGCATCCAGCACGTTCACATTATCTCCCACCCAGTCTTCTGCAGAAAGCGCACAGATGGCGCATGAAAACCAAGCCCATCAGTCTGTCACATCACCCCCATGCATATCAGGGAAACTGTCTGAGCCTCAAGTTATGCAGCAGTCTCTTATGCTGTTTGAAGACTCTGCTGCCAGGGTTTCCCAAGGACATCCACCTAGCCCTTCCCCAGGGGTGGAAGAGATAGAATGCACTAACGCACAACCTCTTATGTTTCCTGATGATGAGGACATGGGAATACCACCTCAGCACGTCTCTGATGATGACGAAACACAGGTGCTAACTGCTGCGTCTTTCTGCAGTGTGCAGACTGAACAGGAGGTCAGGGATCAAGACTGGGTGGAAAACGATTCAGGGGACGATGAGGTCCTAGACCCCACATGGAATGAAGGTCGTGCCACTGACTTTCACAGTTCGGAGGAAGAGGCAGTTAGAGACAGAGCCAACAGCGTAGCAAAAGAGGGAGCAGTGGGCAAAAGCAGAACACCCGTCGCCAAGAGACTCCGCCTGCTACTGACCGCCGCCATCTGGGACCGAGCACCCCAATGGCAGCTTCAAGAAGTTCCCTGGCATGGCACTTCTTCAAACAATGTGCTGACAACAAGACCCGAGTGGTTTGCACGATGTGCCATCAGAGCCTGAAGCGAGGCATTAACGTTCTGAACCTTAGCACAACCTGCATGACCAGGCACCTGCATGCAAAGCATGAACTGCAGTGGAGTAAACACCTTAAAAACAAGGAAGTCACTCAGGCTCCCCCTGCTACCTCTTCTGCTGCTGCCGCCTCGGCCTCTTCTGCTGCTGCCGCCGCCTCGGCCTCTTCCTCCGCCTCTAGAGGAACGTTGGCACCTGCCGCCCAGCAAACATGGGATGTACCACCAACACCACCACCTGCGTCACCAAGCATCTCAACCATGTCACACGGCAGCGTTCAGCTCTCCATCTCACAAACATTTGAGAGAAAGCGTAAATTCCCACCTAGCCACCCTCGATCCCTGGCCCTGAATGCCAGCATTTCTAAACTACTGGCCTATGAAATGCTGTCATTTAGGCTGGTGGACACAGACAGCTTCAAACAGCTCATGTCGCTTGCTGTCCCACAGTATGTTGTTCCCAGCCGGCACTACTTCTCCAAGAGAGCCGTGCTTTCCCTGCACAACCAAGTATCCGATAAAATCAAGTGTGCACTGCGCAACGCCATCTGTGGCAAGGTCCACCTAACCACAGATACGTGGACCAGTAAGCACGGCCAGGGACGCTATATCTCCCTAACTGCACACTGGGTAAATGTAGTGGCGGCTGGGCCCCAGGCGGAGAGCTGTTTGGCGCACGTCCTTCCGCCGCCAAGGATCGCAGGGCAACATTCTTTGCCTCCTGTCTCCTCCTCCTCCTACTCAGCTTCCTCCTCCTCTTCTTCCACCTGCTCATCCAGTCAGCCACACACCTTCACCACCAACTTCAGCACAGCCCGGGGTAAACGTCAGCAGGCCGTTCTGAAACTCATATGTTTGGGGGACAGGCCCCACACCGCACAGGAGTTGTGGGGGGGTATAGAACAACAGACCGACGAGTGGTTGCTGCCGGTGAGCCTCAAGCCCGGCCTGGTGGTGTGCGATAATGGGCGAAATCTCGTTGCAGCTCTGGGACTAGCCGGTTTGACGCACATCCCTTGCCTGGCGCATGTGCTGAATTTGGTGGTGCAGAAGTTCATTCACAACTACCACGACATGTCGGAGCTGCTGCATAAAGTGCGGGCCGTCTGTTCGCGCTTCTGGCGTTCACACCCTGCCGCTGCTCGCCTGTCTGCGCTACAGCGTAACTTCGGCCTTCCCGCTCACCGCCTCATATGCAACGTGCCCACCAGGTGGAACTCCACCTTGCACATGCTGGACAGACTGTGCGAGCAGCAGCAGGCCATAGTGGAGTTTCAGCTGCACCACGTACGGGTCAGTCGCACTGCGGAACAGCACCACTTCACCACCAATGACTGAGACCTGTGTGCCCTGTTGCGCTGTTTCGAGTACTCCACCAACATGGCCAGTGGCGATGACGCCGTTATCAGCGTTACAATACCACTTCTATGTCTCCTTGAGAAAACACTTAGGGCGATGATGGAAGAGGAGGTGGCCCAGGAGGAGGAGGAGGAAGAGGGGTCATTTTTAGCACTTTCGGGTCAGTCTCTTCGAAGTGACTCAGAGGGAGTTTTTTTGCAACAGCAGAGGCCAGGTACAAATGTGGCCAGACAGGGCCCACTACTGGAGGACGAGGAGGACGAGGATGAGGAGGAGGTGGAGGAGGATGAGGATGAAGCATGTTCACAGCGGGGTGGCACCCAACGCAGCTCGGGCCCATCACTGGTGCGTGGCTGGGGGGAAACGCAGGACGATGACGATACGCCTCCCACAGAGGACAGCTTGTCCTTACCTCTGGGCAGCCTGGCACACATGAGCGACTACATGCTGCAGTCCCTGCGCAACGACAGCAGAGTTGCCCACATTTTAACGTGTGCGGACTACTGGGTTGCCACCCTGCTGGATCCACGGTACAAAGACAATGTGCCCAACTTACTTCATGCACTGGAGCGTGATAGTAAGATGCGCGAGTACAAGCGCACATTGGTAGACGCGCTACTGAGAGCATTCCCAAATGTCACAGGGGAACAAGTGGAAGCCCAAGGCGAAGGCAGAGGAGGAGCAAGAGGTCGCCAACGCAGCTGTGTCACGGCCAGCTCCTCTGAGGGCAGGGTTAGCATGGCAGAGATGTGGAAAAGTTTTGTCACCACGCGACAGCTAACTGCACCACCACCTGATACGGAACGTGTTAGCAGGAGGCAACATTTCACTAACATGGTGGAACAGTACCTGTGCACACCCCTCCACGTACTGACTGATGGTTCGGCCCCATTCAACTTCTGGGTCTCCAAATTGTCCACGTGGCCAGAGCTAGCCTTTTATGCCTTGGAGGTGCTGGCCTGCCCGGCGGCCAGCGTTTTGTCTGAACGTGTATTCAGCACGGCAGGGGGCTTCATTACAGACAAACGCAGCCGCCTGTCTACAGCCAATGTGGACAAGCTGACGTTCATAAAAATGAACCAGGCATGGATCCCACAGGACCTGTCCATCCCTTGTGCAGATTAGATATTAACTACCTCCCCTTAACAATATATTATTGTACTCCAGGGCACTTCCTCATTCAATACTATTTTTATTTTCATTTTACCATTATATTGCGGGGCAACCCAAAGTTGAATGAACCTCTCCTCTGTCTGGGTGCCGGGGCCTAAATGTGTGACAGTGGCCTGTTCCAGTGGTGGGTGACATGAAGCCTGATTCTCTGCTATGATATGAAGACTGATTCTCTGCTGACATGAAGCCTGAATCTCTGTTATGGGACCTCTCTCCTCTGTCTGGGTGCCGGGGCCTAAAAATATCTGACAGTGTCCTGTTCCAGTGGTGGGTGACGTGAAGCCTGATTCTCTGCTATGACATGAAGACTGATTCTCTGCTGACATGAAGCCTGAATCTCTGTTATGGGACCTCTCTCCTCTGTCTGGGTGCCGGGGCCTAAATGTGTGACAGTGGCCTGTTCCAGTGGTGGGTGACATGAAGCCTGATTCTCTGCTATGACATGAAGCCAGATTCTCTGCTATGGGACCTCTCTCCAATTGATATTGGTTAATTTTTATTTTTATTTTAATTCATTTCCCTATCCACATTTGTTTGCAGGGGATTTGCCTACATGTTGCTGCCTTTTGCAGCCCTCTAGCCCTTTCCTGGGCTGTTTTACAGCCTTTTTAGTGCTGAAAAGTTTGGGTCCCCATTGACTTTAATGGGGTTCGGGTTCGGGACGAAGTCCGGGTCGGGTTCGGATCCCGAACCCGAACATTTCCGGGAAGTTCGGCCGAACTTCTCGAACCCGAACATCCAGGTGTTCGCTCAACTCTATTGCTAATATATGCCCAAAATGTCAAAAAGGTGGGACCTGCACTTATCATTAGAACAGAGCCCACAAAGTGAAGGAGAGCGCACCGCGCATGTGCAGCCACCCTCCATTCATTTCTATTGGAGTGCCAAAAATAGCCAAGTAGCGCGCTTTGCTATTTTGGGGAGTGCACCACGCAAGCGAGGCTACCACTCCTTTCACTTCTATGTGGCTGACGGAAATAGCCAAGTCAGTGCTTGGAAATAATCTATCTTCTCCAGATTATTTTTAGGAATGCATTGATGGGTTCATATACTCTAATGACAGCACAATCACCACATCTAAAACCTGTAGAGCATCCATGAACGTGGTGGAAATGGGATTCTCACTATAGATGTGCAGTAAAAAATTTAGCGATGCCAGCATCAACCTGGTTCGTAATCTCCATCATCTCTTTTTTCCAGATGACTACATTCATGCTGCAAAGAATATCGGCTTGTCTGAGGACACCAGATGGTCTGCCCCAAAAGTTGCTTAAAGAAAACCAAGCCATTCAGGGTATGCAAAATCCATTGTTCTTTCCATGGCAACCGCCAGGTTTTTGCAGAGGTTTTTCAGTTTGAATGCTACTGACTAGTGATGGACGAACATCCGCAGGGACGGTTCGCGAACGCGATCAAATGTCCAAGAACCGCAAGTGCGCGGCGGGCCCCATTCACTTTAATGACAGTGAACCTGAAAAACCTTCAGGTCATATTTGCAGCCACCAAATACTTAGTGGAAGTGTACAAATAGTCCCACAACATGGACAGTGACATACTAGAGGGTGATCAATGACAAAAATTCCAACAAAAAACATGTATTTTAATCAGGGGACATTTTTATGCGTCTTAAAGGGAAATTCTCTGAAATGTGTCCTGCTGGAGCCTAGAAAAAAATTATTTTAGGCCACAGGAGTACGGGCCTTAAAAATCACCTGACATAAAATAAATTCTGATTATGTGGCTCGAGGTACATTATGCGGTCAATAGATAAAAATTTTACTGTAGGCCACTGGACTACAGGCCCCAAACATTAGGCATTCACCGGACAGAAAAGATCAAGTGATTATGTGGCCGGAGGTACAGTACAGACCAAAAGTTTGGACACACCTTCTCATTCAAAGAGTTTTCTTTATTTTCATGACTATGAAAATTGTAGATTCACACTGAAGGCATCAAAACTATGAATTAACACATGTGGAATTATATACATAACAAACAAGTGTGAAACAACTGAAAATATGTCATATTCTAGGTTCTTCAAAGTAGCCACCTTTTGCTTTGATTACTGCTTTGCACACTCTTGGCATTCTCTTGATGAGCTTCAAGAGGTAGTCCCCTGAAATGGTTTTCACTTCACAGGTGTGCCCTGTCATGTTTAATAAGTGGGATTTCTTGCCTTATAAATGGGGTTGGGACCATCAGTTGCGTTGAGGAGAAGTCAGGTGGATACACAGCTGATAGTCCTACTGAATAGACTGTTAGAATTTTTATTACGGCAAGAAAAAAGCAGCTAATTAAAGAAAAACAAGTGGCCATCATTACTTTAAGAAATGAAGGTCAGTCAGTCAGCCGAAAAATTGGGAAAACTTTGAAAGTAAGGGCTATTTGACCATGAAGGAGAGTGATGGGGTGCTGCACCAGATGAACTGGCCTCCACAGTCACCGGACCTGAACCCAATCGAGATGGTTTGGGGTGAGCTGGACCGTAGAGTGAAGGCAAAAGGGCCAACAAGTGCTAAGCATCTCTGGGAACTCCTTCAAGACTGTTGGAAGACCATTTCAGGGGACTACCTCTTGAAGCTCATCAAGAGAATGCCAAGAGTGTGCAAAGCAGTAATCAAAGCAAAAGGTGGCTACTTTGAAGAACCTAGAATATGACATATTTTCAGTTGTTTCACACTTGTTTGTTATGTATATAATTCCACATGTGTTAATTCATAGTTTTGATGCCTTCATAGTCATGAAAATAAAGAAAACTCTTTGAATGAGAAGGTGTGTCCAAACTTTTGGTCTGTACTGTATATTACACAGTCAATGGATATCAATTTTACTGCAGGCCAGTACAAATACAGGTCAAATACATATGTTTAAAAGAACTAAAAATATAAAATTGGATTAAAAACATGACTAACAAAATCCCCCCTCTTAAAAAAAAAAAAATATTGTTAATAGTTGAAATTTGATAAAAAAAATGCTGCACTACCTAAATGCACTATATAGAAAGTATATTATTGGTATATAACACCCCTGCTTCAATCAGTTTTTTTGGGGGCAACTGGTATATCACACCAGTAGAAATTATTTGTTCCAATGGCGTTTGCCCCTCTGTGTAGCTGCGGTATCGCAGCAGAACCGCACACAACTGCTGGACAATACAATTGCACTATAATATACTTTCTATGTTAGAAAGTATATTATAAGTATATTACACCCCTCAGTATGTCACACCTATCGATAGCACACCTATACCAGTCCTTAGAAGGACTTTTGTGGCCCTATTATCTAGCGTTTGGTGTCACTAACAGCCTGTCCCTGCTCCACACAGCAACCTCTCCCTACACTGGCAAAAGACTGAATGTAAAATGGCGGCCAGATCAGGTTTATTTATAAGGTCGGGGGTGTGTCCATGTGCTGAAACGTCTCAATTGGCTGTACTGTACCACCTGATGGATGTGTCATGGGTCAAAGTTCTTCACAATGTAAAAGAATATGGCGCCGGCGGACATCGCCATATGTTCGCCAGTTCGGCAAATCGCGAACGAGCAAAGTTTGCCGCGAAACGACCTCCAGGCGAACCGCAAGGCCATCTCTACTACTGACCTGCTCGTGGTTTAGCCCGTGGTTTAGCTCCATAATGATCTCCTAAATGTGCTGTCACGACTGACGTAAAAGACGCTCCAGGCAACTTTCAAGACTGCAAAACACCTTCAAATTAATAACCCAACCACGTCATTATCTCTTTATTTTTCTTCTCCTCCTTCCCATTGGCCTTTGGACCTCTACATTATATTATCTGCAATAGACAATATTCTCATAAAGATAAGAAGTCGATGTAAAGGTGGCTGGTTGATAATCTCATTATTTTGAATTGATCATACAATACATTTGCTAATAATCCAGTGTCCTTGAACCCACAAGAGGAGATGATTTTGTGGACCACCCTTCATCCATATAGAAAGTGTACAGGTCTACATTTATTTGTATTGTACTTTTGCCTCATCGTAATTGTACACATAGACCATCATCAATGAGGTCTTATGTGCATCGATCTACAAGAATTAAAGTGTCAATAACATTAAAATAAATTGCATTAGTCAATAGTACAGCATGTGTACATGAGGAATAACACTATTTCTGTCTATTACATCACTTGTACCTGGCATGTTTTAGCAAACTACTGTAGTTGCCATCCACTGCACACAAAAAGTAAAGAAAAATTTTCTTCCTAACCTTCTCTTATGCACTCAGAAGAAGCCCCAGGATCATGGAGGACATTACAGAGCGTGACTGACCTATATTAGGCTACTTTCACACCTGCGTTCGGGTGTCCGCTCGTGAGCTCCGTTTGAAGGCTCTCACAAGCGGCCCCGAACGCAGCCGTCCAGCCCTAATGCATTCTGAGTGGACGCGGATCCGCTCAGAATGCATCAGTCTGGCAGCGTTCAGCCTCTGCTCCGCTCAGCAGGCGGACACCTGAACGCTGCTTGCAGCGTTCGGGTGTCCGCCTGGCCGTGCGGAGGCAAGCGGATCCGTCCAGACTTACAATGTAAGTCAATGGGAACGGATCCGTTTGAAGATGACACTATATGGCTCAATCTTCAAACGGATCCGTCCCCCATTGACTTTCAATGTAAAGTCTGGACGGATCCGTTCAGGCTACTTTCACACTTAGAAATTTTTCTAAGTTATAATGCAGACGGATCTGTTCTGAACGGATACAAACGTCTGCATTATAGGAGCGGATCCGTCTGATGAAACATCAGACGGACCCGCTCCGAACGCTAGTGTGAAAGTAGCCTTATATGGTTGTGCTTAGAAAGTTTATATCTCAGTCAGTGTAGCTCCAGCAGTCTGCTTGTCTGTGGGTGCTCCTGCTCGCTTCTCCCCTTCCCATCTCCATAGACTTGGATTGACATGTAATATGATCCTCCTGGTGAGCTTGTCCATCAAAGTGAAAAGCAATTAGCAAGGTGGGGGGGGGGGGTAAAAAGCTAATAACATGAGAACTAGACATTTCGCACTGATAAAACATATTACAAAGTTTCTTGGGGTCACTTGTACTGTTGATTTATGCAAAGGTGTGTGAAAAGTTAGTGACCATTTAAGGTTGTCCTCAGTAGTTGATTATTGTGTCAGCCATGGCCAGATAACTCCAGCTCCCCCCTCTCCCAAAGCTGCTTCAAGCAAACATGTGACTTTTGACATTGACCCTCTTTGTCTGCTCTCCATATACATGTGATGGGACTGTGTACTAAAATTACACTATTTGCCAGTATCATGTCACATATCAAATACTGTATTTTTCACATTATAAGACGGGAGTATGACTGGAGGAGCGATAGCCGGACGTGGAGAGGAGCAGTGGAGCAGGAGAGGTAAGTGAAGTTCTTTATTTTATCTCTGATCTGTGGTCTGATGGGGGTCTGGGGTGGAATGATCTGAGGTCTGATGGGGGTCTGGCATGAATGTCTGATCTAAGGTCTCATGGGGGTCATGGTATAAAAGTCTGATCTGAGGTCTGACATGGAGATATTATAGGGTTTTGGCATACAAGTTTGATTTGAGGTCTGACATGGACTTTTCATAGGGTTCTGGAATGGATGTTTGATCTGGGGTTTGATGGGGGTCTGACATGGAGGTCTGATAGGGATCTGACATGGAGGCCTGATGGAGGTCTGGCATGGAGATTCGATGGGGGTCTGACATGGAGGTCTGATGGGGGTCTGGTGTGAGTTCCTGATATGGGGGTCTGAACTGAGTTCCTCATTTGGGAGTCTGATCTGAGGATCTCATGTGAGGTCTGATGAAAAATATATTTTTCTTATTCTCCCCTCTAAAACCATGTTATAAAGTGAAAAATATAAAAAAAATATCAAATTAGAGTAAAAGACATAAGGGGGAAAAGCAAAAAAATCCACAAGAATGTGCCGTTTAAAACATCAATACAGACACAATGTTTGCATCAGTAATCATTATAACTGTCATCCTACCATGATAAACCCTTCATTAACTTCTTTATTAACTTTAATATTTTGCATCACAATCACAATAATTGTGTATGTGGCGGTGCAGTCTACCGGTATAACAGATGGAAAAAAAAACTGTATCACAGATGGTAAAAACGGTGCATTCAAGTAGCGATCAAACTGACATCCAACTGTAATACGTGGTGAGACAGAAGGATATGCTGGTGAGATAGAACTGTTGGTACGTGCTCTGTTCCTAGGTCTGCTAAATCCACAATCTACTGTCTGATGCAGAACGGCCGGGAAGATTTCCTTATAGAAGGCACTTCCTTCACTAAAGTCACAAAGAATAACGGAAGGGATAAGATAAGAACTTTCTACAGTCGTGTTTCTCTCCATTAGCCCTTTGGTCCTTCATTTGCATAAAGCATAAACCTATAGAATATCTTTCAGGACTGTCTGTCGGTAAATTCATTGGAAAGTTTCTCTTCATTACGAAGATTCACCGAAAAAATTCGACATTTCTCTAATTATCAGGATTTCTTCTCCTCTGCTTTTTTTGTTGGTAACAGTGTAGTGCTACACTAGCAACTTTTACTAATAGTTGGTCATAAGAAAAATATACCACCAACTCTTACCAACAGTGTATCATAGGAGCTTTATCAATTGTATGTTATAGGAGTATACCAACAGTGTGTCATAGAAGTTTTAAAAGTTTTATAAAGTTATATATATTACTTATTATCTTTTATTTAGTGTTTTTATGTATATTTTATGTATATTTATATATATTTTTTGTAATCGCCAAACCTAACATACATGTTTATAGAACAATCAAATAGTATTTTATATTGAAACCTCCTGCTCTCTGAGTGAACCATTGTTGCGAGGGCCGACAAACCCTATATAGACAAATTATTCTTTTTCCTCTGAGTCAGTCTTGTCAAAGGCACCCACCCTACCCTCGCTAGCGGGTGAGCCTCTTCAAACAAAATTAATTTGACAATATTCTCGACCAGCAATTAACTTGTGTGCAAACTGAACTCTCACATGGCCAAATTGCAAATGGTGCACTTGCTGCACTTGCACTACAGGTGGCGTCATCACACCCCAACAGACAAACTTGACCTTTTTCAGTGTACAAAAGATCACTTTTGTCAAAATGAATAAGCCTCCGCTGAGGCTGATGTACAGATCCGCCATTGCTGACGGAGGTTATTTATCCCTAGCCCCATCGTGCTTCTGCTGCTGTCTGCCTGCCTACCATCATGTTCCATACGCTATGGCGTTCTTAAACATGCTGTTTAACACTGTCAACCATGAATTTTCCCATAGCTATATATGTCAGCGTTACTCTGACATTATTTACCATTGCTGTCAATAAACAGAGAATGACAAAATATAGAAAATCCTAGGAGACCTCCGAGTGTCATATACCAATTACCAATTACAATGGAGCATATTTGATTTGTGAAGAATCAATTCAGACACAAACACAACATTTTTTAAAACTGGACAAGGCGGAGACAAATTTCAAGAAATTCTCTCATCATTAATTCCTTCCAATTGAGACAACATCAGAACCAATCCACAGAGTCCCAGAGTCAACGGCTTATCGGTGTGAACCAATTTCAAGACCAACAGTGAGACATTCTCAGCCACACAGTTGGGAAACCATTCTCCATAAAGAAGAATATAACTGTTTCACTGATGGTTCCATTGCTTTCTGTGGACACAGTATGCACACATGTAACCAACTCTTGGATACTTGGCCTTGAATGTGGATTCGCTGTGCCACTTGAACATATTTGGTTTTGGATACTTTTATGGGCATTATCTAAGTGTCCCCTTGGATTTCACCCTTTAACCCCTATACAGTGATCTGGACTTAGCTGCAGGGGAACCACCAGGCCATTACCTTTTGAAGTAGTCCCTTTTCAAGTGACTGCTGACCCACGGGGGCCAAGAGACACCAGTGCAGAGCACTAATAGATCAGACAAAGCCATAGTCAGGGACAGGCCAAGGTCACGGCAGGCAGAGTACATGCAATTCAAAAAACAGTCCAAGGTCAGGGTGGGAAGCACAAAGATCATGCAGAGGTCAAGCAGCAAAGGTTCAAATCCAGGGAATAAGCAAAAGTCAGTAAATTGGCAGACAAATGTAGAACAGTACATCTTTGCAGGATATTAACCTATTGCTCAGGCACTCTCCCAAGGGTGAAGGTGCCTCAATTACCCCTGGGTGGCCGGCAAGAGGCTGGGGAAGATTTAGGTGCACATGCTGGCCCTATAAGCCAGAAGAAGAGCGTAAAGAAGCCTCACGGGCATAGAGAGGCACTGTCAACATGAAGCAGGCTACAGTCTGCAAGGAAGAACATCCAGTCATCTCAAGGCTAGCAGATCACAGGAGTAGAGAGATGGGTGAATAGAGTGTCACCCATTCCCGTCAGAAAAAATGGATTGTCGGCAGACACAGGCACTACTACTGTTATATGTATAGAGGGGAGCACAGGAGAATTAAGAGAATTAGGAGAAATAACCTAACAGCAAGCAATCATAGAAATAGTGAGGATCGGTGAAAGTAAAGAGACAGCCTTCTGGTCCGTGTGTAGTATACACCAGAGCAGTGAAGCCTGAATGTTGGTTGCATTAATTGCAAAGGAGCTGAGTTGATAAAGAGAATCAGAGAGCTAAAGACTGCAGGAATCATCTAGTCAGTGTGAAAAGCAGCAAAGCTATCGGAGACATGTGTCTGCAGAGGAGTTCAGCAAAAAGCAGGAGGCACTTAGGGAGTCATTGATTATACTGAAATATGCCAAAATTAGGCATATTTCAGGCGCAGATGACAACGCCACAGTTACTTGCGCCGCTATCTGCGACTTTGCCCAGCTCATGCCAGGTCTAAAATTCCGGGTGTGAGCGTGGAAGGGGGCCTGTCTCATTTACCATTGTCTATGCCTATTTTAGGTGTAGCAAAGGGTCTAAATGTAAGACAGCTAGGAAGCTGTCCTACATTTCGAACTGGCGCTGGATGCACCATAGTTATAGAGAGTCCTGCGGCTCTTCATTACTTCGTCGGATCCTCTGCCAGCTATGGACCTTTTTTTAAGACCGGCATCTAAAACGCTGGCCTTAATAAATGTGCCCCTTAATGTACCAATGCTACGATAAACTAAGATATCAGAGACGGTGTTGTTAGATTTAAGTACAGAGACTGTGTCGGGGGAAGAACTGTAGAGATTGTGAAAGAAGCCATACACCCGACAACCCCAGGGAATACCCAGAAGATATTTGTCTTCTATACCTCCTTCAGAATACTTATTCTACTGTGTTACTAAAGTGTGCAATTGTAACATAAAGATTTGTGAAGTGATACATAAAGCATTGTTGTTTTCCAAGTCTTCCTATGAGATCCTTAGCCAGTCCCACCACATTACAGCAGCATAGTACAGAGACAAAGAAATAAAGACAGCATCTTAGTAGGAAACAACAAATAAAAGAGTTAGAGAAACTACAAGGTGGAGGTGCTATTGTAGTTTAGTGGTACAGGCTGAGAATGCTGTAGGACCTGAAAGACAACAATACTTTACTTATCACTGCACCTCTTATTGTAGTGTCCCACTTATGTGTGTATGGGCCACTCCAAATTGCTATATGCCCTTTCAGGTCATCTTGCACTAATCGTTGCATTTTCCTTTGTCAATGCTGCTAAATTCCTATTACAGGCTGTTGAAATGCATTACACACTACCAACACTAGAGGTTACCATAACAACATTTATATAGGTCAGTCACAGGACGTTAGAGATGAGATTAGGAGTGAAGAGTGAGGAGGAGAGGAGACAGACTTGCCTCTGTTCTCCTGGGCCTTGCCCAGGAGGTAAGCTACTTAAACTCTTGGAATCCAGAAGCAGGATTTAGTAATCCTACATTGTAGAGTCAAGGCCAGGCACTACTTGGACTATAGTTCAGACAACCTTTTCAAAGAATGGAGCAGAGAGTTTGCCTGCCATGAGGGAGACCGCCCTTGGGTTGTATACTATTAGTCCCAGAGGATCCATATTATTGCAAGACTGAATAGCCAGAGCAAAATAAGGAACCAAGTAAAGTATCATCATCACTCCTGCATAAGTTAGCCTGGAACCTACATACATCACCTCATAGAGCCTTCTAATTGGGATTTGAAGCTTTATCATCTTCACCAACTTCATGTAAGACAAAGTGCTGCTATTGAATGCTACTTATTGCAAGACTACAACTTACAAGTAAAGTTCCTGTTTGGTTCAACTACTGCCTCTTTCTATCATTCTACTCTATCTCCAAATTGCACCTCATGGTGCTGGCATCACGAACACAGGGGCCCAACCACCAAATCACCCTAAGCATACCCACTACCATCAAGGGCACCTCAACTTCCATCTGGCTGGTGTTCCCTGCAACAGAGAGTGCCCCAGAGTATTTAGTGCTGTCTTCCCCGCCAGCCAAGGGAGCTACAGAAAAGTGAGTACAACTACTGCACACATTTGGCACACGACCACACTCACTCACTACACCCCTGTGGCCTGGACGTCGCACTATAATGAGAGCAACTTCCAGTACTCCAGCTGTTGTGAAGCATGTACTTCTTAGCTGTTCTCGGAACACCTATAAAAGTGAAAGGAGTCTGTTGGGAGTTGTAGTTTCCAAAGAGCTAGAGTACAGGAGTTTGGTGACCCCTGCTGATGTCTATGTGTAGCGGAATTAACAAACACTATCCTTACACCTTACTAGAGTATATGGACATCAGAGAGATATGCTCCACATGGACCCCTTCTATGGAGTCAGAGAGCTACTCATTAAGAGTGACTTCTAATTTGGTTAAGAATTCTCTTGGCAAATCAGCCATACATGGCAGAGGGTGCGGGCTGTGTAATACAGCTGACTCCTGCTTGCAGTGACCAGGATCAGTGATAACTCTGATCGCAGTCATTTAACACTTCAGATACTACTGTCAATAACAATAACTGGCGTCTGAGCAGTTAGATAGGAGAGAACCCCTTTCCAGCTGTTCCCCTTGCAATGCAATAGCAGGGAGTCAATCAATTGCCATGGCAGCTGGGATCTTATGATAACCCCCAGGCCTACCATGTTACTGCTTCTATTACAACCTGCCGAGGAAGGGAGTAATAGGAGGTCAGTAAAATCCGTATACACTAAAATTCTTATATACCGCAGTGTATGGTACAACTGAACAAACGATCTATCTACAACTTGTCCACTTGTCCCACAAAAAACAAGCTCTCATACAGCAATGTCGATGAAATATTAAAAAAAGTTATGACTCTTGGAAGGCAGGGAGGAAAAAACTAAAATGCCCGATGTGCCAAAGGTTTAATATCGTTTGATAATCATGTAAATTTCATGGGCTGCCAGAGGATCATTGCTGGCCATGAACACCTTTATTACCATGGTCATCTACCATCTTCTAATGGCTACTATGCTGTGTCATAAAGCAAATATCTTCTCAAGATTTCTTTGATTGAACATGATGATAAGTTGAGTATAGTCTAATAACGGCATAGCCACTACATCTAAATCCTTGGTGGTGAAAATGGGACTTAGCAGAAATGTACAGTCAACAAATATAGTGATGCTTTCGGGAATCTCCCTCATCTCTTGTTTCCAATACCTTACTACTGAACTAGTCTTGGAATTCAGGCTGGTCTGAGGGTACAGGATGGTCTTCTCCAAAAGACATGACCGGGGGTTAAGATTATGGCTATAAATCCATAAATTATGTCACTACTGACGTAAAAGACATTCCAGGCAACTTCACAGCTTCCAAAACATGTTCAAAGTCATGATCCAAACACTTTATTACCAGTCTAATGACTTATCTTAACCTCCATCTAGTTGGCCTTTGGACATTATTATCCACCATGTACAATATCCTCATAAAGATAAGAAGTCAGTGTAAATGTCTATCTATATCTGTCTATTGTAACTATGGGCTATGTCCACACAACATTCAAGAAGTCTACATGGACAATTTCCTATAAATTTGAACAGTGTTTCAAATCTCCTATTCAGATGCATGGGTTTTCGATTGCATGTGAATTTTGGAGCAGAATACATGTCTAAATACATGTGAAATTCAGCTTTGTGGACAAACCCTCAACATTAATGCATTTTTCTCTGATTGGTGACCAGTTTGGTACACAGACCATCATTACTCAAGTCAAGCACCTCACACACTTAGATCACACTATCGGCCAATGGCCCCAAACCTCTCTTTATAGGGTCTCCGCAGTCTACTCCTATCATAGTGGTGGCTCAGTGCATTGGTTTCACCTGTTTCCATCCTTAGCTGGCACCAGGTTCTTCCAAGACCTAGTCAATCCTCCATACACTGTCACCCAGAAGACTATGATTCCTTTTGTCCAGTCACAGATACACTATGCCATGGTGCCCCAGTGCACCTTGATGTCATCCAGCTGGCCTGTAAAATGAAACAGCATATATATAGCACAACAGAAAATATGTACATGTAAGCAGTCCGTCGGCTGGGGATACTTGGCTCATCGTTTCTTACACAATGACAGCAGGACTCTTACTTATTAAAGGGACAATAACTATTTAGACTGATGGTCCAAATTCACAGTTGCCAGCCCTTGGTAAATGGGCTTTGTCTCACCACATAATAAAATATGGTACTTACAAACACCTAAAAAGTAAAATTTTGTAAATTTAGATCCTGCCCTCAGACCACTCAGGAATGCTCCTATGTGCCCTGAAACAGGCATAAGGAGTCCTTCTAGAAGAGTGACCCTAGGATTTATTTATAGTGGGGGCACAGAAAGGGCTCATTTTCTATACTGGGGGCACAAAGAAGGTCATTCTTTATACTGGGGCTACAAAGGGGGTGATTCTTTATACTGGGGGCACAAAGGGGGATATTCTTTATACTGGTAGGCACAAAGGAGGTCATTCTATATATTGGGGAGCAGAAAGGGGGTTAGTCTTTACACTGGGGGCACAAAGGGGACCATTCTTTATACTAGGGAGCACAAAGAGGGTCATTCTTTATATTGGAGAGCACAAATGTGGGCATTCTTTATACTGTTGGCACAAAAAGGGCCATTCTTTATACTGGGGGCACAAAAGGAGTAATTCTCTATACTGGTGGCTCAAAGGGGGACATTCGTTATACTGGGGGGCTCCAAGAGGACCATAATTTATATTAGAGAGCATAAATGGGGGCCATTCTTTATACTGTTAGCATGAAAGGTATCATTATTTATACTGGGGGTACACAGGGGGGCATTATTCTACTGGTGCACAAAGGTGCCATCCTTTATACTGGTGGCAAAAAAGGGGCCATTCTTTATATTGGGGGCACAAAGGAGGCCATTCTTCATACTGGTGACACAAAATGGGCCCATTCTGTATTCTGGGGGTACAAAGGAGGCCAGTTTTTATACTGGTAGTGGGTACAAATGGGGTCATTATTTTAAATGGGAGCACAAGGGGGGTCATTCTTTATATTAGGGGGCACAAAGGAGGCCATTCTTCATACTGGTGGCACAAAAGGGGCCATTCTTTACACTGGGGGTACAAAGGGGGACATTATTTATACTGGTGGCACAAAGGAGGCCATTCTTCAGACTGGTGGCACAAAGGGGGTCATTCTTTATACTGGAAGGCACAAAGGAAGCCATTCTTTATACTGGTGGCACAAAGGAGGTCATTCTTTTTACTGGGGGCACAAAAGAAGCCATTCTTTACATTTGGGGCATAAAGGGTGCCATTCTTTATACTGGTGGCACAAAAGGGGCCATTTTTTTTATACTGGGGAGCACTATGTAGGACATTATGTATATTGAGGGTACTGCAGTAAAAAAAAAGCCATTGAAATGTATCCGGAGGTTAAAAAAACAGACGGTCAGAAAATGGATGCACAAATAGATGAAAAATGGCTATGGAAAACCGACAGTGCGTCTGCTTTTTAATGGGCGTGTTTTAAAGAAATATAATGTGAATGTATCCTTACTGTAATTTGTGAATGGGTTATCACACATTTCCTAAATCCCTGGTGCAGCCATTTTGGATCTAAACATTTCCTTACGGAATTCACCTCCGGCACTGAAGAGTCTGTACAGGAGGGTCATAAAGACCTAATCAGAGGAGATAAGAACCTTCTACAGTCCTGTTCCTCTTTCTTGACTGTTTGTACCGGCATTTGCATAAACGTAGTATAAAACTATAGAATATCCTCCTGTTCTGTCTGCCAGTAAATTCATTGTAAAGTTTCTCTTCACTCTGGAGATTCACCGGAAGAATTCCACATTGCACTAAATATGAAGGTGGCGACTGGAGTGGTTCTCCTGGGCCTTTTCGCTGTGGTCGCTGGTAAGTCGCCTACTGGACATCTACTCTGTCATTTCCTATTATTTGCAGCATGGAGCCATGGAGATGCATAGGATGTAGTATATTTTTGAGGTTTTAGGACCGGAATATTTAGTGGCATAGATCTCCTAGCTCACACTAACCTGAAAGGGCAATTACTATCATGTTCATATGTCCTTAACCCCTTAGTGACCAACCTGTTTTGGGCATTAATGACCAAGCAATTTTTTTTCCCCTATTTTCATCATTGCTTTCCAAGATCTATAACTTTTATAATCTTCCATCGATGTAGCCGTCTGGGGACTTGTTTTTGCAGGACACGTTATAGTTTTTAGTGGCACCATTTCGGGGTGAACACAACTTACTGATACATTTCGTTTTTTTTTCCCATTTTAAGCCTCATTCACACGTCCGTGTCCAAATCCGTGAGCAGGTGGTCAGTGATGCATCCGTGAAGGAACTGTGTTGCGTCCGCGTGTCCGTTTTTTTGCTGCCTGTGTTGCATCCGTGTTTCACTGACACTGAAAAGCTGAAAAATAATTTTCAAAAGCATCTTTTCTTAATGATCCGTGAAACGCGTTTTCACGGACCCATAGACTATAATGGACGTGATGGATCCGTGAACACGGACAAAATAGAGCATGCGTCCGTGCTGAAAACACTGACCCACGGACCGTGCTAAAACACTGATGTCTGAATACACACATTAAAATGAATGGGGACGTGTGCTGTCCGTGGAGAACGCGTACAGCACGCGTCCGTGAAATACTGACGTGTGAATGAGAAACTTCTTTTGCACAATAAAAATACCTTTTTTTAAAAGAACAAAATATGTTCGCTTTGCCGCATCCTAAGAGCTATAACTTTTTCAATTTTCTTTAATTTTACGAGACAATTTGTAGTTTTCATTGATGTCATTATAGGGTAGACAACATTTACTGATCCCTTTTAATTCCCTTTTTAATAACCAAATTCAGCAATTCTGGCATTTATTTATCTTTTACGGTGATCACCATTTAGGATAAGTTACATGTTAATTGTGTAGTGCGGGTCGTTACAGATGCAGCGATACCAAATACCGTATGTGGAGACTTTTATTTTATTTTTTGCAATTTTTTCATTGAAAAGTATACAGTATATATTATATTGTCAAATTAATTTTGTTTGAAGAGGCTCACCCACTAGCGAGGGTAGGGTGGGTGCCTTTTGACAAGACTGACTCACCCTGGGGGAAAAAGGAATAAATTATGGTTCACTCAGAGAGCGAGGATTGAAATAATTAAAATCCTATTTTATTGTTCTATAAACATACAGTACAGACCAAAAGTTTGGACACACCTTCTCATTCAAAGAGTTTTCTTTATTTTCATGACTATGAAGGCATCAAAACTATGAATTAACACATGTGGAATTATATACATAACAAAAAAGTGTGAAACAACTGAAAATATGTCATATTCTAGGTTCTTCAAAGTAGCCACCTTTTTCTTTGATTACTGCTTTGCACACTCTTGGCATTCTCTTGATGAGCTTCAAGAGGTAGTCCCCTGAAATGGTCTTCCAACAGTCTTGAAGGAGTTCCCAGAGATGCTTAGCACTTGTTGGCCCTTTTGCCTTCACTCTGCGGTCCAGCTCACCCCAAACCATCTCGATTGGGTTCAGGTCCGGTGACTGTGGAGGCCAGGTCATCTGGCGCAGCACCCCATCACTCTCCTTCATGGTTAAATAGCCCTTACTTTCAAAGTTTTCCCAATTTTTCGGCTGACTGACTGACCTTCATTTCTTAAAGTAATGATGGCCACTCGTTTTTCTTTAGCTGCTTTTTTCTTGCCATAATACAAACAGTCTATTCAGTAGGACTATCAGCTGTGTATCCACCTGACTTCTCCTCAACGCAACTGATGGTCCCAACCCCATTTCTAAGGCAAGAAATCCCACTTAGTAAACCTGACAGGGCACACCTGTGAAGTGAAAACCATTTCAGGGGACTACCTCTTGAAGCTCATCAAGAGAATGCCAAGAGTGTGCAAATCAGTAATCAAAGCAAAAGGTGGCTACTTTGAAGAACCTAGAATATGACATATTTTCAGTTGTTTCACACTTGTTTGTTATGTATATAATTCCACATGTGTTAATTCATAGTTTTGATGCCTTCAGTGTGAATCTACAATTTTCATAGTCATGAAAATAAAGAAAACTCTTTGAATGAGAAGGTGTGTCCGAACTTTTGGTCTGTACTGTATATATTAGGTTTGACGATTACAAAAAATATACATAAAATATACATAAAAACACTAAATAAAATATAATAAGTAATATATAAAACTTTATAAAACTGAAACTTCTATGACACACTGTTGGTATACTCCTATAACATACAATTGATAAAGCTCCTATGATACACTGTTGGTAAGAGTTGGTGGTATATTTTTCTTATGACCAACTATTAGTAAAAGTTGCTAGTGTATTATGTTTTGGACACTAGATGGCGCCTGTGTTCTACTTTCAGTTTGAGCTGCAATGTATTTCTTATCAGCCAGATGGCGCTAGTCCTTGCAGTAATAGTTAATTGCTTGCAAAGTTCAGCTGTGTACAGATCCTACTCGTAGATGATTACTTGCAGAGTTTATATGAGTACCAAGTGTTACTCAAGATTATTCAAAAGTCAAAACGTTGATTTATCCTCTATGGAGAGGTGCACATGTGCGTTTTATATGGATCTGTCTATGGAGGTAAATAATTTAAGTGCACAGTCTTAATATGCTATACTGTCGTGGCGTCCCACGTTTTAATATAATATTATAATAAAATAATAATATAATAATAATATAATAATAATAAAATAATATTATATTAACACGTGGGACGCCACGACAGTTAAAAGACTATATACAATTTATTCTCTATGGGGACGCACACTATGTGCTCTCCGCATCCGCATTTTCAGAGCGCGCCCCCGATCTTCCATCCGCGGCTGCGAAAAAAAAATAGAACAATGTCCTATTCTTGTCCGCAATTGCAGTTCTATGGGGTGCCGGCCAGATCCGCAATGCACTACGGACGTCTGGATGGCCCCTAAGACTGGCATTTCCACACCAGTCTTAGGCCCCATTCACACGTCCGCAATTTCGTTCCGCATTTTGCGGAACGGAATTGCGGACCCATTCATTTCTATGGGGACGCACTTCTGGGTCCGCATTTCTGTTCCCGCAACAGAAATGCGGACAAGAATAGGAATATTCTATTAGTGTTGGCGATGTGCGGTCCGCACATTGCCGGTGTCCATATTTTGCGGATCCGCAAAACACACTATGGATGTGTGAATGGAGCTGTAGGCCTCTTGCACACGAACATTTTTTTTTTCCGTTTACGTTCAGTTTTTTGGCTTCTGTATGCGGACCGTAAACGGAACCATTCATTTCAATGGATCTGCAAAAAAAAAACGGTTTCCGTATTTCCGTTTTTCCGTTCTGTTCAAAGATAGAACATGTCCTATTATTGTCCGCATAAAGGACAAGGATAGGACTGTTCTATCAGGGGCCAGCTGTTCTGTTCCGCAAAAAATTTAATGCACACGGATGTCATCTGTATTTTTTGCGGATTCGTTTTTTGCGGACCGCAAAATAGTGAAAAAGCCATGCGGTCGTGTGCAAGAGGCCTTAGCAAAAAGTCTGTTGAAGTAAGATGTGCCAAATATTTTTTAAGAATTGGGCTCGTCTTATGGTAGTCTGAGACTACAGCCAGTCTGCAGGGCTGTGGTTGTCCCCACCCCCTCCTCCTAATCCTCACCCACTAACTGTAAAGTGGCAAGAGCAACTAGAAAATGGAAAAGACTATTGTGAGGTCCTCGCTTTACTGCTACTTTGACCAAAATGGTTCTTCGACTTTTTCTTTTCCCCAGAAACAACCACGAAAGCTGCCACGGATATAACAGTTGTTAAAGGGACACGCGACAACATCATCACACATGATTTTTCTACCACATCTACCACCACTGGGCACACAATACCAGAAGGCACAGCCAACCCATCTACTACCTCAACACGTAACACAACCACAATACTGACCTCCGCTGATACAAGAAGTCAAACCATCCTAGAAACAACCAAATCACTTTTCACCACTACAACTACAACAACACCCCTGACCACAACCACGACTACTACAACCATCACAAATCCACGTAAGTATCACTAGACTCTATCAGATTGGTGTGGACGTATGATGAACTGCTATAGGACAAGTTTAGGACAAGTTCATTAGGACCATGCGTAGGCGATGACTTGCTTGAAGCCAGTTCAGTTGATCAAGGACAGATTCTCCTTTAATCTCCTTAGACAGGTAAGATACATTGCAATAGGCTCACCAGGTGATAACGCCTAAAAAGTAAAATTTGACAAAATTAAGTCCTGCCCCTCAGACCACCCAGGAATGCCCTCATGTGCCCCAGAATGGGCATAAGGAGTCCTGTACTTCCAGAAGATATATCTGAGAGACCCTAGAACTTCGTCACCCATGTACTGTACATGAGTACAGTAGCTCAGTGAGAAAGGTCCAATGGTTGGTCCATGTCATGTTTTTGTTTTCATGTGTACTACAAAAAATATATTTATATGTGCGCACATATCTGTCCATGAGCATGGTCTAACGCTATAGCTCTTTCCTACAGGACTATGCCAGAATGGAGGCATTTATGATGGAATAAAGTGCATTTGCCCTGATGAGTTTTATGGACCCTTGTGTGAAAACATCATAGATAAAATTGGAGTTGGTAAGATACCAATATGAGACAATTTGGAAAAACAGAAATATGGAGAAAAATGTCAGGTTGTCTATGCTGAAAGGGGCAGGGCTTAGCTACAGCGGTGTGGTCTTCTTTGATGCTCAATGCTTTTAGAGCAGTTTGGGGAGGTTGTTCCCATAGTATAAACTCAATGATGAGGAGGAAAAAGGGGGGCATAAAAATAACACCTGAGCTCTTTTAAACAGAACTTTGGAAGCAGGATCAACCCTATTGAACCACCAGGCATACTGTCAGGTAGGGATCCCTGTCTTGGAAAAAATCGGTTGCAGTAGAGTAAAATAATTTAAACGACTTTTCTGGGGTTCCTCACTATAGGTCATTAGTATGAGATCAGAGACGCTCGAGTCAGCTGTTTGAGGAAGCCATGGAGCTCTGGTGAGCACCACGGCCTCCACGCTGCTTAGCAAGCACAGCGCCGTTGTTCCGTGATCCGTTTCTGTTTTTTTTTTTCGTGTGTCTTCCTTGATTTTTGGAGGATCACCAGACATGAAAAGTGAAAAAAAAATCTAAGTCAAGTTTGTCTTGAAAATGATAGGAAAAAAACGGACACGGATCACGGACGCGGATGACAATCTTGTGTGCCTCCGTATTTTTTCACGGAACCATTGATTTGAATGGGTCCGCGAACCGTTGTCCGTGAAAAAAATAGGACAGGTCATATTTTTTTGACGGACTGGAAACACGGATCACGGGCGCGGATGACAAACGGTGCATTTTCTGAGTTTTCAACTGACCCATTGAAAGTCAAAGGGTCCGCAGAAAAACACGGAAAACGGAACAACGGACACGGAACCCAACAACGGTCGTGTGCATGAGGCCTAATTGTACTCAGGTCATGCTGAGAATGTTTTCATTAGGGTTTCTGTGGTGAGATAAGCAGGCAAGTAGAAGTTCTCCAGCACAGAGTATTTCAGGAGAGAGGCGATCAGCTATTCATGTGTATATGACAGGGGCAGCGACATAATGTGAGGAGGGGATGGAGAAAGATGAGAGGTCACAGAGAACGGAGAGGAACCCCCCACCGGCACGGAGTGCACTGAACCTAGAAGTGATAATGATGCTGTGATTATATGGCCTCATGAACACGACCGTTGTTTGGGTCCAAAACGGCGGCTCGGATGCGGACCCATTCACTTCAATGGGGCCGCAAAAGATGCGGAAAGCACTCCGTTGCTCTGTTCCGTGTGCCCGCAAAAAAAATAGAACATGTCCTATTCTTGTCCATTTTGCAGATAAGAATAGGCATTTCTACAATGGGCCGCCCGTTCCGTTCTGCAAATTGCGGAAGGCACACGGGAGGCTTCCGTTTTTTGCGGACCGCAAAAAAAACGGCACGGTCGTGTGCATGAGGACATGGCTGTATGAGATGTGCCTTTATCATGATATAATACCAAAAAACAACAAATGTAAACCAACATGTCATTTGTGGAACCATACTCATCAACCTCACCGAAAATAGTGAACCACACATAGAATATGCAAAAAAGTCTTCTTTATTAAATACATCCAAATAGTATACAAGCTATCAATATACATTAGTAAAAGCGATGCAAGTAAGTGCTATAAGCCATCATCTCCCGGGAAAGGGGTAGCATGCATTACATATGTTGAGCACCTAACTACTTCACGTGCATTGTAATTATCAACCTGATATTAATATATTGGTATGTTCAAAGGTGGAGGTGTGACATTAATGATAGCATATTGCCCGATATTATAAAAAGCTGCAAAACATGGCTGGGATATACAATCAACCTCAATCTAGGGTTGTTCCAATACCAAAATTTTGATTCGATTTCGATACCATAAAAAAGTATTGCGATACTCGATACCATTCGATACCACGCAAAAAAAATAAAAACACCAAAAAAGCTGCATGCATTTTTTAAAAAAATGGCAAATTGCACAGTTTTAATTTTAAAAAAAAATCTGTTCCGGCGCTCACCGCATAGGAGATTTTTTTTTTTTATAGTTTGGACTTTTCTGAAGTGGTGATATGTGATATGTTTATTTATTTATGGTTTATATATTTTATATGTAAAATTGGGAAAGGAGGGGATTTACTTATTAATTTGGTGTTTTTTTTATTTTTATTTTTTTTTTATTTAATAACTATTAGTCCCCTTAGGGGCTAGAAGATCTTTTCATCCCTTGTCCTATTCACCCTTACAGAGCTCTATCAGGGTGAATAGGACCTCACACTCTCCCTGCTGCCCTGTGCATAGTGCACACAGCAGCAGGGAGCCGACTATGGCAGCCAGGGCTTCAGTAGCGTCCTGGCTGCCATGGTAACCGATCGGAGCCCCAGGATTACACTGCTGGGGCTTCGATCAGAAGCTGCCCACAATGAGGAGGAGGGGAGGGGACCCTGTGACCACTGCCAACAATGATTTTAATACTGTGGGGTTGAGGGGGGGGGGGGGGGCGCACTGTGCCACCAATGTTTTTAATACTGGGGAGTGGGGGGGCAGGCGCCGCCAATGATAATTAACCTTTAATACAGGAGGCGGGTGCCGGCAGCAGAATCACATAGCTGGGAGCTGCGATCAGCAGCAGTTAACCCCTTAGGTACCGCACCTGAGGGGTTAACTTCCGCTGATCGCGGCAATGTGATTCTGCTGCCGGCACCTGTATTTGTATTAAACGTTAACTTTCATTGGTGGCACAATTTGCCCAGCCCTCCTCCGCCCTTCTCTCTTCTTATTGGCAGCAGCGGCACAGGGGGGAGGGAGAGAGCGACTCCTTCTCCCCTGTGCGGCTGAGGAGAACACGGTGCGTGCTGACAGCAGTGTGCTCCATGTTCTCTGATGCTAGGCTGCTAGGCTAGTATCGATAAATGTCAAATCCCGGTATCATATCGATACCGGGACAAAAGTATTGATTGGGTACAACCCTATCTCAATCCTTTCAAAGAGCCGGCTCTAAAACCCAACCAATGTGCAGCTCAACGTATAGATGTACTGTATATACATTGCGCTGCACATTCGTTGGGTTTTAGAGCCGGCTCTTTGAAAGGATTGAGGTTGCTTGTATATCCCAGCCATGTTTTGCAGCTCATGATAGGAGACATTATATTTTGCATTTTATAATATCGGGCAATATGCTATCATTAATGTCACACATCCACCTGAACATACCAATATATTAATATCAGGTTGATAATTACAATGCACGTGAAGTAGTTAGGTGCTCAACATATGTAATGCATGCTACCCCTTGATGGCTCATAGCACTTACTTGCATCGCTTTTACTAATGTACTGTATATTGATAGCTTGTATACTATTTGGATGTATTTAATAAAGAAGACTTTTTTGTATATTATATGTGTGGTTCACTATTTTCAGTGAGGTTTATCATGTTATCTCCGAACTAGTAATTATAATACTTCTTTTTTGTACATAGGGACAACTGTACTAACGACTGTCAAAGTGGAGCTAACATTTCCGGGCAAAAATTTCTGTGAGAATTTGAACGACAACCAATCCCCTGAGTATAAAGAGTTTGAGAAAGAGTTTAAAAGAGATGTGAGTATTGGTGACCATAGATCATTTCCAAGGAAGCTACACAGTGCGGCTTGCCTGGCTGGCCAACCAAAGAGCGGAGTGTAAGGGATTGGAGTCTAAACCAGGGAGCGGAGTGTAAGGGATTGGAGTCTAAACCAGGGAGTGCAGTGTAAGGGATTGGAGTCTAAACCAGGGAGGGGAGTGTAAGGGATTGGAGTCTAAACCAGGGAGTGGAGTGTAAGGGATTGGAGTCTAAACCAAGGAGCTGAGTGTAAGGGATTGGAGTCTAAACCAAGGAGCTGAGTGTAAGGGATTGGAGTCTAAACCAAGGAGCTGAGTGTAAGGGATTGGAGTCTAAACCAAGAAGCTGAGTGTAAGGGATTGGAGTCTAAACCAAGGAGCTGAGTGTAAGGGATTGGATTCTAAACAGGGAGCGGAGTGTAAGGGATTGGAGTCTAAACCAGGAAGGGGAGTGTAAGGGATTGGAATCTAAACCAGGGAGCGGAGTGTAAGGGATTGGAGTCTAAACCAGGGAGTGGAGTGTAAGGGATTGGAGTCTAAACCAGGAAGGGGAGTGTAAGGGATTGGAATCTAAACCAGGGAGCGGGTGTAAGGGATTGGAGTCTAAACCAGGGAGTAGAGAGTAAGGGATTGGAGTCTAAACCATGGAGCGGAGTGTAAGGGATTGGAGTCTAAACCAGGGAGTGCAGTGTAAGGGATTGGAGTCTAAACCAGGGAGCGCAGTGTAAGGGATTGGAGTCTAAACCAGGGAGCGCAGTGTAAGGGATTGGAGTCTAAACCAGGGAGAGGAGTGTAAGGGATTGGAGTCTAAACCAGGGAGCGGAGTGTAAGGGATTGGAGTCTAAATCAAGGAGCTGAGTGTAAGGGATTGGAGCCTAAACCAGGGAGTGGAGTGTAAGGGATTGGAGTCTAAACCAGGGAGCGGAGTGTAAGGGATTGGAGTCTAAACCAAGGAACTGAGTGTAAGGGATTGGAGCCTAAACCAGAGAGTGGAGTGTAAGGGATTGGAGTCTAAATTAGGGAGCAGAGTGTAAGGGATTGGAGTTTAAACCAGGGAGCGCAGTGTAAGGGATTGGAGTCTAAACCAGGGAGCAGAGTGTAAGAGATTGGAGTCTAAACCAGGGAGCGGAGTGTAAGGGATTGGAGTCTAAACCAGGGAGCGGAGTGTAAGGGATTGGAGTCTAAACCAGGGAGCGGAGTATAAGGGATTGGAATCTAAACCAGGGAGGGGAGTGTAAGGGATTAGAGTCTAAACCAGGGAGTGGAGTGTAAGGGATTGGAGTCTAAACCAGGGAGCGGAGTGTAAGGGATTGGAGTCTAAACCAGGAAGGGGAGTGTAAGGGATTGGAGTCTAAACCAGGAAGGGGAGTGTAAGGGATTGGAATCTAAACCAGGGAGCGGGTGTAAGGGATTGGAGTCTAAACCAGGGAGTGGAGTGTAAGGGATTGGAGTCTAAACCAGGGAGCGGAGTGTAAGGGATTAGAGTCTAAACCAGGAAGGGGAGTGTAAGGGATTGGAGTCTAAACCAGGAAGGGGAGTGTAAGGGATTGGAATCTAAACCAGGGAGCGGGTGTAAGGGATTGGAGTCTAAACCAGGGAGTGGAGTGTAAGGGATTGGAGTCTAAACCATGAAGCGGAGTATAAGGGATTGGAGTCTAAACCATGGAGCGGAGTGTAAGGGATTGGAGTCTAAACCATGAAGCGGAGTGTAAGGAATTGGAGTCTAAACCATGGAGCGGAGTGTAAGGGATTGGAGTCTAAACCATGGAGCGGAGTGTAAGGGATTGGAGTCTAAACCATGAAGTGGAGTGTAAGGGATTGGAGTCTAAACCATGGAGCGGAGTGTAAGGGATTGGAGTCTAAACCATGAAGCGGAGTGTAAGGAATTGGAGTCTAAACCAAGGAGCGGAGTGTAAGGGATTGGAGTCTAAACCATAGAGAGGAGTGTAAGGGATTGGAGTCTAAACCAGGGAGTGGAGTGTAAGGGATTGGAGTCTAAATTAGGGAGCAGAGTGTAAGGGATTGGAGTTTAAACCAGGGAGCGCAGTGTAAGGGATTGGAGTCTAAACCAGGGAGCGGAGTGTAAGGGATTGGAGTCTAAACCATAGAGCGGAGTGTAAGGGATTGGAGTCTAAACCAGGGAGTGGAGTGTAAGGGATTGGAGTCTAAATTAGGGAGCAGAGTGTAAGGGATTGGAGTTTAAACCAGGGAGCGCAGTGTAAGGGATTGGAGTCTAAACCAGGGAGCGGAGTGTAAGGGATTGGAGTCTAAACCAGGGAGCGGAGTGTAAGGGATTGGAGTCTAAACCAGGGAGCGGAGTATAAGGGATTGGAACCTAAACCAGGGAGGGGAGTGTAAGGGATTGGAGTCTAAACCAGGGAGTGGAGTGTAAGGGATTGGCGTCTAAACCAGGGAGCGGAGTGTAAGGGATTGGAGTCTAAACCAGGAAGGGGAGTGTAAGGGATTGGAGTCTGAACCATGAAGCAGAGTGTAAGGGATTGGAATCTAAACCAGGGAGCGGGTGTAAGGGATTGGAGTCTAAACCAGGGAGTGGAGTGTAAGGGATTGGAGTCTGAACCATGAAGCAGAGTGTAAGGGATTGGAGTCTAAACCAGGGAGGGGAGTGTAAGGGATTGGAGTCTAAACCAGGGAGTGGAGTGTAAGGGATTGGCGTCTAAACCAGGGAGCGGAGTGTAAGGGATTGGAGTCTAAACCAGGAAGGGGAGTATAAGGGATTGGAGTCTAAACCAGGAAGGGGAGTGTAAGGGATTGAACCATGAAGCAGAGTATGAGGGATTGGAGTCTAAACCATGGAGCGGAGTGTAAGGGATTGGAGTTTAAACCATGAAGCGGAGTGTAAAGGATTGGAGTCTAAACCATGGAGTGGAGTGCAAGGGATTGAACCATGAAGCAGAGTATAAGGGATTGGAGTCTAAACCATGGAGCGGAGTGTAAGGGATTGGAGTTTAAACCATGAAGCGGAGTGTAAAGGATTGGAGTCTAAACCATGGAGCGGAGTGTAAGGGATTGGAGTCTAAACCAGGGAGTGGAGTGTAAAGGATTGAACCATGAAGCAGAGTGTAAGGGATTGGAGTCTAAACCATGGAGCGGAGTATAAGGGATTGGAGTTTAAACCATGAAGCGGAGTGTAAAGGATTGGAGTCTAAACCATGGAGTGGAGTGTAAGGGATTGGAGTCTAAACAAGTGATGAGCGGCAGGGGCTATATTCAAATTCGTGATATTTCACGAATATTTGGGCAAATATTCGTCATATATTCGTGAATTGGAGATTATTTTCTCAATTGAAAAAAATCGGCAATATAATATTTGCGTAATGCGCGCGAGATACAGGCGTGGGTCACTACAGCTACATTTTCCAAGCTGCTAGAAGTTTCCTGAGACTGGAAAAAATGGTTGGCACGGCAGAACATTACAACAGCTTTATTTGCAGATAGAGTGCTCCAATATATTCGCGATTGTGCTAATCGGCACTATTGATGCAATGGACATTTTAGCAGGTCTGCATGTATGTATGGACAGCAGAACCTATCACACTACCTAATACACGGCACAGCTACGCTATATCAGGATATAACCTACACTGACTATCTGTATTATGTAATATTATTACACTCCAGAAACACATCCAGGCCCCTCCTGAATTCCTTTATTGTACTCACCATCACCACCTCCTCAGGCAGAGAGTTCCATAGTCTCACTGCTCTTACCGTAAAGAATCCTCTTCTATGTTTGTGTACAAACCTTCTTTCCTCCAGACGCAGAGGATGTCCCCTCGTCACAGTTACAGTCCTGGGGATAAATAGATGATGGGATAGATCTCTGTACTGACCCCTGATATATTTATACATAGTAATTAGATCTCCCCTCAGTCGTCTTTTTTCTAAAGTTAATAACCCTAATGTTGATAATGTTTCAGGGTACTGTAGTTGCCCCATTCCAGTTATTACTTTAGTTGCCCTCCTCTGGACCCTCTCCAGCTCTGCTATGTCTGCCTTGCTCACAGGAGCCCATAACTGTACACGGTACTCCATGTGTGGTCTGACTAGTGTTTTGTAAAGTGGTAGGACTATGTTCCCATTACCGGCATCTATGCCCCTTCTGATGCAACCCATTATCTTGTTGGCCTTGGCAGCAGCTGCCTGACACTGGTTTTTGCAGCTTAGTTTGCTGTTTATTAAAATTCCTAGATCCTTTTCCATGTCCGTGTTACCGAGTGTTTTACCATTTAGTATGTACGGGTGATTTGCATTATTCCTTCCCATGTGCATAACCTTACATTTGTCAGTGTTAAACCTCATCTGCCACTTATCTGCCCAAGCCTCTAATCTATCCAGATCCCTCTGTAGTAGTATACTGTCCTCTTCAGTGTTAATTACTTTACACAGTTTAGTGTCATCTGCGAAAATTGATATTTTACTATGCAAGCCTTCTACAAGATCATTAATAAATATATTGAAGAGAATAGGGCCCAATACTGACCCCTGAGGTACTCCACTAGTGACAGTGACCCAATCTGAGTGTGTACCGTTAATAACCACCCTCTGTTTTCTATCATTGAGCCAGTTACTTACCCACTTACAGACGTTTTCTCCCAGTCCGAGCATTCTCATTTTATATACTAACCTTTTATGTGGTACAGTATCAAATGCTTTGGAGAAGTCCAGATATACGACATCCATTGATTCACCGCTGTCAAGTCTAGAACTTACCTCCTCATAGAAAATGATTAAATTAGTTTGGCATGACCGATCCCTCATGAAGCCATGCTGATATGGCGTTATTTGCTTATTTCCGTTGAGATGCTCTAAGATGGCATCTCTTAGAAAACCTTCAAACAGTTTACCTACAACAGATGTTAAACTTACCAGCCTATAGTTTCGGGGCTCTGTTTTTGCACCCTTTTTGAATATTGGCACCACATTTGCTATGCTGCAATCCTGTGGAACACTCCCTGTCAGTATAGAGTCTGCAAATATCAGAAATAAGGGTCTGGCTATGACATTACTTAATCCTCTTAGGATACGGGGGTGTATGCCATCTGGCCCTGGCGATTTGTCTATTTTAATCTTTTTAAGTCGCTGTTGTACTTCTTCCTGGTTCAGACAGGACACTTTTAATGGGGAATTTACATTCTGCATGTCATCTGACAGTTTATTTTCCTCAGTGAATACAGTGGAGAAAAAAATATTTAATAGCTTTGCTTTCTCCTTGTCGCTCTCTGCAACTCCCCCCTCATTGCTCTGTAGAGGGCCGACCCCTTCAGATTTATACATTTTACCATTTATATAATTGAAGAACATTTTAGGGTTAGTTTTGCTCTCTTTGGCAATTAATCTCTCGGTCTCTAGTTTGGTGACTTTTATTTGTCTTTGACATATTCTATTCTTTTCATATAGTTTTCCAGTGCTTCCTCGCTACCCTCCTGTTTTAGTGATTTAAATTCTTTCTTTTTGGCATTTATTGCCTTCTTTACAGTTCTGTTTATCCACATTGGTTTCTTCTTGTTCCTTAACCTTTTATTCCCATAAGGTATGTACCTCTCACAATGAGATTTTAGGATGCTTTTAAAAATATCCCATTTTGTGGCTGTATTTTTATTTTTGAGGACTTTGTACCAGTTAGTTAGGCCTATGGCCTCTCTTAGTTGGCTAAAGTTTGCTTTTTGAAGTTTGGTATTTTTGTTCCTCCCTGTAGAAACGCTCTTTTGAATGATAATTGGAAGGTTATTACTTTATGGTCACTATTTCCCAGGTGTCCCCCAACCTGCACGTCTGTTGTTCTGTCAGGCATATTGGTTAATACTAAGTCCAGTATGTCCGTCCCTCTAGTCGGGTCCTGAACCAGTTGGGAGAGGTAATTGTCTTTGGTTATTGCCAAGAACCTTTTTACTTTATGAGATATACAAGTTTCAGTTTCCCAGTCTATATCTGGGTAGTTGAAGTCCCCCATAATAACCAGCTCATTATGATTTGCCGCCTCATCTATCTCTTTTAGTAGTAGATTTTCTGTGGACTCTGGTATATTAGGTGGTTTATAGTAGACTCCTATTAGTAATTTATTATAATTTTTGCATCCATGTATTTCTACCCTCAGTGACTCCACATGTTCATGTCCCTCACTTATATCTTCTCGGACTGTGGGCTTTAGACAGGACTTTACATAAAGGCAGACCCCTCCCTCTCTCCGGTTTTGATGATCCTTTCTAAACAGACTGTAACCCTGTAGATTAACTGCCCAGTCATAGCTATCATCCAGCCATGTCTCAGTTATTCCCACTATGTCATAGTCCTCCTCACACATCACTAATTCCAGTTCCCCAGGATTATTAGTCAGGCTTCTGGCATTAGTATACATACATTTGAGAGGTTTATGTATATTTTTTACCCTACACCTTTCCTTCTGAACTGTTCTAGTCCCTCCTTCCATTCCTCCCCCAGTCCCACTACATTGCCCCCGGTCTCTATCTGCACTATCTTCATCTCCTATAACATAATTACCCTCCCCCCTAGTCCCTAGTTTAAACACTCCTCCAACCTTCTAGCCATCTTCTTCCCCAACACAGCTGCCCCTTCCCCATTGAGGTGCAGCCCGTCCCTACGATAGAGCCTGTAGCTGATAGAGAAGTCGGCCCAGTTCTCCGGGTACCCAAACCCCTCCTTCCTACACCAGTTCTTGATCCACTTGTTAACCTCCCTAATCTCCTGCTGCCTTTCTTGTGTGGCCCATGGTACAGGCAGTATTTCGGAAAATACTACCTTTGAGGTCCTTGCCCTAAGCTTTTGACTTAAATCCCTAAAATTATTTTTATGGACTCTCCACCATCCTCTAACTTTGTCATTGGTTCCGATATGGACCATGACTGCTGGATCTTCTCCAGCCCCTCCCAGTTATCTGTCAACCCGATTCACAATGTGTCGAACTCAAGCGCCAGGAAGACAACACACCGTTCGACGATCCCGGTCTTTGTGACAGATTGCCCTTTCTGTTCCCCTAATAATGGAGTCTCCCACTACCAGCACCTGTCTGGCCTGCCCTGCTCTCCTGGTTCCCTGCTTACTGGAGCTGACATTCCCCTGACTGGCAGAGGAAGTGTCCGGCTGCAGCAGTGCTGTCCCTGAACCGACATCCCCTCATCTGCCAACCGTGCAAACTTGTTGGGGTGTGTCAGATCAGGGCTAGCCTCCCTGGCACTCTTCCCTCTACCCCGCTTTCTATCTGTTATCCAGCTAGCTACCTCACTTTCCTCAGCCTCCTCTCTGTCACCCTCCCCCTCATCTACTCCATAGAGTGCTTGCTCGGTGAGAAGCAAACTCTTTTCCAAATTGTTAACGGCTTGCCTCACCCGTTTAGATACTTAAATTGTGATTCCAAATGGGTAATTTGCTCACATTTTGAACAATGATATACGGATGGAGTAGAGTTAACACTCCTGTTTTCTGAGATTTCTAAGTTGTGTTATCTAATCTAGGAAAACACCTTTAATTGCTTTTCAATGGCTTTTGTCTCAAGATAACAGGATGAGTTAAGAAATTTGAGTTAAGAGCTGGAGTGCTAACCCTGCTACATCGTGTACACCCTCGAACGGCTGTTCCAGGACTGCATATATGAGATGTGCACTGTACTGCGCTGTCAATTACGGAACACATACTAATGGGGATTACACAATGAAAGCAAAAAAAACAATACAATATAGTGCAGTAATAAGAAACTGATTTACTGCAGTCCCCCACTGAAGTCCCTGAATCTGAAGTCACTTAATCTAAAGTCGCACACTTATACAAACACACACTGTAATCCAAACACGCGAAGCGCAAACTCGCGTTATATTCCTGCTTATATAAATGGAGCTCTCAAAACCAGCCTGTTTTTTTTCCTCTGGATTCATTGCAGCCTTTTATTGGCCCACAAGCAAGAAGGGAGGTTACTGATGAAAAAAATATCTAGAATATTCGAAATTACGAATATATATCATTATATTCTAAATATTCGCGAATTCTCGAAGTGCCGATATTCGCGATTAATATTCGGGATTTGAATATTCGCCACCAACACTAGTCTAAACTAGGGAGCGGAGTATAAGGGATTGGAGTCTAAACTAGGAAGTGGACAATAAGGGATTGGAGTCTACACCAGACAGTGGAGTGTAAGGGATTGGTCTAAACCAGGGAGCGGACTTTATACTTGGGAGGGGAATGTGGGGAATATAAATCTATACCAGATGGTGGAGTGTGAAGGATGGTAGTCTGCACCAAGGAGTGGAGTGTAAGCGATGGTAGTCTACACCAAGGAGTGGAGTGTAAGGGATGGTAGTCTACACCAGAGAATGGAGTGTAAGTGATGGTAGTCTACACCAGGGAGTGGAGTGTAAGGGATGGTAGTCTACACCAGGGAGTGGAGTGTAAGGGATGGTAGTCTACACCAGGGAGTGGAGTGTAAGGGATGGTAGTCTACACCAGGGAGTGGAGTGTAAGGGATGGTAGTCTACACCAGGGAGTGGAGTGTAAGGGATGGTAGTCTACAGCAGGGAGTGGAGTGTAAGGGATGGTAGTCTACACCAGAGAATGGAGTGTAAGGGATGGTAGTCTACACCAGGGAGTGGAGTGTAAGCGATGGTAGTCTACACCAGAGAGTGGAGTGTAAGCGATGGTAGTCTACACCAGGGAGTGGAGTGTAAGTGATGGTAGTCTACACCAGGGAGTGGAGTGTAATGGATGGTAGTCTACACCAGGGAGTAGAGTGTAAGGGATGGTAGTCTACACCAGGGAGTGGAGTGTAAGGGATGGTAGTCTATACCAGGGAGTGGAGTGTAAGGGATGGTAGTCTGGAGTGTAAAGGATGGTCGTCTACACCAGAGAGTGGAATGTAAGCGATGGTAGTCAACATCAGGGAGTGGATTTTAAGCGATGGTAGTCTACACCAGAGAGTGGAGTGTAAGGGATGGTACTCTACACCAGGGAGTGGAGTGTAAGGGATGGTACTCTACACCAGGGAGTGGATTGTAAGGGATAGTAGTCTGGAGTTTAAATAATGGTAGTTTACACTAGATAGTGGAGTGTAAGCAATGGTAGTCTACACCAGGAAGTGGATTTTAAGCGAATGTAGTCTGCACCAGAGAGTGGAGTGCAAGGGATAGTACTCTACACCAGGGAGTGGAGTGTAAGGGATGGTACTCTACACCAGGGAGTTGAGTGTAAGGGATGGTAGTCTACACCAGGGAGTGGAATGTGAAAAATAGAAATATATATCTATCATTTTTGCACACGTTGTCTTTAACTGGAACATAAAATATTGGGGTTCACTGGCCAGCCTGTACGATTATTACAATTTGCCATCTTTCTTTCCACCATCTACAGATGAATATTGTCTATAGAGACGTTTCAGGATACAGAGATGTGAACATTCTGTCTATCAGGTAAATTGCAATTTAGAAGTAGTTATTATTTTTCTATGTTTGGAATGGACTTTCTAGAACATTAAATCATGAATTTCAGGCAAAATTCGATTCGCCGCAAAACCGAATTTTCTCAGGCTTTGTGGTAACAATTTTCCCCCCCCTGAAATGGTGTTAAAAAACAAAAAGAACATACTCGCCTGATCCATTTGTGCGCGAAAAGGCTGGCGTAGCCATCTTGATTGAAGATACCGTGCAAAATCTTGCGCATGGTGACGTATGATGTCACCATACCGGGAACAGTGGGGTTCAATGACGGGGGCCCGTGCCATCGCCATTCCCCGTCATTTCATTCAACATAGAAAGAAATGCGCTTTTTGACAAAGTAATTCGTCACAAAGCAAATTTCTTTGTGAAATTTGGCGAAGCTTCCGAATCAAATTTTCCATAACTTCGCTTATCTCTAATGGTCGCCCTAAGTTGTCTCTTTGCTGGTATGATAGCAGTAACCTACCATTTCTCTCATCCACAGACCAGGCAGTGTTATAGTGGACCATGAAGTTATGGTTGACATAAAATACAACGCTAGCATCACTGTGACAGAACAATATAAGAACATTTTACAAGATGTAGAAAAGGAGCTGAACACGATTGTATGTGGCAAGACCAGTAAGTAAAAGCATAAAGCAACCAATTTACTCACTTTACCCTCCTACATTTACATAAAAATTTCTTCCCGGCATATGAGTGAATGAGCATGGCATTAATGACTACCAGGTGCCCAAAAGTCTGAGATGTTATGTCATGGGCATACAGTGAGGAACAGAAGTATTTGAACACCCTGCGATTTTGCAAGTTCTCCCACTTAGAAATCATGGAGGGGTCTGAAATTCACATTGTAGGTGCATTCCCACTCTGAGACAAAATAAAAACATAAAAAAATCAGGAAATCACATTGTATGATTTTTAAAGAATGTATTTGTTTTGCACTGCTGAACATCCTCTAGATCTGTCAGGTTTCGGGGCTGTTGCTGAGCAACATGGAGTTTCAGCTCCCTCCAAAGATGTTCTATTGGATTCAGGTCTAGAGACTGGCTAGGCCACTCCAGAACCTTGATATGCTTCTTACGGAGCCACTCCTTGGTTATCCTGGCTGTGTGCTCCGGGTCGTTGTGATGTTGGAAGACCCTGCCACGACCCATCATCAATGCTTTGACTGAGGGAAGGAGGTTGTTGCTCAAAATTTCACAATATCATCCTCTCCTTAATGCAGTGCAGTCGTCCTGTCCCCTTCGCAGAAAAGCACCCCCAAAGCCTGATGTTACCATCCCCATGCTTTACAGTAGGGATGGTGTTCTTGGGATGCAACTCATCCTTCTTTTCCTCCAAACACGATGAGTGAAGCTTAGACCAAAAAGTTCTACTTTGGTCTCATCTGACCACATGGCTTTTTCCCATGTCTCCTCTGGATCATCCAGATGGTCATTGGAAAACTTCAGACGGGTTCTGGACATGTGATGACTTGAGCAGGGGATCCTTCCGTGCAATGCATGATTTGAAACCATGACGGTGTAGTGTTCTACCGACAGTGACCTTTGAAACTGTGGTCCCTGCTCTCTCTTTATGTCATTGACCAGCTCCTCCCTTGTAATTCTGGGATGATTCCTCACCTTTCTTATCATCAGTGATACCCCACGAGGTGAGATCTTGCATGGAGCCTCAGTCCGAGGGAGACTGACAGTCGTCTTTAGCCTCTTCTATTTTCTAACAATTGCTCCAACAGTTGATCTATTTTCACCAAGCTGCTTGGCAATTGCCCCGTAGCCCTTTCCAGCCTTGTGGAAGTCCACAATTTTGTCTCTGGTGTCTTTTGACAGCTCTTTGGTCTTGCCCATGGTAGTAGTTGGCGTCTGACTGACTGTGGGGTGGACAGGGGTCTTTAAAGAGCTCAGACAGGTGCTACTAAGTTAGATTATAGTGGAGTAGAGGTGGAATTTTTAAAGGAACAGTAACAGGTCTTTGAGAGACAGAATTCTTGCTGTTTCTCAGGTGTTCAAAGTTCAGCAGTGCAAGACAAATATATTCTTTAAAAATCATACAATGTGATTTCCTGATATTTTTTTTTTATTCTGTATCCTGGAGTGGGAATGCACCTACAATGTGAATTTCAGACCCCTCCATGATTTCTAAGTGGGAGAACTTCGCAGGGTGTTCAAATACTTCTATTCCTCACTGTATGTATGAGAGAAAGGAACTAACTTGTGGTTAGCCTCATTATCTTCTCTAATGGCCTCCACCCTCCATAGGTATGAATATAGGGGTTAGGAAGTGGACCAGCACCCTATATGATGGTGTCGGTCAATTAGAACATCTGACTTCCTGGGTTGTGGGTGTGCGCCATTGTGCCAACCAGCAGACTTGACTTGGGGTTAAATCTAAGGATGTTATCCTGGCAGTTTCCAGGTTTTCATCCTTTAACCCCTATACAGGGATCTGGACTTTGCAACAGGGAGTGCACCAGGCTGCTACCTCCTGGAGCAGACTCCGTTTGGTTGGCTGCTGACCCACACGGGTCAGAGACACCAATGTATAGCTCTGAAGGGACAGGCATGCTCATAGTCGGTAACAGGGTGAGATCAAGGCAGGCAGCAAAGGGTCAATAAGGTAATCAGGCACAAGTCAGGTCAGGCAGTGGAGAATCAGAATCAGGGATCAGGCAGAAGTCAGTACACAGATAAACAAACGGAACAGCACACCTTTTCAGGGACTAGAAAAGATAGATTATGCTAATGCTCAGACAGCGTCGCATGGGCGAAGGTGCCTTAATTTCCCCGGGGTTGTCAATCATTAGTTGGAGATGATTAGAGTGCTCAAGCACTGGCCCTGTTAAGAGCTGAGGACTGCACACGCACTCTATGGGAAGATTGCGGAAGCCTAGCTGGCAAGGGCCGGCCACGGCCTGCAACAGAAGACATAGCAGCAGAAGGATACTGCAGAAGGTTGGCAGGTCTGAGCCACCAGAGAAAACTGAACAGGACAAGTACCCACAAAGCTAGCGATTCCCAATAACTAAAATTGCTAAGCAGCAGAAAATGGGCTTGTGTACCTAGTTGCAATGACTTTCTTGGGGATTTCTCGGAGCCAGAACTCATGAGCATCTCATATATTTTCTATCTACAAGTATTTATCAGAAAATTATTTTGATGGAACTCTCCTCTAGGGAGCTTTTTCAATATTGTTATTAGTACATGTAATTGAGTCCCCGAAACATGCTGAGAATGTCCTATTGGTGTCATCCTGTTGTTGGACGGTTAACAATTTTATGTTTTTTTTTTTTTTCTTTTATCTACAGATCAGACAATGATTAGTGATTGCATTATTGACACAATAACCATTACAGAGGGTGTCCCTCCGATAAGCGAAGATGGTAAGTGATGTGTTTATGGAGAGGAACAATCAGGCCAAAACTGATCCTCCATATTATGCCAAATGATATGTTACTGAAGGGCCTGGAGGACAACGCAGCCTCTGTGTATTGGTGCCCGTCTCCAAAAGATCGGTTTGCCTTCGGTCAAGCAAATCAAGAACTAGAGATAGTGTAGGACAGGGAGACTAGAGCTACTAGAGAAGAGAGGGTGAGTGAAGGGAAACGGGAGGAAAGCACCCTGAGAAGTCCAAGAGGAAGCATAATGATTTAACAATATATTACAATCTTTCTTATATTCACACGAATTAGGCAGTAATGTCATGCGACACTTTTTGTAATGAAAGTGATGATGATGATGGTGGTGTTGCACTGAGACATGCAACGTGCTGCGACTGTGACACAACAGTTGCACAAATATCCATCCAAGTTGGATTTTTGTGAGACCGCCGTGACACATTTACGACATGTTAACTGTCAGTATGAGGGTGTGGCCTGTACTCATGGGTGGGGTTTAAATGCAGTTAAAAAAAAAATTATAGTGTGAGCAATAAGAGCAGATGAGACCCTACATTACAAAGGTCACTCATTCTTGGGAAGATTCCCCTCTTTATAACCGGTGGGGCGGGGGACAATGGAAACCAGTGAGGGCAAGAGAATTTTTGGAAAAAGTCATGGTAAGACATTGTAAGTGGACTGTCTGACTGGGCGGCCTTATGACATTTTCTTTACCCCTTGTCTCATTAGAGATATGCAGCAGGGCTGTTCCACCGGGATTTAAGGAATTTTATACGCCCTCAATTACAGAAGCTGGCCTCGTCTGTGTATCTCACTGTGATCCACAGTCTCCAAGATTTATGTACTGCAATGGAGGGACATGCCAATTATTTATAGGAACCGGTCCTAACTGCTTGTGAGTATACTGCCATGACGGGGGACCCACCCCTAATACAATGTATGTATGGTTCATAAGAGAAGATGAAGAGGGGTAATATGGAGAGGACACTTTCTCAATGGTGCCATGGGGGACCAATAAACACAACATATCATTGGTTAAGGTAAACCCTTGATACAGTCTTATTAGGGTAAATTAAGTATGAAGAGGCGGCTCTCTTTCACAGAACCCCCTTCTATCAGCCTCCTAAACCTGGAGGTCTACAGATCACTTGCTCGACCCACATTTTTTGGACTCCTCCGTATGCGTTAGTCAGACGATCCCATTGAAATCTTAGGTTCAGCAATCATTTATCAATTTTTTTTATGTATTACATAATTGATGATGCCATAGCGTCAAAAGGGACAAGAGGACATGCAGAGATGACCTTGTCTGTGTCTTCTCTGGCATTACTTTGAAAACAGGTCATGGCTTTTTATTATTATTTTTTTTTTTTTTTTTTTTTTAGATATGGAGAAATGCAGGGAAGACACATAATCTGTGCTGCTTTCTGCCACTCATTAAAGGGGTGGCCTCACCTGAAACATATTGTTAAGATATGCCACTAATGTCAGATAGGTGCAGGTCCCACCTCTGGGACACAAGCCTATCTCTAGAACGAAGCTCCCAAAGAGAACAAGAGAGGACCAACACTCTCCAGCACTGGCTTGGCAATTTCCATCAGCCCCAGAAAAGTGAATGGAGCAGGGCCACACTTGCGCGGTTCGCTCACCATTCATTTTTATGGGACTTCCGAAAATAGCCACTTGGTCCATAGAAATGAATGGAAGGTGGCCCTCCATGCACGGTGCACTCAACCAAAGTTTGAGCCCTCCATTCTAGAGAGGTGACACCTATTTGACATTGTGGCATATCCTAGCGATATGCCAATGTTCGAGGTGAGGCAACCCCTTTAAGATCCCATGCATATGATCGTATTTTTGGTCCACATCCGATTCACATTTTTTGCAGATCCGATGTGGACCCATTCATTTGAATGGGGCCCCAAAACAAACGCAGACAGCACACTGTATGTCCATTCTGCTGTTCTGCAAAACAAAAAAACAAAACAAAAAAAAACCTCCTGTTTTGTGGACAAGTATAGGCATTTTTAACATAGGGTGGGACCAGGGACAGATTGGCCATAGACCTTTCAGGGAAATTTCCCGGTGGGTCGATGCCCAGGGGGCCACCTGAGCCCTCCTGACGGCCGGCCAGTGGAAGTTTTTGTGCTGCTGGCAGTATTTTGTGATGGATTGTGGTATTTGGCTCTGTTGGGGTGGTATAATGTGCCACACTATGGTATTGCTGGCCCTGCCATGAATTTGGACCTAACTATAAAACTGGGCCACTTTTAGTATTACGGTGTTGTGCATGAGGCCTAAGGTAAAACAAACCAAAAAAAAAAATAGGTGAAAAAGTTAAAATAAAATGTGAACAGACGAACAAAGAAAATGAAAACAAAATAAATCATGTAAATTTTTTTTTTTTTTTTGTATACAGCCTGGTAGGGCCATGCTATCATCTACTAATGTGTCTTGTCTAAACCCTTTCACAGATGTCCATTTACAGATTCCTACATCTATACAAAGTCAAGGTGCACGGGGAAGATCTCAAAGACTGTCTTATTTGTGAGTGTTGGAGTTCCCTTAGGGATTCTACTCATTGTACTGGTCATACTGGTAATTTTCTGCTTTAGAATGAAAACCAAAGCTCCCAAGCTTTCTACCGAAAAGGAAATGTATTACTCTACTATAAAGGGATGAAAGTTACTCGCATAAAAGAATGTAAGGACCTCCTATTCAGTTTTGTGGTTTGTTTTAACATGTATGATGGCTATGTATGATGACATAATTCTGAGTCATTTGAATGAGCACCATGTAATACCACATTCTTCCTGCAGTGGCCACTGCAGGAGAAATGCGCAGCTGCCTGAAGCTGATCTGGCCGATCAAGCTGATCTCTTCGGTTTTCATTTTGGATGAACTGATCGCCAGCAAGTCCTCATTCAGAGAGGAGATTGCCCAGTTGGGGACATCCAATGGGGGGACCAAAAAAATGCCTTTTTGATTTACATAAATGGCATTAGAGGCAACAAGCCATTTTGAAATGAAGACCTACATGTGATGACCCACAGCTAATCAGGGGTCATTGCTGCTAAATGTGGTATTAAATGGGACCCATTTGATTGTAACACATGGTTAGGCCAAGTCCTCCAGATCACTCCACACAAAGATCTTGGTTGGATGTTGCAGTCAACCTTTCGTGACAGAAGACATTGCAGGAAGGTCTACCATGAGTAGATGACATCTATACGAGCACTAGTTCTAGAAAGGCAACACAAATCATGGCCAAAATCCTCGGATCATTCTTGGACTTCTTCCGTCTTGAAGAACAGTTGAAGGACCTCTTGATTTGAGATCTTTTGTGCAGCTATTTTTTTGTTAAATGACTTATTACTGTTTTTGGATGTTTGATGTATATTTCTTTAATAAATGCAATGTAAATTCTTAGATTTCCTGAAATTATTTTGATTTAGGTCCCATGCACACAACCGTGTCCGTTTGCGGTCTGGATATCACAGATCTGCAAAATATGGATGTACTCTATGTATCATCAGCATTTTTTCGTTTGCGGACCCATGGACTTCAATAGGTCCGGGGGAAACATTTTGTGGACATATGCTATCTTTTTGCAGAATGGACATATAGATGTGGAAAGCAAACTGCACATCCATGTGCTTTCTACACCTGTATGTCTATTCAGCAGAAAAGGTAGAATATGTCCTATACTGGTATGCAAAATGCAGACCATGGACGCATTGAAGTCAATGGGTCCGCAAAGAATGCGAATAAAACACGGACAGTATCTGTATTTTGCGGATCTGCAACATGTTGTTATTCGGGCACTTTATGTCACTTATTTAGGCACTATATGTCACTTATTTAGGTACTTTATGTCACTCATTTGGGTTCTGTATGACACTTATTCGGGCACTTTATATCACTGTTATATGGGTGGCACTTGGGACTGTATTTTGCCATTTGGCAGTGTATAGCAATGATAATCGGAAATTAGATATTGCTGCAATTTGTCCATTGAATGTCATTGTTATTGGGCACTGCATGGCACTGCTATGTGGACACCATATGGTACTATTATTTGGTCCCTCTATGGTACTGTTATGTGAGCACTCTATGGTACTAGTATTTGGGCACTTTATGGTATTATCTGGGATCTGTATGGTACTGTTATGTCAGCACTCTATGGTACTAGTATTTGGGCACTTTATGGTATTATCTGGGATCTGTATGGTACTGTTATGTCAGCACTCTATTGGACTACTATTTGGGCACTGTATGGTACTGTTATGTGAGCACTCTATGGTACTAGTATTTGGGCACGTCGTATGGTATTATCCGGGCACGGTATGGTACTGTTATGTGAGCACTGTATGGTACTAGTATTTGAGCACTGTATGGTATTATCTGGGCACGGTATGGTACTGTTATGTAAGCACTCTATTGGACTACTATTTGGGCACTGTATGGTACTGTTATTTGAGCACTCTATGGTACTAGTATTTGGGCACTGTGTGGTATTATATGGGCACTGTATGGTACTGTTATGTGAGCACTATATGGTACTAGTATTTGGGCACTGTATGGTATTATATGGGCACTGTAAGGAACTGCTATGTGAGCACTATATGGTACTAGTATTTGGGCACTGTATGGCATTATCTGGGCACGGTATGGTACTGTTATGTGAGCACTCTATGGTACTAGTATTTGAGCACTGTAGTCTTTATGGTATTATATGGACACTGTAAGGTACTGTTATGTGAGCACTATATGGTACTAGTATTTGGGCACTGTATGGCATTATCTGGGCACTGTATGGTACTGTTATGTGAGCACTATATGGTACTAGTATTTGGGCACTGTATGGTATTATATGGGCACTGTAAGGAACTGCTATGTGAGCACTATATGGTACTAGTATTTGGGCACTGTATGGCATTATCTGGGCACGGTATGGTACTGTTATGTGAGCACTCTATGGTACTAGTATTTGAGCACTGTAGTCTTTATGGTATTATATGGACACTGTAAGGTACTGTTATGTGAGCACTATATGGTACTAGTATTTGGGCACTGTATGGCATTATCTGGGCACTGTATGGTACTGTTATGTCAGCACTATATGGTACTAGTATTTGGGCACTGTATGGCATTATCTGGGCACGGTATGGTACTGTTATGTGAGCACTCTATGGTAGTAGTATTTGAGCACTGTAGTCTTTATGGTATTATATGGGCACTGTAAGGAACTGCTATGTGAGCACTATATGGTACTAGTATTTGGGCACTGTATGGCATTATCTGGGCACAGTATGGTACTGTTATGTCAGCACTCTATTGGACTACTATTTGGGCACTGTGTGGTATGATTGCACACTCTGGGATAGTATTATTTGGGCACTGTATGGTACAACTAAATACTGTAAGAGTATGATTTCGGCAGTATCTGCCCTCTCTTCTACATAATTACAACTTTTGGACTTCAGACATATAAAAGCAATGATTGACTTACGCGTTTTGAGAGTCACAGCTTGAGACACATAAGAATCATTGCTTTCCTACGCCTGCAGTCGAATGAAGACGTTTTTAGAATCCGTGCACCGGGTATAAATACTACAGACGTGTGGCCCCCCCGGCTGGCTCTTTACTACTCCTGGTGCACCATATGGGGGAAGCAGTAATAAATGATACTACACAGGTCACCATCCGAACCAGGGCCGGACGTCACCGCAGGCGTACCACTCACCAGCCCGTGTCATGAATGAATCAATTCGCTCGATTCTCGTCATGAAAAAACTGGCCACATAGAACCCACGTCGCTGTATTACGGATCCGAGTGGTTCATACCCCCGGAATGGATCCAGACCTCACCTGCATTTTTATGTGGAGGCACAGAGAGGTTTGCTCCTTCCAATGCTGCATTGCAGAGGATACCGCCTCTAAATCCATTGATTCAAGGGCAGAGGCATCATACACATATGGCGGCACACATACTGCAATATGGATACTCGGGACTGGGACTGTTCTCTCTCTATTGCTGCTTGCTCGGCCCTTTCTATACTGCGACCACCTCTCCATTAATGTGTCAACCAGGATCTCCATTCTCCCATAGTTGAGGGTCCTAGAGGGTGGGACCTGCACCCATTAGGCATTCATCGCATATAGAGTGGTAGGACCCTTTAATGTCTGTAAACCACACAGAACTACATTCTCCATCATGTTAGCTCCCACTGATTCCTGTGGACTTTGTTAAACCTGCCACCGTCATTTCCACATCTTGACCAGCAGGGTGCGCTGTTGTGTTAGCCCTTTTCTCCAACTCTGAAATGCAGAGGCGTAGTAATAACGAGCGGCACTACACGCATTGACCAGTAGATGGCGGTATGATACTAGACATCTCCTCAGAAGACTATTATGTAGTCACTCCGCCATTCAGAAATATTCCATCAAATAAATGGGACACGTCTCATTAGACCAGCAGCCAAATAGATACCGTAGGAGTGCTGACAACTACAGGCGTGACCCGGGAATATACAATTGGCAGTTTTTCCATAATGCAGTAACTTATAAGGTTAATACTATTATAGCGATACTGATATGTGTTGACGTAGTTGCTTACAAGTCCTAGTTCATGTGAATACGGGACATGGCAAGAATGTCCCTTTAAGTATAGTGTAATGAATGAGGTACGACGTACCGGAGGTATAACTCTGTCAGTACGTGTCTAGAATAGACATCGGGACATGCCAAGGGGCAGGCTGGTACTGAGGCAGTCAATTTACAAACAGAGGACACAGCCTGGTGAAGATGAGCGCGGTAGGGGATCTCCTGCTGGAAGAGAACAGATTATTTGGAGACGCGGAACACATATCCCCGGGGACTCACATCACCGCGTCTGCAGGTTTAAGATAATTTTAAAATTTCATGGAAATTAAACTCCGACTGAGGCAAATGTGAGCATGTATGATGTCATCTACGTCCTCCTTCCTTCATATCTCCATCCATTGGCCATTTCTCCATTTAGCTTAGACTTTGAGGGTATAGAATTGTAATCAAAGACCCTTGGAGATCTAACCAACCACCTAAATGCCTCTCGTTGGTGCCACCGCCAGTAGATAAAGATTGGAGCACGATGTGATAGAAAAGGCAAGAGTATATATACCACCTGCCCCAAAGGGCCCCAATTCAAAGAAGTAAAATGGAACAATTTTCGTACTTAAAGGGGTTATGCCATGATTGATGTCAAAAATGAAAATCAGACATCATATAGACAATGTCTTCCAAACAAAACTAGAACCAGCCTCGTACCTTACATGGATCCAGAGATCTCCCTATCCAATTGGATATGGCTGGTGGCAGTTGAAGATGCAAACTGAGCACGTGCGACCAGCCGAGGGAGGTGGACAAGCGATAAGGAAAAGAACAAACAGCAGGTGGCGCTATACAGATACATTTTATTGAAAAGCTCAGTGGCTATATGCTACATTTTTAATTACACTCAATTATAAAAGTCTTGCTGGTTTGAAAACTGTAGAATATTTTTCATGGCGCGACCCCTTTAATGACAATATCTGCTTGTGATCATTTCAGCAGGCACCAAATCTTTCTTTACCATTGAAATTTGACCCAAGTCATTAGAATTTCTTAATATTTGATTCAGGAAAGAATTGAGAGAGACAGGGATTTTCTAGGCATTTAGAACACTTTTGGTTCAGGCAGAATTGATTTGTACGCAAATGTAATTTATTGGGTGATTTAGATCTCTGGATCTTGGCCGATATAGAAAATCCGCTCATCCCTAAATGTGGGCTTTTCTCCCAATCATTGGTTGACTCACATGTAGGCACCTTCTCTCTTTGACTCCACACTAACATGTCCACACTATTTTTGTATTCTAGTCTTCAATAATGTTTTATTGATTGATAGATAAATAGATCGATATGAGATAGATAGATATTAAATGAGAGATAGATATAGATAGATAGATAGATATGAGATAGATAGATAGATATGAGATAGATAGATAGATATGAGATAGATAGATAGATAGATAGATAGATAGATAGATAGATGATAGATAAATAGATAGATAGATAGATAGATGATAGATAGATAGATATGAGATAGATAGATAGATATGAGATAGATAGATAGATAGATAGATAGATAGATAGATGATAGATAAATAGATAGATAGATAGATAGATGATAGATAGATAGATAGATAGATAGATAGATAGATAATAGATAGATAGATAGATAGATAATAGATAGATAGATAGATATTAGATAGATAGATAGATAGATAGATAGATATTAGATAGATAGATAGATAGATAGATAGATATTAGATAGATAGATAGATAGATAATGAGGTAGATAGATAGATAGATAGATATTAGATAGATAGATAGATAGATAGATAGATAGATAGATAGATAGATAGATAATAGATAGATAATAGATAGATAGATAGATAGATAGATAATAGATAGATAGATATATAGATAGATATATAGATAGATAATAAATAGATAGATAGATAGATAGATAGATAGATGATAGATAGATAGATAGATAGGAGATAGATAGATAATAGATATAAGATAGATAGATAGATGATAGATAGATAGATAGATAGATAGATAGATAGATAGATAGATAATAGATAGAAGATAGATAGATGATAGATAGATAGATAATAAATAGATAGATAGATAATAGATAGATAGATAGATAGATAGATAGATAGATAGATAGATAATAGATAAATAGATAGATAGATAGATAGATAGATAGATAGATAATAGATAGATGATAGATAGATAGATAATAGATAGATAGATAGATAGATAATAGATAAATAGATAGATAGATAGATAGATAATAGATAGATAGATAGATAGATAATAGATATGAGATAGATAGATGATAGATAATAGATAATAGATAATAGATAGAAGATAGATAGATGATAGATAGATAGATAATAAATAGATAGATAGATAATAGATAGATAGATAGATAGATAGATAGATAGATAATAGATAAATAGATAGATAGATAGATAGATAGATAGATAGATAGATAATAGATAGATGATAGATAGATAGATAATAGATAGATAGATAGATAGATAATAGATAAATAGATAGATAGATAGATAGATAATAGATAGATAGATAGATAGATAATAGATATGAGATAGATAGATAGATAGATAGATAGATAGATAGATAGATAATAGATAGATAATAGATAATAGATAGATAGATAGATAGATAGATAGATAGATAGATAGATAGATAATAGATAGGAGATAGATAGATAGATAGATAGATAATAGATAGATAGATAATAGATAGATAGATAGATAGATAGATAGATAGATAGATAGATAGATAGATAGATAATAGATAGATAGATAGATAGATAGATAGATAGATATATCGCAGGATAGGGATTATAAGTACACAAATATATATATGAGTTCAGTGGGGTGACAGAAGCCCTTTAAGAAAGCCATGGAAACACTGAAAGACAAGGCGAGCAAAACCTTCTATGCCATTAGAAGGCGTCTGTATCATCTTAAGGCACCAGTGACGTCTGACTTAAAATCCTCGACACCATCATCGCCACAATCCTCCTGTATGGTAGCGAAGTCTGGGGCCCAGACATATACTCAGACCGGGCAAAGCGGGACTCTGGGCCAAAAGAACTATTCCACCTAGAACTCTGTAAACACTTTCTCCAGGTTCACAGGAGCACCTCAAACAGCGCCTGTCAAGCAGAACTGGGCAGATTCCCACTTTACTTTACTGACCACCAGGACCAGGTAGCGCTCTGTCAGTCCATGGCGGCCTCCCCTCTCCGCCGCGCTGCTCCGCTGTGTACTGGTGCTTATTCTGACACTAGGGCTGGGTTCACATCCTATTTCTGCCATCCATTTATTGTATACCAAAAATGTATGCGTTAACAGATGCCTCAGACTGATGCCGTACAGTGGGGTCCGTTCACCATACAGTTCCATGGTAGAAGAAAAATTTACGTTAATGTATATTAATAGACTTCTGCAGGATACAAACACGTGGAGTGCTGCACATTTGTATACATCAAACCGATAGGAAATAAAAAATTTCTAGCCTCCAGCAGGGCACATTTTTGAGAGTTTTCCTTTAAAACGCATAAAAATGGCCCCTGATTAAAATACATATTTTTTGTGGGAATTTTTGCCAATGATCCCCCTCTGGTATATCACTGTCCATGTTGTGGGACTATTTGTGTACTTCTAGTAAGTGTTTGCTGGCTGAAAATATAAGCTGAAGTTTTTTTTTAGGTTCGCCTGCCATTAAAGTGAATGGTGCCCGCCGTGAACATTTGATCGCGAACGCAAGTTCGCGAATTGTCCCGGTAGATGTTCGTCCATCACTATATACAAAGGCGTAAATTGCCTATCGGGGGAATATTAAAGGCAAATATATCTCTTGCATACAGGGGGGGGAATATCTAAACCCAAATGTATATCCACGCAGGGAAACAAACAAAAATAAGGAATTAGATGTACAAATCCCTGCAGACATCAAATATATATCACTCGATCACATTAGTGTAAAAAATGTTTTAATATATATACAAAGGAAATATAAATAATGTATGTGAAATACCAAAATAATTAGAACTAAAGCACTAATTATAGTTGCATATACAGTCAGCCAAGTGTCCCATTACTTTTGGTCCCTTAACAAGTGGGAGGCACATATGCAAACTGTTGTAATTCCTGCACCGTTCACCTGATTTGGATGTAAATACCCTCAAATTATAGCTGACAGTCTGCAGGTAAAGCACATCTTGTTAGTTTCATTTCAAATCCATTGTGGTGGTGTATAGAGCCAAAAATTTTAGAATTGTGTCGATGTCCCAATATTTATGGATCTGACTGTATATAGAGGTATATATAGAGAAACCATCCCACTGTCCCTCACTTCCTCTGACGAAGCCATTCGGCGAAACGCGTTGGGTAGGTGAGGGACACTGGTATGGGAGATGTGATTATACTTTGTGCATTGGCTCTCCTCTATATTACTGTTTTGCGATCTTACTGCTATAGATTTGACATACTATACTACACTTTTATGTGTGGATTTTACAATGATTGATGAGTTTTAATATTTTTTGTGCAGTTTGTAGTGGAGATCCATTTATTTTTTTCTTCCCTTTTTCAAGTATTTTACTATGCGATATACACTCACCTAAAGAAGTATTAGGAACACCTGTTCTATTTCTCATTAATGCAATTATCTAGTCAACCAATCACATGGCAGTTGCTTCAATGCATTTAGGGATGTGGTCCTGGTCAAGACAATCTCCTGAACTCCAAACTGAATGTCAGAATGGGAAAGAAAGGTGATTTAGGCAATTTTGAGCGTGGCATGGTTGTTGGTGCCAGACGGGCCGGTCTGAGTATTTCACAATCTGCTCAGTTACTGGGATTTTCACGCACAACCATTTCTAGGGTTTACAAAGAATGGTGTGAAAAGGGAAAAACATCCAGTATGCGGCAGTCCTGTGGGCAAAAATGCCTTGTGGATGCTAGAGGTCAGAGGAGAATGGGCCGACTGATTCAAGCTGATAGAAGAGCAACGTTGACTGAAATAACCACTCGTTACAACCGAGGTCTGCAGCAAAGCATTTGTGAAGCCACAACACGCACAACCTTGAGGCGGATGGGCTACAACAGCAGAAGACCCCACCGGGTACCACTCATCTCCACTACAAATAGGAAAAAGAGGCTACAATTTGCACGAGCTCACCAAAATTGGACTGTTGAAGACTGGAAAAATGTTGCCTGGTCTGATGAGTCTCGATTTCTGTTGAGACATTCAAATGGTAGTGTCCGAATTTGGCGTAAACAGAATGAGAACATGGATCCATCCTCTGATGGCTACTTCCAGCAGGATAATGCACCATGTCACAAAGCTCGAATCATTTCAAATTGGTTTCTTGAACATGACAATGAGTTCACTGTACTAAAATGGCCCCCACAGTCACCAGATCTCAACCCAATAGAGCATCTTTGGGATGCGGTGGAACGGGAGCTTCGTTCACTGGATGTGCATCCCTCAAATCTCCATCAACTGCAAGATGCTATCCTATCAATATGGGCCAACATTTCTAAAGAATGCTATCAACACCTTGTTGAATCAATGCCACGTAGAATTAAGGCAGTTGTGAAGGCAAAAGGGGGTCCAACACCGTATTAGTATGGTGTTCCTAATAATTCTTTAGGTGAGTGTATGTGTGACTAGTTGGAAGACATCCTGGCTGTGCTTACCTTGTATACCTATTATACGTACAGTCGTGGCCAAAAGTTTAGAGAATGACACAAATATTAGTTTTCACATAGTTTGCTGCTAAACTGCTTTTAGATCTTTGTTTCAGTTGTTTCTGTGATGTAGTGAAATATAATTACACGCACTTCATACGTTTCAAAGGCTTTTATCGACAATTGCATGACATTTATGCAAAGAGTCAGTATTTGCAGTGTTGGCCCTTCTTTTTCAGGACCTCTGCAATTCGACTGGGCATGCTCTCAATCAACTTCTGGGCCCATTCTTTCATAATCACTTCTTGGAGTTTGTCAGAATTAGTGGGTTTTTGTTTGTCCACCCGCCTCTTGAGGATTGACCACAAATTCTCAATGGGATTAAGATCTGGGGAGTTTCCAGGCCATGGACCCAAAATCTCAACGTTTGGTCCCCGAGCCACTTAATTATCACTTTTGCCTTATGGCACGGTGCTCCATCGTGCTGGAAAATGCATTGTTTTTCACCAAACTGTTGTTGGATTGTTGGAAGAAGTTGCTGTTGGAGGGTGTTTTGGTACCATTCTTTATTCATGGCTGTGTTTTTGGGCAAAATTGTGAGTGAGCCCACTCCCTTGGATGAGAAGCAACCCCACACATGAATGGTCTCAGGATGCTTTACTGTTGGCATGACACAGGACTGATGGTAGCGCTCACCTTTTCTTCTCCGGACAAGCCTTTTTCCAGATGCCCCAAACAATCGAAAAGAGGCTTCTTTGGAGAATATGACTTTGCCCCAGTCCTCAGCAGTCCTTTCACCATACTTTCTGCAGAAGATCAATCTGTCCCTGATGTTTTTTTTGGAGAGAAGTGGCTTCTTTGCTGCCCTTCTTGACACCAGGCCATCTTCCAAAAGTCTTTGCCTCACTGTGCGTGCAGATGCGCTCACACCTGCCTGCTGCCATTCCTGAGCAAGCTCTGCACTGTTGGCACTCCGATCCCACAGCTGAATCCTCTTTAAGAGACGATCCTGGCGCTTGCTGGACTTTCTTGGACGCCCTGAAGCCTTCTTAACAAGAATTGAACCTCTTTCCTTGAAGTTCTTGATGATCCTATAAATTGTTGATTGAGGTGCAATCTTAGTAGCCACAATATCCTTGCCTGTGAAGGCATTTTTATGCAATGCAATAATGGCTGCACGCGTTTCTTTGCAGGTCACCATGGTTAACAATGGAAGAACAATGATTTCAAGCATCACCCTCCTTTTAACATGTCAAGTCTGCCATTTTAACCCAATCAGCCTGACATAATGATCTCCAGCCTTGTGCTCGTCAACATTGTCACCTGAGTTAACAAGACGATTACTGAAATGATCTCAGCAGGTCCTTTAATGACAGCAATGAAATGCAGTGGAAAGTTTTTTTGGGGATTAAGTTAATTTTCATGGCAAAGAAGGACTATGCAATTCATCTGATCACTCTTCATAACATTCTGGAGTATATGCAAATTGCTATTATAAAAACCTAAGCAGCAACTTTTCCAATTTCTAATATTTATGTAATTCTCAAAACTTTTGGCCACGACTGTAGTCTCATCCCCGCTCTCCCTCTTTTACTTTCTCCTGTCCCGCTGAAATGGTGGGGACTCCATTGTACGAAAAAACAGAGAACTAAAAGCTCTTAGACGTCCAATGGTGAAAAAATATTATGCTTTATTAAATACTCAATCAGTGAATAATAAAATGCCATAAAAACAAGGAGAGTAGGGAGCACAGACGCCATCCCAGCTCTACAGTGTCGACATAGAAAATCACAAATAAATTGAACATTGATATAATTACATATGAGTCCAGATATGAGGTATGGCTGAATTACTAAAATAATGTGGGTAGTGACCAGAGGATAATCCACACACAAGTATAGCCCGTGCAACAGGCGATGGTGAGACCTAACTGGACCTATATCCCATCTATGTAACAATGGGCCAGACCAAAGGATGGAATGTAGGTAAATGAAGGGACTCACCAAGATGGATGCGACCTGGATGTCTGGTATGGCGTTACCCCGACGCGCGTTTCGGCGTATCTTCGTCAGGGGGTAACGCCATCATTGTGGGAATAGCTATTTAACAGCCCATTGGCCAATCATGTCCGCATGTTAATTCTATCCAGCTGGCCACACGTTGGCACACAGTGCGTGGCGGTCAGGGCTCCGTGATCCCGCCCATGGGCGTCAAGCCATGACGTGGCAGACCACATGACCAAGTCACATGACGTGCCGAGCCGGCATAAAGACGCCCAGGGGCAGGACACAGGGCGCGGCCCCGCAACACTGCGCGCACCATGTCAGCAAGTAGAATCAGACACAGTACGTATATAATAGTGTAGCCATAACGTACGAGGAGGAACTACAGGGTATATGTTTGGAGGATGACACTTTATTGGTAACATGTGACGTAGAGTTCTTGTTTACCAGCATCCGACACTCAGATGGACTCCAGGCAGTAGAATTTTTCTTGAGGGCAAATAATGTTGACCAGGGAACAGCCTCTTTTCTATTGCAATTGCTCAGGTTTGTGTTGACAATTTTTTTTTTTTACTTTTAATGGGTCCTTTTTCCTGCAGCTCCAGGGGACAGCAATGGGGGCGGCATGTGCGCCTTCATATGCCAACCTGTTCCTGGGGCTGTGGGAGAGGGACCTCTTTATGTCAGATGGACACGTCGTCATGGACCGCGCCATTTTTTGGGCGTGGTACATAGACGACGTCTTCCTTATCTGGCAGGGCACCCCTGAGGACCTACATGAGTTCTTCAGAATTCTCAACACAAACACGCGTAATATCAAGCTTACATATATGCACAATAGAGACCACATTGATTTTTTGGATGTGTCTATAAGTAGGACAAGAGATGGTCATATTGAAACTGATGTGCATCGTAAGGAAACCGCTGTTAACGCTTATCTACATGCATCCTCTTCACATCCTAGGAGCACGGTCAATGCCATACCAATTGGGCAATTCCTAAGGATGCGCAGAATTTTCTCTACAGACACAGCATTTGAAACACAGGCCATGGACTTACGGGACCGCCTTCGAAAAAGGGGATATAGCCACCGTTCCATAAAAAAAGCTTACCAAAGGGCAAAGAGCCATCAACAGACAGATTTATTGCAACCAAGGAAGAAGAAATCTGAAGACAACAACATCAGGTACGTGACGAAATATCACTCATGTTGGGAGGAGATGAGGAGATCTGTGAACAGACATTGGTCTGTCCTTCTCACTGACTCGGTGCTGGGCAAATTTGTCCCCCCCAAAGCCTTCCATCACAGCACGTAAAGCAGACACCTTACGTGATATTCTGGTCCAAAGCTATCTTGAACCAGTAACGGTACCTTTGTTCCTTGGTTTGGGAAGACCAACCAATGGTTTTAAACCATGTGGCAAGTGCGTCGCATTCCCGAATATGGAACGGGCATGTGACTTTGTGTAACGGTCGCGTACACACACACACAGGGGGGAGGGAAGTGACCACTGTACTCCACCCTTACCCCTGGCCCTGCCTACTTGCCTCGCGAGTCCTAATGACAGGGGAAAACTGGACGGCAATCGCTAGCTTGGAATAAGTGCAGGGATGACAGACAGACAAACAACAGAACCTGAACGGACCGAGTCAATACCAGGAAAGCTACAAAGTACAAATGGAGCAAGCAGAGAAATGTCAGGAGAAGCCGGGGTCATAAATACCAGGAGAGTCGTGAAGTACCAAAGGAGTCAGCAGAGGATCGTCAGGAGGAGGCCGGGGTCAGAATACCAGGAGAGCAGCAAAGTACACAAGGATCGTCAGGAATTCAGCAGAAGGTAAGTACGCCAGGAAAGACAAAATCACAGGTGGAACCTAAATTAATAGGCAACCTGTGGCCAGCAGGCTGCCTGTATTTATAGTGGGGAGTGAGGGTCATGTGACGTGGCCAGCGTCACATGACCGACAGACCAACCAGTCGAGCACTGAGTGATCAGCTCGGCACTCAAGGCAGACTTAGGAGCAGGGGGCCTCCCAGCTAGCAAAGCCGCCCTGGGAACGAGGTAAAACACAGATCCTCGCTCCAGAAGCTAAGCAGCAGGTCTAATGGGAGACCGAGTGCACCTTCGGAACCCCGTTACAGTACCCCCCCTTTTACGAGGGGCCACCCCACCAGACCCAAGACTTCAGGCAATGGCTTTTCAGGGTATTCTAAATGAAATTTTCGAACAAGTCTAGGAGCATGAACCTCCCTGGCAGGTACCCAAGATCTCTCTTCAGGTCCATACCCCTTCCAGTGAATCAGGTACTGCAAGGAATTACGCACCTTCCTGACATTGACTATTTTAGACACCACATACTCGACAGCATCATTAACAAGAACCGGCAGAGGCGAGGCTTTCGATGGTACTACCGGTTCAAAATATTTTTTAAGCAGAGATTTATGGAACACATTATGAATGTGGAATGACTCGGGCAGCTCCAACCTAAATGATACCGGGTTAATCACCTCCGTGATCTTATATGGTCCAATAAAACGAGGAGCAAACTTTTTATAATCTGCCTTAAGAGAGGGATTCTTGGAGGACAACCATACCTTATCCCCAATCTGAAAATTCACCCCCCTTGAACGTCTCCTATCGGCCTTGAGTTTCTGAGAACTTTGAGCCTTTTCTAAGTTCGATTGAACCCGGGCCCAAACTGTGCACAGTTCAGAGGAGAGCCTATCCGCCTCAGGGTTAGAGGAGGAGATGGATGACTCAGAATGAAAACGGGGATGGAAACCATGGTTACAAAAGAAAGGTGAAACCCCAGCAGAAGAATTGACACGGTTATGCAAAGCAAATTTAGCCAATGGAAGAAATTTCACGGATAATAATTGCTGGTCATCAGCAACATACAACCTCAAAAATTGTTCCACAGACTGATTAAGGCGTTCAGTCTGCCCATTACTCTCAGGGTGGTAGGCAGAGGAAAAAGACAATGAAATTTTACATTTTTGACAGAAGGCCCTCTAGAATTTGGACACAAACTGCACACCCCTGTCAGAAACAATATTTTCCGGGATACCATGCAATCGAACAATTTCTTTCACAAAAATAGACGCCAGGGTTTTGGCATTCGGGAGTTTAGACAGGGTAATGAAATGGACCATCTTGCTAAACTTATCGACCACTACCCAAACTACAGTCTTACCCTCCGCCGGCGGTAGGTCAGTTATAAAGCCCATCGAGATATGGGACCAGGGTCTACTGGGAATGGGTAGGGGTCATAGGTTACCAGCAGGGCGAGTCCTAGGTGTCTTGGAACTGGCACAAACCTCACAGGCTGACAATTAGGAATTGACATCCCTAGTTAGAGTCGGCCACCAATAAGATCTAGAAAACAGATTCTTAGTGCCCTCAACACCCGGATGTCCACAAAAGGCAGAATCGTGACACTCACCCAACAGCTGGAGACAAAATTGTACAGGAACAAACAACTTATCTGTTGGGGTGGATACCGGTGCCAGATGTTGTTCAGACCTAATGCGAGCCGAGATATCCTGATTTAGAGCTGCTATGAAGATTTTTGCTGGTAGGATGGATTCAGGTGGTACCTCAGTAGGTTGAAAAGCATGGAAGCTCCGAGATAATGCGTCCGCCTTCACATTTTTACTTCCCGGCCTGAACGTAATGGAAAAATCAAAACGAGTAAAAAACAGAGCCCATCTAGCTTGACGGGGATTCAACCTTTTAGCCGACTCGAGAAACATTAGGTTTTTATGGTCAGTGACAACAGTTACACAATGCCTTGCCCCCTCCAGAAAATGCCTCCACTCCTCAAATGCCCATTTAATGGCCAGCAGCTCCCTATTCCCTATGTCTTAGTTTCTCTCCGTGGGAGAGAATTTCCTGGAGAAGAAGGCACATGGTCTCAGGTTAGTGAGGCTAGCAGGACCTTGTGAAAGGACTGCTCCTGCGCCGTCCTCGGACGCATCCACCTCCACAATAAAAGGTTTCTCCTGATCAGGCTGGATCAGAATGGGAGCGCTACTGAATGCCTTTTTTAATTTTTCAAATGAAGAAATGGCCTCAGTAGACCAATTCTCCAAATCCGCCCCTTTCTTAGTAAGGTCGGTCAACGGTTTAGCAATTACGGAAAAATTCATAATAAATTTACGATAGTAATTGGCGAAACCTAAGAACCGTTGTAAGGCCTTTAAGGATAAAGGTCTTATCCATTCCTTAATTGCTAGTACCTTACCAGGATCCATCTTGAAGGCGTGAGGAGTCAGAACATGCCCTAGAAACAGAATCTCCTGTACACCAAAGACACATTTCTCTTGCTTAGCGGATAGCTGATTCTCCCTCAACACCTCTAATACTTGTTTAACATGAGACACATGGGATTCGAAGTCAGGAGAGAATATCAAAATGTCGTCAAGATAGACAATAACAAATATACCTAAGAACTCCCTAAGAATGTCATTCATGAAGTTTTGGAACACAGCTGGGGCATTGCTGAGTCCAAAAGGCATCACCTGATATTCAAAGTGTCCTACCGGAGTATTGAACGCCGTCTTCCATTCGTCTCCCTCCTTGATTCGGATTAGATTGTATGCCCCTTTCAGGTCAATTTTGGAAAACCAGGTTGCCCCCAGAACCTGGTTAAATAAATCCGGAATCAATGGGAGGGAGTATCAATTCTGGACAGTGATTTTATTTAATCTCCGGTAATCGATACATGGACTAAGACCACCATCTTTTTTCTTAACGAAGAAAAAACCCGCCCCCATAGGAGAGACAGAAGGTCTAATATGCCCTTTACCAAGGCTCTCCTTAATATAATCTTCCATGGCCTTGTGTTCGGGCTTAGAAAGATTATAAATTCGCCCCTTAGGAAACTTGGCCCCCTCTACTAGCTCTATAGTACAATCATAAGGTCTATGGGGGGGTAGAACCTCCGGGTTTGGTGATGAGAATACATCCGAATATTCCCTAACAACAGTGGGTAAAGTATCAGACTTTACTGAGACCCCAGCCTGTACCACGGACAAGCACGAGTCACACTTAGGCCCTCATCTCACCAACTCCCCATTGGACCAATCTATAGTGGGGTTATGTAGTCGGAGCCAAGGCAACCCTAGTACCACCTCAGCCGGTAGGTTCTCCAGGACTAAAAGGGAACATCTCTCTGAGTGGCACACACCCATAGTTAGAGAAATCTCTGAGGTACATGAGCTCACCGTACCACCAATAAGAGGGGTAGCATCAATAGCCATGACATGGATAGGAGTTGGTAAAGCAAACATTGGAATACCCAATCTTACAGCATACTCAAAGTCAATAAAGCCGGCCGCTGAGCCAGAATCAATAAAGGCCTTACCCGGCCATTTATCTACTCCCAGAGAAATCGTAATGGGTACCAAAAGCTTACATTTAGAAAAATCAGGGTGTACCTGATCTTTAGGTTGCCTTGCCTTAGGAGACTTGACAGAGAGGACCTTCTTAGGACACTGGTTGATCCAATGGTCAGGATCTCCACAGTAAAAGCATTCTCCACGTCTGCGGCGAAGATTCCCTCGGGTCATGCCAACCTGCATGGGTTCCTCGGTGGAGACCTCAGCATTGTCTCTGGGATAGGCCTCTGGCTGGACCACCATCTGGGAAGAGAACTGTTGTTCCTGTCGTCTCTCTCTAACCCGTCGGTCAAGTCGGACAACAAGGGTCATCACCTCTAAGGTCTCTGGAAGTTGATAACTGACCAGAAGATCCTTTAAATTATCAGACAGACCTGACCTGAACTGACTCTTCAGGGCTGGTTCGTTCCATCCTGAGGGGACACACCACCTTCTGAATTGGGTGCAATAATCCTCCGCTGGTAAATTGCCCTGAACCAGTGCCTTTAGAGCCGTCTCGGCTACTAGAGCCCTGTCTGGTTCATCATAGAGGGTACCCAGGGCCTGAAAGAAACCCTCCACAGAAGATAAACAACTGGCGACAGCAGGTAAAGAGAACGCTCAGTCCTGGGGATCACCCTGTAGTTGGGAAATGATAATGCCCACGCGTTGACTCTCGGGGCCAGAGGACACGGGGCGCAAACGGAAGTAAAGTTTGCAATTCTCCTTAAAAGAGAGAAACTTCTTCCGGTCTCCAGAAAAGGGTTCTGGGAGCTTAATCTGGGGCTCAAAATGCAGATTGGAGGCCTGAGGAGTGGAAGAACCTTGCCCTAATTCAAAAGAACTGAGTTTTTCCCCTAACTCCTGCACCATCTGCGTCAGATTAGAGACATGGTCAGTCAGGGTCAGCAGAGGATTCATTATACAGTGGTTATTGGGCCTGTTAATCTGTAACGGTCGCGTACACACACACACAGGGGGAAGGGAAGTGACCACTGACCTCCACCCTTACCCCTGGCCGTTCTCTGTATTCATAGATGCTTTGCGAATTGGGACCCTAGAAGTCTATTATGGCTCCTTTCTGATATTGGATCATTTTATGCTACATCATTATTATAGCTCCACATGTATATCTAAATTATGCTGTCTAATGTTAAAAAAAATAATTGCAGGATCCTCCTGTGTATATGGGTTGTCGTATTGCCATATGCACACCTTGGGACACAGGGTTACACCGTGCCCATAGGTGTGCATTGTGATGCGCTTACTGTAGTAATTCATGAACTGTTGTCATGGACTTTATACACAATATATGCTCTTGGGCATATGGTTTTTATGTGTTATAACCATCACTGTCTACAGTTATAATAATCATATATGTGTCTTCCCTACAGAAACTTTCCATCACCCTTTTTTCACTTTCTACACCTGGGACTTTATACCCAGGATATAATAGTTCTCAGCGACATATCTTGGTCAGGATGATAGAAACTTTTAAATACATAAAGGGAATCAACTCGGAAAAGGAGGAGAGCATATTTAAAAGAAGAAAAACTACCACAAGAGGACACAGTTTTAAATTAGAGGGGCAAAGGTTTAAAAGTAATATCAGGAAGTATTACTTTACTGAGAGAGTAGTGGATGCATGGAATAGCCTTCCTGCAGAAGTGGTAGCTGCAAATACAGTGAAGGGGTTTAAGCATGCATGGGATAGGCATAAGGCCATCCTTCATATAAGATAAGGGCCGGGGGCTATCCATAGTATTCAGTATATTGGGCAGACTAGATGGGCCAAATGGTTCTTATCTGCCGACACATTCTATGTTTCTATGTTTCTATGCTACACTTTCTTGTTGCAGTATGCCACTTACATAGTATCACTCACCTCATTATTGTCACTGTTTTTTATACAACACATACATGTCCCTCACATATCCCCTTTCCCTTATCTATATGGCCACGTTTCACGCTTTACATTTTTGATCAATTTTCATCTGGGGGAGATGACCTGTTCTCAGGTCTGGGGGTATGGGAGAAGTGTAGGCCGCCATAGGAGAGAGCAGCAGGGGAAGCCGTGTCAGATTCCTGAATCCAGGTTTCAGTGAGGGCCATATCTCCATCAACTGCAAGATGCTATCCTATCAATATGGGCCAACATTTCTAAAGAATGCTATCAGCACCTTGTTGAATCAATGCCACGTAGAATTAAGGCAGTTCTGAAGGCGAAAGGGGGTCCAACACCGTATTAGTATGGTGTTCCTAATAATTCTTTAGGTGAGTGTATATGGCCATAACTATTGTGAGGGGGCACATATCTGGACATAACTACTGTGAGGGGGCACATATTTGGGCATAACTACTGTGAGGGGGCACATATCTGGGCATAACTACTGTGAGGGGGCACATATCTAGGCATAACTACTGTGAGGAGGCACATATCTGGACATAACTACTGTGAGGGGGCACATATCTAAACATATTACTGTGAGAGGGCACCTATCTGGCATAACTACTGTGAGGGGGCATATACCTAGGCATAACTACTGTGAAGGGGCACATATCTGGACATAACTACCGTGAGGGGGCACATATCTGGGCATAACTATTGTGATGGGGCACATATTTGGACATAACTACTGTGAGGGGGCACATATTTGGGCATAACTACTGTGAGGGGGCACATATCTGGGCATAACTACTGTGAGGGGGCATATATCTGGGCATAACTACAGTGAAGGGGCACATATCTGGACATAACTACAGTGAGGGGGCACATATCTGGACATAACTACTGTGAGGGGGCATATACCTAGGCATAACTACTGTGAAGGGGCACATATCTGGACATAACTACCGTGAGGGGGCACATATCTGGGCATAACTATTGTGATGGGGCACATATTTGGACATAACTACTGTGAGGGGGCACATATATGGGCATAACTACTGTGAGGGGGCACATATCTGGGTATAACTACTGTGAGGGGGCACATATCTGGGCATAACTACTGTGAGGGGGCATATATCTGGGCATAACTACAGTGAAGGGGCACATATCTGGACATAACTACAGTGAGGGGGCACATATCTGGACATAACTACAGTGAGGGGGCACATATCTGGACATAACTACAGTGAGGGGGCACATATCTGGACATAACTACAGTGAGGGGGCACATATCTGGACATAACTACAGTGAGGGGGCACATATCTGGACATAACTACAGTGAGGGGGCACATATCTGGACATAACTACAGTGAGGGGGCACATATCTGGACATAACTACAGTGAGGAGGCACATATCTTGACATAACTACAGTGAGGGGGCACATATATGTCTATATCTATTGTGAGGGGGCACATATCTGTATAAATACAAACTGAAAAGAATGGCGTGGTATTAAACAAGCAGGAGGTGCTCAAACCCACATGCAGTTGTGCATATATATAAGGGAGCAAATCTGCACTTGTGGCCCGTTGCTAATGACGATCCCCAGCAAAAATGCATACAGTGGAGGATGACCGCAGTGAACCACAAGTACCACAATAGACATCCTACACAAGATAGCAATTATGTGGATGTGATAATCAATATAGCAATATAACAAAATAATAGCAAAGACAGGTGCACTCTGCGGTCTTACTAAACCCTCAAACTGATTTTAAAATTGAGAGATTTGCCAACATGTCCTACAGTGTAGGACATGTCTGAGCCCGAGCACCGCGCCAAGGTTTCTCAAGTAGCCCGGGACCTAACACTCACCTACCTGGGCCTATGTGGGCAATACCAGGAGCCAGTGGGCAAATTACAGGAGCATGAGGCCGACTCACAAACAACTCACCAGTTACCTCCAGCATGTGACCATGCTAGCAATGGGAGGAGGGAGGAGTCTGCGAGTCCCACTCAAGACTGGCTGATATGTCCCAGGCCTCACAGGTGCAGCTAAATGTAGCCTGTGGATGGAAAGCAGGCACATTTAAATTGGAGTTTATAAACCTCCAGGCATCTCCAAAAATACAAACTGAAAAGACTAGCGTGGTATTAGCAGGAGGTGCTCAAACCCACATGCAGTTGTGCATATATATAGGGGAGAAAATCCTGCACTTGTGGCCCGTTGCTAATGGCGATCCCCAGCAAAAATGCATACAGTGGAGGATGCCCGCAGCGAACCACAAGTACCACAATTTGCCCACTGGCTCCTGGTATTGCCCACATAGGCCCAGGTAGGTGAGTGTTAGGTCCCGAGCTACTTGAGAAACCTTGGCGCGGTGCCCGGGCTCAGACATGTCTCCACCGTAGGACATGTTGGCAAATTTCTCAATTTTAAAATCAGTTTGAGGGTTTAGTAAGACCGCAGAGTGCACCTGTCATTGCTATTATTTTGTTTTGGGGCACATATCTGGCAATAACTACTGTAAGGGGGCACATATTTGGGCATAATTACTGTGAGGGGGCACATATCTGGTCATAAATACTGTGAAGGGGTACATATGTGGGTATAACTACTGTGAGGGGGTACATATACGGTATGGGCATAATTACTGTGAGGAGGCACATGTATGGGCATAATTACTGTGAGGAGGCACATATCTGGGCATAATTACTGTGAGGGGGCACATATCTGGTCATAACTACTGTGAAGACATTGCCTATCATGAAAAAACTTGGTGGCACTTATAGCACTTATTCTCCCTCTTTGCGATTGTCTAAAGTTGGGAGGTATGCTACTTTTAAGAGTGGAGGAGAAAGCCTGGAGGAGCCAACACAGGAAGAACATACAAGCTTCAAACAGATGTTGCTGTTGGTCTGTTTCACTCTCAAACATAAGAGGAGCCAAGGAGAAACATGAAGATTTGGAGTATGGTACTGCATTATATTATTATACCGCTCTATTATGATGTGCTGTGCAGCTCATCACCCATCATGATAGGAGTAGGACCAGATGAAGGATGAAATGAGGAGGCAGACATCTGGGCCCCTCATGTCTGAGCCATGTGGGGGAAACAATGAGGTCACACTAATTTCCATGCATTCCAATGATAACTCACCTCACTTAGATATGTGACCATCTAGAGGGCTCCTTCATCCACAAGAAACTCATCAGTTGAGCTAATTGCTTGCTTTCATATTAGATGACATTGGTGCAGACCATAAGAGTTCTGGATGTAAAGGTGGTGATACACATTAAGGAAAGAATAAGAAGACAGCAGGGTAAAAGGCTGCAGGCATGTTGTATTTCTACATACCTGATCCTCTGTTCTCATGGAAAGTTAAACTGCCAAAAGTACATGGCAAAAGCCCATATTGCTCCCACTCTGCCCACATACGTATGTTTTCACTACATTGAGGAAAAGGGGCGACTGCCAGGATCGAGGGGGTCACACAGGAAAAAACCCACCAATCGTAAAGTAGTTATTCTAGTGAAATGACATCACTTTAGATGATAGGAAAATTTCTTTAAAACCATTTGCAGACAAAACTTGGTGTCCTATGAGTACAAAGCACCTCAGCAAAAGAGTCAGGAGGTTGTGCAGTAAAGTTATGTCTACATCAGAGCTAAAGGCAAGATACTAAGATCTATTTTATATTTTATCCCTTATATACAAGAACATAAAAATTATAATATTGCTCCTATGTACAAGAATATAACTACTATAATACTGCTCCTCTGTACAAGGATATAACTGCTATAATACTGCTCCTATGTACAAGAATATAACTACTACAATACTGCTCCTATGTACAAGGATATAACTGCTATAATACTGCCTCCTATGTACAAGAATATAACTACTATAATACTACCTCCTATGTACAAGAATATAACTACTATAATACTGCTCCTATGTACAAGAATATAACTACTATAATACTACCTCCTATGTACAAGAATATAACTACTATAATACTGCTTCTATGTACAAGAATATAACTGCTATAATACTGCTCCTATATACAAGAATAGAACTACTATAATACTACCTCCTATGTATAAGAATACAACTACTATAATACTGCTCCTATGTACAAGAATATAACTACTATAATACTGCTCCTATGTACAAGAATATAACTACTATAAGACTGCTCCTATGTACAAGAATATAACTACTATAATACTGCTCCTATGTATAAGAATACAACTACTATAATACTGCTCCTATGTACAAGAATATAACTACTATAATACTGCTCCTATGTACAAGAATATAACTACTATAATACTGCCCCCTATGTACAAGTATATAACTACTATAATACTGCCTCCTATGTACAATAATATAACTACTATAATACTGCTCCTATGTACAAGAATATAACTGCTATAATACTGCTTCTATGTACAAGAATATAACTACTATAATACTGCTCCTATGTACAAGAATAAAACTACTATAATACTGCTCCTATGTACAAGAATATAACTACTATAATACTTCTCATATGTACAAGAATATAACTACTATAATACTGCTCCTATGTACAAGAATATAACTACTATAATACTGCTCCCATGTACAAGAATATAACTACTATAATACTGCTCCTATGTACAAGAATATAACTAATATAATACTGCTCCTATGTACAAGAATATAACTACTATAATACTGCTCCTATGTACAAGAATGTAACTACTATAATACTGCTCCTATGTACAAGAATATAACTACTATAATACTGCTCCTATGTACAAGAATATAACTACTATAATACTGCTCCCATGTACAAGAATATAACTGCTATAATACTACCTCCTATGTACAAGAATATAACTACTATTATACTACCTCCTATGTAAAAGAATATAACTACTATAATACTGCCTCCTATGTACAAGAATATAACTACTATAATACTGCTCCTATGTACAAGAATATAACTACTATAATACTGCTCCTATGTACAAGAATATAACTACTATAATACTGCCTCCTATGTACAAGAATATAACTACTATAATACTGCTCCTATGTACAAGAATATAACTACTATAATACTGCTCCCATGTACAAGAATATAACTGCTATAATACTGCTCCTATGTACAAGAATATAACTACTATAATACTGCTCCTATGTACAAGAATATAACTACTATAATACTGCTCCCATGTACAAGAATATAACTGCTATAATACTGCTCATATGTACAAGGATATAACTACTATAATACTGCTCCTATGTACAAGAATATAACTAATATAATACTGCTCCTATGTACAAGAATATAACTAATATAATACACTGCTCAAAAAAATAAAGGGAACACAAAAATAACACATCCTAGATCTGAATTAATTAAATATTCTTCTGAAATACTTTGTTCTTTACATAGTTGAATGTGCTGACAACAAAATCACACAAAAATTTAAAAATGGAAATCAAATTTTTCAACCCATGGAGGTCTGGATTTGGAGTCACACTCAAAATTAAAGTGGAAAAACACACTACATGCTGATCCAACTTTGATGTAATATCCTTAAAACAAGTCAAAATGAGGCTCAGTAGTGTGTGTGGCCTCCACGTGCCTGTATGACCTCCATACAATGCCTGTGCATGCTCCTGATGAGGTGGCGGACGGTCTCCTGAGGGATCTCCTCCCAGACCTGGACTAAAGCATCTGCCAACTCCTGGACAGTCTGTGGTGCAACGTGATGTTGGTGGATAGAGCGAGACATGATGTCCCAGATGTGCTCAATTGGATTCAGGTCTGGGGAACGTGCGGGCCAGTCCATAGCATCAATGCCTTCGTCTTGCAGGAGCTGCTGACACACTCCAGCCACATGAGGTCTAGCATTGTCTTGCATTAGGAGGAACCCAGGGCCAACCGCACCAGCATATGGTCTCACAAGGGGTCTGAGGATCTCATCTCGGTACCTAATGGCAGTCAGGCTACCTCTGGCGAGCACATGGAGGGCTGTGCGGCCCTCCAAAGAAATGCCACCCCACACCATTACTGACCCAATGCCAAACCAGTCATGCTGGAGGATGTTGCAGGCAGCAGAACGTTCTCCACAGCATCTCCAGACTCTGTCACGTCTGTCACATGTGCTCAGTGTGAACCTGCTTTCATCTGTGAAGAGCACAGGGCGCCAGTGGCGAATTTGCCAATCTTGGTGTTTTCTGGCAAATGCCAAACGTCCTGCACGGTGTTGGGCTGTAAGCACAACCCCCACCTGTGGACGTTGGGCCCTCATATCACCCTCATGGAGTCTGTTTCTGACCGTTTGAGCCGACACATGCACATTTGTGGCCTGCTGGAGGTCATTTTGCAGGGCTCTGGCAGTACTCCTCCTGTTCCTCCTTGCACAAAGGCGGGGTAGTGGTCCTGCTGTTGGGTTGTTGCCCTCCTACAGCCTCCTCCACGTCTCCTGATGTACTGACCTGTCTCCTGGTAGCGCCTCCATGCTCTGGACACTACGCTGACAGACACAGCAAACCTTCTTGCCACAGCTCGCATTGATGTGCCATCCTGGATAAGCTGCACTACCTGAGCCTTTTGTGTGGGTTGTAGACTCCGTCTCATGCTACCACTAGAGTGAAAGCACCGCCAGCATTCAAAAGTGACCAAAACATCAGCCAGGAAGCATAGGAACTGAGAAGCGGTCTGTGGTCACCACCTGCAGAACCACTCCTTTATTGGGGGTGTCTTGCTAATTGCCTATAATTTCCACCTGTTGTCTATCCCATTTACACAACAGCATGTGAAATTGATTGTCACTCAGTGTTGCTTCCTAAGTGGACAGTTTGATTTCACAGAAGTGTGATTGACTTGGAGTTACATTGTGTTGTTTAAGTGTTCCCTTTATTTTTTTAGCAGTGTACATTGGAATCTGCTGACTGACCCCTTTTTTTCTTTGCAGTTTGTACCGGAGGTGTGGCTGACACTTCAGTCGTGCACCCCTGACCAGCCTGTCTGCCCCATAGGCTGATTTTAATTAGTGTAAGTATAAAGCTTAGCCTGCTCTCACACAGTCACTGGAAGCCTTTTGGCACCAGGAGAGGTATAGGGTGGACTCTCATTGCATTCGTTGGGGACCATCTGGCACCAGGAGAGGTATGGAGAGAGCTTAGCATGCATGTTGGTACCTGCATTCCCTGGATTTAATGGAGGCCATTTTGGCACCAAAAATGACAAAAGTTAAGGTGGGCCCAGCATGCATGTGGAACCTAAACTCTCTGAATTTTATGGTGGCCGTCATGGCACATAACAGGTAGAATTTAGTGTTAGGTTCCCGTTTTATAGAGATCGCCTTGACGTGTGGCAGACGGGCCCAAATAATTTTGTACAAAATGTGTTTTCCAAGAATCTCAAATTTACTTAATAAGCATAGCATTAGCATTAGAACACTTTTTTGTACTTTATTTGGTTTGCAGAGTGCTGTTGCATTGTATTTTCTTGTTTATGTTTTCAGCAATAGCAAAGAGCAACTGTGCATTGGGATGTGCTGACTGACCCCTTTTTTCTTTGCAGCTACTATAATACTGCCTCCTGTGTACAAGAATATAACTACTATAATACTGCTCCTCTGTACAAGAATATAACTACTATAATACTGCCTCCTATGTACAAGAATATAACTACTATAATACTACTCCTATGTACAAGAATATAACTACTATAATACTGCCTCCTGTGTACAAGAATATAACTACTATAATACTGCTCCTATATACAAGAATATAACTACTATAATACTGCCTCCTATGTACAAGAATATAACTACTATAATACTGCTCCTATGTATAAGAATATAACTACTATAATACTGCTCCTATGTACAAGAATATAACTACTATAATACTGCCTCCTATGTACAAGAATATAACTACTATAATACTGCTCCTATGTACAAGAATATAACTACTATAATACTGCTCCTATGTACAAGAATATAACTACTATAATACTGCCTCCTATGTACAAGAATATAACTACTATAATACTGCCTCTTATGTACAAGAATATAACTACTATAATACTGCTCATATGTACAATAATATAACTACTATAATACTGCTCCTATGTACAAGAATATAACTACTATAATACTCCTCCTATGTATAAGAATATAACTACTATAATACTGCTCCTATGTACAAGAATATAACCACTATAATACTGCTCCTATGTACAAGAATAGAACTACTATAATACTGCCTCCTATGTACAAGAATAGAACTACTATAATACTGCTCCTATGTACAAGAATATAACTACTATATTACTGCTCCTGTGTACAAGAATAGAACTACTATAATACTGCCTCCTATGTACTCTAATACCGACACTACATTCAAGAGCGTAACTAATATAATGACGTGTCTTTAGATTGGTGTCGTAGTGATTAGATGATGAGTGGCTCCGGAGAGGATGGCGACATGTGGAGAAGCTCATTGTAGTTGATAATTGCAGTAAACCTTATGAGTAAGAAATAAATAAAAAATATATGAAAATACTGGATGAAAGAATAAATTGGGAATCTGTCCAGAAACACTCAGCTCGTTAGTTTCCAGGATGATTAATCCACACAGCTGATTCCCATGCGCCACTTTAGAGATTATTCTTGTGTTTAAAGAGGTATTCCAGCTGAAAAATGAATGTTCCCACAGGCTGCACATGCTGTAGACATATCATGGAACTTCTACTCCCCGATCCCCAACCTCAGCCGTTGCCACTCCACTGATGCAAGGGCTAGCAGTCAGATCGCCTATTCTGAAGTCCACGGCTGCTCTGGGCTGCACCAGATTTAATTTTTTTATGCTAAAAAACAACATTTTATCCCAATATGGTTTTAAAAGACGCAAGCACGATGTTTGTAAATTTTTTGCTAGAAACCTGGGGCAAGGAAATAATAATTCTCCACCCCCACCCCCCGTGTCTACTGATTTGGTTCTCTAGATGGTCCCTATTGTGCAATGGTTTGTTGATCTAGATAGTGTCACGGGGTAATGTGGATAACAGGTACACCACATACTCGACAGCATCATTAACAAGAACCGGCGGAGGCGAGGCTTTTGATGGTACTACCGGTTCAAAATATTTTTTAAGCAGAGATTTATGGAACACATTATGAATGTGGAATGACTCGGGCAGCTCCAACCTAAAAGATACCGGGTTAATCACTTCCGTGATCTTATATGGTCCAATAAAACGAGGAGCAAATTTTTTAGAAGTTACCTTGAGAGATAGATTCTTGGAGGACAACCATACTTTATCCCCAACCTGAAAGTTTACCCCCCTTGAACGTCTCCTATCAGCCTTGAGTTTCTGAGAACATTGAGCCTTTTCTAGGTTCGATTGAACCCGGGCCCAAACTGTGCACAGTTCGGAGGAGAGTTTATCCGCTTCAGGGTTAGAGGAGGAGACGGACGACCCAGAATGAAAACGGGGATGAAAACCATGGTTACAAAAGAAAGAGGAGACCCCAGCGGAAGAATTGACACGGTTATTCAAAGCAAATTCAGCCAATGGAAGAAATTTCACCCATAATTGCTGGTCATCAGCAACATACGACCTCAAGAATTGTTCGACAGACTGATTAAGGCGTTCAGTCTGCCCATTACTCTCAGGGTGGTAGGCAGAGGAAAAAGACAATGAAATTTTACATTTTTGACAGAAGGCCCTCCAGAATTTGGACACAAACTGCACACCCCTGTCAGAAACAATATTTTACGGGATACCATGCAATCGAACAATTTCTTTCACAAAAATAGACGCCAGGGTTTTGGCATTCGGGAGTTTAGACAGGGGAATGAAATGGACCATCTTGCTAAACTTATCCACCACTACCCACACTACAGTCTTACCCTCCGCCGGCGGTAGGTCAGTTATAAAGTCCATCGAGATATGGGACCAGAGTCTACTGGGAATGGGTAGGGGTCGTAGGTTACCAGCAGGGCGAGTCCTAGGTGTCTTGGACCTGGCACAAACCTCACAGGCTGACACATAGGACTTGACATCCCTAGTTAGAGTGGGCCACCAATAAGATCTAGAAACCAGATCCTTAGTGCCCTCAACACCCGGATGTCCACAAAAGGCAGAATCGTGACACTCGAAATTGTACGGGAACAAACAACTTATCTGTTGGGGTGGATACCGGTGCCAGATGTTGTTCCGACCTAATGCGAGCCGAGATATCCTGGGTAAGAGCTGCTAAGAAGATTTTTGCTGGTAGGATGGATTCAGGTGGTACCTTAGTAGGTTGAAAAGCCTGGAAGCTCCGAGATAATGCGTCCGCCTTCACATTTTTACTTCCCGGCCTGAACGTGATGGAAAAATCAAAACGAGTAAAAAACAGAGCCCATCTGGCTTGACGGGGATTCAACCTCTTAGCAGACTCGAGAAACATAAGGTTTTTATGGTCAGTGACAACAGTTACACAATGCCTTGCCCCCTCCAGAAAATGCCTCCACTCCTCAAATGCCCATTTAATGGCCAGGAGCTCCCTATTCCCTATGTCGTAGTTTCTCTCCGTGGGAGAGAATTTCCTGGAGAAGAAGGCACATGGTCTCAGATTAGTGAGGCTAGCAGGACCTTGTGAAAGGACTGCTCCTGCGCCGTCCTCGGACGCATCCACCTCCACAAAAAAAATTTTCAAATGAAGAAATGGCCTCAGTAGACCAATTCTCCAAATCCGCCCCTTTCTTAGTAAGGTCGGTCAACGGTTTAGCAATTACGGAAAAATTCATAATAAATTTACAATAGTAATTGGCGAAACCTAAGAACCGTTGTAAGGCCTTTAAGGATGAAGGTCCTACCCATTCCTTAATTGCTAGTACCTTACCAGGATCCATCTTGAAGGCGTGAGGAGTCAGAACATGCCCTAGAAACAGAATCTCCTGCACACCAAAGACACATTTCTCTTGTTTAGTGGATAGCTGATTCTCCCTCAACACCTCTAATACTTGTCTAACGTGAGACACAAGGGATTCGAAGTCAGGAGAGAATATCAAAATGTCGTCAAGATAGACAATAACAAATTTACCTAAGAACTCCCTAAGAATGTCATTCATGAAGTTTTGGAACACAGCTGGGGCATTGCTGAGTCCAAAAGGCATCACCTGATATTCAAAGTGTCCTACCGGAGTATTGAACGCCGTCTTCCATTCGTCTCCCTCCTTGATTCGGATTAGATTGTATGCCCCTTTCAGGTCAATTTTGGTAAACCAGGTTGCCCCCAGGACCTGGTAAAATAAATCCGGAATCAATGGGAGGTAGTATCTATTCTGGACAGTGATTTTATTTAATCTCCGGTAATCGATACATGGCCTAAGACCACATCTTTTTTCTTAACGAAGAAAAACCCCGCCCCCATAGGAGAGACAGAAGGTCTAATATGCCCTTTACCAAGGCTCTCCTTAATATAATCTTCCATGGCCTTGCGTTCGGGCATAGAAAGATTATAAATTTGTCCTTTAGGAAACTTGGCCCCCTCTACTAGCTCTATGGTACAATCATAAGGTCTATGGGGGGGTAGAACCTCCGGGGTTGGTGATGAGAATACATCAGAATATTCTCTAACAACAGAGGGTAAAGTATCAGACTTTACTGAGACCCCAGCCTGTACCACGGACAGGCACGAGTCACACTTAGGCCCCCATCTCACCAACTCCCCATTGGACCAATCTATAGTGGAGTTATGTAGTCGGAGCCAAGGCAACCCTAGTACCACCTCAGCAGGTAGGTTCTCCAGGACTAGAAGCGAACATCTCTCTGAGTGGCACACACCCACGGTTAGAGAAATCTCCGAGGTACATAAGCTCACTGTACCACCAATAAGAGGAGTAGCATCAATAGCCATGACATGGATAGGAGTTGGTAAGGCAAACATAGGAATACCCAATCTAACAGCATACTCAGAGTCAATAAAGCTAGCCGCTGAGCCAGAATCAATAAAGGCCTTACCCGGCCATTTATCTACTCCCAGAGAAATCGTAATGGGTACCGAAAGCTTACATTTAGAAAATTCAGGGTGTACCTGGTCTTTAGGTTGCCTTGCCTTAGGAGACTTGACAGAGAGGACCTTCTTAGGACACTGGTTGATCCAATGGTCAGAATCTCCACAGTAAAAGCATTCTCCACGTCTGCGGCGAAGATTCCCTCGGGTCATGCCAACCTGCATGGATTCCTCGGTGGAGACCTCAGCATTGTCTCTGGGATAGGCCTCTGGCTGGACCACCATCTGGGAAGAGAACTGTTGTTCCTGTCGTCTCTCTCTAACCCGTCGGTCAAGTCGGACAACAAGGGTCATCATCTCCTCTAAGGTCTCTGGAAGTTGATAACTGACCAGAAGATCCTTTAATTTATCAGACAGACCTGACCTGAACTGACTCTTCAGGGCTGGTTCGTTCCATCCCGAGGGGACACACCACCTTCTGAATTGGGTGCAATAATCCTCCGCTGGTAAATTGCCCTGAACCAGTGCCTTTAGAGCCGTCTCGGCTACTAGAGCCCTGTCTGGTTCATCATAGAGGGTACCTAGGGCCTGAAAGAACCCCTCCACAGAATATAAACAACTGGCGCCAGCAGGTAAAGAGAACGCCCAGTCCTGGGGATCACCCTGTAATCGGGAAATGATAATGCCCACGCGTTGACTCTCGGGCCCAGAGGACACGGGGCGCAAACGGAAGTAAAGTTTGCAACTCTCCTTAAAAGAGAGAAACTTCTTCTGGTCTCCAGAAAAGGTTTCTGGGAGCTTAATCTGGGGCTCAAAATGCGGACTGGAGGCCTGAGGAGTGGAAGAGCCTTGCCCTAACTCAAAAGAGCTGAGTTTTTCCCCTAACTCCTGCACCATCTGCGTCAGATTAGAGACATAAGAGAGAAATTCTGCTTCGGCGCAAGTCCACAAATGGAAACGGTCTCACAAGTATGATAGTTCTTCTTTAATGGAAACAACGCGTTTCGGGGAGTAAAACTTCCCCTTCATCAGGTTTCATGATGATACATACTACCCTATTGTGCGCCCCTTTTCTCTCCTATTTCTCTATTCCCCTCATTTACTGAGAGGAATTTAGATCCGTCCAACACACAAAGATTAGAGACATAGTCAGTCAGGGTCACCAGAGGATTCATAATACAGTGGTTATTGGGCCTGTTAATCTGTAACGGTTGCGTACACACACACACAGGGGGGGAGGGAAGTGACCACTGCGCTCCACCCTTACCCCTGGCCCTGCCTACTTGCCTCGCGAGTCCTAATGACAGGGGACAACTGGACGGCAATCCATAACTTGGAATAAGTGCAGGGATGACAGACAGACAAACAACAGGACGTGAACGGACCGAGTCAATACCAGGAAAGCTACAAAATACAAAGGATTAAGCAAAGAATGGTCAGGAGAAGCCGGGGTCAAATACCAGGAGAGCAGAGAAGTACAAGAGGAGTCCTAAAAGAGTAGTCAGGTGGGAGCCGAGGTCACAATACCAGGACGGATGCGCAGTACAGGAGGATCAGGCAAAAGGATGGTCAAGGAACAGGATCAGGTAAGTATTCAGCAGTCCAACAAATAGCCAGGAACCTAGAAATTAACAGGCAACCTGTAGCCAGCAGGCTGCCTGTATTTATAGTGGGGAGTGAGGGTCATGTGACGTGGCCAGCGTCACATGACCGACAGACCAACCAGTCGAGCACCGAGTGATCAGCTCGGCGCTCAAGGCAGACTTAGGAGCAGGGAGCCACCCAGCTAGTAAAGCCGCCCTGGGAATGAGGTCAAACACAGATCCTCATTCCCAAAGCTAAGCAACAGGTCTGCGGGCGATGGGGGACCGAGTGCACCTTCGGAACCCCGTGACACAGACAGCACAGTCTAGGCCTAGAAGCTAGTGAGGGAGAGATGGTTACCTCCTAGCGATCCCTGAGTCTCTCCCTGACTCCTGACAGTATGTGCAAGCCCTGATGGTGGACGAACACATACACTCGTACCTAGACCCTGCTAATACTGTAGCAAACCCTAGATTAGGGAACAGGGAATGAGACTGCTGGGACCTTCCACAGTGAAGGGGCCAGCGTCTCCCTGAGACCTAGACTGACACAAACAACACAGAGCAAAAGCGGAACTTAGCTTGGGAGAAGTGAGGAACAAGGGATCCACAAACAATCAGTAGGAAATATCAACTGCATGGTTAGAAGTCAGAGGCAGACTGAAATAGAGCCTCTAACCAGCAAACGAGCCCAACCTGTGGAGAGGTGGGATACCGCCCACAACAACAAACTGAAAGGAAACACCTAGAACCTGTCAGATAGACTCACGTGCAGCAAGTCTATCTGATCTCCTCAGATCTCTCACAGGGCCAGCAGTGACAGTACCCCCCCTTCTACGGGTAACCTCCGGGCACCAAGGCCCGACCTTATATGGGTGGGACCTGTGACTGGCACGGACATTAGTCGCTGGAACCCACGTTCTTTCCTCTGGACCGTAACCCTTCCAATGTACGAGGTACTGAAGGGACCCCCGAAGAACACATGAGTTAATTATTCTGGAGATTTCAAACTCCAGATTACCATCCACCAAGACAGGGGGAGGTGGCAAGGGAGACGGTTTAGCAGGTTCGACATAGTTTTTTAACAACGACCTGTGGAACACATTATGGATCTTACAAGTCTGCGGAAGTTCGAGACGAAATGCAACAGGATTAACAATGGCAGAGATTTTGTAAGGACCAATAAATCTTGGGCCCAACTTCCAGGAGGGTATCTTTAACCTAATGTTCTTAGTGGACAACTACACCAAATCACCCACACACAGGTCCGGACCAGAAATACGTTTCTTGTCAGCCATACGTTTATATCTTTCGCCCATTTTTTTCAAATTGGTTTGAATCTTCCGCCAGATAGATGACAAAGAGGAAGAGAATCTTTCCTTTTCAGGTATACCAGAGGACTCAGTTCCCGAAAAAGTACCAAAATGAGGGTGAAACCCATATGCACCAAAAAATGGTGACTTATCAGTGGACTCCTGTCTACGGTTATTTAAAGCAAACTCGGCCAAAGACAAAAATGAAGACCACTCCTCCTGTTTCTCTGAGACAAAACACCTCAAATAAGTCTCCAGGTTCTGGTTAGTGCGTTCAGTTTGTTCGTTCGACTGGAGATGGAAAGCCGAAGAGAAGGACAACTGAACTCCCAGACGAGAACATAATTCCCTCCAGAACCTGGAAACAAATTGCGTCCCCCTATCTGACACCACATAAGAGAGAATGCCATGTAATTTCACAATGTTATCAATAAAGACTTGTGCGAGAGTTTTGGCATTAGGCAAAGCTGATAAAGGTATAAAATGCGCCATCTTACTGAAACGATACACCACCACCACCAAAATCACCATCTTCCCAGAAGAACTAGGAAGATCAGTGATGAAGTCCATTGACAAATGCATCAAAGGACGGGATGGGATGGACAAAGGAAGAAGAGACCCTGAAGGCCGAGTATGAGTCACCTTAGCACGTGCGCAGGTCTCACAAGCTGCCACATAGCCCTCCACACTTTTACGTAACCCTGGCCACCAGAATCTCCGGGAAATAAAATCCACCGTGGATCTACTCCCAGGGTGTCCCGCAAGGATGGTGTCATGATGTTCCTTGAAAACTTTGCGCCAAAGCCAAGAAGGAACAAATAACCTGGGGGACAGGAATCAGGTGCCTCACCTTGAGCATCCAACACCTCAGCCTCAAGTTCAGGATACAGTGATGACACCACCACCCCATCAGCCAAAATCGGAGCAGGATCCTCTGAATCTCCCCCCCCCCCCCCCCCCCCCCGGGAAGCTACGCAACAAAGCATCCAGGGCAAAAAGTGACCACAAAATTTAATCTGGTAAAAAAAAGAATCACCATCTGGCTTGGAGTAAGACGCTTTGCCGATTGCAGGTAAGCCAGATTCTTATGATCAGCAATTACAGTAATGGGATGGATCGCTCCTTCCAACCAATGGCGCCACTTTTCAAAAGCCAATTTAATGGCCAGCAACTCTCTATTACGAACGTCATAATTTCTTTCAGCAGAAGAGAGTTTTTTAGAAAATAAAGCACAAGGGCGCCTTTTGCCAGGAGAAGGACCCTGCGACAAAACTGCTCTGACTTCCACTTCTGACACGTCCACCTCCACAATAAAAGGTTGAGACACATCGGGTTGCACCAGAATGGGAGCCGCAGTGAAACATTTCTTTATAGTAGAAAAGGCATGCAATGCCTCATCAGACCAGACTGAGAAATCAACACCTTTCTTGGTCATATCGGTCAAAGGTTTAACAACAGTAGAATAATTCAGGATACATTTTCTGTAGTAATTGGCAAACCCCAAAAACCGCATCAGCGCTTTCTGATTCTCAGGTCGATCCCAGTCCAATACCGCACAGACCTTTTCTGGATCCATACGAAAACCTTAGGAAAAAAGCAGGTAGCCCAGGAACTGCAGCTCCTGGACCGCAAACACACATTTTTCCAATTTAGCATATAACTTATTCTCCCAGAGGATTAATAATACTTGTCTTAAATGATCCTGATGAGTCTCCATATCGGGCGAGTAAATTAGTATGTCATCGAGGTATATAACAACAAACCTCCCCACCAAGTGATGAAAATTTTTATTAATAAAGTGCTGAAAGACCACCGGAACATTCGGCAACCCAAAATGCATTACTAAGTTCTTGAAGTGACCCTCAGGTGTATTGAATGCCGTCTTTCATTCGTCCCCTTCCCTGATTCTTATCAGATTATAAGCCCCTCTTAAATCCAACTTGGAGAACACCTTGGCTCCGATAATCTGATCAAACAAGTCCGGAATCAAGGTAAGGGGGTACGGATCACGGACAGTGATAAGATTGAGCTCACAAAAGTCTAAACATGGTCTAAGGGTCCCACCTTTTTTTTTTACGAAAAAGAAGCCTGCGGCCACCGGTGACTTAGAAGGTTTTATATGTCCTTTTGTCAAACCCTCGGCAATATACTCTCGCATAGCTACTCTTTCGGGTTGAGAAAGATTATACAGCCGAGACTTTGGCAATTTAGCTCCGGGAATCAGGTTGACCGGACAATCATACTCTCGGTTAGAGGGTAACACCTGATCTACACCCTCAGCGAATACGTCAGCAAAATCAGAAAGAAAGGGGGGTAACACCTTAGTGGATGCCACAGAAAGTGACACACCAAGACAGTTGTCAATACAGAAATCACTCCAATTACTGATCTGTCTTGTTTGCCAATCTATAATAGGATTATGTCTGGTTAACCATGGTAAACCTAGCACTAGGGGAGCAGGCAGACCCTTCAGAACAAAACAAGAAATGGACTCAAAATGGAAATCACCCACCCTCAAATGAATATCGTGCACCATATGAGTCAGACACTTTTGTGATAGGGGGCGGAATCAATAGCAAACACAGATATGACCTTGCTTAATGCGCTAGTTTTAAAACCATGATTCTGAACGAACTGATAATCCACAAGGTTCACCCTTGCCCCACTGTCAATAAATACTTCCAAATCAATATTTTATGAGTCTAGTGGCACCATGGCAGGCAGGAGAAATCAGGTAGTACAGGCAAACAACAAAAATACCTTCTCTACTAACACTGCCAAGAGTAAGAGAGCTAAAACCCTTAGTTACAACCCCTTTTTCACCCTGAGGTTTAATATAAGGACATACATTAATAAAATGTCCTTCTTTACCACAAAAGAAACAAAATCTTCTCAGGACCTTGAGTTTTCTATTATCAGGGCAAGAAGAGATCTGTCCCAATTGCATACGTTCATCACCTGACACAAACTCTAATGTCTCTGAACCCCTAGGGACAGAAGAGGGAGTCTCTCTATATGAAAATGCATCCCGAGTGAGGGGAACCTTGCACCTCTCTCTCAGGTGTCTATCAATCCGAACGGCCAGGGACATAGCCGCCTCCAACAAATCAGGGTTTTCGTGGAATGCCAGGGCGTCTTTTAGTCTCACAGACAATCCTTGACAGAATTGACAGTGGAGTGCTGGATCATTCCACTCCAAATCAGTCGCCCATCTCCTAAATTCAGAGCAGTATGACTCTGCAGAACGTTCTCCCTGACTCAAGCTATGCAGCTTAGATTCGGCCAAAGAAACCTGATCTGGATCATCATAAATCAGGCCCAGGGCACTGAAAAATTAATCCACCGATCGGAGGGATTGAGAGTCGATAGGTAGAGAAAAAGCCCATGACTAAGCATCACCTTTTAGCAGAGACAAAATAATCCCCACTCTTTGATTTTCGTTCCCTGAAGAGAACGGATGCAGACGAAAATACAGTTTGCAATATTCTCTGAACCGAACAAAATTATCACTCCCTCCAGAAAACCTATCTGGGAGGGCAACTTTAGGTTGAAGGCTAACCTGGTTCCCACTGATGCCAGAGAATTCTGAAACTGAGCAACAGATTCACGGAGGTCAGCTACCTCCAAAGATAATCCCTGCATGCGAACCACAAGTGCATCAACAGTATCCATATCTGCACACAGCAAGGAAAATAATGACGGTGTCGGCGGTTGATAATGTCACGGGGTAATGTGGATAACAGGTACACCAGATAAACAGACAGCATAGGATAACAGTCTAGGCCTAGAAGCTAGTGAGGGAGAGATGGTTACCTCCTAGCGATCCCTGAGTCTCTCCCTGACTCCTGACAGTATGTGTAAGCCCTGATGGTGGACGAACACAAACACTCGCACCTAGACCCTGCTAATACTGTAGCAAACCCTACATTAGAGAACGGGGAATGAGACTGCAAGTACCTTCCACAGTGAAGGGGCCAGCGTCTCCCTGAGATCTAGACTGACACAAACAACACGAAGAAAAAGCGGAACTTAGCTTGGGAAGAGTGAGGAACAAGGGATCCACAAACAACCAGCAGGAACTCCAGAAGGAAATATCAACCGCATGGTGAGAAGTCAGAGGCAGACTGAAATAGAGCCTCTAACCAAATGAGCCGAACCTGTGGAGAGGTGGGATCCCGCCCACAACAACAAACTGAAAGGAAACACCTAGAACCTGTCAGATAGACTCACGTGCAGCAAGTCTATATGATCTCCTCAGATCTCTCACAGGGCCGACAGTGACAGATAGTCCCTGGTCTGCAATGGTTTGGTGTTGTGGACAGTCTCTGGTCTGCAATGGTTTGGTATTGTAGACAGTCCTTGGTCTACAATGGTTTGGTGTTGTAGACAGTCCCTGGTCTGCAATGGTTTGGTATTGTAGACAGTCCCTGGTCTGCAATGGTTTGGTAACCCACATGCTTATTGGTAAACACTGATTTAGGTCCATAGACAGGCCTTGGTCCTTTGTGAAGCGGTATCCGAGACTAATCTAGCTTGGTTTGGTGCCATCTTTGACACTGTATGACAGGTTTCCAAAATAAAATATTAAAAATAATTTAAAAATACTGAAATCCTCTCCACGAGCTCAGACAGGCAGCAGGAACAGCTTCTCTATTATACTCACACTAATAATATTTGCCTGAGGCATCAACTTTTTGACACATGGAATGAGTTATGTAACCCAGCATTCCCCGGGGCCACAAGCATGACAGAAGATTTCCACTCTCACACAGAACTACAGAACATGACACATCGCCTGTTAGAGAATGAATTCAATCATGAGTTAAAGGGGGTCAAATGAAAAATCACACAGGCCTGCACTGAGAACCTGAGAACCTCATTAGATGACACATGGCGGGCTCCTACATATTAACCACTCACATTCTGAATGATCGGATTGACACTTATTATGGGTAGATTATGAGAAGACCAAACACCTCATAAAGAAAAAGGAAGAACATGACTAGCAACAAGATAGACGGAGACAACACAGGAAATATAAACATGCCATTGATGAGTCAAATAAGACAGGACATGCTGGAGGAAAACGGTGTCATCTAGAGCCAAAGCCAATGTTGCTTTTCTTTTTCTACTTCTTGTTCCTCCTCTTCTCCCACCTCTTCTGCTTCATCCTAATCCTTTTCTTCCTCTTCCTCCTCCTCTAATTTCTTTCTTCATCTTGCATCTTGCAGAATATAAAATCAGTGATACAGTCCTAACCTCAGTATCTGAGGAAAGGGATTTAGGGGTCATTATTTCAGAAGACTTAAAGGCAGGCAGACAATGTCATAGAGCAGCAGGAAATGCTAGCAGAATGCTTGGGTGTATAGGGAGAGGCATTACTAGTAGAAAGAGGGAGGTGCTCATGCCGCTCTACAGAGCACTAGTGAGACCTCATTTGGAGTATTGTGCTCAGTACTGGAGACCATATCTCCAGAAGGATATTGATACTTTGGAGAGAGTTCAGAGAAGAGCTACTAAACTGGTACATGGATTGCAGGATAAAACTTACCAGGAAAGATTAAAGGAACTTAACATGTATAGCTTGGAAGAAAGACGAGACAGAGGGGATATGATAGAAACTTTTAAATACATAAAGGGAATCAACAAAGTAAAAGAGGAGAGAATATTTAAAAGAAGAAAAACTGCTACAAGAGGACATAGTTTTAAATTAGAGGGGCAAAGGTTTAAAAGTAATATCAGGAAGTATTACTTTACTGAGAGAGTAGTGGATGCATGGAATAGCCTTCCTGCAGAAGTGGTAGCTGCAAATACAGTGGAGGAGTTTAAGCATGCATGGGATAGGCATAAGGCCATCCTTCATATAAGATAGGGCCAGGGGCTATCCATAGTATTTAGTATATTGGGCAGACTGGATGGGCCAAATGGTTCTTATCTGCCGACACATTCTATGTTTCTATGTTTCTATGTTTATCTTCTAATTTTTTCTCCCCCTTTCTTCTCTTTCTATATTTTTTTCCTACTCCTGCTGTCCACCCTTCTTCTCGATCTTGTTCTGCTTCTTTTTTTTTCTCCTCCTCTTCTGCTTCTTCTCCGTCTTACAACTCAGCTTCTTCTTCCTCTTCTGCTTCTTCTTCATCTTATTACTCTTGCTCTTCCGCATCTTCTTCTGCTTCTTCTACACCCAGGGGTGGGCTTGGAGCTTAAAGTGGCCCTGGAAAAAAAGGTAAAAGAGGCCCCATGTTGTAGTTGGGTACAAATTGACAGAAGGTGGGGAAACACAAGTAGGCAGGGTCAAATGATGTAGGCGGGGCCAGCAATGTGCACTACAAAATAACACCCCTGCAGAACCAAATACCACAGTGCAGTACAAAATACTGTGGCTCCCGCCTGCAGTATTCAATTGTATCACTGTCCTGAGGACAGGTGAATCCAGGAGGGCCCTGCGACCTCTGGCCAGGTGCATAAGTACCTGATGGTCTTAGCATTAATTACTACTGACCGCTATGTGTCCAGACGGCAGCCTTGAGAAGGACAACGGCCCACCAGAAAATCTCCCTGTATGGTCTATGGCCAGAGTGCCCCTCTCTTCACCCTACTTCTTATTATTATTTTACTTTTCTTCCTTCCTTCTTTTATTTCCCACTCCTTCTTCTGCTTCATATCCCCCTGCTCGTCTTCTTATTTCTTTTCCTTTGCATACTATTGTTTTTCTTATTCATGCACTTATTTTTCTTCCTCCAAATTTTAAACATTTTCATCTTCTTCTTCCCCCTCTCCTTCTTTACCTTCTTCCTCCTCTTTTTCATCCTTTTCTGCTACCACTCCTTCTTCTTCCTCCTCATCCTTTTTCTTTTCTTCTTGTTTCTCCTTATTTACTTCATCTCCTTCCTTTTCCTCTTCTTCTTCTATCTTTTCTTCTCCCTCCGTCTTTTTTCTTTTCTTCCTCTTTTTGTGTTTTTTCTCTTTCACATCTTTATCGTCTTTGTGCCTTATTTCTGTCTCCTCCTTCTCTTCTATATCTTCTTGCTTGTTTACCTTTTCTTCCACCTTCCTTTTCCTCTTCTTCTTCACTTTCGTTAATTATGGAATTATGTGTCAGCCTTACCCAGTACCTTCATCCATTTTGCATATAACCATCCAGCACCTCGCTAAGTAAGTATTATGGATGAAATGACGCCTTTAAAGAGGACCTTTCACTAGAATAAAAAATGTAAACTAAGCATACAGACATGGAGAGCGGCGCCCAGGGATCTCCCTGCACTTACTGTTATCCCCGGGCGCCGCTCCATTCTCCCGGTATAGGCTCCGGTAGCTTCATATGTTCAGTTCAACTGGGTGGAGCCTGCCGGCGTCTCCTTCTCCCAGGCTGTAGCGCTGGCCAATCGCAGCGCTCAGCTCATAGCCTGAGAGGTTTTTTTTCTCTCAGGCTATGAGCTGAGCGCTGCCATTGGCCAGCGCTACAGCCTGGGAGAAGGAGACGCCGGCAGGCTCCACCCAGTTGAACTGAACATATGAAGCTACCTGCCAGGCTGTAGCGCTGGCCAATGGCAGCGCTCAGCTCATAGCCTGAGAGAAAAAAAAACTCTCAGGCTATGAGCTGAGCGCTGCAATTGGCCAGCGCTACAGCCTGGCAGAAGGAGACGCCGGCAGGCTCCACCCAGTTGAACTGAACATATGAAGATACCGGAGCCTATACCGGGAGAACGGAGCGGCGCCCAGGGATAACAGTAAGTGCAGGGAGATCCCTGGGCGCCGCTCTCCATGTCTGTATGCTTAGTTTAAATTTTTTATTCTAGTGAAAGGTCCTCTTTAATATCATCTTCAATTCTGTTTAAAGGGAATGTGCCACCTAGTTTTTCATGTTATGGGGTTGGCCATTTTGTCTGAGCTGCTGTTAACAGAGTTCAGACATATGATTTACAGCAGTCACACAGACACAGGAATCTGGTGTCTGGACATGACTCATTGGCTTCTATGGGAGTGTGTTGTAGGCATGCTCTGTGACCTTTACAGGGTTCATTGTGCAGAAAGGGGGAGGAGGTGAGCTGTGGACCTACTGTCAGTTGTGAACCCATCTGCTTCACGCTTTATAATAGTGGTGTTTATGATGTGAAGTGATCTCTACAGAACAGGAAGTATCAGACTATTGAATGTCTCAGTGACCAGAGTGAAAACTACAACACTATATAATAATATAAATAGTGACATGGAAAATTAGAGAAAAAAATCATCAAAATTAAAAAAAATGTATAACTTGATATAAAAAGGTAATTTTCCGATGATACATTCCTCACAAAGGTGACATGGTTGCCTTCTTGTAGAAAAAGTTCCACTCTTCATCATCCACGTACTGTGTTAGATACCGCAGGCCCCAGTAAAGGGAAAATATGGCAGCTAGATTTTTCTAATCTTATACAATCCTTTTAATATGTTACCAAGAGGGACTCCTTTAAGTCAGGTTATTTTACACATGTCCTAAAGCACAGGCTACAATGTCACACATATAAATAGTAAAAGTAATGACGGCTGGTGTGCCAGAGGACCTCAATAAATCCCACCAAAATTGTAATGCAGATTCACACCCCATGGTGAGCCAGTATGCAGTATGGAGAGACCTGTTGCACCGCTACAACTCCCAGTATATAGCAATTACAGACCAAAGCTGTAAACCTTTTAGAAGCATCCTACAGGTTTTGAGGACCCATGCATATTGTAAAGCTGTGTCCACACTAACACTAATGATGCATTAGCATAGTCAGCAACGGAGTCCCGGGTTGTCATTAGGACAGCAGTCAGGATGAGACCGGAGCGTAGTTAAAAATAAACCCAAGAGTCAGAGCCAGGAGTAGAACAACAGCTGCCAGGAGAACAATCCCAAAGACGAGTCAGGAGTAATATCCAGGAGAAAGGCTGACATCATGGTCAGGGTCAATCAGAAGTCAGGATCAGAGTCAAAATGCACTTTAGCCAGGCAAGATCAATACCATATTTTGCAAAGCATGGCAGGCTGATTCTTCTTTAAATAGGCCAAATGGCCTAACGTCATCAGTAGGCACTTGTTGTCCTGACATCCCAACTCCAGGTGGACTGTGACTGAAGACAGAATCCGAGGAAACATCTACTCAGTTGCTCGGAGGAGTCGGGAGACATAAGCAACACCTGGTGCGATGATATATTTTGCGGCTTATTTTGGCTTCAAACCAATATGCCCTGGGGCACAGGAGTTGGTTGAAGGATCTTTTTAGTTTAAGATTTTGGTGTCTGAGCCATAGCTGTCCAAAATGGAGGGAATGTATCATTGTACATTCCTCAACACTGAAATTGCAACATCAAAAAGTTGTGGAATCATGTTAATACGTGTTAATGATATGCAAAGGATAAAACAATGAAGACAAAACATCTCGATTTCAGTATTGAGTATGAGCACCTTGTGCAGAAGTACACGTACTTACCTGCCTTGGCAGTCTATCACTGAGGTTATTAATGGTTGTCTGAGGAATGTTCTGCCACGCTAAATGCATTTGGGCACGAAAATCATCTGCTGACCAATGACCTCCCAGATGTGTTCGATGGGAGACAAGTCCGGAGGTGCTGCAGGCCATGGTAGCTTGTTTAGTCCATGCAAGCTTCTCACAGTAGCACGAACAACGTGCAGCCTGGTGTTGTCCTGTCAAAAAACTGCATCTCGGGCACTTTGTAAAAATGGTTCCACAACCAAATAAATGTAAAACTGAGCTGTTTGTCTAGCTAAAATAAAAACTGAAGGGGTCCAGCTAACGTACATTATGCCACCCCACACCATAACCCCAGGAGTAGGACTGGTTTGAAGTTCTCTAGCGAATGCCCTTTCATGGGGTTGCCCAAGTGGTGTTCAGTTAAATTTTGGGCTGTCATTGTGTCTGAGACAAAAGAAGGACTCATCACTGAAGAAGACAGACCTCCATTCCAGCCTCCATTGGCAATTTGCTGTGCAGCATGGTAGCCCAAACACCTTCTGATGGTTTGTGTAGACACTGTTTGCTGCCTTAGGCCTGGGATGTGATGTCCAGTTTCACTTGCAGTACAAAATGGATCACTGTGCGTCATTCTTCTAATTAGATGATCTGTCCATGCAGGAGTTTGCCATTCTGCACCTCTTGCTGTCATTACAGTTTATTTTTCTCCCAACCACCAGGACACATAATGTTGAGCAGCGCTGGCATCTCAGCCTAGGCACATAGCAATCTGGCAGAGTAATAAACCAAGGTCTCCATTCAAGTATTCTGTCCATCTCAGTTTGTGACAAGTGAGGTGATAAATGGCATGTCAATAAACAGGAGGCATTGCACAATCATCCTACACAACTTTTGCTTTCAATCTAGCTTTTATGCCCCTCCCATAAGATGCAGAATGGAGCTAGGTGCTTGAAAATTTCATCATCTGCAAATCCTATAGCGACACTTGCTACTTCCCTGATTTTTATACCCTTATGGCTTATCCTTCTCGGTGCTGAGGAGTGTATTTTGTACAAATGCATGGTAAAATGTATCTGTACTGGGTTATAGACATGGAAGGAGGAAAATTTCCAGATCAACTAGATTCCACCAGTTTCATGGAAGCCAACAATTAAAGGGCTTGTCCACTGTGGCCAATCTGTATTTGTTAGGTATGAATTATCTCCATATACCCTTATGGAGCATATTGGAAAGGAATAGCCCAAAGTGGGCAGTCCCTTTAAGTTCCTTGAAATTTATTCTGAGAGGAAAAGGTGTATTAAACTTCTATGTCAACATTCTAGGTTCCTAGAGGACATTAATGAACCTTATGATAACCAGAAAGTAATCAAGGGTGGGGGGTCTCTGGGAACTCTACCATTGGTAAGGACAAGATGCCTGCAGTTTCCATTCTTGGCTAAAGAGTAGGATGGGCATCTGCTGTCCCTCTGTACTGACCTGAATTTGCACATTGAAAATAGTCACACATGTTGATTCAGTTATTTCCAGTCCAAACGGGGGGGGGGACCCTCAGATTATAAAAGTGAATAAAGGGCATTATATTAGGTTCATCACTAATGACAGAGAGAAGATCTATGAAGGTCCATGGTAAGACTACTTGGATTTTGTGTGAATAGATAAAAAAAAAGTGGAAAATATCCGTTGTTTAGTGGAAGTTCTAGACATCTGTAAAGTAGAACAGAAGTTAATGTGTTGCCAGTTGGCCGGGACTTAACTAACTTGAGGAAATATTAGGATGGATGCTGCCAAATAAATCTGTCCTTATGTTCTGTTCCAAGAGATGTGCGCCATAACAGAATGAAGAACATGTCATCACAGCCTCACGACATGGCGTACCTACCATGCACCCACCACTACTGGGTAAACTGGCTGCCATTCACCAGATCAGAGTCTGTAAAAGCACATGGGTCAAACAGCATAACCATGCAATGCCCAAACAAAAGAGCTATATAGTGCCCAAAAAAAACAATTCTGCCATAAACAGCCTATACAACAGAGCTAGGACATGCCCACATCACGGTGCTTAAATCCTGGGTTTTAAAAGTATTGGAGACTGAAAGAGGTGGATGCCCTAAAGGGTGGAGGTCCCAGGGCATTTGCTCCTTTTTTCTTTCCCTGTAACCCGACCTGAGCTCCATAATGGTTGTATAAATCTGTATGCAGTAACCTTACTGAAGGCTATGGTGTAATCATTTTTAGTACATTATTTCTTCTCCACCATACTTTTTGGAGGTGAGGCCCATTAGGTTTTCTATGGATTTCTATGATTTCTGTTTGCCCCCTTGAGTGAACATGCCCCAATACAATGATATCCCTGTCTACTGCAACATTTTAGCAAATTACATTACATATAAACAACGTTATGGTCATTTCTATGGGATTTGGAATACTCTCCCCCGAGGACTACTTTCAGGGATGATGTAATTTGGACAGTCTACAATTTCCATGTCCTTTCCTATTGTTTCCTCCATTGGCTGAGCTATGTCAAGAGGTGTCCATCAGCTGCTCCTCTCCACTAGCTTCTGTAGAATTGATATTGAACATACAGCCCGGGTTAGAGTATGTAAATGCAACTTTTTGGCTGTAGGAAAAGTAGCTGTCACACTCCTCTGATGCCACTTACCTCTGTGGAGATGTGAATAGGGGCACACATAAAGCAGAGGAACCTTCAGCATAATGGAGCTTCTATATCGAGCTGGCCGAGGCAATAACTCCCAAGTACTCCATTGGCCCCAGAGGAGCTGAAGGAGCCAACTCTATGTGGTGAGTTTAAGTATAATGGACCCTATGTGCAGGGCCGGATTAAGAGCATGATGGGCCTGGTGCTGAAGATTTTAATGGGCCTTTTTTTTTATAGAAAATGAAAACAAAACTCACGTTCTTCCACTTTACGGCAGGGCCCAGGACCCAGGGGAGAAGTCTGACCTGTCACTGTCCTGGTGAGTTATGTAAAGGGCTGACCTGGGAGATTACTGACAGTCGGCCCGGTCCTTCTAACTGGGTAGCGGGGCGGCGGCCAGGTGACTTCAGCAAGGCCGAGGCAGTGGCGTATCCAGAGCCTGGTCACGGGAGGGGCACTTCCAGATTATATTCTGTCCGCCGCCACAGAACAAGGGTGCTTATAGAACAGACTACACAGTGTAGAGGTATACTGTATATTGTGTGGCACAGTGTAGAGGTATACTGTATATTGTGAGGCACAGTGTAGAGGTATACTGTATATTGTGTGGCACAGTGTAGAGGTATACTGTATATTGTGTGGCACAGTGTAGAGGTATACTGTATATTGTGTGGCACAGTGTAGAGGTATACTGTATATTGTGTGGCACAGTGTACAGGTATACTGTATATTGTGTGGCACAGTGTAGAGGTATACTGTATATTGTGTGGCACAGTGTAGAGGTATACTGTATATTGTGTGGCACAGTGTAGAGGTATACTGTACATTGTGTGGCACAGTGTAGAGGTATACTGTACATTGTGTGGCACAGTGTAGAGGTATACTGTATATTGTGTGGCACAGTGTAGAGGTATACTGTATATTGTGTGGCACAGTGTAGAGGTATACTGTATATTGTGTGGCACAGTGTACAGGTATACTGTATATTGTGTGGCACAGTGTAGAGGTATACTGTATATTGTGTGGCACAGTGTAGAGGTATACTGTATATTGTGTGGCATAGTGTAGAGGTATATTGTACATTGTGTGGCACAGTGTAGAGGTATACTGTACATTGTGTGGCACAGTGTAGAGGTATACTGTATATTGTGTGGCACAGTGTAGAGGTATACTGTACATTGTGTGGCACAGTGAAGAGGTATACTGTATATTGTGTGGCATAGTGTAGAGGTATACTGTATATTGTGTGGCACAGAGTAGAGGTATACTGTATATTGTGAGGCACAGTGTAGAGGTATACTGTATATTGTGTGGCACAGTGTAGAGGTATACTGTATATTGTGTGGCACAGTGTAGAGGTATACTGTATATTGTGTGGCACAGTGTAGAGGTATACTGTATATTGTGGGGCACAGTGTAGAGGTATACTGTATATTGTGTGGCACAGTGTAGAGGTATACTGTATATTGTGTGGCACAGTATAGAGGTATACTGTATATTGTGTGGCACAGAGTAGAGGTATACTGTATATTGTGAGGCACAGTGTAGAGGTATACTGTATATTGTGTGGCACAGTGTAGAGGTATACTGTATATTGTGTGGCACAGTGTAGAGGTATACTGTATATTGTGTGGCACAGTGTAGAGGTATACTGTATATTGTGTGGCACAGTGTAGAGGTATACTGTATATTGTGTGGAACAGTGTAGAGGTATACTGTATATTGTGGGGCACAGTGTAGAGGTATACTGTATATTGTGTGGCACAGTGTAGAGATATACTGTATATTGTGTGGCACAGTGTAGAGATATACTGTATATTGTGCGGCACAGTGTAGAAGTATACTGTATATTGTGTGGCACAGTGTAGAGGTATACTGTATATTGTGTGGCACAGTGTACAGGTATACTGTATATTGTGTGGCACAGTGTAGAGGTATACTGTATATTGTGTGGCACAGTGTAGAGGTATACTGTACATTGTGTGGCACAGTGTAGCGGTATACAGTATATTGTGTGGCACAGTGTAGCGGTATACTGTATATTGTGGGGCACAGTGTAGAGGTATACTGTATATTGTGTGGCACAGAGTAGAGGTATACTGTATATTGTGAGGCACAGTGTAGAGGTATACTGTATATTGTGCGGCACAGTGTAGAGGTATACTGTATATTGTGTGGCACAGTGTAGAGGTATACTGTATATTGTGTGGCACAGTGTAGCGGTATACTGTATATTGTGTGGCACAGTGTAGAGGTATACTGTATATTGTGGGGCACAGTGTAGAGGTATACTGTACATTGTGTGGCACAGTGTAGAGGTATACTGTATATTGTGTGGCACAGTGTAGAGGTATACTGTATATTGTGTGGCACAGTGTAGAGATATACTGTATATTGTGTGGCACAGTGTAGAGGTATACTGTATATTGTGCGGCACAGTGTAGAGGTATACTGTATATTGTGTGGCACAGTGTAGAGGTATACTGTATATTGTGTGGCACAGTGTAGCAGTATACTGTATATTGTGTGGCACAGTGTAGAGGTATACTGTATATTGTGGGGCACAGTGTAGAGGTATACTGTACATTGTGTGGCACAGTGTAGAGGTATACTGTATATTGTGCGGCACAGTGTAGAGGTATACTGTATATTGTGTGGCACAGTGTAGAGATATACTGTATATTGTGTGGCACAGTGTAGCAGTATACTGTATATTGTGGGGCACAGTGTAGTGGTATACTGTATATTGTGTGGCACAGTGTAGAGATATACTGTATATTGTGTGGCACAGTGTAGCGGTATACTGTATATTGTGGGGCACAGTGTAGAGGTATACTGTATATTGTGTGGCACAGTGTAGAGGTATACTGTATATTGTGTGGCACAGTGTAGAGGTATACTGTATATTGTGTGGCACAGTGTAGAGGTATACTGTATATTGTGTGGCACAGTGTAGAGGTATACAGTATATTGTGTGGCACAGTGTAGCGGTATACTGTATATTGTGTGGCACAGTGTAGAGGTATACAGTATATTGTGTGGCACAGTGTAGAGGTATACTGTATATTGTGGGGCACAGTGTAGAGGTATACTGTATATTGTGGGGCACAGTGTAGAGGTATACTGTATATTGTGGGGCACAGTGTAGGCTATATGTGTATAACAAACATATTTCACATGAAAACTTACAATTACTTGGCTTGGCCCTTGGGGATCTTGGACACCACTTCAACACTTTGGCCGGGGGCTCGGCGGAGCTGATGTTGTGTTTTATCCTAATGAGAAAGATTTCATAATAAGGATTTGGAGAAGGGGCAGAGGGATAGCAGAGCAGGGAGAGGCTGGTGCTGCTACTAGGGGGTCATACCATGGGGGAGTAATAAAGCCCCCCACCCAGTAGAAATAATTCTCCTTATAATGTGACAGTGCAAAAAATACCCCCTTGTAATGCCCCCAGTTGAGCTAATGTCCCCATAGTGACCCCATAATGTGCCAGTATAAAATACCCCTATATAGTGCCCCCAGTAAATGCCCCCATAGTGCTCCTCTCCCCCTTCCTCCTAGTGCCCCCCCATAATTTACCAGTATAAAATTCCCCATTAGATGCCCTCAGTGTCCCCCATAAATTGCCGCTTCTTAGTGCCCCCGTAGATGACCCCATAGTACTCCTCTCCCCAACAGTACCCACCATAATGTGCCCCAGTATAAAATGCTACTGTACAGAGCCCCCCATATAAAATACCCCTTCTTTGTTGCCTCACTAGATGCCCCTATAGTGCCCACCAAGAATATGCCAGTAAAAAGTGCCCCCAATAATGTGCCAGTAATAAGTGCCCCCATAGATGCCACCCAAAAATGTGCCAGTAAAATGTGCCCCGATAGATGCCCCCCCATCATGTGCCAGTAACAAGAGGGCCCCCCATCATGTGCCAGTAACAAGAGGGCCCCCATGCCCCATCATGTGCCAGTAACAGGAGGGCCCCCCATGCCCCATCATGTGCCAGTAAGAGGAGGGCCCCCTCCATCATGTGCCAGTAACAAGAGCGCCCCCCCATGCCCCATCATGTGCCAGTAAAAAGAGGCGCCTCCCCATCATGTGCCAGTAAAAGACTTTTCCTAAAAGTATTGTAATACATCTAAAAAAAAACAACCCTCTTATACTTACCTTAATGGCAGCGATGCGATGCAGGCCTCTTCCGGCCTGGGTCCCACGCTGTATGGCTCAGGCGGCGCGATGACGTAATCGCGCCGCCTGCGCCGGCCTCTGATAGGCTGCTGGCACTAGTCTGGCAGCCTATCAGAGACACAGGGGAGGGACACGCCACTCCCCTGCCCTGCCGCAGCACAGCCATCTGTATCGCTGTCCTGAGGACAGTGATACAGATGGAGATGAGCACTTCCACAATGGAAGCGCTCATCTCCCTGTGCCAGCACACCGCCCCCTAATTTAAGTTTTCAGCAGGGACAGGGTCCAGGGCCGGGCCGGGCCGCGCCACCAGCTCGGGGAGGGGGGCAATGGCGGGCTGCTGCCTGCTGGGCCTATTTTCACGCAGGGGCCTGGAGCTGCAGCTCCACCCGCCCCTATGTTAATCCGGCGATGCCTATGTGTCCAACAATGTTCACAATGTCCTTAGAGCTTGGAAGAAATATCCTGTACTCCTAATTTCTTGCGTCTGCAGTTTCCAAGGCCAAAATCCTTGTTGTGCACCATACACAGTCTGTTTGTGTACAGTTGCTTGCAGGGATACATATGTTTTCCACTAAGTACATGATGTGTGTGTGTCTTTGCCTGCTGGCATGAGTCACCCAAGTGGTGGCAGTAATGAGGATGATGATGATGAGATGAAGCGTTGGATGTTGAGTCATTGCCTTCAGTACAAACTGTTCTCTAAAAGCAAATCTATTAAACATTTCAGTAAGAAATCCTGGGTCCATGTATGTGAGATAGCTCCAGCAAAGGGGACAGTGTGCAGCTCAGGATGACAGACGGGAAGGTCAACAGCACAGGGGACAAGGCTGGAAGATAAGGACTGTATGTCTGTACTGCACGTATTTGACATATATGGCGTGGGGGGGGGGTTTGGGAATACATGGCACGCTCCATCCTGCACACACAAATCCCCCACGTGGCCTCAGACATGAAATGCTATTGTGTAAGGAGACCCTTGGGAATGGTGGTGGTGGTCAAGAAGGGGGATGATCTGGTCTCCCTCGAGCTTAGTGGTTTTTCCTGATTCACGGCTCCAGAATCCAGCTTCAGAACTGATTTCACCATTGGGTGAAAATAAGAATTCCACAAATTTTTCTTTTCCTTTTGAAAAAATAAAAATAAATGCATAAAGGAAATTCCAGATCATTGTCATCACCAGCCATAAATCCTGCTCACCAGAGCACTTCTAATTTTCTTGAAGATATACCGTAACAGAGGTTAGTAAGTGATGAACCTTATCCAAGATGAGCTGGATATAGGGTTAACCCTAGCAATGCTATTTTAAAGGGGCTTTCTAGGTCCCTCAAAAATGTACATAAAGGTAGGATGAGCTCCACCATTCCAATGATAAAGCAATTACGTGGGGTAGTCAGGGACGTCATCATTGCACTGCCGGAAACAAAGGCCAACAAAAAGCATCGTAGAAGCAATGTTGGAATGGTGGGGGATCACACAGGACAGAATTGGTTATTTTATAGCACTCCTTGCTGTTAAGTAAAAAAAAAAAATACAAACAGAAATGTCCCTCTTTAAGGGGTATGTGTACTTATGCAAACAGTTTATTGCTTCGTGATCCAATGCAGGTATCTTTGCAAATAAAAAAGCTCCTATGCTGATCTATTGGTTTCCATAGTTATATAGTAAAATAAATCCTCTGTTTAGTTCTATCCTGAAGTTCACTACCTCAGCCAATCTACTGGGGATTCTACAGAAAGTAGTAAAGCAGGCCCAGGTTAGGCCAGGCTTACTACTCTTTCTTCATTTTGTTAGGAACTCACGCTTGGTTTTGCAATCAAAGGAGATGAAAAGAGGGTCACTCTGATCTTCATTCCTGGCATGAGGGTATGGTGGCACTAAACAGCACTGTCACTTGGTTACCTAAAATGGGGTCAGAAACCTCACATACCTGCTGATCGGCTGTTCAGGAGTAGCTTCAGAATTTGGTGACAAAACTCCACAGCTCCATCCTTTGTGTAGTGGACGGAGCTGGTTACTGCACCTCTGCTTCCGTTCAAGTGAATACTGCAGTAACCAGATCCATCCATTACACCATGGATGGAGTTGTGAAGTTCCAACACCAGAGCTACTGCAGAACAGATCTTCGGGGGTACCAGGTGTTGGACCTCCACCAACATGATATTGATGATCTATTTTGAGGAAAAGCCTTCAATATTAGCCCCTGCCCAACATCCTGCGTACATATACGGCAGATGTAGGGTCTTTAAAGATGGCATCTGCTCCAGAGCGCAGCGGCCGCTGGGTTTGTGCTGTTTTAAACAATAATAATACAGATGACAGACATTTAACCCTCAGATGCCATGGTCAATTGTGACCACAGCATCTAAGAGGCTTTTTCCCAGAAGCGCTGTGCTCCCAGGGCCCAAAGGGTTTCCTCTTGCTGAGATTGGGGAATGTGTTGGCTTGCTGTGGTAGTCCATCTAAGGCTATCACAGCACTAGTTCCTGTGGCAGGGCTCCATAGGAACATATTGAATGTCCCATAGACTGCAATGGCAATTTACTGCAGTGTATGGGACAAGGATTGCATGTTCAAGTCCTCAAAGGTGAATTAACGGAGTTATCTGGTTATTTAGATTGATGACCTATCCTCTGAATAGGTCATCAATATCAGATCTCCGGGGTTCCATTACCTGGGACCCTCGCCGATCACCTGTTAGACGAGGTCGGCACTACATGAGTGCCACAACCTCTTCCTAAGGCATGTGATCACCGTACATCAGTCATATGGCCTAGTTGCAGCTCAGCCCCATTGAAGTGAATGGGGTGCAATACCAAGCACAGCTGCTATACGATGTACAGTGCTGTACTTGGAAAGCTACCGGGAGCCAGCTGCACTGCCCAGAGCTCCAGGGAGCACATCAGCTTCCCCACACAGCTGAACGGCGGGCAGTGGCGTGCCAAGGGGGTTGTTCCTCCCCAGATGCCAGCTGTCAGAGAGGTGCCGATGCAATGAGCGCTTTCATCAATACAGATGGAAACGCTTATTGCTGGGGCGCCGGTCCCTTCACTCACTGGCTGCTCAGCCCCTTCCCTTCTTCAGGCTAGCACACTGAATGGTGAAGCAGGGAGCCATCTGTTCTCTGCTTCACCATTCAGCCTGCAGACACAGATCGCGCTGCTGGGCTGTGTGGGAGAAGCCTGCAGGTGGGGACTCTGCCTGTGCTCTCCTCCCACACTGTGCTGCAGCACGATCTGTGCCTGGTTCCCTTCAGGGGAGAGCTGGATCTGATCATCAGGAACGGGACGAGGTGTTTAGGCCACTTTCACACTAGTGTTTTTAGTGGATCCGGCAGGGTTCAGCAAAAACGCTTCCGTTACTGATAATACAACCATCTGCATCCGTTATGAACGGATCCGGTTGTATTATCTTTACCATAGCCAAGACGGAACCGTCATGAACTCCATTGAAAGTCAATGGTGGACGGATCCGTTTTCTATTGTGTCAGAGAAAACTGATCCGTCCCTATTGACTTGTACTGTGGGTCATGACGGATCCCATGCTGCGGTTTGCTCTCCGGTTTGAGAGTGGAATGGAATGCATTTTGGAGCATTCGGTTCTGTTCAGTTACGTTTTGTCCCCAATGAAAGGGGAAAAAACAGAAGCGTTTTTTTCCAGTATTGAACCGGAAAATATTAACGCTAGTGTGAAAGTAGCCTATGTTAGTGTTTGTTTATTTTATTAAGGTCCATTCACACGTCTTCAAAATGGGTACGCATCCGTTCTGCAATTTTGTAGAACAGGTGCAGACCCATTCATTTTCAATGGGGCCGGAATGTGCTGTCCGCATCCGCATTTGCGGATCCGCACTTCCGTTCGGCGATTGCGGACAAGAAAAGGCATTTTCTATGAGAGTGCCGGCGATGAGCGGTCCACAAAATGCGGAACGCACATTGCCGCTGTCTGTGTTTAGCGGCCTAGCAATTTGCAGATTTGCAAAACACATACGGACGTGAATGGACCCTTACTGTAAAGGGGGCACAGTGAGAGCATAACTACTGTGAAGGAGGCAAAAAGAGGGCATTACTACTGTGAATGGGGCACAGAGAGGACATTAATACTGTGAAGAGGGCCCAAAGAGGGCATTACTACTGTGCAGGGGGCACAGAGAGGGCATAACTACTGTGAAGGAGGCACAGAGAGGACATTAATACTGTGAAGGGGGCACAGAGAGGACATTACAACTGTGAAGAGAGCCCAAAGAGGGCATTACTACTGTGCAGGGGGCACAGAGAGGGCGTAACTACTGTGAAGGAGGCACAGAGAGGACATTACTACTGTGAAGAGAGCCCAAAGAGGGCATTACTACAGTGCAGGGGGCACAGAGAGGGTGGATAGCCGAATATAGCCAAGGAGAGGACAAGAGAAGGTGGTCTTACCCTTTGCAGTTTTGAGCATGCTAAACTGCTGACAGCACTAGGTGAGGGCCGAGGAGAACAGTACAATCATAACGTTTGTGGAGCTTTTATTATGAGGAGTAGTGTGAATCTGAAGCTTTATTTTGCTGGATTCTACTTCTGCAGGTGCCCAGGAGGTGGAGCTTTACTGTTATGTGCTCTCTGCATTGAGCTTATCCCTCCCTCTGCCGTGAGTGACAACTGTAGCACCCAACCAGGAGAACACTAAAGCTGTCACTCAGATCAAAGGGGAGGGGCTGTGAAGCAGCTGAATGCAGAGAGCACTTCACAGTGAAGGGCCACCTCCTGGGCACGTGCAGAAGCACAATCTTGCAAAATAAAGCTTCATATTCACACTACTCCTCTTTGTACTGCTGACAGATTCCTTTTAATATATGTTAAACTCCTCAAATTCAATAAGCATTGCAGTGGAAGGAAGGCTACCCTAATTTTCAATCCTGGCATGAGGAAATGGTACATTGCCATGGAAGGAGGGTCTCCATGCTCTTTAGTCCTTGCACTGGGACATGGTACATTGCAATAGCAGGAGGGTCTCCCTGCTCTTCAGTCCTGGCACTGGGACATAGTACATTGCAATGGAAGTAGGGTCTCCCTGCTCTTCGGTGTTGGCACTGGGGACATGGTACGTTGTCATGAAAAGAGGGTCTCCTTGCTCCTCAGTCTTTGCACTGGGACATGGTACATTGCAATGGAAGGAGGGTCTCCTTACTCTTCAGTCCTTGCACTGGGACATGGCATATTGCAATGGAAGTAGGGTCTCCCTGCTCTTCGGTGTTGGCACTGGGGACATGGTACGTTGCCATGAAAAAAGGGTCTCCTTGCTCCTCAGTCTTTGCACTGGGACATGGTACATTGCAATGGAAGGAGGGTCTCCCTACTCTTCAGCCCTTGCACTGGGACATGGCACATTGCAATGGAAGGACAATCTCCATGCTCTTCAGTCCTGGCATTGGGGCATGAAGAAATGCCAAAAGGGGGCTGAATTGGTATCTTCTCTCATCTACCAACAGATGGATTAAAGAACCTGTAATTTTTGGCAATATGTTAACATGGCATGGTCTAAAGCAAGCAAGAACTGCCAGAACAAGAACTTAACTCATGGTGTTATTTTGAGTTTTTGGTTAGAGTTTTCCTTTAAGTGGGTCTTGCAAATATTCTATTAGTCGTTTTTTGCTTGAAATGTAATGTTACTGTTCTATTGTTAGCCTAGAGATAGTAATATCCTCCAAGAATTGTTGTATTTGTGTCAAGCTCTTGTTTATCTTACTACTGTACATATCTTGAAAATGTTCTTTAAGCAGGTCCCCCTAAATGTTTCGGAAGTGGATAAAATATTGTCTGGGATCACAAAAAATAAGTCCCCAGGAATAGATGGTATCCCGTTTGAGGTCCATGCCCAATACAAAGAATTATTCATTCCCAAACTATTGACAATGTGGGAGGATTCGAGGAAGGTAGGGAAGTTGCCAGACTCTGTGAGAGAAGCACTAATTACGCTGATTTTAAAACCAGGGAAAGACCCAACCCTTCCGGACTCATATCGTCCCATTTCACTAATTAATACCGATAACAAAATACTGGCCAGGATCTTGGCGGCCAGACTTAGAAATGTTGTCAAGGGACTTGTTCATGAGGATCAGACGGGATTTATGTCAGGCAAGACAACAACCGATAATATCATGCTTCGACACCCAGCTTGACCCCACGAATTGTGGTGAACGACTGATTGTTACCATAGATGCTTCAAAGGCATTTGATACTGTAGAATGGCCCTTTCTGATGACAACAATGAAGGAAATGGGATTAGGAGGTAATTTAATATCATGGGTAAAGTTGTTAAATACTGAAATTTCAGCAAAAGTTATACTAAATGGGGAATATTCTGATAATATTGATATTGGCAGGGGGGTTAGACAGGGTGCCCCCTTTCCCCCCTGCTTTTTGCTTTAGCTATGAAGCCGTTGGTGGATATGATAAGGCAAGATGAAGAAATCGTGGGGTTCAGGTTCGGAGAGTACGAGGAAAAAATAGCTTTGTATGCGGATGATATTATGCTGTTTGTAGGTTCGCATAGATCACTTTTGAAGATCTTTCAGGTATTATGGCAAATATGCTGGTCTCGATACAAATCGGCCTGCGTCCCGAATGATCCTCTGAACAATTTTATACCAGGAGCATTGGAAATCAAGAAGAGCAATGAATCTGTCAAATATCTGGGCATTCAAATATCCCCAAACCCCAAGGATTACGTTCAGTTGAATGTGATTCCCAAAATACAAGAAATTAAGAAGAAAATAGATGTCTGGAAAAGAGAGAGGTGGAGTGGAGGAGTGAGGATAAAACATTTTTATTTTATTTTTTTATTTTTTTTGGTCTTTAGAAGCGGCCATTGAAAAAGGGTGAGGGGTGGGGAATGTTCTGAATTATGGAATGTTATTAAAAGATTGTGAATTTTTTTTTGTATGTTCTAAAAAAAAAATATATAGAATATTTATTAAAAAAAAAGAAGAAATGTAATGTTACTGTATTATACCGACTGTGATGACACCAGCTTCAGGCAGTCTGCAGTTGAGGAAGTGATAAGAGCTGACGCAGCAGGTGTAATTGTCGAGGAATGTGGCTGGTCCGGGTGATGTTGTTCCTCGACGGTTCAGCTGGTTGCAGCTGCTATGGTTAGGAAAGTGAAAGCTCAGTATAAAAATCTGAGCAGTTCTGTCTGGCTGCAGGATACGGTGAGCGATATATACAGAGAAAGAAGGGCAATTCATGGTAACTGTCTGTCCATCACTTGCTACCCCACTTGGAGATGTTGGAGGCCAGTAGAACTGTTTCCAGCTATTTCAGCAAATACAAATAACATCGAAACCAGTGTGAAAAAAATGTCACTTCTCACTCCACGGCGTCCTAGCCTGCTCTGCCTACCAGTTATCTTGCCCATTCCCATAGTCCTCAATGGAAGCAATAATCCTACCATGAGACACCATAAGCAGCAGAGGACAGGATTCATTTAGATAATAGGATTGTCACTTTTACCACTTTATGTAAAGGTAATGAAATCATATTTTATCAAATGGCCCCATACACTTCATGTCAAGGATTTCAAGATAGAAATATCTAGATATGTAAGCCCGGAGTGGAGATCTGAGTCGGGGGTGTCAGTGACTGCCATTAGACTTAAATGACCCAAAGTGCTTACATTTGATAAAATACCCCAAAAGTCCAGGGACAACTGTTTAACTGTCTTATATGTCCATCACATGGCATACAAAGTACCTACACATGTGTATTTTTGACCTATAAAGCACTCTGCGTGCTCTTGTATGGTGCAATCAAAAAGCAATCCTTTTAGGAAAGGAGAACTTGATAATATAGTATGTGATGGAGCATGTCCCAATGTGGATCAGAGGTAAAAAAAAAAATACTCTGCATGCCTCTATATAAAAATGGGACAAGTTAAGGTTGATATTCCTCTACATGTCTCACCATGGGGACTATGGGCCTCTCCACATCAGCACAGACTATAAGGATGGGCCATCTGGTCAGAACGTGACTGATCACCTTCTATTATATAAACCTGCTCAGAACTATCACATATTGCCAGAGCAAAAAGATTCTTAAGATATCATCCATTTGTGAAGGTGTTTGGGCTCTTTTGGATTTTCCCCAGATTGCTTCCTGGCTCAGCATCCCTGGGTGTCTTGGCCTGTATCTTTTTTTTATAGTGTTTAACCACCTCCCGTCCGCCCATAGACTATAAACGTCCGGGAGGTGGTTCTTTATTTCTGAATGGACGTTCCAGTCAGTGACAGCAGGGCAACCCAGAGAGAAGGCAGGGACAGTGCCCAGGTGTCCCTGCCTTCTAGATCGCTGTATACACAGCGCTCGCCGAGCGCTATGCGCTTCCTGTTCCGACCCGGCGGTCATGTGACCGCCGTGACCGGAGAGTGCAGGGGCTGTGTGAGGTCTTTCAGAGACCTCGAACAGCCCTGCTCTGAGGCTGTACAGCGCAGAATTACGCTGTACAGCCTCTCTAGGGGGTGCATTTATTCTGTAACTGGGGCTACTATGTCAGCCCCAGTTACAGGAGAAATGAACAGTGAAAAAAAAAAAGAAAGTAAATGTCCCCCAGAGGTCTTGTATGACCTTATGGGGGACGAAAAGTGTAAAAAAAAAAAAAGTTTCACATGTAAAAAAAAAAATTCCCCAAGTAAGGAATAAAAAAAAAAGTTAAAAATAGAAAAAATAAAATAAAATAGACATATTAGGTATTGCCGCGTCTGTGACGGTCGGCTCTATAAATATATCCCATGATTGACCGAGTCCAATAAACACCATAAATTTTTTTTAAAAATAACTGTCAAAAAAAGCCATTTTTGTCACCTTACATCACAAAAAGTGCAACACCAAGTGATCAAAAAGGCGCATGTCCCACAAAATGGTACCAATAAAACGGTCACCTCATCCCACAAAAAATTAGCCCCTACATAAGAAAATCTCTCAAAAAATAAAAAAACTATAGCTCTCAGAACATGGACACATTAAAACATAATTTTTTTGTTTCAAAAATGCTATTATTGTGTAAAACTTAAATAAATAAGAAAAAGTATACATATTAGGTATCGCCACATCCGTAACAATCTGATCTATAAAAATGTCACTTGACCAAACCCCTCAGGTCAATGCTGTAAAAATAAATAAATAAAAACTGTGCTAAAACAACCAATTTTTTGGTCACCTTGCCCCATAAAGTGTTATAATGACTGATCAAAAAATCATATGTACCCAAAAATAGTACCAATAAAACTGGCACCTTATCCCCTAGTTTCCAAAATGGGATCACTTCTTGAGAGTTTCTACTGTAAGGGTGCATCAGGGGGGCTTCAAATGGGACATGGCATCTAAAAACCATGTGGAGTTCCTTTTCTTCTGTGCCCTGCCGTGTGCCCATACAGAAGTTCATGACCACATGTGGGGTGTTTCTGTAAACCGCTGAATCTGGGTAATAAATATTGAGTTTTGTTTGGCTGTTAACCATCGATGTGTTAAAGAAAAAATTGGATTAAAATGGAAAATCTGCCAAAAAAGTGAAATTTAAAAATTTGATCTCCATTTTCCTTTAATTCTTGTGGAACGCCTAAAGGGTTAACAAAGTTTGTAAAATCGGTTTTAAGTAAGTTGAGGGGTGTAGTTTCTACAATGGGGTCATTTATGGGGGTATCAACTATGTAGGCCCCACAAAGTGACTTTAGACCTGAACTGGTCCTTAAAAAGTGGGTTTTGGCAATTTTCTTAAGGTATCACTTTCTGTTTTAAAAGCAGAGAAATTGAAATTTAGAAAATTGCAAATTTTTCAAAATTCTTGGTAAATTTGGGATTTTTTCATAAATAAAGGTGAAATATATTGACTCAAATTTATGACTATCATAAAGTACAATGTGTCACGAGAAAACAATCTCTGAATGACTTGGATAAGTAAAGGCGTTCCAAAGTTATTACCACATAAAGTGAGATATGTCAGATTTGCAAAATTAGGCCTGGTCAGGAAGGGGGCAAATGGCCCAGATGGGAGGTGGTTAATATACTCTTCCAATCTTGACTTCAGATTTGTATGATTACACTTATATTATGTCAGGTGCCACACTTTAGAAATACCATCTGCAAACTGGTGGCCGTTGCTCTTGAAGATTTCTCTGGGATGGAAGTGGGAGACTTACTGCCCAAAGTCCATACATTCATTTTCAAACTAAAGATTGCAAAATCATTTTAGATTCTGGCTCCTGTTAATTCCACACTTCTGTACCAAGGGCTGATGATAAATACCACAAAACAAGAAGATTAACCTGAGCAGCACATTTGTAGTAATCACAAGGCATAGAACTTTCCCCCATCGCTGTGCCCTTTAGAATGTATTGCTCCTTTTGTACACTGTAATGAAGTCTAAGAAGCTCTTTTGTAAAAGCACTATGTGAAGGGAGAATTATTTTATTTTTATTTGATTGAGTCATGTGACTGATGGCTCATGTGGTTGGACATTCAAAGCACAATTAATTAAAATAATTGCACAATCTTGCTCTACCTGAATGTACTTCACTGAGTAATTGAAACAGTTGCAAAACAGAAGGAATGCCGAGTTTAGGCAGATGTCTTACCAACATCTGTATGGTGAGGCATACGGTATGGTCTCCTATGGGCAGCTTAAGGTCTAATTCTGCCACAAAAACAGCTGCAAACTACATTCCATCCCCTACAATGTATCCTTCCTATGTTGACCAAGTCTGGTAGGCATCTTCCATAATCGTCTCTAGCTTCATGGGCAGAGCCTCACTGACCTATTCAGGGCACAGAACTCTGGTCACTGAGTTAGGAAGTGATGTAATTTGATTGACAGATAAGGAAAAGGGGACATAATTTGGAGTAGAAGGTGTAATAGAAATATTTGTAGTAGAAATTCGCTTGCATCAGACTTTGTGTAAGGAAAGGTAAATCTCTTCATCAAGACTCGGACAAAGGTGTTTTCATGGTGAGTTCTCCTGAGCACTGCCCTCCCTCCTGCCCAGTCTCTTTCACTTTATTTCTTACTCACAAAAGGGTGTAACACTAGAAAAGGGGCCGACCCTTCACCCGACCACTTCCTTCATGTAACAAGGATACAGGAAGTGATGACATACAGGAAGTGATGATACAGGAAGATGAGAAACCACCATCATTTAAAATAACATAGCCAGCTAACAAACACATGTATCCTATAACCACTGGAGTTAACTTTATCCAGCCTTGCTCAGTGATCAATGGCCAGATAAAGTTACTATGATCCTCATGCATGTTTATTTACAGGACAACGTTATTATCTCCAGCGGCTGATCAGACGCACTAGAGACAACAAACGCACGTTCCTTTCATATATTGTTCTCTTAACAAATGCATCCACGCCAAGCCAATAAATCTGCGTCTTGCGTGGGGGCCCTAGCTGGCGTCCATATATCAGCCAAGAAAACACTGCTCTGCCGAACACATCAGTCTCCCCCGGCCCACAGCCCAGTGCATAGCACATGGACCATTCGCCGACAGAGACCTCTGCGCCCGGCAGCTGTGTCTCCACATACACAGGAAGATATCCACTCCAATGGTTTACCCTGACACTGAGAGACATGATGACAATACACAATATATTAAATACACATCCTAATAAAATTTCCACAACAAAGGTGGTGGGATAATGACTGTAATCATGTAAAGAGGTTGTAGAAAATTAGATAAACATTGATGATTTTTTTTTTTAGAGCAGCCAATAATACCACGAATAATACCATTACACAAGAACGTTTGCTTTGGATAAACCTCATTAGGACACACATGGCATAATGTCTGCCCCCATCGCAGTACTCCTTGCAATGTATTTCTACATTTCCACACTGTAATGCCCAAACCATCATTAAAGGGATTCTGTCACCAGGTTTCACCCCCTCCAGATAAAAATATGGTTATGTTCAGGGAGCTTTAACCATTCCTAATGTGGTCTTATAAATGTAATCTGAAGGCTCATTTTGCAAAAAAATACACTATTACTAACCTGTCATTCATAAAAATAAGGTGCCCAAGGGGATGTAAATGGCTCCAAGCTGCCGCCCGCACCTGCTGCCGTTCGTGCCCAGCGCCGCCTCATAATCTTCTGTGACGCCTCCTGCTCTCCCTCCCCCCCTCCTCCTGCTGTAAGATTGCTGTGACGCCTCCTGCTCTCCCTCCCTCCCTCCCCTCCTCTTGCTGTAAGATTGCTGTGACGTCTCCTGCTCTCCCTCCCTCCCCCCTCCTCCTGCTGTAACATTGCAATGTTACAGCAGGAGGAGGGGGGGAGGGAGAGCAGGAGGCGTCACAGAAGATTATGAGGCGGCGCTGGGCACGGACGGCAGCAGGTGCGGGCGGCAGCTTGGAGCCATTTACATCCCCTTGGGCACCTTATTTTTATGAATGACAGGTTAGTAATAGCGTATTTTTTGCAAAATGAGCCTTCAGATTACATTTCTAAGACCACATTAGGAATGGTTAAAGCTCCCTGAACATAACCATATTTTTATCTGGAGGGGGTGAAACCTGTTGACAGAATCCCTTTAAAGACTAAGGTTGGCCATACAAAAGCAGCATTTTATCCCAGATATATTATAAGAAGATCAGATTTTTAGGGTATCTTCTATAGCAAATTTTGCATGTGAAAAATGGGGAACATAAAAAATGGACAGACAAAGAACAGATACTCATCAAAAATTTAAGCTCATAACAGAACATTTCTAAAACTTGATAAGGACTTGTATGTAGTTGGGTGATTTATGTAAGAAGGTGTTGATGTATCACGTCTGATATGGCAGGTAACAGACGTGCGGTGCAGAGGGGATGGAAGGAGGATACCCTTTCACTAGGGAGAGGGAGGAGTGGTGACCCCTAACTCACCTAGCACTGGCACCTGGCAACCTGACGTCCCTAGATGGGCTTCTAACCCGTACGCCAATCACGTGCCTCGTCCCTGGCTTACCCTGAAATAAGCCCTAGGTAGTGAATAGGGCGGTGGGAGCACTAGTCCTAACCACTGACACCTAGGGTAACAACAGGAAAAGGACAAACAACACAAACAATCCCCGAAGGGAAAGAACAAATAGAAGACAACAACAGGAGTGAACCGGAGATCCAACAGCACCAGTTCCAACATCTCCACAGCAACTCCAACTCCACTAGAGGTCAGAATAGAAGATCCGGAAGGAAGGTCTATATCAGGCAACAAGGGATGCAGAAAGGGAGAATATATAGTAGCTGAGAGTAGCTGACAGAGAACAGCTGAAAGGTAAAGCTACAGATTCCTAAATGGGACAAAAAGGATCGCAAACCTAAGCAGGAAAACCTGGACCGCAATCCATTCCCACCACTAGGTCATGGAGCGATCTCTTGAAATCGAATGTGTAGCCACCTGCTGAGACCTTCTGACCACAGGCACAACAGGATCAGCGATAGGTCGTGACACCCTCGTGACATGATGTCCAAGCACTTTAAATGAACTTAGCTACTGGTCATAATATTATCAGTGCCAATAGGAGCCAACCACAACACATCAGGCTCCAGGATAATATAATCTCCTAGAAGAACATTACTAGGCGATGAGTCCATCCTAAAAGCTCCAGAACACACAGGAAGACTTCTAAAAAATAACACAAGACCAGCTGTTAATACAATAAAAAGGGAAACATAACGTGGGCAAGATAATAACAAGGGGAATCCTCAGGAGACAGCTCCTTGGGAGAAGTATGTATGACATGAGATGTATATGAAAGGAACGTTACTCATCCTCAAGACAATGTACAGTGGAATTTAACATATTCTCCTGATGACTAAAACAGGACTGCGTGGGCGTTATTTTTCCAAATTATTCAGATATTGTACACTAAAATGTAGAAAATAAGATGAAAACATAAAGTGCTCAATTATGTTCATGTGAATTTTTTTTTTTAGCAGTTGTCATTGTCTTCAATAATAGCTCATGTTCCAGTCTGTTAAGGATGTCAAACAGCATGTACAGTTATATGAAATGTGATGATGGGTGCTCCACAGTACACGGCAGTCTGACTCTCCCTATAACAGCAGTCTGGATGTGTAGTCTGGAGCTTTCCCTATAACAGCAGTCTGGTTGTGTAATCTGGACCTCCCCCTATAACAGTAGTCTGGCTGTGTAGTCTGCATTACCCCCTATAACAGCAATCTGTGTAGTCTGAAGCACCCCCTATAACAGCAGTCTGGTTGTAAAATCTGGAGCGCCCCCTATAACAGCAGTCTGGCTGTGTAGTCTGGAGCACCCCCTATAACAGCAGTCTGGCTGTGTAGTCTGGAGCATCCCATATAACAGCAATCTGTGTAGTCTGAAGCTCCCCCTATAACAGCAGTCTGGTTGTAAAATCTGGAGCGCCCCCTATAACAGCAGTCTGGCTGTGTAGTCTGGAGCACCCCCTATAACAGCAGTCTGGCTGTGTAGTCTGGAGCATCCCATATAACAGCAATCTGTGTAGTCTGAAGCTCCCCCTATAACAGCAGTCTGGTTGTAAAATCTGGAGCGCCCCCTATAACAGCAGTCTGGCTGTGTAGTCTGGAGCACCCCCTATAACAGCAGTCTGGCTGTGTAGTCTGGAGCACCCCATATAACATCAGTCTGGCTGTGTAGTCTGGAGCATCCCATATAACAGCAATCTGTGTAGTCTGAAGCTCCCCCTATAACAGCAGTCTGGTTGTAAAATCTGGAGCGCCCCCTATAACAGCAGTCTGGCTGTGTAGTCTGGAGCACCCCCTATAACAGCAGTCTGGCTGTGTAGTCTGGAGCATCCCATATAACAGCAGTCTGTGTAGTATGAAGCTCCCCATATAACAGCAGTCTGGCTGTGTAGTCTGGAGCACCCCATATAACAGCCGTCTGTGTAGTCTGGAGCTCCCCCTATAACAGCAGTCTGGATATGTAGTCTGGAGCGCCCCCCTATATGAGTAGTCTGGATGTGTAGTCTGGAGCACCCCTTATAACAGCAGTCTGTGTAGTATGAAGCTCCCCCTATAACAGCAGTCTGGCTGTGTAGTCTGGAGCACCCCATATAACATCAGTCTGGCTGTGTAGTCTGGAGCACCCCATATAACAGCAGTCTGGCTGTGTAGTCTGGAGCACCCCATATAACAGCAGTCTGGCTGTGTAGTCTGGAGCACCCCATATAGCAGCAGTCTGGATGTGTAGTCTGGAGCACCACATATAACAGAAGTCTGGATGTGTAGTCTGGAGCACCACATATAACAGCAGTCTGTGTAGTCTGGAGCGCCCCATATAACAGCAGTCTGGATGTGTAGTCTGGAGCACCACATATAACAGCAGTCTGGATGTGTAGTCTGAAGCACCCCCTATAACAGCAGTCTGTGTAGTCTGGAGCGCCCCTTATAACATTAGTCTGATTGTGTAGTCGTGAGCACCCCCATAAGGTCTGTTTGGGTGTGTATTCTGAAGCGCCCCTTATAACGGTAGTCTGGCTGTGTAGTCTGGAGCACCCCCATAATGGCTTTCTGGGTGTGTATTCTGGAGCACACCCATAACAGCTGTCTTGATTTGTGTTCTGGAGCACCCCCTACAACAGTAATCTGATTGTATAATCTGGAGCGCCCCTATAATGCTAGTTTGGTTGCAACATAGAGTAAGCCTTCAGTTCAATTAGATTTCCTTTTTCTGCAGCCAGGAGTCAAACAGCAACCCTGCTGTCCGACAATGACACCCATGGCACTGGGTCCCACCAACCCACCAACACAGCACCACAAAAACAAAGGCCACCACGCAGTACTGCACCATGTGAACAGTTGTCTAACACAACATGTCCATTGCAATCAGGAACTGCAGGTCAATCACCACTATACCCCGGACATTATGCAGGAAAGCGTATCCAGTTTTCATGGTCATGTGACCGGAAGCACATTCCCGGTACGGAGCTACGAACCACACAGCTTGTTTGTATGCATGTATGTATATATGAATACCCCTGCTTACACAAATATGTATTTATTAACTTTAGCTTACTATCTACCCTAATAACAATTATAGTAAGAATAGACCCAGACCGATGCGATGTGCGTTCCACGGGTGGAACGCACTTCCGGTTCTGGGTCACGGGATTGGGAGGGAGCAGTCCAACACGTGGAGCGCCCTCCCTGTGTATACTTATCTATAAAATGAGGCCATTATGTGATTATGTGTTTGACTGTATATGCTGAGGAAGGGGGTCTTTCTACATCCCGAAACGCGTCAAGCTTATTCAATAAAGGATACCTTGGATAAAGTTTGGAGTCCACCGGGTCATCTATTTACAGGACCACAAGGGGATCCAACATTCTACAGGTGACCTTGGCGAGGGGGGGTTTTGGCGTCAAGTGTCTTGAGCTTTATCTTCCTCTGCAGCCGCCTCACACCCTAAGATCCCCATCATTATGCACACATTACACTCCAACCCCCATCATGGGGGTTGGAGAGTAATATGTGTACAATATTGGGGGTTGGAGTGTAATATGATGGAGGTTGGAGTGTAATACGTGTGTAATGCTCCCTGCTTGTGATAGCTTCCCTCACTTTCTACTGTGCGGCCAATTCCTAACTTTGGTGGGGTGGGTTAGGGTGAAATAGGAGCGAGGAGGATGCGGCCGCTGCGGAGACTAACGTGTGCCCCCTGTGCTGCCAGATACCCTGGGTCTAGAATCAGAGGTCCCCAGTGCTCCCAGCTTTGTCCTCCCAGGCTCTTTGGGAGTTCTCTGAACTCCAGGATGCAATGCTGCAGCAGGTGCGGGGCCACTCTCTGCCCGGTGCGCAGGAGTGTTAGGGTGTCCGGTGAAGGATACGCTGTGGCAGGCGGCAGTTGCAGGGCCCGGATCCCAGGGTGTGAGTCGGCTGCAGAGGAAGCCGGAGGGGGAGGAGGAGGCATGGCGGAGCTGGGCACAGAAACATAGAATGTGTCGGCAGATAAGAACCATTTGGCCCATCTAGTCTGCCCAATATACTGAATACTATGAATAGCCCCTGGCCCTATCTTATATGAAGGATGGCCTTATGCCTATCCCATGCATCGGGCTGGCATGCAGGTGTGGGCAGTGCATGTGGAGCGCCGTGTGTTGATTGGCCGGCGCGCCGCACATGCGCACTTCACACTCGGCACACACGCACGGACGCGCACGCACACAGGGATGTTATTATAGAGGATGAGAAGTCGCCTTTTTTGCATCAGCGAGTGAGGATTTAAAAATGAGGAGGGATTGCTTGTATGCGGTGAACTGATCCTTAGAATGGGATTTCTTCCATCGCCGCTCAGGTTGGTGTGCCAGGGTTGTCTGTCGATTTTTCGGGATTTGTTGTGTGTGAGGGGCCAACAATGTCCAGAGCTGTACTTATTGTGGTGTTATATAGGGTGGTGGCAGCATCTGGGTCTTGGAGGGAACAGATGGTAGAGAGTGGCAGAAGAGAGTCAGAAAGCAAGTGAAAGTCAAGATGTTTAAGGGGGTGTGCTAGTGCGTGGGTCGGGGGAGCAGCAGAAGAGACCAGAGAAGAGAAGATGAGTAGGTTGTGGTCGGATCAGGGAGAGGCGAATTAGAAAGGTTAGATAGGGAGCAGAGGCGGGTAAAGATAAGATCCAGAGTGTGACCATCTCTGTGGGTGGGAGCTGAAGACCACTGAGGCCAAAGGAGGAAGAGAGCGATAGGAGCTTAGAGGCGGCCGAGTGGCAGATGTCAATGGGGATGTTGAAGTCACCCATGATGATAGTGGGGATGTCGGAAGAAAGAAAATGTAGTAGTCAGGTGTTAAAGTGGTCAAGAAAGATGGTGGCTGGGCCTGGGGGGCGGTAAATGGCAGCTAGTTGGAGGTTGGAGGGAGAGTAGATGCGAACAGAGTGTACTTCAAATGAGGTGAGCGTCATGGAGGGTGGCAGGGGAGTTGGGCTGTAGGAGCAGGTGTCCGATAGGAGAAGACCAACTCCTCCACCATGTTTGCAGCCGGGGCGGGGGGTGTGAGTTAAATGCCCTACTTTCATGATATATCACTTTTTAAGTTTTCCATAAATTTCACCCGAAAGCCAAATATCCCTAACTTTTTGTGAGCAGTGTAAGTATATGAGGATTATTACCACTAGGTGGCAGCGTTCTGTTAGCACCATTGCTTAGCTTCGCCTTTTCCTTCTATCAAAAGAGAGACATACGGTGTGTAATAGCGGACGCAGCATTTCATGCTGATTGTATTCAGCAAGAGAACATTCCTATTTTATACTAGAATCGGGCATTTTCATAGGTCTTCCACATGTGGAAGGGTAAAGAAAGCTTTCCAAAGAAAAAGAACAGGAGCTGGATTGTCAGACATGAGCCAACTTGAGAATGTAGAGCCATTGACAACATAATGCCTATGTACTTACTGCAAATAACAGGGGTTCTGACTGGTGGCCCTTATGAGGCCTAGCTATGATATGACAACTCCCTGCTGAACACGCTGGAATTGGTGTCAGGGGTACACAGGCATGTAAGGGGCACTTACCACTTACCTCCAGCAAACTGTATCCATGAACTAAGGCTACTGCAGCAACGCCAACCCAGGAGAGCCTTTCACAAGGTGATTTTCAAGCAGTAAGTGAAGGCAAAAATGTGAGTAGTCTTTTTGAGGTGCATGACTTACATAATAGGGGATAGCTAATTTACCATTTAAGATTCAGTAGCAGCAGTGCCATACCAAGCTTATTGCATAAATACAGTACCAGAACATATCTGGTACTGTATACCAGGGCACATATCTGGGCATAACTACTGTGAGGGGACACATATCCGGGCATAGCTACTGCAAAGGGAGCACGGCATAGCTACTGTGAGGGGCACATGTGGGCATAACTACTGTGAAGGAGGCACATCTGGGCATAGTTACTGTGAAGGGAGAACATCTAGGCATAGCTACTGTGCGGGGCACATGTGGGCATAACTACTGTGAAGGAGGCACATCTGGGCATAGTTACTGTGAAGGGAGAACATCTAGGCATAGCTACTGTGCGGGGCACATGTGGGCATAACTACTGTGAAGGAGGCACATCTGGGCATAGTTACTGTGAAGGGAGCACATCTAGGCATAGCTACTGTGCGGGGCACATGTGGGCATAACTACTGTGAAGGAGGCACATCTGGGCATAATTACTGTGAAGGAGGCACATCTGGGCATAGTTACTGTGAAGGGAGCACATCTGGGCATAGTTACTGTGAGGGGCACATGTGGGCATAACTACTGTGAGGGGCACATGTGGGCATAACTACTGTGAAGGAGGCACATCTGGACATAGTTACTGTGAAAGGAACACATCTAGGCATAGCTACTGTGAGGGGCACATGTGGGCATAACTACTGTGAAGGGGGCACATCTGGGCATAGAAACTGTGAAGGGCCACCATGTGGGCATAACTACTGTGAGGGGTACAATGAAGAAACAAATACAGAGTAATATACCATGCTGGGTCAAAACCAGGAGGCAACGTCAGGACCAGAATCAACAGTCAGAGGAGAAGTTAGTATCAATCAGAAGGTCAGAGGTCCATGAAGCCACATCAAACAGAAAGTAAGCATGTAAGGCAAAAAGACCAATCACAGGCAACCATGGTGGGCAGTTGCCTGTTTAAACACCCCACCGACACCTAACAACGTCTCCGAGCTTGATTGGCCTGGTGCTCTGCTTCCTAATAGGCTGATGTGCCCCACTGTCATCTGGACTGGTGGCCATGGTAATGGAGTGACGATGGGGGCACCTTATTAGAGAAGCTGAACTGGCCGCAGGAGCACAGATGGATAAGTACCTGACAGTATTGGTTCGCCCTTCCATGTTGTCACTTGGTTTCTTAGGTTTTTCTACTGGTATTGACTCCTGGCCTGTTTCCTGACTATGGGTCTTCACCAATCAGTGAGGTCCCCAGAATCCAAAAAATGGTCATGCCAATGCCATAAAGATCACGGCTTAGAGGTATCCATACTTGGCTACAGTCCAGATTTTGCTGAGACAATGGTTTGAATCAGGCCAAAAAAGGAGCTGGGCTAATGCTATCGCTGCTCCAAAATGGGCATTTTGTAAGGGTCTGGGATGTTTTAGGGGTGTACTTGGGTGGCTCAAGTGGTGTGTCTTAAGGCTAGGGCTATACAGCGACATGTGTTGTAATGATATGGTCTTGCACTGTGTCCAACTTGGATTGATATTCTGTGACTGTCGTGTCGCAGTGCGACACCATTGACCATCATTACAATAAATGTCACGTGAAACATGTCGCAATGTAGTTGTACACTTTTTGTTGCGTGACATATGTCGCCATGTAGCCCTAACCTAAATGTCTAATTTTTTTTTTTTTATGTTCTAAGTATGGGATCCACATCCCAATGAGAAATGCCTAAATGTAATCTGTATAAAACTGTACACAGTGAGCTCCCCCTAGTGGTGGCAGAAGCCAGAATTACAGGGCTAATGAAGAAACCCAAAAGTTCAGGTTTTCCCACCTTACTTTGAACCATGGGGGTCTCCCCTTTCAACAGGCATCACAATTTTAGTAAATGAAAGAGGTGGAAACAAGGGTGAGGGTTAAAACACCTTTCCTACGCAAAACATGAAGTGCATTAAAAAATCCTTCATAAAAACGTATAGCAGCACACATGGTTATATAAAGGGCTGGCCTGTACTACTTATGCGGTCAAAGAAGGTGCATCAGATGTCTCTGCTGAAGGGGATGCCACCAATGATCTGACCACCCTGAAACTGTCTTTTAACCCCCTCCCGACACAAGACATAATAGTACATCATGGCGGCAGGTGACTTCCCGCATTTGAACGTACTATTACGTCATGGTGATCGGGCGGGCAACTGAGCGGTGCGCGCCTGATCACTGCAGAGGCCCGGCAGTCCTTGATAGCTGGGCTCCTGCTGTATCCGTGTTGTAAAAGCCAATGGCGGCGGATTAACCCCTTCTATGCCGCGGTCAGTGCTGACCGCGGCATAGAAGGGGTTTGCGGTGGGTGAGGGAGCCCATCAAGTCCCCGCACTGCTGTGGCAGGAACTCAATAGGTGAGAAGGCAGCCCGATGCCGTGCAGAGGCTGCCCAATGCACGGCATCAGGACCTGCCTTCTACGGGGGCCGAGGAGATTCAGCCTCAGGCCCGGTCTCCTAGGCAACCTGTTAGTGTATGACTCAGTGTCATACACTAACAGGCAATGCATTACAATACAGATGTATTGTAATGCATTGCAGAGGGGATCAGACCCCCAAAAGTAAAGGCCCAGAGTGGGACAGAAATAGAGTTAAATAAAAAAAGTCAAAAAAGTGTTTTTTATAAAAATAAAAATAAAGTTTCAAGTAAAAAAAACAAAAAAAAACACCCCTTTCCCCAGATTTTATAAAAAAAAAAAAGAAAGAACACACATATTAGGTATCACCGCGTCCGTGATGACAGGCTCTATAAATATATCACATGATCCACCACATCCGATAACACCATAAAAAAAAAAAAAATGTGTAAAAAAAAAAAAGCCATTTTTGTCACCTTACATCACAAAAAGTTCAACACCAAGCGATCAAAAAGGCGTATGACCCCCAAAATGGTACCAATAAAACGGTCACCTCATCCTGCAAAAAACAAGCCCCTACATAAGACAATCGCCCAAAAAATAAAAAAAATATAGCTCTCAGAATATGGAGACACTAAAAACATCATTTTTTTATAAAAAAAAATACTATTATTGTATTAAGGCTATTTTTACACTAACGGCAGGGGAGTTTTTGGTAAATTTGGGAGTTTTTCATAAATAAAGGGGACTTATATTGACTCAAATTTATGACTGTCATGAAGTAGAATGTGTCACGAGAAAACAATCTCAGAATGGCTTGGATAAATAAAAGTGTTCCAAAGTTATTACCACATAAAGTGACACATGTCAGATTTGCAAAAAATGGCCTGGGCAGAAGGGCGAAAACTGGCCCGGGGTAGGGGGTTAACAGTATAGCAGTATTATTTATTACACCGTATGTTCAAAATTATTTGGTCACAGTACTTTGGTATTATTTGAGCACTGAGTAGTGGCATTGTATTCCAACTTACCTATTGTACTCTTCTAGTCATGCTTAGTATAACATATATCCATTGTATGATGGTAGCGGCACTGTATACCATAATTATTTAAACAACTGTATGGGAATATTACTTGGCCAACATATGGCACTGTTATATAAGCATCATACAGTTGACGCTAGTAATTTAGCACTATATGGTTGGTCTTTCCAAATGAAACATCTCTCAAGTGCAACTCTTAAATGCACAGACTGAATTATACCAGAATTGAACCACAGGTAATTACATAAATAGTTAATGCAAACAATGTTTCAATTTTTCCTCTTACTCTTCCCACTTCTTCACAACCTCCTGAAATACCCCCACGTCCATTCACCTAGCACGGAACTATTCATCTCTTCCACCATCTTACCTTCTCATCTGACAGCTTGCACAAACCTGTTTGGCAACAAGAAACACTTCCTTCCCAAACACACACAGATACCTCCTGCCCTCTCCTATTCTCACCTATTAACACTTTCTCTGCTTCTCCTTACTGCTGGTGATATCTCTCCAAATCCAGGCCCCCCTCAGCAAATCCCCACTATCACCTCTACATCCCAATACAAATTTCCTTCTACAAATTTCTGCAACCCCTTAAACCTAATAACCATTCCTGTGACCCCTGCTCCTTTGGTACCTCTTGCATTATGGAATGCTCGCTCTGTCTGTAACAAACTGTCGCACATTCATGAACTTTTCATCTCTCAAAACCTTTTCTTTTCTGGGTCTCACAGAAACATGGCTGACACCCTCTGACACCTCCTCCCCTGCTGCACTCTCTTATAGTGGATTTCAATTCACCCACACCCCTCGTACCGGCTGCAAACATGGTGGAGGAGTTGGTCTTCTCCTATCAGACACCTGCTCCTACAGCCCAACTCCACTGCCACCCTCCATTACGCTCACCTCATTTGAAGTACACTCTGTTCGCATCTACTCTCCCTCCAACCTTCAAGTAGCCGTCATTTACAGCCCCCCAGGCCCAGCCACCATCTTTCTTGACCACTTTAACACCTGGCTACTACACTTTCTTTCTGCCGACATCCCCACTATCATCATGGGTGACTTAAACATCCCTATTGACACATGCCACTCGGCCGCCTCTAAACTCCTATCGCTCTCTTCCTCCTTCGGCCTATCACAGTGGTCTTCAGCTACCACCCACAGAGATGGTCACACTCTGGATCTTATCTTTACCCGCCTCTGCTCCCTACCTAACCTTTCTAATTCGCCTCTCCCCCTATCTGACCACAACCTACTCACCTTCTCTTCATTGGTCTCTTCTGCTGCTCCCCCGGTCCACACACTAGCACACCTCCGCAGGAACCTTAAACATCTCGACTTTCGCTTGCTTTCTGACTCTCTTCTCCCACTCTCTACCATCTGTTCCCTCCAAGACCCAGATGCTGCTACCACCCTATATAGCACCACAATAAGTACAGCTCTGGACACTGTTGCCCCCCTCACACACAACAAAACCCGAAAAATTAACAGAAAACTTTGGCACACCAACCTGACCAAAAAACTCAGACAAGCTTCCAGGGCTGCTGAGCGGCGATGGAAGAAATCCCATTCTAAAGATAATTTCACCGCATACAAGCAATCCCTCCTCATATTCAAATCCTCACTCGCTGATGCAAAACAGGCCTACTTCTCATCTCTCATATCTTCTTTTTTAGCACTTTTAACAACTTTTTAGCACTTTTAACTCCCTTCTCCGTCCCCCAGCGCCCCCACCCTCTCCTCTCTTCTCAGCTGAGGACTTTGCCAAATATTTCAAACAAAAGATAGTCAACATCAGAGAAAGCTTCACTACACAGTCCCCACAGACCCTCTACACAACTGCTCGGTCCTCTTCTCCCAAAACCTGCTTCTCCACCATTACAGAAGAAAAACTCTCCACTCTACTCTCCAGATCACATCTCACCACCTGTGCACTTGACCCAATCCCATCCCACCTCATCCCTAACCTCACCACAGTGTTTATCCCAGCCCTAACTCATCTCTTCAACCTATCAATAACCTCTGGTGTCTTCCCCTCTGCTTTTAAACGTGCTACCATTACACCCATCCTCAAAAAGCCTTCACTTGACCCATCATCTTTGTCCAGTTATCGCCCCATATCACTTCTTCTGTATGCCTCAAAGCTACTTGAACAACATATCCATTCTGAACTGTCCTCTCACCTCTCCTCCTGCTCCCTCTTTGACCGCCTACAATCTGGCTTCCGACCCCACCACTCGACTGAGACTGCCCTCACCAAAGCCACCAATGACCTACTGAAAGCCAAAACCAAGAAACAATACTCTGTCCTCCTTCTTCTTGACCTGTCCTCTGCCTTCGACACTGTTGACCACTCCCTTCTGTTGCAAACTCTCTCATCTCTTGGCATCACTGACCTGGCCCTCTCCTGGATCACATCATACCTCACAGACCGGACGTTTAGCATCTCCCACTCCCGCACCACCTCCTCGTCTTATTCCCTCTCTGTTGGTGTCCCGCAAGGCTCTGTCCTAGGACCCTTGCTCTTCTCTATCTACACTTTTGGCCTGGGACAGCTCATAGAGTCCCATGGCCTTCAGTATCACTCCTACGCTGACGACACACAAATCTACCTCTCTGGTCCAGACATCACCACCTTACTATCAAGAATACCACAATGTTTATCTTCTATAGCATTCTTCTTCGCCTTTCGCTTTCTAAAACTTAACATGGATAAAACAGAATTCATCATCTTTCCCCCATCTTGCTCAACCCCCCCAACAGACCTATCTATCACGATCAATGGCTGCACACTCTCCCCGGTCAAACAAGTCCACTGCCTTGGAGTGACCTTGGATTCTGCCCTCTCCTTCAGACCGCACATTCAAGCCCTTTCCACCACCTGCCGCCTCCAACTCAAAAACATCTCCCGCTTTACTTAACTTTGAATCTGCGAAAATGCTTGTACATGCCCACATCATCTCCCGCCTAGACTACTGCAACACTCTCCTCTGTGGCCTTCCATCTAGCACTCTCGCACCCCTCCAATCTATCCTCAACTCTGCTACCTGACTAATCCACCTCTCACCCTATTACTCCTCTGCCTCTCCCCTCTGCCAATCCCTTCACTGGCTCCCCATTGCCAAGCAAATTCACTTCAAAGCACTAACAAATACATACAAGGCCGTCCATAACCTGTCCCCTCCCTACATCTCTGAGATACTTTCCCGATACATCCCCACACGCACTCTCTGATCCTCACAAGACCTCCTCTCCTATCCTCTTATCGCCTCTTGCCACAATCAACTCCAGGATTTCTCCCGTGCATTCCCCACACACTGGAACTTGCTAACCCAACATATCAGACTCTCTCACCTACAGTGGAATCCTTCAAAAGAAACCTGAAAACCCACCTCTTCAGACAAGCCTATAACCAGTGACCCTGCTGCCTCTATACCGCCGTGACCAACTTCACCCGCACCTACTGTGTCCTTCTCCCATACCATGTAGATTGTAAGCCCTCACGGGCAGAGCCCTCTCTCCTTCTGTACCAGTTTGTAACTCATCTTGTTTATGATTAGTGCAATTGTCTGTATTATGTATGTATACCTCTTCTCATATGTACAGCGCTATGGAATGAATGGCGCTTTAATAATAAATAATAATAATATGGTATAGATATTCCAACACTGTAAGTCAGTTTATCATGTAGGTACCAGAAGGTACTGGACAGGGCACCATCCAACATAAGGCTGGCCCTGGTTGTAGCTCTTTAGTGGTCAAATCTAGTAAATGGCCAAAGACATGAAGATTTAGGGTCACCTGAGCAAGTGATGGACTTTCCTGCAGACAGAAGGCATAGTGCAGTAGAGTAACCAACACAAGAACGGTGGTGGCATCCTGGTCAGTCAGGCTCAATGGATGAATCTGCATGCCCTTCATTGTCTACCAGGTGCTGTGCCATACATTTGGTTTTGGCTGTGCCTGGTACTGCAGACAAGTCTCACTCGTGAATTCCTTTTATTCATCTGAGAAGCAGAGATGATGGGAGTACATCCACCAATGATGAGATATTGATGGATCCTTTAAAGGGCCCTCTTTAAAAGAGCATTCTGGTGGTCTATTAGAGAGATGATTAATGATGGTAACACAGGCAGTGTGTGCTTTCTGGCATCCCTCTGCTGTCAATGGGCACAGCCCCAAGTCCGGACCCACTGGCGTCTCTCGACTCCTTCCCGGCGGATAGGCCACCAGAGTTGCTTTGCTTCATCCACATCACACTGAGCTGCGGACTTCCCTTGTCCGAAGGGCCTCTGTTTGCATGTAGGGCCTACACGTGCACTTCCTCTGGTTTTTGAAGAGCACCCTGGTGTGCCATTCTATGGCTAGTCATCCCAGGGTATTTAAGGCATCTTTGTCTGCAGGACGGTGCCTGAGCAACAGTTATTCTAGCTTGCTAGATTGTGTGAAGATATACTATAGTCCATTCCAAATTCCTGTGCCTGACCTCTGCCTGTTTACCGGATTAACCTCTTGTATTGACCTTGTGCTACCTGCCTCATCCTTTGGCCTGTTAACCAGGTTGAAGGAACTCTTCCTTCCCTGATGTTGACTTGTTCATTAACCACGATTTTGCCTGTCCCATTTGGTTATACGCATTATCGTCTCTTGGCTGTCTTGGGTCAGATGTCCCTGAACAAATGCTACTCCAAGAGGCAGTGAAGTTCTTCTCCAGCGGAGACCAGATCCCTGTATAGGGGTGCAAGGGTGAAGAACAGAGTGGCCACTTTGATAACGCCCTTAAAAGTAGCACAAAGCCAAATACATTTAGTGACACAGTGGGTTCACATTCACTGCATGAAAATTTCACCTGTCCTGGTCCATGAGTTGCAAAGATTTATGGTACTGGACAAAAACTTCCATAATAAAAAAAAATAAAAAATTTGAAGTCCCAGAAGCACTTCTGAAGAGCCTGGTTTTGAAAATCTTGGCTTGCTGTTTAATCATGATCTGCTGCCGGCAAACAACTAGACAGTATGGGCACAAGCGATGGCATAACGATCGCTCCTCCTCATGCTGGGGAGGAGTTCGCTGCATGTAAATGCAGTGCTCTCCTCCTCCAGTGAGCAGGCGATTGCCGGGAAGGAATACTGCAGAATTGGGCTGTGTAATACAGCCTTACAGACTGCCAGCAATGGTATCCTCAGAAGTATCTATAGGGACATCTCAACATCTACCTCTGACGTATCCAGTGGTCAGACCTAACATGGGGTAAAGTCCATTCGCAATGTGTGCCCTGCTATCTGTGTTTATTGCCTTGGTCAGACACTAACAATGTATGTCATTATGTCAATAACCCCATAAATGCAAGAAAATACAGACAGTTTGCATTATGTCACTTCATTGTTATAACTGGGAAGTGATGGAGTGGTGGGTGGGACTGCCAGTATAGTGATAATGAATATGTCAGTGGCGTGACTGTTATCAGATTGGGTAGAGACAGATAAACATTACCTGGTAAAGTGAGTAAGAGCGCTGTCACCGGGTGAGAGACAAAAACAAACTACTGTAAAATACTCAAGAAAGCTGCAAAGGAGAAAAGAGGAGACACCAACAAGAATGGGCAGCTGTACATAGTGATATGAAGACTTACTCATCAAAACCAACAAATACCGCACATATATACAAACACACATACAGGAACATGTAACGGACACTGAGACTAAACTAAACAAAAAACAGACAAACAGCAATATTTTACAAAAACTGTTCATTATGGAAGAACATAATTTTCTGCAACATAAGTACAAGAATATAACGACTACACTCATTGACAAAAATAAAATTCCGCACCAAGAAAGAGTTATTGAAATAACACGTCCTATGTGTGACTGTAATTATGATATATGGAAGTGATTACAATAGTAGAGCAAAAAGAGAAGATTATTGGGGAAAACTGTACAATTAAAAGGAGGCTCTAGGACCCTGTTGGTCCTCTGTAGCCTGGATACAAGATGAGATACGGCCTCCAGCCTGAATACAAGATGAGATACGGCCTGGATGCAAGATGACATACGGCCTCTAGCCTGGATATAAGATGAGATACGGCCTCTAGCCTGGATACAAGATGAGATACGGCCTCCAGCCTGGATACAAGATGAGATAAGACCTCCAGCCTGGATACAAGATGAGATACGGCCTCCAGCCTGAATACAAGGTGAGATACGGCCTGGATACAAGATGATATACGGCCTCTAGGCTGGATATAAGATGAGATACGGCCTCTAGCCTGAAAACAAGATGAGATACGGCCTGGATACACGATGAGATACGGCCTCTAGCCTGGATACAAGATGAGATACGGCATCCAGCCTGGATACAAGAGATAAGGTTGGACAGGATGGCATACAGGTTCTGTTCTTGGTATCCTGTGGCGAAACCAACCTCGCCACTGGGCTTCGGAGGGGCCTGGCTACCAGCCTCTTGCCTCAGGATTATGGCCCATACTAACTTTAAAGGTGCAGACAGACCGGCCGCACAGCCCAAATCTATGGAACTGTTTTGGGCAGGAAATTGTGCTTGCGGTCGGTCATAAAGGACTTCCACTTAACTTTTGATCCGCTGGAGGGATTTGTGTGATTTTTGGAAGTGTTTATGTTTGATGTATGCTGAGTTTAAATATGTAATTTTTATGGAGATGGAATGTATGGTTTTAAAGTTACAGTGTATGTTTAAAAACTGTATTTTTACTGTCTGTGATAGTTATGTTAATCCATAATTATATCACAGACAGAAGGGAGGATTTTGTGTATTTGGGTGGTGATTCCTGTCCTGTTGTTCCCACATGTGTATTGGTGATTTCCCTTTGTCTTGAGAGATAATTGGATTACTCCTCGGGTGTCTCCAGGGCAGAGAGGGGGAAACCATGATGCATTGTGGGGATGTATTTGTCACGGATGGTGTACAGGAAACAAGATGATACAAATAACATACGATGACTCACTGGATCTACAACTAAGGAACAAAAAGGGAGACCCCTGCAATCGACCTGCCGCTCTCCCTTATTGCTCAGCCTATGCGACCACTCTAAAGGTGAATGGGCGCATATCCACGTACCTCGGCTATCTGAACCTGAAGGCCCTACAATAGTGAGGGGACACGACCACCGGCTCCCTACACAGACACGGAGGGAGTCAGGGTCACCAGGATCCAGACAACAGAAAATCATAAATACTAAAACAACACTTATCTGCAGACGAACTGAGAACTGGTAGTTGGGAGCTGGGAGCTGAAGACAGCATGCACACTCATTCCAGGAAGTTGTATCAGCCACACCCAACTACCTTATGGGGGAGAATATAAAGGGAGCTAATGAGTCTGACTGCATGACAGCTGAGATAGCCTAACGAGGTGAGGAACAGAAACCAAAACAAAGAAACTCAAGGGGGAGGATCTGAACGGCTCCTGTCAGAGCTTCTCAGCTGTCTGCTTGTGACAGTACCCCTCCCTCTAGGAGTGGACTCCGGACACTCAGGGCCCACCTTCTCAGGATGGGACCTATGGAAAGCCCTGATGAGGCGAGAGGCCTTAATGTCCGTCACTGGGAGCCACATCCTCTCCTCAGGACCATAACCCTCCCAATGAACGAGGTACTGGAGGGAACCGCGGACAAGACGAGAATCCACAATCCTAGAAACCTGAAATTCAAGATTCCCATCAACCATAATCGGAGGAGGAGGCAAAGGTGAGGGTACAATAGGTTGAACATAAGGTTTCAATAAGGACTTATGGAAAACATTATGGATCTTCCAAGTCTGAGGAAGATCAAGACGGTAGGCAACAGGATTGATGACAGACAGGATCTTGTAAGGCCCAATAAACCTAGGACCCAACTTCCAGGAGGGAACCTTCAATTTGATATTCTTGGTAGACAGCCACACCAAATCACCAACATTCAGGTCCGGACCAGGCATACGTCTCTTATCCGCCACACGCTTATATCTCTCACTCATATTCTTTAGATTATCCTGAATATTTTGCCAAATAGATGACAAAGACGAGGAGAATCTGTCCTCATCAGGCAAACAAGAAGAGCCCTCTCCAGAGAAAGTCCCAAACTGCGGATGAAACCCATATGCACCAAAAAATGGTGACTTATCAGAGGACTCCTGACGACGGTTATTTAAAGCAAACTCAGCAAGGGACAAAAACGAACACCAATCCTCCTGATTCTCCGCCACAAAACAGCGCAGATATGTCTCCAGATTCTGATTGACACGCTCTGTCTGGCCATTCGACTGCGGATGGAAAGCAGAAGAGAATGACAAGCGAACCCCCAAGCGAGAACAGAAAGCCTTCCAGAATCTGGAAACAAACTGCGTGCCCCTATCAGAGACTATGTCAGAAGGAATCCCATGCAATTTGACAATGTGGTCAACAAATGCCTGCGCCAGCGTCTTAGCATTGGGCAAACCGGGAAAAGGGATAAAGTGCACCATTTTGCTAAAACGGTCCACCACCACCAGAATCACAGACTTCCCCGAGGAACGAGGCAAGTCCGTTATGAAGTCCATGGACAGATGTGTCCAAGGACGGGAAGGAATGGGCAAAGGAAGGAGAGGACCTGATGGCCGTGAGTGAGGGACCTTGGCACGAGCGCAAGTCTCGCAAGCTGCCACAAAACCCTCAACCGACTTACGAAGCGCAGGCCACCAGAATCTCCGAGCAATGAGATCCAGTGTGGCTCTTGTCCCCGGGTGCCCAGCAAGGACCGTATCATGGTGTTCTTTAAAAATCTTGTGTCTCAAAGCGAGAGGCACAAACAACCTCCCAGGAGGACAAAGATCAGGAGCTTCTGACTGGGCTGCCTGCACCTCTGCCTCCAATTTAGGAAAAAGAGCAGAGACCACCACACCTTCAGCTAAAATGGGACCCGGGTCTTCAAAATTCCCACCTCCCGGGAAACAACGTGACAGGGCATCTGCCTTCACATTCTTAACCCCAGGGCGGAACGTAACAACAAAATTAAATCTTGAAAAGAACAAAGACCATCTGGCCTGTCTCGGGTTCAGACGCTTGGCTGACTCCAAGTAGGCCAGATTTTTATGGTCAGTAAACACGGTAATAGGGTGCCTGGCTCCCTCTAGCCAATGGCGCCATTCCTCAAAAGCCAACTTGATGGCCAACAATTCCCTATCTCCCACATCATAATTTCTCTCTGCGGAGGAGAGCTTCTTTGAGAAAAAGGCACACGGTTGCCATTTGGCAGGAGAGGAACCCTGAGACAAGACCGCCCCCACCCCTACCTCAGAAGCATCAACCTCAACTATGAAGGGTAAGGAAACATCAGGTTGTACTAGGATGGGAGCGGAAGCAAAACTCTCCTTGATATCAGAAAAGGCCTTACGCGCCTCTACCGACCAGGAAGAAAAATCTACCCCCTTTCTGGTCATATCCGTGAGTGGTTTAACAACAGAGGAATAATTCAAAATAAATTTCCTGTAATAATTAGCAAAGCCCAAAAAACGCATCAGCGCCTTCTGATTCTCAGGAAGCTCCCACTCAAGCACAGCGCGGACCTTCTCGGGGTCCATGCGAAAACCAGAAGCGGAGACAAGAAACCCCAGAAATTGGATCTCTGGAACCGCAAACACACATTTTTCCAGTTTCGCGTATAATTTATTCTCCCGCAGGATGAGTAAGACCTGACATACGTGTTCCTTATGAGTTTTGAAATCAGGAGAAAAAATCAAAATGTCATCCAAATACACTAATACAAATTTTCCCATTAAATGATAAAAAATGCTGTTGACGAAATGCTGAAAAACGGCTGGGGCATTCATCAAACCAAAAGGCATAACTAAATTCTCAAAATGGCCCTCAGGGGTATTGAAAGCCGTCTTCCATTCGTCTCCTTCTCTGACCCTAACCAGGTTGTATGCCCCTCTTAGGTCTAATTTGGAAAAGACTTTCGCCCCAACAACCTGGTTAAACAAATCTGGGATTAAAGGAAGCGGATACGGATCACGAATAGTGATACTGTTCAGCTCCCTGAAATCCAGACAAGGTCTTAAAGAACCATCTTTTTTCTTAACAAAGAAAAAACCAGCGGCAACAGGTGACTTTGAGGGTCGTATGTGTCCTTTTCTCAGACTCTCAGAGATATAAGCACGCATCGCGACCCTCTCAGGTTGGGAAAGATTGTATAAACGAGATTTAGGCAGCTTGGCGCCTGGGATGAGATCAATAGGGCAATCATACTCCCTGTGCGGAGGCAAATCCTGAACTCCACTCTCAGAGAAAACATCCAAAAATTCAGAGAGGAAAGGTGGTACAGTCTTAGTAGAAACCTCAGAAATAGATGTTATGAGGCAATTCTCTCTGCAAAAGTCACTCCAACCATTTATTTGCCTCGCTGGCCAATCAATGGTGGGGTTATGTTTAGTGAGCCAGGGTAGCCCCAACACTAGAGGAGTAGGCAAACCGCTAAGGACGAAACATGACACATCCTCAACATGACTATCATTCACAATTAAACGGATATTGTGAACTATGCCCTTTAATGATTTCTGAGAAAGTGGAGCTGAATCAATAGAAAAAACAGGAATATTTTTTCGCAAAGTGCAAACCTGGAAACCATGAGTTATTGCAAATTGGTTATCAATGAGGTTGACAGCTGCTCCACTATCCACAAAAATCTCACAAAAAATGCTCTTGCTCTCTAGCGCCACCCTAGCAGGCAGGACAAAACGGGAACTACAAGCAAAAGACAATTCTTCAATTTCCGCCTCAACCCTGCCAATAGTAACAGACGGAATATTCTTAAAAGATTTCTTCCTTTTTGTCTCTTTATTACTCCCAGAAAACTGCCTGAATCTCCTAGAGGGACAAACATTTGCCAGATGATTTATACCTCCACAACAAAAGCAAACCCTCCCCTGCGGGCTGAATCCTCTATTGTCAGAGGCAATCAACCCCAGCTGCATGGGCTCCTGCTCAGAAGGGGCTGACAGCGACTGAGACCCCTGTGCACAGAATGACTCCGCTGCACTGTCCCGGGACTGAGCATGATAAGAAGGAGAGATCTCTCCTCTTTCTCTAAGACGCCTGTCAATACGAACAGCCTGAGACATAGCAGAATTCAAGGAGGTAGGTCTTTCATGAAAGGCAAATGCATCTTTCAATCCCTCAGAAAGACCATAACAAAATTGACTTCGGAGTGCAGCATCATTCCAACCCGTATCTGCTGCCCATCTCCGAAATTCTGAGCAGTATATCTCTGCGGATTGTTTACCCTGGCATAACAGACGTAGTCTAGACTCAGCCAGAGCAATACGATCCGGATCATCATATATCTGACCCAGGGCTAAAAAGAATTCATCCACTGAACGGAGGGGCCGTGCCCCCTCCGGCAGCGAAAAGGCCCAGAACTGAGCATTACCCCTGAGCAGCGATATAATGATGCCCACCCTTCGTTCTTCATCACCGGAAGAATGGGGAAGAAGGCGAAAATGGAGTTTGCAGGCCTCTCTAAAACGTACAAAATTCTCACTACCCCCGGAAAACGTATCCGGGAGCGAAATCTTAGGCTCAGCACAAACTCCATGAACGCAAGCTGAACCGGTCACTTGAAACTGAGAAAAAGTCTTACGGAGATCAGCTACCTCCAAAGCAAGACCCTGAAAGCGTTCAGCCAAAAGTGAAACCGGATCCATGCTAGACGGTTTTGGTGGCTGATAATGTCACGGATGGTGTACAGGAGACAAGATGATACAAATAACATACGATGACTCACTGGATCTACAACTAAGGAACAAAAAGGGAGACCCCTGCAATCGACCTGACGCTCTCCCTTATTGCTCAGCCTATGCGACCACTCTAAAGGTGGATGGGCGCATATCCACGTACCTCGGCTATCTGAACCTGAAGGCCCTACAATAGTGAGGGGACACGACCACCGGCTCCCTACACAGACACGGAGGGAGTCAGGGTCACCTGGATCCAGACAACAGAAAATCATAAATACTAAAACAACACTTATCTGCAGACGAACTGAGAACTGGTAGTTGGGAGCTGGGAGCTGAAGACAGCATGCACACTCATTCCAGGAAGTTGTATCAGCCACACCCAACTACCTTATGGGGGAGAATATAAAGGGAGGTAATGAGTCTGACTGCATGACAGCTGAGATAGCCTAACGAGGTGAGGAACAGAAACCAAAACAAAGAAACTCAAGGGGGAGGATCTGAACGGCTCCTGTCAGAGCTTCTCAGCTGTCTGCTTGTGACAGTATTGTGTCTGTCTATCCTGCAGTGCTGCATATCTGTCCTGTGTCATAGTCTTCATTCTGGTCCCCTAGGGGCGTGTCCACCAGATGGGGACCTGCATAAATACGGGCGGGTAGCCCTCAATAAAGTGTTCCTATTTTATCCTTCATCATGTTGAGGCTGGTGTTTGGATAACTGATCGACGCTGGGGATTGCTATACGCTGGGAGATTTGCTATACTCCCCTGACTTTACTACTAGCTCTTGTAAGAGCTTTTTCCTGGTTCCTGCTCTCTGGATGTAGGAGAGGTTCACCCACTGGAGCCTGGAGCCTTGTCGTAGGTCCAGGGTGGGTAGGAGACGGTGAGACCTCAACCAAGCTTCGGCGGTTCGTGGGGTCTGCAGTGCGTACGGTGTCAAGTGGAGTGCTTGGAGTCCTCGGAAAGCACTAGGAGCCACCATTCAATGGATGTACCCGGTCGGGGTGCTAGGCGTTCCGTTACATTTGGTGGCAGCAGTGGGATGGCGTCCTAGTGTGAGGAGAAGCAGCTCGGAGACACCGTTCATGGATTTACTAAATTGAGGGCAACGCTAGTATCCATACAGCGCCCCTGGCTACAGCAGGATGGAATCGGCTAGTCTTCGGACAGCGTTTTATGACGAGGAGGAGGAGGCAGCCGCAGACTACAGGGATGCAGACAGAAAGGAAGTCTGGTATGATGCCCTGGAAAATGCCCAGCGGCGGCGAGGTGAGAGTCTCCCCAGTTATGAGCAGCGGCTACAGAAGCGTGTGGCGATGCGGATGGGTCTCTTGGGAGAGCAGCCCCTGGATGACTGGGTAACAGAGCTCCAGAACCTGGTATGTAAGGAGCTTTGGCTAGAGGACGCTTACCAGGCCCTAAGGTGGCATGTCATTCAATATTCCCCCTGGATGGCTGAGCACGACAGACCCGAGGGTGAGGAGTTTGATGGACCGGGGTTACTATGGGATGCCTTGGAGGAGGACATTGATCTTGGCAGCACGGAGGAGTCTAGGTTTTGGGATATCTACGACTACCGGATGGGCATGCATGTTTATGCTGACGGAAGGGAGGTTAGCAAACACATGACCCACCTGGTAACAAGGGAGTGGGAGCTGGAGCAGACCTACCAACACCTGCTCAGCTCCATCAATCCCCAACCTACTCGACAAGCAGAGCCAGATCTGCCCCACTACAACTGTGAAGACTTGCCGGCGATACCCCCTGCTTCCCTACCAACTCCCAAAGTAGGAAACTTCATAGACTGGTTCTGGGAAGACCTCCCAATGGCAGGTGGAGATGGGACCGAGGTCTCTCCACTGGCCCTACAGAGATGCTGGACGGCCGGTTCAGATCCCCCACCAACCCTGCAGGAATGCCAGGAGGAGGAGGTAAGCGATTCCTCCTCTCCACAGCCGATCTGCAACAAGGTCCTGGGGATAGGATTCCCTGACCACATCCCAGTAGAAGAGCTGGCATCTGGGCAGAGCACAGTCAGCCTCTGCCCCCCCCCTATCCTCTCCTCCAGAGCCGGACATCCCACAGGCTACCCCAGCGGAAGAGCTGGCATCTGGGCAGAGCGCAGTTGGCCTCTGCCCTCCCCTATCCTTTTATCCAGAGCCTGACTCCCCACAGGCTACCCCAGCAGAAGAGCTGGCATCTGGGCAGAGCACAGTCAGCCTCTGCCCTCCCCTATCCTCTTCTCCAGAGGCTGACTTTCCACAGGCTACCCCAGCGGCAGAGCTGGCATCTGAGCAGAGCGCAGTCGGCCTCTGCCCTCACCTATCCTCTTCTCCAGAGCCAGACATCCCACAGGCTACCCCAGTGGAAGAGCTGGCATCTGGGCAGAGCGCAGTTGGCCTCTGCCCTCCCCTATCCTCTTCTCCAGAGCCGGACATCCCACAGGCTACCCCAGCGGAAGAGCTGGCATCTGGGCAGAGCGCAGTCAGCCTCTGCCCTCCTCTATCCTCTTCTCCGGAGGCTGACTTTCCACAGGCTACCCCAGCGGAAGCGCTGGCATCTGGGCAGAGCGCAGTCGGCCTCTGCCCTCCCCTATCCTCTTCTCCAGAGCCGGACTTCCCACAGGCTACCCCAGCGGAAGAGCTGGCATCGGGGCAGAGCGCAGTCGGCCTCTGCCCACCAAGTACCTACAGTTCCAAGCTAGAGAGCAACAAGGAAGCAAGGAGTAGCAGATGCCCCCTCAACAGCTGGGGACATACAGAACAGAGCCAGGCCCCAAAATTCAACAGGTCCAGTATTGGGTTGTGGGTGGACTGCCAGACTAACTCAGATACCGACCGGCATGAGGTCAGGTATCTGGTTAGTCTTCCCTGGGAGGGGGAGATATGTGGCGAAACCAACCTCGCCACTGGGCTTCGGAGGGGCCTGGCTACCAGCCTCTTTCCTCAGGATTATGGCCCATACTAACATTAAAGGAGCAGACAGACCGGCCGCACAGCTTAAATCTATGGAACTGTTTTGGGCAGAAAATTGTGCTTGCGGTCGGTCATAAAGGACTTCCACTTAACTTTTGATCCGCTGGAGGGATTTTTGTGATTTTTGGAAGTGTTTATGTTTGATGTATGCTGAGTTTAAATATGTAATTTTTATGGAGATGGAATGTATGGTTTTAAAGTTACAGTGTATGTTTAAAAACTGTATTTTTACTGTCTGTGATAGTTATGTTGCAAGTACTACAGTAAGTACTGCAAGTACTACCTTCAAGTACTACATTAAGTACAGTAAAGAGATATTGCAGGAGACTGAAGAGATTGAAGAGATACTGCAAGAGATTGGCTTAGAGTCTGCATCTGGCTCATCTGTGTTGTTTTTTTTCTGACCATTGCTTGAAAAGAGGTAAGGAATTTGGTCAGCTGTTTGCTATTGTGCGTTTGCTAATGAGCCTAGCTCACTAAGGTGTTACATTTGTTGCTGGGGGAGGAGTTTGGGAAGCAGTGTGTGTATATATAGAGACAGACTCGTTAGCTGGCCTAATTCATTAGCTGCAAGTACTACCTTCAAGTACTACATTAAGTACAGTAAAAAGATATTGCAGGAGATAGTCAGGAGGTAGGCTGGAAGGTGGAAACAATACAAAAAAAAAAGGTAACATTTGTTTGATTTAAATTTACAATTTTTTTATTTTTTTTTTTTATTTTTTTTTCTCCTCTTTAAAATGGCAGACTTGGTTCAGTGCAGGAATTGTTGTGCATTTATTTCATGTTCCACTCTTTGGAGATTCAGATGCTGTCAGATCTGTAGACAGTTCTCCTTACTGCAGCAGGAAATTGCATTTTTGAAATCTGAAATATTTAAATTATCTGTTAAACAAACTCCAGCTAGGACTGCTGCAATGCCACTGCCACAGAGGACCCCCAGAAATGGCAGATGGGTTAATGTAGGTTCTGGAAGACTTAGAGTGGTGGATAGAAGACATGTCCCACAGTCGGTGGTTCTCCATAATTCATTTGCAGCACTCTCAGAATGTAAGGACAACATGGATATGGACTCAAGCACAGAGGGTGAGAAACCATCGACTCCTATGTCTAATGTATGCAACAAAAAAGATAAAGTGAAGTCTCAAAGGAAGCAGCTGTTGCTGGGTGATTCAATCATAAGAAGTGTGGAGCTTAAAGAAAATGGTTTTGTGAGATGTCTCCCTGGGGCTACTGCTAGAAGAGATAGAAGACGTATTATTAATATTGTTAAGCAAGCAAAGCAGGAAGGGGACGTGGATGTTCTTGTCCATCTAGGGACAAATGACCTGGCTTGCAATGAAGTGTCAGAGGTGAAAAAATCTTTTATCACACTTGGTAATGACGTACAGGATTTTGCATCCACCATTTCATTTTCTGAAGTTCTGCCTGTGCATAATGTTCAGAATGATAGGCAGAGGCGCATAAAGGAGTTCAACATATGGCTTGGTAAATGGTGTCACGAGCAAGGATTTGGCTTTGTTTCTCATGATAGCTCTACTTGGAATAGAAAGGAACTGTACAAAAATGATGGTTTGCATCTTTCTCTCAAAGGAACAAATGTACTTAGTGAACAACTCCAAGAATTTGCGGAAGAGTATTTAAACTAGGAAGGGGGGGCAAAAGAGTGAAAATAAAAAAGTCCAATTGCCCCCCGAAACAATGCCAGAACAGGTCAGAAGCACAGAGGTTAAGAAATGATAAGCTCAGAGTCCTGTCTACAAATGCTCGCAGTTTAGGTAAAAAAATCAATGAACTTGGGTCAATAATGGCATCTGAGAATGTAGATTTAGTGGCTGTTACGGAGACATGGTTTAATGAAAGAAATGACTGGGACATAACCATACCAGGGTACTCTTTATACAGAAGAGACAGAGAAGGCAAGAAAGGAGGAGGAGTGGCCCTGTATGTAAAAGATAGCATTAAATCTAACCTAATACAAGTTGGTGAGGCCAACATAGAGTCAGTTTGGGTTACGTTGCAGTTTGCTAACCATGCAGTAACTCGTGTAGGTGTGATATATAGACCACCTGGTCAAGTTAAAGAACTAGATGATCTACTAGTTGAAGAAATAGCTAAAATGACAATGAAAGGAGAAGTTATCATTATGGGAGATTTCAATCTTCCAGATATAAACTGGAAAACCAAAATAGCAAGTTCTACCAGGAGTACAGATATTCTAAATTCCCTACTGGGGTTATCTCTACAACAAGTGGCTGAGGAGCCAACCCGGAGGGAGGCCATTTTGGATTTGGTATTCACAAATGGGGATTCGGTATATGATGTCATTGTAGGCGAAACCTTGGGATCTAGTGATCACCAGTCAGTGTGGTTTAATATAAGAACTGTGAAAGAGTCCCACCACACAAAAACAAAAGTTTTAGATTTTAGAAAAACAGACTTTTCAAAAATGAAATTAGTCATAAATGAGTCCTTATCAGACTGGAACGGATTACATGGAGTCCAGGAGAAATGGGACTACTTAAAAGGTGCATTATTGAAGGCAACAGAAAATTGCATTAGACTTGTCAGTAAAAGCAAAAAAAGGAAGAGACCACTGTGGTACTCAGCAGAAGTGGCCCAAATCATTAAAAATAAAAAGCTAGCATTTTGTAATTATAAAAAAACACAGAGCAATGAAGATAAGGAAATCTACAAGATTAGGCAGAGAGAGGCCAAGCAAGTTATAAGAACTTCTAAAGCGCAGGCAGAAGAAAAACTAGCTCAGTCTATGAAAAAAGGGGATAAGACATTCTTCAGATATATAAATGAAAAAAGGAAATTAAAACAAGGAATAACTAAATTAAAAACAAAGGACGGAAGGTATATAGAAGAGAATAAAGGGCTAGCCGACTGCCTTAATGAATACTTCTGTTCAGTTTTTACAAAAGAAAAAGGAGAAGGACCTCCACTAGAAAGGATGACTAATAAATCATTTGATGCATGTATCTTTACAGAGGAAGATGTTCTAAGTTTGCTGTCTAAGGTGAAGACAAATAAGTCACAGGGGCCTGATGAGATACACCCAAAATTATTAAAAGAGCTTAGTGGTGAGCTGGCAAAACCGTTAACAGATTTATTTAACCAATCATTAGTAACAGGAGTCATCCCGGAAGATTGGAAATTAGCAAATGTCGTGCCCATTCACAAGAAAGGTAGTAGGGAGGAATCGAGCAACTATAGACCAGTGAGTCTGACATAAATAGTAGGCAAATTAATGGAAACCCTATTAAAGGATAGGATTGTGGAACATCTAAAATCCCATGGATTGCAAGATGAAAAACAACATGGGTTTACTTCAGGGAGATCATGTCAAACAAATCTTATAGATTTTTTTGACTGGGTGACTAAAATAATAGACGGTGGAGGTGCAGTAGACATCGCATATCTAGATTTTAGTAAGGCTTTTGACACTGTCCCACATAGAAGACTTATCAATAAACTGCAGTCATTGAGCATGGACTCCCATATTGTTGAGTGGATTAGGCAGTGGCTGAGTGACAGACAACAGAGGGTTGTAGTCAATGGAGAACATTCAAAACAAGGTCATGTTACCAGTGGGGTTCCACAGGGATCTGTACTGGGACCAATTTTGTTTAATATCTTCATAAGTGATATTGCAAAAGGCCTCGATGGGAAGGTGTGTCTTTTTGCTGATGACACAAAGATATGTAACAGGGTTGATGTTCCTGGAGGGAAACGCCAAATGGAAAAGGATTTAGGAAAACTAGAAGAATGGTCAGAACTCTGGCAACTGAAATTTAATGTGGATAAGTGCAAGATAATGCACCTAGGGCGTAAAAACCCAAGGGCAGAATATAGAATATTTGACACAGTCCTGACCTCAGTATCTGAGGAAAGGGATTTAGGAGTAATTATTTCAGAAGACTTAAAGGTGGGAAGACAATGTAATAGGGCAGCACGAAATGCCAGCAGAATGCTTGGATGTATAGGGAGAGTTATAAGCAGTAGAAAGAGTGAAGTGCTTATGCCGCTGTACAGAACACTGGTGAGACCTCACTTGGAGTATTGTGCGCAGTACTGGAGGCCATATCTCCAGAAGGATATAGATACTCTAGAGATAGTTCAGAGAAGAGCTACTAAACTAGTACATGGATTGCAGGATAAAACTTACCAGGAAAGGTTAAAGGACCTTAACATGTATAGCTTGGAAGAAAGAAGAGACAGAGGGGATATGATAGAAACTTTTAAATACATAAAGGGAATCAACTCGGTAAAGAAGGAGAGCATATTTAAAAGAAGAAAAACTACCACAAGAGGACACAGTTTTAAATTAGAGGGGCAAAGGTTTAAAAGTAATATAAGGAAGTATTACTTTACTGAGAGAGTAGTGGATGCATGGAATAGCCTTCCTGCAGAAGTGGTAGCTGCAAATACAGTGAAGGGGTTTAAGCGTGCATGGGATAGGCATATGGCTATCCTTCATATAAGATAGGGCCAGGGGCTATCCATAGTATTCAGATATATTGGGCAGACTAGATGGGCCAAATGGTTCTTATCTGCCGACACATTCTATGTTTCTATGTTTCTATGTTATGTTAATCCATAATTATATCACAGACAGAAGGGAGGATTTTGTGTATTTGGGTGGTGATTCCTGTCCTGTTGCTCCCACATGTGTATTGGTGATTTCCCTTTGTCTTGAGAGATAATTGGATTACTCCTCGGGTGTCTCCAGGGCAGAGAGGAGGAAACCATGATGCATTGTGGGGATGTATTGTGTCTGTCTATTCTGCAGTGCTGCATATCTGTCCTGTGTCATAATCTTCATTCTGGTCTCCTAGGGGCGTGTCCACCAGATGGGGACCTGCATAAATACGGGCGGGTAGCCTTCAATAAAGTGTTCCTGTTTTATCCTTCATCATGTTGAGGCTGGTGTTTGGGTAACTGATTGACGCTGGGGATTGCTATACGCTGGGAGATTTGCTATACTCCCCTGGCTTTACTACTAGCTCTTGTAAGAGCTTGTTCCTGGTTCCTGCTCTCTGGATGTAGGAGAGGTTCACCCACTGGAGCCTGGAGCCTTGTCATAGGTCCAGGGTGGGTAGGAGATGGTGAGACCTCAACCAAGCTTCGGCAGTTCGTGGGGTCTGCAGTGCGTACGGTGTCAGGTGGAGTGCTTGGAGTCCTCGGAAAGCACTAGGAGCATCCATTCAACGGAGGTACCCGGTCGGGGTGCTAGGCGTTCTGTTACATATCCTTTGCCCACAGATGTTCCAGCTGGGTCTGTAGATGCTAAACTTTCATAGATTGATGAAGCTGGTGTCCCAGCTGGTCCCATAAATGCCTAATTGGTGATAAATCTGGTGACCGGGCAGCCATGGAAGTGTTGTAATCTGGAGGACACATTCCTGGGAAACCCTTGTTGTCCGTGGGCGATCTTATCCTGTGGAAAAATACCAGCTGGAAGCCCTGCCATGAGAGGCAACACATGTGGCTGCAGGATGTCCTGCACATATGGCTGAGCTGTTAGTGTCCCTTCGATCAGTACTAGGGGTATGTTATGGACCTCCAGGTCATCAAACCAGCAGTTGGGGCAGTGTGTCGCTCCAGAACAAAGACAGGATCGTAAACAGAACCTGGATTCATCACTAAGGAAAACAAGGTTCCAGACTATAGAAGTCCAGGTTTCTCATTCACGACACCAGTTTAAACGAAAGTGACAGTGGCTGGCTGTCAATGTAAGGACACGTAATGGGCACCAAGACACCAAACTTCCTGCTGCTAAGCGTCTGGAAATAGTCTGGGCAGAGAAAAGGGTGTTTAATGAAGGTGTCTCCAGTGTCTGGATGCTGGACAATAAAATTGTGGATGCTGCTCATGCTTGTTGGTGAATCAGTCATCACTTCTGGGCTGTCCAGAGCCTGTCTGCTGTGTGTGTCCTCACGTAACCACTGCTCCCAGCATCTCCTAACAGCTAGGTCAGAAGGTGTAGATGGTGGGCAATTCATCAAAACCATCATCCTGCTTCTCTTGTTCCAATGATGTGCCCCCTCCCAAATTCTGTCAAAATATCTTAGACTGCATTATAAAGGCAAGTGAACGAACAGTCAACGATCTCTCACCAAAAAGTACACTACCCAAAAGTAGCTTCTGAGAAAATGTTTATAGGTCAGCAGGGGAGCAACTGAGTGCCATCTTGTGGTAAGACCCAGTCTCTAATCAAACCACATCTTTAAACATTTACATATCTCCCTCAGACATAACTTCATGCCGAGTTTTGCAGAAATCCAACATTTCTGTCTAGGAGATTTTTTGTAATTTTTTTCTATGATTAGTAATATGTTTCCTCTGTAACAGTACTCTAACACCTCCCAAAGTACAAGAATATATAACTAGTATAATACTGCCTCCCATGTACAAGAATATAACTACTACAATACTGCTCCTATGTACAAGAATATAACTATTATAATACTGCCCCCTATGTACAAGAATATACTACTATAATACTGCTCCTATGTACAAGAATATAACTACTATAATACTGCTCCTATGTACAAGAATATAACTACTATAATACTGCTACAATGTACAAGAATATAACTACTATAATACTGCTCCTATGTAGAAGAATATACCTACTATAATACTGCCTCCTATGTACAAGAATATAACTACTATAATACTGCTCTTATGTACAAGAATATAACTAATATAATACTGCCTCCTATGTACAAGAATATAACTACTACAATACTGCTCCTATGTACAAGAATATAACTATTATAATACTGTCCCCTATGTACAAGAATATAACTACTATAATACTGCTCCTATGTACAAGAATATAACTACTATAATACTGCTCCTATGTACAAGAATATAACTACTATAATACTGCCTCCTATGTACAAGACTATAACTACTATAATACTGCTCCTATGTACAAGTATATAACTACTATAATACTGCCTCCTGTGTACAAGAATATAACTACTATAATACTGCCTCCTATGTACAAGAATATAACTACTATAATACTGCTCCTATGTACAAGTATATAACTACTATAATGCTGCCTCCTATGTACAGGGATATAACTACTATAATACTGCTCCTATGTACAAGAATATAACTACTATAATACTGCTCCTATGTACAAGAATATAACTACTATAATACTGCTCCTATGTACAAGAATATAACTACTATAATACTGCTCCTATGTACAAGAATATAACTACTGTAATACTGCCTCCTATGTACAAGAATATAACTACTATAATACTGCTCCTATGTACAAGAATATAACTACTATAATACTGCTCCTATGTACAAGAATATAACTACTATAATACTGCTCCTATGTACAAGAATATAACTACTATAATACTGCTCCTATGTACAAGAATATAACTACTATAATACTGCTCCTATGTACAAGAATATAACTACTATAATACTGCTCCTATGTACAAGAATATAACTACTATAATACTGCTCCTATGTACAAGAATATAACTACTATAATACTGCCTCCTATGTACAAGAATATAACTACTATAATACTGCTCCTATGTACAAGAATATAACTACTATAATACTGCTCCTATATACAAGAATATAACTACTATAAAACTGCCTCCTATGTACAAGAATATAACTACTATAATACTGCTCCTATGTACAAGAATATAACTACTATAATACTGCTCCTATATACAAGAATATAACTACTATAATACTGCCTCCTATGTACAAGAATATAACTACTATAATACTGCCTCCTATGTACAAGAATATAACTACTATAATTCTGCTTCTATGTACAAGAATATAACTACTATAATACTGCTCCTATGTACAAGAATATAACTACTATAATACTGCCTCCTATGTACAAGAATATAACTACTATAATACTGCCTCCAATGTACAAGAATATAACTACTATAATACTGCCTCCTATGTACAAGAATATAACTACTATAATACTGCTCCTATATACAAGAATATAACTACTATAATACTGCTTCCTATGTACAAGAATATAACTTCTATAATACTGCTCCTATGTAGAAGAATATAACTACTATAATACTGCTCCTATATACAAGAATATAACTACTATAATACTGCTCCTATGTACAAGAATATAACTACTATAATACTGCCTCCTATGTATAAGAATATAATTACTATAATACTGCTCCTATGTACAAGAATATAACTACTATAATACTGCCTCCTATGTACAAGAATATAACTACTATAATACTGCCTCCTATGTACAAGAATATAACTACTATAATACTGCTCCTATGTACAAGAATATAACTACTATAATACTGCCTCCTATGTACAAGAATATAACTACTATAATACTGCTCCTATGTACAAGAATATAACTACTATAATACTGCCTACTATGTACAAGAATATAACTACTATAATACTGCCTCCTATGTACAAGAATATAACTACTATAATACTGCCTCCTATGTACAAGAATATAGCTACTATAATACTGCCTCCTATGTACAAGAATATAACTACTATAATACTGCTCCTATATACAAGAATATAACTACTCTAATACTGCCTATTTGGTTTTTATTATAGAGATTTTGTATAGATTTACATGGACATTGATACAGATGGTTATTTTTGTATATAGAAAGGACTTTGATCCTCAATTCTCAAACAAAATATGAAAACAGCTTACACATAGGTTTACATAGGTATCATATAACACCTTGAGAACATGTCTCCTGGAGACACCTTCTATCCATATACCCTTTTTAGATCATATAGATGTCACAGAGGCGGTACCCCATCTATGAGCCAGAATGTAGATTGTAATGGGTTAAGTTTTCATCTATGTATGCTCGACATGTCCACAGAAGGAGGAGAAGAAGACAAACTAGGTAAAATGGTCTGGAGGAAAAGCAACAACAGGAAGAGAATAGGTGTGGGAGAGACCAGGGATACAGAAGTAAGTTACCAAATTATGGAAGTTTTTGTAAATTGCAAATGTGTGGAAACAGATCATTTGACTCAAATGGAAAAAAGGGTGAAAGAAGATAAAAACATGATAATAAGTCAGACTCAGGAGAAATGAACAGATAGTGAACATGTCCAACACATTGAGAAATCGGGAAATTTCAGAATCCCAGGCCGCCAGTCATCCCAGACAAAGAATGAAAAAATGTTGGCAACTTCTATGTATATGTTTTATGAGCTTCATGGAATGTGCCTCATAACAGGTCGGGAAAGTAAAAATAGTCAGAATTACGTAACAAGGTCTATGAGGCTGGGTCAGAGGAGAAACATGCTGAAAATATGAGCATTTAAGGACAGGAAATGGGGCCAGGTTTTCCTATGTTGTGAGAAACTTTACCCAAGTTCCCTCAGATGACGCTCAACTGAAATCTTAGCATATGTTTATGGATTTTCAGATACTAAGGTTGACCATAAAAATTAGATCAATAATTCATAACCATCAAGGAAGCTCTGAATAAAATATTCCCATCTTAGAGAAGCTCCACACCTCCATTTCACCATCTGCTTTCTTCCAGAGAAACCATAACCAGGTTCCTTCGAATACCAAGCTTCTGGTTGATGAACACTCATACATTTTAGTGGGCTCTTCCAACCATCTAAAGAAAATAGAGGTAAAACATCAAAAAAATTGCAGTCACCATATCGCCACATTTTTGGAAAGCAGAGAAACCCTTGAAGATGTCCATAATAGTGTAGCGGCCAGCTCCATGCTCATTATTAACTCTACATGTGGCCATCAAAGCTGGAATCAAACCGGAAAGCATCAAAGCCAATCCCTTTTCAATTACAGTGACTGTGGAAATCTTTTGATTCCTGACAGATGAGGGGTCACTAGCTCTTTACTGGGGTAGCTACAGCCAACTAGACACAATTGTGTGTGGTGTCTAAGGATCTCCCATTGTTTACTCCTAACCCTGGCATGGAATGATGGACTTTCCAGGTCTTGGTCCCCAGAATAGTTACTGATCGGTAGTTGGTGAGCAGCAGCAAACCAGGAACATAGCTGGCAATTTTGGCCCTTTTACATACTCATGTCATGGTTCCTCATTAGTTTGAATGTCCTCTCAACCCAGATGTTTGTTGAGCCACTCAATGATTAAGCGCATAGAATTTTACCACTTTCTTCTGATAAATGTGGTCACTTCTCCCCAGCACTTACGTAACCCCCGTTATCACACAGGATATTCTAAACTCCTGGTGACCCTCTATGGTCAGAGACTGGTCATCTCGTCAGAGTCATTACAAAATCTTATCAAACAAGAATGGTCATCAGAATTACCGGAGACAATGAGAGTTGTGGTTACCCGTGTGTTCTCAGAAACAGAAAGAAATCAACAAAACAAGATGAAAGATGAATTCCAGTGTGAAAGAAGGTAGAAAAAACTGGAGGAAGAGAGGAGACTGAGACTAGATACTGTATCCATTTATCTATCTATCTAATGTACAGCCGTAGTATCAGATGTACAGTACAGATGGGCTTGAGTGAAGTCTTGAGATATATAAGGAAACAGTCCAGGACATTCCTTTGGTCCCTCATGTAATAATGGATAATCAGGGGTATCTGTAGGACTTACCTTGAAGTAATAAGAACTCATTATATAACCACATATAATAAATTGAAGCTTATCTTCATATAATTTGATAATTTGCATTGTTATGTCAGATGCCCAGTGAACTCTATATCTGTGGTGTCATCTCTTATGGTCCCAGGTACCACTAAACCCAGTTTGAACAAAGAGCTAAAAGTCAGGAAGCATCCAAAAATATATGAGACATTGATTGATCTATTTATCAGCTATCTCTTATACCTATCTCATATCTTTCTTTCTTTCCTTTGTTCCTTATTTCATATTTATCTATTTATATATCTCTTCTATCTACAGTATCTATCTATTATCTATAATCTATCTACTGTAGTTTATATCTATTTTATCTATCCATCTCATGTATATCTATCTATCTATTTTTTATATATATATATCTATCTACTAAGGATGAGTGAACCTGTCAAGCTTTGTTTTGGTTCAGGTTTTCCGAATTTTTCAAAAGGTTTGGTTCAGACCCGAATCGGGTACAGATATATTGGCATGTGGCTCCAACAGTAGCGGCAGGAGAAGCAGCATAGCATGGAACATACAAGGCAATAGGTCAGCTGTCTATGGGTAGTAGTAATAGTAGTATTAGTGGTAGTAATGTTATGTGGTAGCAGATGTGTAGCGTTAATAGCACTGACAGTAGGGGACTGACACCAAGGAGCGGCAGCAGTAGCCATATGGAAGATGATGGTAGTCAGACTGCAGCAGCGGCATGATGGCGGTGGTGGCATGATGGAGGCAGACAATAACAGTGGCAAGATGGGGTACCACCAACAAGGCCAGATCTATTAAAATCCTTCCGAATCCAGGCTTGATTCATTTTGACAAAAGTGTGATGTTTTGGACACTGGTGGTCACCACGTCCCCCACGGGGCTGAAACCCCTGTCTGAGATGACACCGGAGGCCGGGACAGAAAGAAGTTAAGAGAGCATGCTGTGCCAGTTCGGGCCACTGTTCCAGTCTGCCTGCCCAGAAATCCATAGGGTCAGGGAACTGGGTATGTGCTAGAGACTGGCCATAGTTTAGGTAGGCCTGAAACTGGGCGTTGAGGCGAGAACTAGTGTTGATCGAGCACCAAAGTGCTCGGGTGTTCGGGTCGAACACCTGAGCACAATGGAAGTCAATGGGAGAACCCGAACAGTAAACCAGGCACCCCCTGCTCTGAAGAGGGGAGGGTGTCTGGTTCATAGGAAAAGGTCAGAAATTGATGGAAACACCACCGAAATGGTTCGGGAACAGCATGGGGAGGATGTCTGGATGCATCTTGGACTCCCAGGTCGCTGCTGGGAACGATGTTGTCCGAATAGTACGCCACTTTTACAGACTGAAAATAATACGCACAAAACCGAAGATAAAATCGATTTTAGAGAAAAAATTGTTAGGAAACATTCTTTCCTGTATCTAAAGTGCAAGTGCTGCCAAAAATTACAATGAAGAGGCACTCCGATACAACCTGTATATCACATAATGGAGGTCCTCATTCACATTGTGGTACAATTGTTCAGGTAGTGGGACTCCTACTCTCATAAAGCCTATGCACTAAGTGAAAGGCCTGCCAAAAATTACAAGGAACCGGCACTCCAATATACCCTTTATTACACATAAAGGAGGGCATCATACACACCCTTGAAAAATTATGATTGATGGCCTGCTGGTGACCCTCTAAAACATTAGGAGCAAGGGCCTGCTGGTGACCATCTAAAACATTATGGTTGAGGGCCTGCTGGTGAGCTGATCCTCTAAACGATTGTAGGTGAGGGCCTGCTGGTGAGCTGACCCTCTAAAACATTACATGTGAGAGCCTGCAGGTGAGCTGACCCTCTAAAAGATTGTAGGTGAGGGCCTGCTGGTGAGCTGACCCTCTAAAACATTACATGTGAGAGCCTGCAGGTGAGTTGACCCTCTAAAAGATTGTAGGTGAGGGCCTGCTGGTGAGCTGACCCTCTAAAACATGTTTTTGGATGTGCACACGTTACACAGATTTTAGCCTATTGTCTTTTGCTTATTAAAACATGAAGATTCAGAAAATAAATTCTCCAGTGTAAAAAACAAGTTGACAAACTACTATGAAATTTTTTTCCACTACCCCCCCCGCCCAACTACCACCACACCAACACTTGAAGTACCTATAGATGCACCAACATGGATTTCTCGTCCGCTACATTGCGTATTGTAAGGCAAGTACATGCTGTTTTTCCAAATTTCAACCCAAAAAATAAAATGTAATTTGAACTGTGTGGAGATGAAACAACACAGATTTTTGCCTAGTACCGTATGTCACATCACCATTCACAAATTTCAGCCTCCGCTACTCTGCGTATTGTAAGACACGTACATGCTGGTTTTAAAAACTTCAACCGAATTTTTTTTATTTGAACTGTGTGGAGATGAAACAACACAGATTTTTGGCTACTATGCCACGTTATCGCTCACAGATGTTATCTTCCTCTACCCTGCGTATTGTAAGACACGTATACTATTTTCCTAAAGTTAAATTACCTATGTGGAGATGTCCTGACACGGAGTTTGGACCAGTAATTCAGGTGTTTTCACTAAGATCGATCTATCTATTATGTAAAATGGAAACAAGGCAGCACTGAAAAGAAAGTGGACCCTTTATTTCACCCAATGCAACGTTTCAGCTCATCTCAATGGAGCCTTTATCAAGCAGTGAAAGCAGTGCTCACAGCCGTATAAATAGGTAGGTACCAAAGTGTACATAATTAGGAATTGATGAAATTAATCAACAAATCAACAGTGATTCTCGTTAAGATATATTTCATGATCAAGTCTCCAGAAATACATGATTGAAAAGTGTTCAATAAATCACATACAGATCAATAATCTGTGTGTAATCATGAAAGATTCCGTAATTGTGTCCCATAAAAAGTAACAAAGTGCACGTGTGTAAAATAAAATACATCTATCAGACGCTCACCCTCCAATGTCGGACCCATGTGATGATGGATCAGCGTTCAGAAAGGTTCAGTGCGCCTGCGCTGGCGCTACACTATCAGTTAGAGACAGAGGAATGCCCATGGTGCGCGCGCATGCGCCTGGGGAAGGACACAGTACTTTTGCCAGTACTAGCGATGGAGCTCACTGTGTGAGAATCACTAACTGCGCACGCCAATGCGGACTGACACATACATCAGATGGTAGCCATAGTAACCAAAGTAACAAAAGGAAAAAAAGGGGGGGGGGGAACGCGCACAGAGAACAGCAGCGCGCTGTACCTTCCACATCCCATCGTCTCCTCATATGAGGTCCAGGGAGTCATCAGAGGGAGCGCTAAATCTCCAGCATATTACTGAGGGTCGCACTCCCACCATAGCAGGATCGGGCACGGGGGCGCGATCAATGTCCCCGGTCTCAACCCTCGAGATCCAAAGAGAAGTCTAACTGTGGACAGCCAGGCTCATATGGAACAATTTGTCCAAGGATTCCCAGGGAGGACAAGAACCCCAGCAACTAACGCGAGGGATCTCGTCTCTGGAGTCCAGCCCGGGGGCGAGGGGCACAATTAGGTGTCCCCCAACCCCCAGAGGGTGTTCAGGCAATCCAGGACATCGGTTATAATAGGTTACAATACCATCCAAATTTAGTCAGCAATCTACAGTATGCGCCGTGATTCAAGAAGACTGAGGGCAAACAAAGGAACAAGATCCTTGGATACTAAAAAATAATAAAAATAAAACCACACGGGACTCATGTTGGGTGGCGTCTTCGTGAAGATCTTTTTCATTGTCATCTTCATAATCTATTTATCTATCTCCTATCTATTATCTATCTGCAGTATCTATCTATTATCTATCTATCTATCTATTATCTATCTATCTATCTATCTATTATCTATCTATCTATCTATCTATCTATCTATTATCTATCTATCTATCTATTATCTATCTATCTATCTATCTATCTATTATCTATCTATCTATCTATATCTATCTATTGTCTATCTATCTATTTATCTATCTATCTATCTATCTATCTATTATCTATCTATCTATCTATATCTATCTATTGTCTATCTATCTATCTATCTATTATCTATCTATCTATTATCTATTATCTATTATCTATCTATCTATCTATCTATCTATCTATTATCTATCTATCTATCTATCTATCTCATATCTATCTATCTATCTATCTATCTATCTATCTATCTATCTATTCTGTACTATCTATCTATCTATCTATCTATCTATCTATCTATCTATCTATCTATCTATCTATCTATCATCTATCTATCTATCTATCTATCTATCTATCTATCTATCTATCTATCTATCTGTCTATCTATCTATCTATCTATCTGTAACATGTGTGGGTGGAGTTCTCCTTTTAGCTCCACATCTGCACACAGTCCTCTGATGAACCTGCTGTATACAGAGAGGTGACGTCATCATATCATCCTCCCCTCCCCCCCAGTCGTACGCCCGTTCCCAGGCTGCGCTCGCCCTGACTCCTTCTAGGAGGTGTAAGGACGGGCGAGGTTATTTGCAGAGACTGCTATGGAGATGGAGACAAACAGAAACCACACAGAATGTCCCACAAGTGTGTAAAATGTCTCCGGAGGGGGTCAGAGGGCGACTGCTGCACAGCGGACCCACAAGTGTCAGTGTCATTATCCTGTACCCACAAGTGTCAGTGTCATTATCCTGTACCCCAAGTGTCAGTGTCATTATCCTGTACCCCAAGTGTCAGTGTCATTATCCTGTACCCACAAGTGTCAGTGTCATTATCCTGTACCCCAAGTGTCAGTGTCATTACCCTGTACCCCAAGTGTCAGTGTCATTATCCTGTACCCCAAGTGTCAGTGTCATTATCCTGTACCCCGAGTGTCAGTGTCATTATCCTGTACCCCGAGTGTCAGTGTCATTATCCTGTACCCCGAGTGTCAGTGTCATTATCCTGTACCCCGAGTGTCAGTGTCATTATCCTGTACCCCAAGTGTCAGTGTCATTATCCTGTACCCCAAGTGTCAGTGTCATTATCCTGTACCCCAAGTGTCAGTGTCATTATCCTGTACCCCAAGTGTCAGTGTCATTATCCTGTACCCCAAGTGTCAGTGTCATTATCCTGTACCCCAAGTGTCAGTGTCATTATCCTGTACCCCAAGTGTCAGTGTCATTATCCTGTACCCCAAGTGTCAGTGTCATTATCCTGTACCCCAAGTGTCAGTGTTATTATCCTGTACCCCAAGTGTCAGTGTCATTATCCTGTACCCCAAGTGTCAGTGTCATTGTACTGTACCCCAAGTGTCAGTGTCATTATCCTGTACCCCGAGTGTCAGTGTCATTATCCTGTACCCCAAGTGTCAGTGTCATTATCCTGTACCCCAAGTGTCAGCGTTATTATCCTGTACCCCAAGTGTCAGTGTCATTACCCTGTACCCAGAGTGTCCGTGTCATTATCCTGTACCCCAAGTGTCAGTGTCATTATCCTGTACCCCAAGTGTCGGTGTCATTATCCTGTACCCCAAGTGTCAGTGTCATTACCCTGTACCCCAAGTGTCAGTGTCATTATCCTGCACCCCAAGTGTCAGTGTCATTACCCTGTACCCCAAGTGTCAGTGTCATTATCCTGTACCCCAAGTGTCAGTGTGTCATTATCCTGTACCCCAAGTGTCAGTGTTATTATCCTGTACCCCAAGTGTCAGTGTCATTATCCTGTACCCCAAGTGTCAGTGTCGTTATCCTGTACCCCAAGTGTCAGTGTCATTATCCTGTACCCCAAGTGTCAGTGTCATTATCCTGCACCCCAAGTGTCAGTGTCATTATCCTGTACCCCAAGTGTCAGTGTCATTATCCTGTACCCCAAGTGTCAGTGTCATTATCCTGTACCCCAAGTGTCAGTGTCATTATCCTGTACCCCAAGTGTCAGTGTCATTATCCTGTACCCCAAGTGTCAGTGTCATTATCCTGTACCCCAAGTGTCAGTGTCATTATCCTGTACCCCAAGTGTCAGTGTCATTATCCTGTACCTCAAGTGTCAGTGTCATTATCCTGTACCCCAAGTGTCAGTGTCATTATCCTGTACCCCAAGTGTCAGTGTCATTATCCTGTACCCCAAGTGTCAGTGTGTCAGTATTCAGAGTCTCCTGTATACATGGCTGAGTCACCGCCTGTCACACTGTCACGACTTCTCTGTCCCAGGCAGTTGACAAGGTCACGTCTGTTACACAACGCTCATTACTCAGTTGTGTGCACAATCACAATTCCGAGACACTTTCACCCCTTTCAGTTCCTGTCATTCACGAGTCCACTGATACATACGCTGTGCGACCTTAGGCTGACACTGATCAGTGATGAGTGAACTCCTGGGAACCCCGCATTGTGATACTGTCTGTCCTGTGCTGTCCACCCACATCCCTGCAGTGACCTCTCTTCAATATATGGTAGAACATATCCAGCAGGGCATACACACGCAGCACCCACCTCCATACCATAATATGCAAATACCCTAGAGTTGAAACCAGCTAAGTCACATCTAGGAACCACCTGTCTCGAGTAGCAGCGTGTATAGGAATGGGTTCCTCACAGTTACAGGAGACCCAGCAATGCTTAGTTTTTCTCAAAATTGAATATTTAGATTGAATTTGATAGATATTGTCATCTTGGCCCAAAGAAATGGATGCAGACCTTCAGGCAGGATTCTGTCCGGCCACCCGTTAGAAGATAAGGTTGACAATGGATTAGGAAAATGATGGAAGGTGGAAGGTGAGAAGATTTCAGTATTATCCATAACCTTTTCAAGGTTGATTCCTCTAAAACTTGTTCAATCCTACTATGTCATACACATGGCCTGGCCGTCATGACCAAAGGTCCGTCTTCTCAAACCCCTGAGGGCTGTGGAAAATTGCGGCCATGTGGTGGTCAATACAGCAGGTCGATGCGCTAGCTATTAGAAGGAACTTCCTACAAGGGAAAACCTCTATGATGTCCACATGACCTGGTAGGACACATGAAAAGGGGTCTTCAACCCCTGCATAATAATTCACATGTTTTCACAAATATTTTAGAAATGAGTCACCTAATAAGAGGAGGACACTGGTCAAGTTATGTAAGAGGAACATGAGTGATATTTGATATACCCTGTAAAAATACTGCAGTACTGACACACAATCTTGGCATGGCTCCTTGGCACGCTGTGGATGCTTTTTGATGAGTTGCGTTCTCTTTATTGAATTATTTCTATGTTGGTGACTCAAAAGACATGTTGATATTTGAAGTTGATAATATTGAGGACTATGGTTTTGTGGACAGGCTTATCGGCTGGGAAAATCTTACTAATATAGACACAGTGTACACCACATGGTTGGGTACGGTGATGCCATGTGTAAGTAGTGACGGATACATTGCCAGTCATTGGCACATGCTCAGTTGGTATTGGGTTAGGATAAGAGTTAGCCTACTGAAAATGTAACTAAAGCTAGTCATAGACCTTAGGTTCTCATAGGCCAAATCTACAGTGCATAAGAAGACCTGCACAAACACCTGGTTATGGATAAATGGCACCAAAAGTGCTAAATAGCTGCACATCAGCCTTTAAATAGGTCATGGAGACTATGAAGAATGATTTGAAAGAAGTAAAGCCAACAAAAGATGATGATAGTCATAATTAAGGCCTGGCCCCTCTAAGGGGTGCAGACTGGATGGTATTGATTGGCACCGGAATAATAAAGGTGCCCATCTTATTGGTACTGAATTACAATTTACAGCTGATGTAGGAATAAGTAAATGTAGGAATAAATAAATAAAACTGACGCAGAATAAGTCTTCCTGCACCTTCCCTGCAGTCTTCCTGCACTCTCCTTAAAGTCTCACTGTACTCTCCTTACAGTCTCCCTGCACCTTCCCTACAGTCTTCCTGCACTCTCCTTGCAGTCTCCCTGTACTCTCCATGCAGTCTCCCTGCACCTTCCCTGCAGTCTTACTGCACTCTCCTTGCAGTCTCCCTGTACTCTCCATGCAGTCTCCCTGCCCCTTCCCTGCAGTCTTCCTGCACTCTCCTTGCAGTCTCCCTGTACTCTCCATGCAGTCTCCCTGCACCTTCCCTGCAGTCTTCCTGCAGTCTCCCTGTATTCTCCATGCAGTCTCCCTGCACTCTCCATGCAGTCTTCCTGCACCTTCCCTGCAGTCTTCCTGCACTCTCTTTGCAGTCTTCCTGCACTCTCCTTTGTTGTGGTAAATATTAATAGTTGCAATCAGCTCGCATCAAAGTTTGTGTAAGGAAAAAGGTGAGTCCCCCTTCCCTCAACCCCAGTCAGAGAGCCACACATCTGTTACCATCTTGGTTGAAAATCCTGAGAGACTCTTCCCGCCCTTCTCAGTCTCCTCACCTTTATTTACTAACAAAAGGTATAAAAGGGGCTGGCCCAAGACAAGGATACAGGAAGTGATAACATGCAGGAAGTGATGTCAAAGGACAGGGCGGGGCAATCAATGTGGCTAGGACAATGCACACGCCCCATCCCTGTCAGCATTCAACACTGCTCAAAGGTGATCAGTGTCTAATAAAGATCATTCTACTGGTTCCCATAGGTTTGAAATTATCTGCGAGACATTGCTACAGCTATTGTCAGTATACGGTACTAGTATACCGACAAGGCAGATATGCATGTCTTAAAAGCAGACATTTCTCCAAGACACAGGGAGACAGATGACAAACTATAAAAACACACACACATCCTAAAGTAAAAATGTCCGCATAATAAAATTTCCACAACACCTTGCAGTCTCCCTGTACTCTCCATGCAGTCTTCCTGCACTCTCCTTGCAGTCTCCCTGTACTCTCCATGCAGTCTTCCTGCACTCTCCTTGCAGTCTCCCTGTACTCTCCATGCAGTCTTCCTGCACTCTCCTTGCAGTCTCCCTGCACTCTCCCTCTCCAATATTCTTCTATAATAATAATAGTTACCAGCTACACTGTCCCTAGCTCATGAGCGTTGGCACGTCTCTCCCTATACTCAGCTCACAGGACAGTGGCTGTGACATAACAGGGCATGGCTACCTGCTGAATGGATGGCTGCATGGCATTATGGGTGATCTCGCGTTCCCGAGCTTCTTACTTTCACTATGTAACACGTGCAGCTGCCATTTTAGAAAAAAAATTATTCGTTGCCATGAAGCGCGAGGAAATTCGGCTTCGTTGTGAATCGAACTTTTCCAAAACTTTGGACGGAATTCCACTTTGAATACTTGCCTTCGCTCAACACTAGTAAATGGTTTTAAGATAAACGTTTAAAGCTATCAAACGCCTATGTCCGGTTTCAGAAGCTGTACATATTGGAGAATGACTAAGTGAGTACTTGGACCCATGCTATGATGGGAAGGTCTAAGAATGGGCAGTTGCCTGGCCCAGTGATAGAAGTCGTTAAAATATTAATAGCCTATCCTTACGAAAGGGCATCAGTACAAGATCGGTGGGGGGTTGACTTTCGCCTACCTCACTGATCAGCTGTTTGAAGTGACTGTGGCCTCCGCATACCCACAGACTGTACATTAAAAATAAATGCTGTATCCGTTTTTCCGGATGACACCGGAAAGACGGATCCGGCATTTTAATGCATTTTTCAGACTGATCAGGATCCTGATCAGTCTTACAAATGCCATCAGTTTGCATACGTTTTGCCGGCGACGGAACTGCTTGCAGGCTCACTCTGCCGCAAATGTGAAAGTAGCCTAAATCTCCTGGAAGCTCTATTGACTTTGTTTCTTTTTCAGAACACTTTGTCTATCAATTAGTGGTTCTACTTTTGCAACATTATTGTCTGGAAATAGATCAATCGTCCCCTCTTAGCAGTATTTATGTTGCTAGAGATATTAATTCACTGGAGATTAAATACTCTATATCAGAGCGTCCACTGTTCTACTTTTAATCATCTACTCTGATTCCTCCAGGGAGCGCCTGCAGAACGCTCTCTTTTGGAACACATACGTTCTTTGTGATTTAAAAGAATCTAAATAGGGGCTCCCCCGACATGTTTCGCCACTTGTGTGGCGTCTTCAGGGGTTAGGAGCGTCTAGATCAAGAAGGAGAACAACTAATTGATAGACAAAGTGTTCTGAGAAAGAAACAAAGTCAATAGAGCTTCCAGGAGATTTACTAGTAAAATTATGATATTCCTTTGAGTGTATAATTTAAAAACATAACAGATTAAAAATCTGTAGAAAAATAATAGATGTGATGTGAAAAGAGGACATACTGTACCTACAGTGGACATACACAGAATATATATACCACTATCTCAAACATTCAGAAAAATACAGTAAAAAGGAAAATAATAAAATAAAAACAGAAACACATGAGCTTTGAATATTTTAATGTCATATTTAAGGCTTTTTTGAAACATTAACATAAATATTTTTGTTTATTAGTACTTTTAAAGTTAAAAATAAAGGTTACATTTTAGACAATAGGCCATAAACAGAATTAAAATAACATGGCTGCCAACAGTCCCAAATTTGCTGGGAATGTCCTAATTTTTTAAGGGGGAATCCCTGAAAGTTTTAGTCTCAGGCACCCAGCTTCTATCTACAGAATTCTTAGAAAAGGTGGCACACACAACATCCTGGTGATGGTAAGCGCCAAGATGCTGTGTTTGTTGACCGGACCACAAGCTCCTGATCAGAAGCACGAGTCTGGAGTATGAATTATGGGATCTGAAATGAGGTCTCAGTTTTGAGGTATGGGTTATGAGGTAGGGTCTGAGGTTGGAATTTAGTTTTTTTTGGTCTCCTGGTCTAAATTATGGCGTGTTATCTAGGGTCTGAATTTTAGGGTCTGGACTGGGCTCTGAACAATGAGTATGGTCTGGGGTCTGAAGTTTGGTGTCCTCTCTAGAGTCTGATATGAAGTCTGAATTATGAGGTCTAGTCAGGGGTCAGAATTTTGTGCTCTGGATTGGCTTCTCAATTATAGGGTATGGTCTAGGACTGGAATTTTGGAGTCTGATTTTTGGTCTGAATTATGGAATCTGGTCTGGTGTCTGAATTATGGGATCTGGTCTGGTGTCTGAATTATGGGATCTGGTCTGGTGTCTGAATTATGGGATCTGAAATATGTTATCAGCAGCCTGAAATTTGAAGAATCGGATCTGCCGGTGTCTGAATATGGGAGTCTGGTATGGAGTCTGGAATAATATTGGAGTCTGATCTGGGGTCTGAATTTTGGACACTGGAATAATGTTGGCATCTGGTCTGGATAAGGCTCAGTTCACATTTCCTTCGAAGGCTCCTTTAGGTGCAAATGGCATCAGAGATCATTGTTGTGGGCAGTCACCACTTGCTACTGTAGACTGTCCACGCCATAATTTCATAGTGAGGACAGGATATAGGAAATATTCAGAAGAAAAGTATACTCTGACCGCCTGCGTCCTATGGCAAGCCTCGAACTGTCAAGTCCAAAGTGGTCAAAACCCAATCTTCCATTTATGGAAACTGTAGATCAGTACAACACATGACTGGTGAGACACACACAGAAATATACAAGATGGGACAGGGTCTTATACAAAGAGTGACTGTGGGAACGGAGTGATTCAGGGGATTCCCTTCCATGACTGGATGGAGTTGGTGACTCAAACCTAACACCCCCAACTCCATCCAAACTTTCCACTGAAGTCTCTGAAGATGTTTTAATGCATTCCCAGAATTCTCTTCTCCTCTACCCAAGCCTGAGTCAGCTTCCTACTGACCACAGAGAGAACCTTACTATAATAAATGTTCAGACTTCTATTTATAGAAGCACTGGGCCCATTATCAATAAGGACACATTTAGAGATTGCACTTCCTGACACATCGCACATAGCTGCTGAAATATGAATATGATTTTCCGTGGACAGATTCCCGACGAGGAGGAGGAACCCAGAGGAACATCACATCAATCACCTTCATGAACCGTATGACAGCTTGTAAAAGGGTTGAAAATGATCTCCCCTCCTCTTACAAGAAAGTGCGTCCTGTGTTTTGCACTGTTCCTGTTCCATTTCTATGGTTACCGTAGACCGTGCTACTGTAGCAACCACGTGTGGACTGTTATGTGACTGTAGTACTGTGAAAATACCAGTAAAGTTATTATTATAGGATACACTACCTGTGAAAATACACAGAGCAACCCAGCTCAGTGCTCCTTTCCTGGATACACACAAGAACATGGAAGGTTTTGGAGTAAAGGATCAAACACGTGAAGACAAATCCAGTACTGCACGGGGATCCAGATAAAATCTCTTAATGAGCATCTGTCACTACATACCAGTAGGTAAAACGGTGGACTTCTGTAGAGCTTCGCTGGTCAGCGGAGGCTCATAATGTCTGTGGCATCTCCATACGTGCTGGCAATCTGGAGAATTTGAATTTTTTTTGTGGTATGTAAATTACTGCCTAAGAGCAATGAGGGTGGTGCTGTTGCACCTAGAGGCTCTGTTCCCTGTCTGTTATGCCACGCCCCCAGCTAAAACCTCTCTGTACTGAGCATGCGCCAAATGTGCTCCCAAGAGATTTCAGGGACAGGCGTGAATATGTTTTTTACTGCTCGGCCTGTCACAGCGGTGTGGACGTAGCATAGCAGACAGGGAGCGGAGCCTTTGAGTGCAACAGCACCGCCTTTGCTGCACCAAGGAGGTCATTTGCATACCACAAATAGTCTTTTTTTTCTCCAGATTGCCAGCACGTATGGAGATATCATAAAATTCCTCCGACAAACGCGGATCTACAGCGGCTAACCGTTTTACCTACCGGTATGCGGTACCAGATGCATGTCGGCGTAGGGGTTGCGCCTACAATGTCCCCACACTGTTTATAGCACATTCCTGTGATTGATAAACAGATGTGCTCATGAGGCCATCGGGGTAGAAGCATGACTACAGCAGTCAGAGTGGTGAGAGACATGTAGGATAGAGAGGACCAGCCACACAGAGTGGTAGCTAGCTAGTAAGTAGAGGTGAGTGGCGCTCCGAAACTGCTGCACCATCTCAGGGTGTATTTAGGGCAAAGAAGTATTACTGACTGCAGCAGAAAAATGGCAGCACCAGAGTAAGAAAAACAAATCAAAAGCAAAATAGGTGCACGACTGAGGGGAGTAGACTATTGCCCAACAGATAAAGCCTTGAGAAAGGCTCTAAGGTTGAGCCGAAACGTCGCGTGTCCACATGGGTGAAAAAACTTTTTTCATTTTTTGAACATTTTTAGAGTGCAGCCTTTTTGCTATTATATCTATCTATCTATCTATCTCATATCTATCTATCTATCTATAATTTAGCTCATATCTATCTATTGTTCTGATATTCTGGCACTGTATTACCATGCAGTGCAGTGAATATGGCTCCTATCCTCCCGTGGCCGACACCTCTGTGTCTATTCACCAGACATTTCCTGATCATCTGTCCCTATCTGTGTTGTTCTATGCGTTCGTAGATCCTCCCAGACCCACTGGTGACTCCATACCGAGAAGAGACCTCATGCGTTTACCTGGGAGGCGATGATGTCACGTCTGCGGAGGACAGTATACTGGAGATTGTCAGGCTGTGATGTCACTTGTTTGACATGACTCATGGAGAAAGTGCTCCATTATGGACTGTGTGGTTGTCAGACAATGTATAACACATGTGGATATGAGGATCGCCCCCTCCTTCCAAGGAAAGGGTTTAAAGGGAGACATATTAGGAGATAACAGGAGGAGGTTGAGGGTAAGGAGCCCCCGAAGCCGAACACATGGGGGAAACCAAACTCCGTGGCCCCGTTATTCAGAGAGCAGGGGGGGTGACATCACATAAACCGACTCATCTGTAAAATGAGGAGCGATATATTAATCTGGCATAATACTGCCGTATAATATACAGCTATAGTGCACATGTTCTTGTACAAGGACAGCCAATGCCAACATCAGGAGACCATAAGATGTGAAGACGATTTCCCCAATCTATAATCTACATTACTAGAACATTCAAAAAAATATATAATAATAATAATAACAATAAATAATATTCTATAACTAAAATAAAACAGCCATATTATACCACACAATGCTGTATTGAAGTAGACTATAATATGATGGTATATAACATAATAAAATATAATGTAGTAATATAAGTTAATACTCATTTAGTAATAAGAAAGAATACATATTCATTAAAATTGTGAAGTTAACACCAAAAAAATCACTATTAAAATGTGGCACATTAATGTCCCAAAATTGATAAAAATGTAACAACTAATCACTTTTGTGTTATTTTGTGTTAGTTTATTTTTTTGTTACAAAGTTGTATTTTGTTTCACAAAATCGTATTATGTATCACTAAGGCTACTTTCACACTTGCGCTTTTCCGTCATAGGATCTCAATAGCGGGGGAAAACGCTTCCGTTTTGTCCCCAATCATTGTCAATGGGGACAAAACTGAACTGAACGAAACGGAGTCACCAGAATGCATTCCGTTCTGTTTGGTTGCGTCCCCATCGCGGACAGAATAACGCTGCAAGCAGCCGTTTTCTTCCCGCCATGGGATATGGACACAAAAAAAAAACACTTCCGTCCCCCATGGACTTACAATGGTTTTAGAGATGGATCCGTCATGTCCATTTTAGACATAATACATAATACAACTGGATCTGTTTAGAACGGATGCAGACGGTTGTATTATCGTGACGGGAGCGTTTTTGCTGATCCATGACAGATCCAGCACTAAACGCTGGTGTTAAAGTAGCCTTAATAGTATCCTGTGTTACTAACTAGTATTCTGTATCACTAAGGCTACTTCACACTTGCGTTGTTATTTCCGGTATTGAGATCCGGCAGAGAATCAGTCACTAAATACATTGAAAGTCAATGGGTGACAGATCCGTTTTTTTAGGCTCCTAAAAAAACGGATCCGTCACCATTGACTTACATTGTTTTCAGTGCCAGATCCGTTTATTTTTTTCAGTTTTTATAACCAGGCACAATACCGCAAACTGCAACGGTTTTGTGTGTGGTCACAAAACGGAATGCGGCCAGAAACGGAAGACGTCCTGATGCATCCTGAGCGGATCTTTTTCCATTCAGAACGCATGAGAACTAAAAGGAAACAATTGTTTTACCGGTATTAAGACCCTCTGCCGGATCTCAATACCGGAAAACAACAACGCAAGTGTGAAAATAACTAACTAGTATCCAGTATCACCAAATAGTGTCTTGTATCACTAAGGCCTCATGCACACGGCCGTTGTTTGGGTCCGCATCTGAGCCGCCGTTTTGGTGGCTCGGATGCGGACACATTCACTTCAATGGGGCCGCAAAAGATGTGTGCTGTCCGCATCCATTGCTCCATTCCGTGGCCCCGCAAAAAAATAGAACATGTCCTATTCTTGTCCGTTTTGCGGACAAGAACAGGCATTTCTACAATGGGCCGCTCGTTCTGTTCCGCAAATTGCGGAAGGCACTCGGGCGGCTTCCGTTTTTTTAAGTCTGCTGTTTGCAAACCGCAAAAAACGGAACGGTCATGTGCATGAGGCCTAACTAGTATCCTGTAGTATTAGTAGTAGTAATAGTATTATTATTATTATTATTAGTAGTATTACCCCAGTGCCATCAGCTTCCATCCAGTGCCATCAGGCTCCCCCCCTGGTGCCCTCAGCTGCCCCCCAGTGCCATCAGCTGCCCCCTCAGTGCCACCAGCTTTCCCACCAGTGCCATCAGCTGTCCCCCAGAGCAACCAGCTGTCCCCCAGTGCCATCAGGTGCCCCCAGTGCCACCAGCTTGCCCCCCAGTGCCACCATCTCCTCTCCTAGCCATGTCCCTGGCGCCAGTGAAATAAAATACTTACCTCTTCTGTAGGGGCGCCGCTCCACAGCTCGTCCACCTTCTTCTCCGTGCGCTGCACTGTCGTACTGATGTCATGCAGCGTCAGATCATAACCTGACAATGTGTCAGGAAGAAAGTGCAGCATGGTGCAGGCCGGCGGGGCACCACGGAGCGGTGAGTAATAGCAAGCGCTTCACTCCCGCTCCGTGGTCATATTACACAAACTAATCCTCAATGCAAAAGATTTGCATCGAGGATTTTTGTGTGTAGAATTACTCTATTCAATCGAGTAATCGTTTCAGCCCTACAGTAGTAGAAGTAGTATTAGTAGCAGCAGTAGTATTAGTAGTAACAGTAGTAGTATTATTAATAGTGGCAGTAATAGTAATAGTTGTAGTATTTATAGTAGCAGTCGTAGTAGCAGTAGTATTAGTAGTAACAGTAATAGTATTATTAATAGTAGCAGTAATAGTAATAGTTGTAGTATTTATAGTAGCAGTCGGAGTAGCAGTAGTATTAGTAGTAACAGTAATAGTATTATTAATAGTGGCAGTAATAGTAATAGTTGTAGTATTTATAGTAGCAGTCAGAGTAGCAGTAGTATTAGTAGTAACAGTAATAGTATTATTAATAGTGGCAGTAATAGTTGTAGTATTTATAGTAGCAGTCGTAGTAGCAGTAGTATTAGTAGTAACAGTAATAGTATTATTAATAGTGGCAGTAATAGTAATAGTTGGAGTATTTATAGTAGCAGTCGTAGTAGCAGTAGTATTATTAGTAGTAACAGTAATAGTATTATTAATAGTGGCAGTAATAGTAATAGTTGTAGTATTTGCAGTAGCAGTAGTATTAGTAGTAACAGTAATAGTATTATTAATAGTGGCAGTAATAGTAATAGTTGTAGTATTTATAGTAGCAGTCGTAGTAGCAGTAGTATTAGTAGTAACAGTAATAGTATTATTAATAGTGGCAGTAATAGTAATAGTTGGAGTATTTATAGTAGCAGTCGTAGTAGCAGTAGTATTATTAGTAGTAACAGTAATAGTATTATTAATAGTGGCAGTAATAGTAATAGTTGTAGTATTTATAGTAGCAGTCGGAGTAGCAGTAGTATTAGTAGTAACAGTAATAGTATTATTAATAGTGGCAGTAATAGTTATAGTATTTATAGTAGCAGTCGTAGTAGCAGTAGTATTAGTAGTAACATTAATAGTATTATTAATAGTGGCAGTAATAGTAATAGTTGGAGTATTTATAGTAGCAGTCGTAGTAGCAGTAGTATTATTAGTAGTAACAGTAATAGTATTATTAATAGTGGCAGTAATAGTAATAGTTGGAGTATTTATAGTAGCAGTCGTAGTAGCAGTAGTATTAGTAGTAACAGTAATAGTATTATTAATAGTGGCAGTAATAGTAATAGTTGTAGTATTTATAGTAGCAGTCGTAGTAGCATTATTAGTAGTAACAGTAATAGTATTATTAATAGTGGCAGTAATAGTAATAGTTGTAGTATTTATAGTAGCAGTCGGAGTAGCAGTAGTATTAGTAGTAACAGTAATAGTATTATTAATAGTGGCAGTAATAGTAATAGTTGTAGTATTTATAGTAGCAGTCGTAGTAGCAGTAGTATTAGTAGTAACAGTAATAGTATTATTAATAGTGGCAGTAATAGTAATAGTTGTAGTATTTATAGTAGCAGTCGTAGTAGCAGTAGTATTATTAGTAGTAACAGTAATAGTATTATTAATAGTGGCAGTAATAGTAATAGTTGTAGTATTTATAGTAGCAGTCGGAGTAGTAGTAGTATTAATAGTAGTAATAATAATCCTTCCTGCCAGACTACCTTAGTGATTAATTTAGAGGATTTTACAAAAAGGAAAAATTCACTATAAGGTCAAGCCCTAAATTCGGGTGATGTTGACCGTGCGTTTGGCGCCTATCTTCTGCTGCATTCTGCTTCCTGTCGGTTTTATCGTGGCGACCAGATTCCCCGTATATACTGTTCTCCATGCCTTCCAGTAACGTCCTGGCAGTAAGAATAGCTCACGCAGCTAAAGATGTCTGCGGGTGACATCACACTCACTGACAGATCGCTAAATATCACACACCGCAGGCTGCTGCTATTATTCACATCTGGGACTGCTAGACGGAACATGAGGTGTCCTCCTGTATTAGGAAACGCCCCCCCCCCCCCCCCCTTCCCGGGGGCGTCTGGACTGTATATAAAGTCCAGGCTGCCTCAGACTCACACACAGCAGCTTGCTGATACTGTACGGCTGTGAGTATACTACCAGGGAGCCTCACATCACAGGACGCTACCTAACAGAAGAATGGCTTTCAACACATGGTAAGTGGACACAATCTGGTCTCAACTTTTACTTACTTTCCACTGATTTCTAATTGTATTCTCCATTCACATCCAAAGCTACTTAGATGACAGCTACTGCACACTTTTAGAGGTGAATTCTTATGATGCATGTTTGAGAGCAATGTGTAGATAAGACATAGTAGTCTGCTTTCAGGGGCCGATGCAGCTTTGGATGTGAGTGTAAGTAAAAAGTAGGGAACTTGAAGTTTTTCAAAATTTTTGTAGATTTATAGAATAGAATGTTACAAGTGGAAGTCAGCTTTAAAGGGTATTGTCAAATATCAGGTACACAAAGAGATATTGTAGCATGTACCAAAGGAACCATAGTATACGGGGGCACCACAGAAAGTTACGTTTGCTAGATGTGTCTATAGGTCAACCTCCTTTTTTTTTTATTTGAGACTTGGTTTCAATAATCCCCATTCTGAAGATTCTTATGAAGGGGGTGGTAATGGGGGCATGTTTGAGGCCAATTGTAATTTTAGGCTATACTCATATGCCTTGCTCAGAAATTAGCACATGGTTTGGGTAATGGGGCATTGAAATATTACAAGCAGAGCTAATATTATAGGCTATAATCAGGGCTGGGTACCTCATAATATTTACAAGTAGTGGAAGATAGCTTTAAAGGTTATGGTTGAATATCATGAAATTTTGGTATGGGTCCCACAGTATGGGGCGGTGGTACCAAAGCAACCATAGCAAACTTAAATTTCTATGGTGCCCCCATATACTAACTGTGTCTATGGGACTCCAAACCACTTTTTTGATTTGAGACTTGGCCTCAATAATCATCATTTTGAAGATTCTGATGAAGGGGATGGTAATGGGGGCATGTTCAGGGCCAATTCTAATTTTAGGCTATACTCCAGGCATGGCCAACCTGCGGCTCTCCAGCTGTTGTAAAACTACAACTCCCACCATGCCCTGCTGTAGGCTGATAGATGTAGACTGTCCGGCCATGATGGGAGTTGTAGTTTAGCAACAGCTGGAGAGCCTCAGGTTGGCCATTCCTGCTATACTCATATGCCATGCTCAAAAATGAACACTCAGTAATATGGAGACGGGTTTGAGTAATGGAGCATCGAAATATTACAAGAAGAGTTAATATTATAGGCTATAAACTGTAATCAGGGCATTGTACCTTATAATATTTAGAAGTAGGACCTTTTGCAGTACCACCTGAATGTATGGCCAAGCATTGGATGCTCATTGACCTTTCTCTCTACCTTCCTCAGGCTGCTTCTACTTGTCCTGATTTCATGGACCGTACAAGGTTTCCATCCTAAATCTTTGACCTACGTGGCTGAGAAAGAAGCAAGCTTTGGGGTGAACTTATTCAAAGAGGTCCTACAGGAGAACAAGGATAAAAATTTAGGTTTCTCGCCCTATGGGGTATCCTCAGCTCTAAACATTTTACAATATGGGACAGCTGGAAAGACCATGGCACAACTGCGGAAGGTCCTTAATTATGGATACTCAGGTAAGATAATTTGACATGGGCACTATATCATATATATAGATAAGACTTGTGAGATGGAAGGTGCTGGAAAAATACTTACATAACTCATAGATAAGTTTCCAGTTGATGAACAGAGTTCCAGAAATGCTGTGAAAACTGACACTTACATAGGGTATGTGTCATTCATAGCGTCTGGAAATCTAAGCCAAAAGCCCAATGAGCCCTGGCTGCAATTAGTAGTGGTCACATATTCAGATCCCCATCAATACCTCCTCCAGAAATGTTCATATTATATCAGATCCCCATAACTACTTCCTCCAGCTCCTCTCTGTAGACCTTCCACTTATGATGATTATTTCTTCCAGAGCGGACTGTGTCTGCAGCTCTCCGTAAACTGAGGGAGGAGATCTGTGGCTCGCTTGCCTCTGGTGAAGACACTAAATCTGTTCACGTAGCAGATGGACTTTTTGTTCAGCGGGATCTTGAGTTGACCCCAGGTTTCCTTCAGAGGTTTCACTCTACCTACAGACGACATGTGACCCAAGTCAACTTCACAGACCCATCACAAGCCAAGGACATCTTGAACCAATGGGTGGAGAACCAAACAGATGGTGAGAATGATACCCAATGGATGACCAGACACATTGACTACATATCATCTTCTTTTCTTTCTTCTGACCAATCATTCATTGTGACTCCTTTCTTCTCGTCAGGTATGATCCAGGACTTATTGGGCAGTAACTCAATCCCTGCCCTTACCCGTCTAGTCCTGCTCAGTGCAGTGCACTTTGATGGGAAATGGGTCCTTCCATTTCCAGAAAAAGACACTCACGAGAGGCCCTTCTACCGACCTGATGGTTCTCAGGTGCAAGTGCAAATGATGGAAAACACCGCCAAGTACAACTACAGTAAGGCCCTGCAATTTTCATTGTATTATGTATAACCATAAAAAATTAGCAGTAAGTCAACAAGTTTAAAATGGATACTGTCTCCACAGGTGAACTGGAAACCCCAGAGGGAGTGTATTATGACGTCATTGAGCTGCCCTACGAAGGAGATGAGATCAGCATGTTAATAGCAGCTCCTTATGAGAAAGGGGTGCCACTGTCCACCATCACAGACATCCTGACTCCCAAACTTATCATCGAATGGAAGAACAGTATGAGGAGATCAACACGTCTTTTAGTATTGCCCAAGTAAGTAAAATTTTGGGCAATTAAAAAAATATATAAATTATGTTCTTGGGCAAATGCTACAATTGTGGCCATAATGACTAGTAGATCTCAGGAACATTCTGGTTTGGACCATACTTAGATCTTAGTTTGGTTGGCAAAGTATGGGTGTTTCAATTAATACCTTTTCTAGCAGTCATATAAAATCATGTTCTTTTGTCTGTTCTTAGGTTCTCTCTGACAAGTGAAGTCAACCTAAAAAGTCCTCTTCAACGTCTTGGAGTCACAGACATGTTTTCGGCAGAAAAAGCTGACTTCAGCCGCTTGTCAAGTAAGTACTGACCACCCTTAGGGAAGTGTAAAGTCCAATTTACTTGGATATTTTCTAGACTTGTTTTCCATCATTTTCATTCAAATAATTTTCTTTTTGTAGCTGAAAAACCCCTCTATGTATCAGAAGCATTCCAGAAGGTCAAGGTCGAGGTGACGGAGAGCGGAACAAAAGCATCATCTGCAACAGGTAGGAAAATTGGCTCTTCTTGTAAGAAGTTATAAGGGCATACACAGAAGAGTCCAAGATTGATGGGCACATGGTTGAGAGACCTCAAGAAGCTCAAGAACAATATAGGCTTTGTCTTGATTCTTCTTTGCTCATATTGCAAGACTTGAGGATGGGCAACAATGAAGATACCACGGGACTTATTCCAGAAGTCATGTTCAGATAGTGCTCTCCTAGGTGTAGAAGCAGCTCTTCTATAACATGAGCATTTAGGAGACCAGTCCCTGGAAGAGATATTCAGTATGGGCAGTCCTATATCTCTACTGCTTCCCACCCACAAGTCTGTTAATCTAACATAGGTTTACCAAGGGTGACCCAGCATTTTAGACCACCTGTATATGTACAACATAGGAGTGGACAAAAGATTATATCATATTTTACTTTTCACAGCTGCAATTCTCCTGGCCAGAATGGTCCCTCTCGAGGTCATCATGGATCGCTCATTTTTGTTCATCATCAGACACAATCCAACAGGTAAGGCCTCATATATATGCAAGAATAGTTATTTGGGAATTCTTTTTAGCAGAAGTGCTGGTGGCAGAAAATATAGGCGTGGAAGTATAAGCATTTTGTGCATCGCTTCAAGATACGGCCATTTGGGCAAAAAACACCCATATCACTATAAATAAGTAGAAAACCTTAGGTATTCCTTATGCCCCCTGTAAGATGACTTTTTTCTCCATATCTCAGGAAAAAACTCATTAGGAACTGAGATGATTCCAGGGAAAGATATTTGGGGTCATCGTTACCCCCATTGCTGTCCCAAGACTTTAAAACGGGTTTTCCCAGACTAAGATCTTGATGATGTATCCTCAAAAAGTCCCAAAAAGCCCCTTATGTCTTGGAACAGCGATGGGGGTGATGATGACTCCAAAGGCCTTTCTCTGCACCCATTGCGGTTCCTAAGCTCAGGCCCTACATATATAAGTCCTGGAAACCCCTTTAAGCCTACCGTACTAAAAAGGCAAGCATTATGGTAAAGTAGACCCACGAGATCGAGCCCTGAAAGAGGCCAATTTCAGAAGCTTAGAGATTCTGCTGAGGCATATGGTGCCTTGTGCCTCCTGGGGAACTGATAAATGCTTTGCACGGCTTCATCCTTAGGGTTAGGCATTGTCATGTATGTGAGCAGCATTGCTGTGCTTTACACAAGTGTCACTCACAATCCTTCGCTCTCTCTCTTCCAGGTTCACTGCTATTTATTGGACAAGTCATGGAGCCCTGAAACACAGCGCCACCTAGTGGCCATATCAAGTACCTCACCAGGAGACATCCAGAATAATGCCCCCGCCAAATGAGGCGCAGCGGCTCGCCCAGACTACTAGGGAGGGGGCTGGATGAGGGCGACACGGGTAGTATGAATGAGCGCAATATGGGAGATGTATGGGATGAATGCAAGGATTGCAAGCTACAGATGTATTATGGATTATATGACATTTTATATGGAATTTCTATTTAATAAAGCTATTTATTTATATATTATCCTGATTCGTCTGATGTTTCTTATAAATTCTGGATGCTATATTCTATATATATTCTATGTCTGTTCCTGGGAAAGCTGGGTGCATCTGTGTAGGTAAGCTCTGTAGGCCTTCATAGACCTCCATCATCAGGACAGAAATCTATGATTAAGTCAATAGCCCATAAAGGAACATGGTGAGAACATCAGTCAGGCAGACTGACACTGATACTGGACCAATCCTGGTGCTGATGACATCATCAGAGTAGTGGTCAAGCGCGTGCGGTTACTCTACACGGGTTTAAAGAGAACCTGTCACCTCTCCAGTCATCTCTGTTTTAGTAACTCCTCGCATTCCCTGTGTAATAACAATTCTGGAGCATCTTCTATGTTGTGCTTTTCCTCTATTATTCCTACTGGAAGATAGGAACGAATTGCTGGAAGTTTGCAAAAAAGGACTATCTGGGTGTTATCTGTAGGGTGTTTGTCCCTGAAAAGTCTGACACTATACAATCAGTGATGTCAGCGAGACACTAACCCTCCCCCCAGCTGGACCTTCATTGCCGACTGCTAGCAATTCAATCATAACTTCTAGCAGGAATAATAAAGGAATAACACAACATAGAGTCATAAGAATAGATGCTCCAGAATTATTATTACATGGTGGATGCAAGTAGTTACAAAAACAGACGTGTCAGGAGAAGAAGAGGGGACAGCTCCTCTTTAATGACAATGCTGTCCTTCCACATGTTGGGTCAAAGCTGCCACCATACCAAGGCACACTTGTCTTGGGGTCTGTAGATGTCCGGGTAAACATGCTGCGTGGTTGTCAGGGCAAGGGTGAGGTAGACAGGACTCCTCCTGTCCAAATAACTCAAGTATGAACTCAGCCTAACAGGTCAATGATAGCGCCAATAAGAAGCGCACTCCTTTTACACCGTCGTCAGCTGATTCCACATAGATGTCTACAGAACCTGTTCTATTAAACGCTTATACAAGAGGAGCCCCCCGGACAGAGTGGAGAGGGAGTCAGCAGTAGTGATGGACAAACATCGGCCGGGACGGTGCGCAAACGCGATCAAATGTTCGCGAACCACAAGTTCGCGGTCGGGCCCCATTCACTTTAATAGCAGAGGAACCTAAAAAACTTTCAGCTCATATTTGCAGCCACCAAATACTTAGTAGAAGTGCACAAATTGTCCTACAACATGGACAGTGACATACCAGAGGGGGATCAATGGCAAAAAATTCCAACAAAAAATATGTGTCTTAATCAGGGGACATTTTTTTACGTCTTAAAGGGAAATTCTCTGAAATGTGCCCTGCTGGAGCCTAGAAAATTTTTATTTTAGGCCACGGGAGTACGGGCCTTAAAAATTAGGCATTCACCTGACATAAAAGAAATTCTGATTATGTGGCCGGAGGTATATTACACGGTCAAGGATAAAAATTTTACTGCAGGCCAGTACAAATACAGGTCAAATACATATGTTTAAAAGAACTAAAAATATAAAATTGGATTAAAAACACGGCTAACGAAATCACCCCTCCTGAAAAAAACCCTAATGATAATAGTTGAAATTTGATAACACGAAGTTGTCACTGGTGTTCCTCCGAGGCTGCAACAATTATGCATTCAGCGTACATAAAAGAACAAGTAAGTATGTGGCTGGAGGTAGATTACACGGTCATTGGATATCAATTTTCCAGCAAGCCAGTGGACTACAGGCCCCAAAAATTATGCATTCAGCGTACATAAAAGAATAAGTGATTATGTGGCTGGAGGTATATTAGACGGTCAATGGAAATCAATATTACTGCAGGCCAGTACAAATACAGGTCAAATACATATGTTTAAAAGAAATAAAAATATTGCAGTAGCGTCCTGGTTGCCATGGTTACCGATCGGAGCCCCAGAGCGATTAAACTGGGACTCCGATCGGAATCTCCGCTGACACCAATGATTGGGGGGGAGGGGAGGCCGCACACTGGCCACCAATGATATTAATACAATAGAGGGGGGGCCGCACACTGACCACCAATGATATTACAATAGGGGGGGGGGGCGGGGGAGGCCGCACACTGTGCCACCAATGATATTACAATAGGGAGGGGCGGGGGGCGGCACACTGGCCACCAATGATATTACAATAGGGGGGGAGGGGAAAGTTAAAGAACTAGATGATCTACTAGTTGAAGAAATAGCTAAAATGACAATGAAAGGAGAAGTTATCATTATGGGAGATTTCAATCTTCCAGATATAAACTGGAAAACCAAAATAGCAAGTTCTACCAGGAGTACAGATATTCTAAATTCCCTACTGGGGTTATCTCTACAACAAGTGGTTGAGGAGCCAACCCGGAGGGAGGCCATTTTGGATTTGGTATTCACAAACGGGGATTCGGTATATGATGTCATTGTAGGCGAAACCTTGGGATCTAGTGATCACCAGTCAGTGTGGTTTAATATAAGAACTGTGAAAGAGTCCCACCACACAAAAACAAAAGTTTTAGATTTTAGAAAAACAGACTTTTCAAAAATGAAATTAGTCATAAATGAGTCCTTATCAGACTGGAACGGATTACATGGAGTCCAGGAGAAATGGGACTACTTAAAAGGTGCATTATTGAAGGCAACAGAAAATTGCATTAGACTTGTCAGTAAAAGCAAAAAAAGGAGGAGACCACTGTGGTACTCAGCAGAAGTGGCCCAAATCATTAAAAATAAAAAGCTAGCATTTTGTAATTATAAAAAAAAACAGAGCAATGAAGATAAGGAAATCTACAAGATTAGGCAGAGAGAGGCCAAGCAAGTTATAAGAACTTCTAAAGCGCAGGCAGAAGAAAAACTAGCTCAGTCTATGAAAAAAGGGGATAAGACATTCTTCAGATATATAAATGAAAAAAGGAAATTAAAACAAGGAATAACTAAATTAAAAACAAAGGACGGAAGGTATGTAGAAGAGAATAAAGGGCTAGCCGACTGCCTTAAAGAATACTTCTGTTCAGTTTTTACAAAAGAAAAAGGAGAAGGACCTCCACTAGAAAGGATGACTAATAAATCATTTGATGCATGTATCTTTACAGAGGAAGATGTTCTAAGTTTGCTGTCTAAGGTGAAGACAAATAAGTCACAGGGGCCTGATGAGATACACCCAAAATTATTAAAAGAGCTTAGTGGTGAGCTGGCAAAACCGTTAACAGATTTATTTAACCAATCATTAGTAACAGGAGTCGTCCCGGAAGATTGGAAATTGGCAAATGTCGTGCCCATTCACAAGAAAGGTAGTAGGGAGGAATCGAGCAACTATAGACCAGTGAGTCTGACATCAATAGTAGGCAAATTAATGGAAACCCTATTAAAGGATAGGATTGTGGAACATCTAAAATCCCATGGATTGCAAGATGAAAAACAACATGGGTTTACTTCAGGGAGATCATGTCAAACAAATCTTATAGATTTTTTTGACTGGGTGAATAAAATAATAGACGGTGGAGGTGCAGTAGACATCGCATATCTAGATTTTAGTAAGGCTTTTGACACTGTCCCACATAGAAGACTTATCAATAAACTGCAGTCATTGAGCATGGACTCCCATATTGTTGAGTGGATTAGGCAGTGGCTGAGTGACAGACAGCAGAGGGTTGTAGTCAATGGAGAACATTCAAAACAAGGTCATGTTACCGGTGGGGTTCCACAGGGATCTGTACTGGGACCAATTTTGTTTAATATCTTCATAAGTGATATTGCAAAAGGCCTCGCTGGTAAGGTTTGTCTTTTTGCTGATGACACAAAGATATGTAACAGGGTTGATGTTCCTGGAGGGAAACGCCAAATGGAAAAGGATTTAGGAAAACTAGAAGAATGGTCAGAACTCTGGCAACTGAAATTTAATGTGGATAAGTGCAAGATAATGCACCTGGGGCGTAAAAACCCAAGGGCAGAATATAGAATATTTGACACAGTCCTGACCTCAGTATCTGAGGAAAGGGATTTAGGAGTAATTATTTCAGAAGACTTAAAGGTGGGAAGACAATGTAATAGAGCAGCACGAAATGCCAGCAGAATGCTTGGATGTATAGGGAGAGGTATAAGCAGTAGAAAGAGTGAAGTGCTTATGCCGCTGTACAGAGCACTAGTGAGACCTCATGTGGAGTATTGTGCACAGTACTGGAGACCATATCTCCAGAAGGATATAGATACTTTGGAGAGAGTTCAGAGAAGAGCTACTAAACTAGTACATGGATTGCAGGATAAAACTTACCAGGAAAGGTTAAAGGACCTTAATATGTATAGCTTGGAAGAAAGAAGAGACAGAGGGGATATGATAGAAACTTTTAAATACATAAAGGGAATCAACTCGGTAAAGGAAGAGAGCATATTTAAAAGAAGAAAAACTACCACAAGAGGACACAGTTTTAAATTAGAGGGGCAAAGGTTTAAAAGTAATATAAGGAAGTATTACTTTACTGAGAGAGTAGTGGATGCATGGAATAGCCTTCCTGCATAAGTGGTAGCTGCAAATACAGTAAAGGGGTTTAAGCATGCATGGGATAGGCATAAGGCCATCCTTCATATAAGATAGGGCCGGGGGCTATCCATAGTATTCAGTATATTGGGCAGACTAGATGGGCCAAATGGTTCTTATCTGCCGACACATTCTATGTTTCTATGTTTCTATGAAACCGCACTGGCCACCAATGATATTCAAACTGGGGAGGGAGGGGGGTCTGCCCCCTGTTGCCTGGCAGCCCCTGATCTCTTATAGGGGGCTATGATATGCACAATTAACCCCTCAGGTGCAGCACCTGAGGGGTTAATTTGCGGATCACAGCCCCCTGTAAGAGATCGGGTGCTGCCAGGCAGCAGGGGACAGTCATGTACACAGTTCCTAGTATATTCTAACTAGAAGCGTCCCCATCACTATGGGAACACCTCTGTGTTAGAATATACTGTCGGATATGAGTTTTCACCAAGTGAAAACTCAGCTCTGAAAAAGCTTTTATGCAGACGGATCTTCGGATCCGTCTGTATGAAAGTAACATACGGCCACGGATCACGGACGCGGATGCCAATCTTCTTTCACGGACCCATTGACTTGAATGGGTCCGTGAACCGTTGTCCGTCAAAAAAATAGGACAGGTCCTATTTTTTTGACAAACAGGAAACATGGATCACGGATGCGGCTGCAAAACAGTGCATTTTCCGATTTTTCCACGGACCCATTGAAAGTCAATGGGTCCGCGAAAAAAAACGGAAAACGGCACAACGGCCACGGGTGCACACAACGGTCGTGTGCATGAGGCCTAAGGCTGAGTTCACACGAGCGTGTCCGAATAAGGTCCGGATGCGTTGCGGCAAACCCGCACGAGTAGGTACCTGTAACAAACTATATTAGGGGTAGCGTGTAGTTCGTTTGCTTATCGAGTAACATGCAGCATCCACAGGAACAGTATAAATCCCACAACGATCACAGATACCCAAACACCAGCCGAAACATGATGAAGGGTAGATGCAGCTCTTTTTATTATGTGCTCCCATGCTGGGGAGGGACACACCCATTATCTTACAGTAGCCAATAAAACAAGGGTTACAGCCCACACAAAATCCTCCCCTCTGCCTGTGATACAATTACCTTACACAATGGGAAATGTAATTATCACAGGCAGAGAAATACAGTTTTTACCCATATACTATAACTTTAAAACTATACATCCCATTCACATACAAATTACATATTCACAATCAATCCATTCAGGGGAACAACATATTAAAAAATGGCACGAATCAGACCAGGAGTTCCGAAGTTAGTAAAAGTATTTTTGGGGCCTGGCTGTAAGCATGCTATCCGGCCCAGACCGGTTTTACAGAGCCCTCTATCCTGGAGACAATTGAGAAGTAAGTCAATTATCTCTCAGGACAAAGGGAAATCGCCAATACACACGTGGAGACAATAGGACAGACATCACTACTCAAATATACAATTTCCCACCCTTTACAGTACACATAGACATTTAACATATCCAAACAGCGCTCAGATGCCACAAACACAGTCAAATCAACAAATAACATTGTACATTTCACAGGCAACCTAATACACATATCTTCACATGGCTCCCCCTAAGTCTATGGGTCGGCAGATCCGCCTAGACCCTGTCGGGTTGGCTCGGAGATGTCCGGGGAACGAAAGTTTTATAGGTCCAAGTCCGGTTGACGGGACAATCTATCCGCATTCCCATGTTGTTTGCCTGGCCTGTACTGCATAGCATAATTGTACGGTTGTAAGGCCAGGCTCCAGCGTAATAGTCTTAGATTGTCCCCCGAGACATGGTTTAACCATACAAGCGGATTGTGGTCCGTCATTAACGTAAAGGGGCAAATAGGGTTGGAGCTTCTTTAAGGCCCACACCAACGCTAAGCATTCTTTTTCCACAGTGGTGTAGCTGACCTCCCGGGGTAAAAGTTTTCTGCTGAGATACGCCACTGGGTGCTCCAACCCACCTGGCTTAATACTGCTCCCAGCCCGTACATGGAGGCATCTGTGTGGACCAGGAAAGTTTTGTTATAGTCTGGAGCTGCCAACACAGGTGCCTGGCTGAGAGCCAGCTTCAATTTCTGGAACGCTTCTGTGCACTCCGGGGACCAAACTACTTGTTTGGGTAGGGCCTTCTTAGTTAAGTCCGTAAGGTGTTTGGCCAGGGCACTATAATGAGGGACAAACTTCCTATAGTACCCCGCTGTTCCCAGAAAAGCTAGCACCTGGGTCTTGGTACTTAGCTGGGGCCAGCTGGCAATAGCCTCTACCTTAGCGGGGTCCGGCCTCTGTCTTCCTGAACCTACTCTGTGCCCTAGGTACTGGACTTCGCCCATGCCTACATGGCATTTGTCCGGCTTCAATGTGAGTCTGGCTGTCCAAGACCTGGGCTACGTGCTCCAGATGGGCTTCCCATGTGCGACTATAGATGACAATATCATCCAAGTACGCACATGCGAAGTCCTGGAATCCCTCTAGAAGTCTGTCAGCCATTCTCTGAAAAGTGGCCGGGGCGTTCTTCATTCCAAAGGGCATAACCTTAAACTGGTATAGCCCAAATGGAGTGACGAAGGCCGACTTGGGAATGGCTGTAGGTTCCAGAGGGATTTGCCAATATCCTTTGCACAGGTCTAAAGTAGTGAGATAATGTCCCCCAGCCATCCTATCCAATAGCTCATCTATCCTAGGCATAGGGTAAGCGTCAGTGACGGTCCGGTCATTAAGCTTCCGGTAATCAATACAGAAGCGAGTCGTACCGTCTCGCTTCTGTACTAAAACTACCGGAGAAGCCCAAGGGCTCTGGGATGGTTCGATTACACCTAACTTAAGCATCTCCTGTAACTCAGCCCACGTGCTCTCTCTAACGGCTACAGGGATACGGTATGGTTGTTGTCTGAGAGGGGTATCTCCCTGGGTTTCCACACGGTGAACCGTAGCAGAGGTGTATCCCGGTAGGGTAGAAAACATATTTCCGTATCCCTGAAGCAACTGAGAAACCTCCTCTTTCTCTCTTGGGGTTAGAGCCTCGCCTAACTGGACTTGGTCTATTGTACTGGGACTGGCTGGGAGCAAGTCCGGTAAGGGAAAGCCCTCACTATCCTCCCAGGCCGGTGCGCAAACTGCCGCTACATCTACCACGGTGATGGATCATGTGATTGGACCATGTGATCCGACGTCACCACAGGTCCTTTAGCCGGAAGCTCACGATTAAAGGAGTAAGAAGAGACCGGCAGCTACGCGATCAAGAAGAGAAGATGAGTTAATTATTTTTTATTTTTTAACCCTCAATTGACCACCTACTAAGCATTCTGTATTAAAGAATGCTATTATTTTCCCTTATAACCATGTTATAAGGGAAAATAATACAGTGAATAGACTGTCATCTTAGCAACCATGCGTGAAAATCGCACCGCATCCGCACTTGCTTGCGGATGCTTGCGATTTTCACTCAGCCCCATTCATTTCTATGGGGCCTGCGTTGCGTGATAAACGCACAATATAGAGCATTCTGCGATTTTCACGCAACGCACAAGTGATGCGTGAAAATCACAGCTCATCTGCACAGCCCCCATAGAAATGAATGGGTCCGGATTCAGTGCGGGTGCAATGCCTTCACCTCCCGCATTACACCCGTGCGGAAATCTCGCCCGTGTGAACTCAGCCTAAGATCTTCTAAAATAGCCAGAGATTTTCCTGTCCTGCTGCAAGACGTCCTGGACCTCAGGGTATTTGGTACCGAATCGCTGCACGACTAAGTTCAGCACGTTTGACATGCACGGCGCGTGGGTCATTTTTCACTGTTTCAGCGCGCTCAGCAGATTGCCACGGTTATCGCACAACACTTTACCAACTGTCCAAATCCACACGGGTGCCACGGGTTGCATGCTTGACGGCCATCAGAAAGTTCGCCCAGTGGGCAGTAAAAAATTATGTACCTTCCCTGCCCGTGTTTGCTAGACCACATGTCTCTGGTTATATGTATCTTGGCACTGACACTGTGTGCCAGATACATTCACTTGCCGCTGAACGTGGCCATATAGCTCCGGGATGCCCTTCTGGGAGAAATATTTCCTTCCGGGGACCTTCCATTGCGGTGTTCCAACGGCCACAAATTTTCTAAATGCCTCCGAGTCCACCAGTTTATATGGCAGTTCTGACAAGCCAGCGGTCAGCCGTTGGGCAAGAGGGTTATCCGGCGTCATCATCTTTTTTTGCTTGAACATTTGGGCCATGGAAGCCTGCATTTTGCCAGATGAACATGACGACGGTACGGTGGAAGGTGGAGTGGAGGACAACTGGGAGAAGAGAGAAGGAGAAGAGGCAGGACGTGGAGCACCGGGAGTGTGGCTTTGTGTGTTCTGACGGTGTTGCTCCCACTGGGCTCGGTGATGGGAGGCCAGGTGCCTTCTTAAGGCAGTCTTACCTAGGTGAGTGTTGGGCTTACTGCGACTAAGGCTCCATTCACACGTCCGCATCCGTTCCGCAATTTTGCGGAACGGGTGCGGACCCATAAATTTTCTATGGGGACGGAATGGATGCAGACAGCACACAATGTGCTGTCAGCATCCGCATTTGCGGAGCGCGGCCCCGATCTTCAGCTCCGCAAAAGATAGAACATGTCCTATTCTTGTCCGCAGCTTGCAGACAAGAATAGGCATTTCTATAGGGGTGGGAGATCTCGGAGTAGGCAGCAACAGCGGGGACCTCCGTCCTTGGGCTGATCTGGGTACTGTCGTCAGACTACTGGGTGGCGACCGTTGATGCCTCCTCTTCCGATGCCAACAATGACTGCGCATCGGTAAGGTCTTGGAATGGATGAGAAAATAATTCCTCTGACTCGAGCGGAGGGGATATGGTGGTGGTGGTGTCTTTGGGGGTGCACACAGCAGAGAGTGAGGAGGGTGCAGATATAGAGGATGAGGAGGGTGCAGAAGCGGAAGGCTGAGTGAGCCACTCAACCAAGTCTGGTGCGTCCTTTGACGTAATCGCACGCACCTTCTGCAACTTCCCACTTAGGCTCCGGCCTGGTGCACCTGCCCGACCCCTACCACCCCTGTGGAATGGCCTGCCTCTTCCTCTGCCTGTCATTTTCAAAATGACCCTGTGACAAAAGTCCCTACAGAAGAGCAGTATTTGTGGAAGAAGGTATATTATACCCCTGACTCAATCAGTTTTTTGGGGGGGTAACTGGTTAATCCGACCAGTAGAAATTATTTGTTCCAATAGCGTTTGTCCCTTTGTGTCGCTGCAGTATCGCAGCAGAACCGCACACAACTGCTGCACAATACAATTGCACTATAATATACTTTCTATGTTAGAAAGTATATTATAAGTATATTACACCCCTCAGTAAGTCACACCTATCGATAGCACACCTATACCAGTCCTTAAAAGGACTTTTGTGGCCCTATTATCTAGTGTTTGGTGTTCCTAACAGCCTGTCCCTGCTCCACACAGCAACCTCTCACTACACTAGCAAAACACTGAATGTAAAATGGCGGCCAGATCAGGTTTATTTATAAGGTAGGGGGTGTGTCCATGTGCTGAAACGTCTCAATTGGCTGTCCTGTACCACCTGATGGATGTGTCATGGGTCAAAGTTCTTCACAATGTAAAAGAAGGATATGGCCCCGGCGGACATCGCCATATGTTTGCCAGTTCGGCGAATCGCGAACGAGCAAAGTTCGCCGCGAAATGAGCATCGGGCGAACCGCATGTCCATCTCTAGTCAGCAGTAAGTTTGTGTTGACGTCACTGATTATTTTGCCCTTCCTCTGATCCGTCAGAACAATAACCCCTCAAAAAATAGATCCTGTCTGTTGAGCATCCTCCTTCCCTCGGTCAGCCGTCGCTGTGCGCTGGTGTTCCCCTGCTTACCGCCGCCGTGCTCAGCGGTGATCTGCTGCTAGTGTTTCCTTTCAGCCCGGCCACAGCATGCTTGCTGCTTGTTTCCGGCAGCATTTCCTTAAGGGCCGGCGGGGGTCGCTTCCTGTGCTTTATGGGTTAGGTCATGTGACCTCGCTGACCAATCCTAGCCCTCCTGCACATATATAAATGGCTCAGCCCCCTTCCCAGATGCCTCAGTGTCAAGGTCCTGGTAAGGTTCCTGATAGCTGCTTGTGGGAATGGCTCGTGCTTGTATTTCTGGACTCTGCTACCTGTTTGACCCCTGCCTGCCTTGACTCTCCTGTTGCCGATCCGGATTGCCTGACCTGTGCCGCCTGCCCTGTTTGACTTTGCTTCTGCCTCATCCATTAGTCCTGCACTGTTGCTCCTGGTTACGACTCGGCCTGCTGACAACTCCTGTGCCTCGCTCAGGTACCTCCTGGACCAGATGACTCGTGTGACCCTCGGGAAAGCCTATCCCCACCATCAGGTGTACTGTGAAGATCGAGGGGTTCACTTAGACAATGCCCTTAGAGGAGGTAGGACACGTGGCACTGTGGGTTCACTGGAAGCTCTTAAGGAGGAGAGCGTCCAACAATAAACTCAGTCTGCCGCCTCCTGCCGGAAGAAGGTGCGTGACTCCCTCCCGCCATTACTACCCATCTGACTCGCACTGTACTGGTCTTAAAGGGGTGGGTGACTGGTCCACGTGTGAGCAAGCAGAGGGTCCCAGAGCACTAGATGGGATAAAAGGGGAGGTCAGGGGCCAAGTAGAGTGACAGACAGTCCACTAAATGGGACTATAACCCCCAACATCCTTAAGAATGCACCCATGTTGGTGTGAACTCATCCAGTGCCGGAATATGGGGTTTGTTTGTTTACATTCACTTCCCGCGGACTGATCGTCGGGCCCCTGTGGCCCTGGAGGCGTTCGGCTGCAGGCCCAGTTCGCACTAGTTTCCAGTTAACCCTTAAGACATATTCAGGTACATGTACGTCATATGAGATAAGAGAAAGTATGACACGAGCTGACGCCATACAACAGGCGGTAGTGGCGTCATCAACAATCCCGTCGGTCAGAGAAGCATGAACCTCGCGAGTTTCCGTAGCTCACTTTACGCATGCTCAGTGTGGATTTCTGAATCTGCGCATGCGTATTGGGTGATTCTCCTTTTCCCCCTCCCCGCGGGGTGAGGCCGGGGGGAGGAGGCACCGGGCCCGTACAGTGATCACGAAAGGCCGGGGACCGAGGCCTGAGAAGAGGCCTTAGCACGGGGAGAGGCGGTCCACAGAACGGGCAGCAAGATGGTGAGAATGAGGGGAAGGGGCCGGGCAGGGTGCTGTGCCGCCATACTGAGCGAGGAGTCCTGAGGAGCGCCCGGGTGACAGGGGTGAGCTCAGTGCTGAGGTGGCGGCGCCTTGTGTCAGGGGGGAGGGGGCGATGGGTCTGATAGTCCCCTGTAGGATAGTTTGTGGTGTGTGACGTCACAGGAGCAGAGGTGAAGTGTCCCCCATAACAGTGTAGACCCTCCATAAGGAAGAGTGCCCCCGTAACAGAGCGTAGACCCTCCATGAGGAAGAGCGCCCCCATAAGAGTTTAGACCCTCCATGAGGAAGAGCGCCCCCATAAGAGTTTAGACCCTCCATAAGGAAGAGTGCCCCCATAAGAGTTTAGACCCTCCATAAGGAAGAGTGCCCCCATAAGAGCGTAGACCGTCCATGAGGAAGAGTGCCCCTGTAACACAGCGTAGACCCTCCATAAGGAAGAGCGCCCCCATAAGAGAGCGTAGACCGTCCATGAGGAAGAGCGCCCCCATAAGAGAGCGTAGACCCTCCATGAGGAAGAGTGCCCCCATAAGAGAGCGTAGACCCTCCATGAGGAAGAGTGCCCCCATAAGAGAGCGTAGACCCTCCATGAGGAAGAGCGCCCGCATAAGAGCGTAGACCCTCCATGAGGAAGAGTGCCCCCATAAGAGCGTAGACCAGGCATGCTCAACCTGCGGCCCTCCAGCTGTTGCAAAACTGCAACTCCCAGCATGCCCGAACAGCCTACAGGTATCAGCCTACAGCAGGGCATTGTGGGAGTTGTAGTTTTACAACAGCTGGAGGGCCGCAGGTTGAGCATGCCTGGCGTAGACCGTCCATAAGGAAGAGTGCCCCCATAAGAGCGTAGACCGTCCATAAGGAAAAGTGCCCACGTAACACAGCGTAGACCGTCCATAAGGAAGAGTGCCCCCATAAGAGCGTAGACCGTCCATAAGGAAGAGTGCCCCCATAAGAGCGTAGACCGTCCATAAGGAAGAGTGCCCCCATAAGAGCGTAGACCGTCCATAAGGAAGAGTGCCCCCATAAGAGCGTAGACCGTCCATAAGGAAGAGTGCCCCCATAAGAGCGTAGACCGTCCATAAGGAAGAGTGCCCACGTAACACAGCGTAGACCGTCCATAAGGAAGAGTGCCCCCATAAGAGCGTAGACCGTCCATAAGGAAGAGTGCCCACGTAACACAGCGTAGACCGTCCATAAGGAAGAGTGCCCCCATAAGAGCGTAGACCGTCCATAAGGAAGAGTGCCCACGTAACACAGCGTAGACCGTCCATAAGGAAGAGTGCCCCCGTAACACAGCGTAGACCGTCCATAAGGAAGAGTGCCCCTGTAACACAGCGTAGACCGTCCATAAGGAAGAGTGCCCCCATAAGAGCGTAGACCGTCCATAAGGAAGAGTGCCCACGTAACACAGCGTAGACCGTCCATAAGGAAGAGTGCCCCCATAAGAGCGTAGACCGTCCATAAGGAAGAGTGCCCACGTAACACAGCGTAGACCGTCCATAAGGAAGAGTGCCCCCATAAGAGCGTAGACCGTCCATAAGGAAGAGTGCCCACGTAACACAGCGTAGACCGTCCATAAGGAAGAGTGCCCCCATAAGAGCGTAGACCGTCCATAAGGAAGAGTGCCCACGTAACACAGCGTAGACCGTCCATAAGGAAGAGTGCCCCCATAAGAGCGTAGACCGTCCATAAGGAAGAGTGCCCACGTAACACAGCGTAGACCGTCCATAAGGAAGAGTGCCCCCATAAGAGCGTAGACCGTCCATAAGGAAGAGTGCCCACGTAACACAGCGTAGACCGTCCATAAGGAAGAGTGCCCCCATAAGAGCGTAGACCGTCCATAAGGAAGAGTGCCCACGTAACACAGCGTAGACCGTCCATAAGGAAGAGTGCCCCCATAAGAGCGTAGACCGTCCATAAGGAAGAGTGCCCACGTAACACAGCGTAGACCGTCCATAAGGAAGAGTGCCCCCGTAACACAGCGTAGACCGTCCATAAGGAAGAGTGCCCCCATAAGAGCGTAGACCGTCCATAAGGAAGAGTGCCCCCATAAGAGCGTAGACCGTCCATAAGGAAGAGTGCCCACGTAACACAGCGTAGACCATCCATAAGGAAGAGTGCCCCCATAAGAGCGTAGACCGTCCATAAGGAAGAGTGCCCACGTAACACAGCGTAGACCGTCCATAAGGAAGAGTGCCCCCATAAGAGCGTAGACCGTCCATAAGGAAGAGTGCCCACGTAACACAGCGTAGACCGTCCATAAGGAAGAGTGCCCCCGTAACACAGCGTAGACCGTCCATAAGGAAGAGTGCCCCCATAAGAGCGTAGACCGTCCATAAGGAAGAGTGCCCCCATAAGAGCGTAGACCGTCCATAAGGAAGAGTGCCCCATAACACAGCATAGACCTTCCATAAGGAAGAGTGCCCCCATAACAGAGCGTAGAGCTTCCATAAGGAAGAGTGCCCACGTAACACAGCGTAGACCGTCCATAAGGAAGAGTGCCCCCATAAGAGCGTAGACCATCCATAAGGAAGAGTGCCCACGTAACACAGCGTAGACCGTCCATGAGGAAGAGTGCCCCCATAACAGAGCGTAGACCGTCCATAAGGAAGAGTGCCCACGTAACACAGCGTAGACCGTCCATAAGGAAGAGTGCCCCCATAAGAGCGTAGACCGTCCATAAGGAAGAGTGCCCCCCATAAGAGAGCGTAGACCCTCCATGAGGAAGAGTGCCCCCATAAGAAAGTGTAGACCCTCCATGAGGAAGAGTGCCCCCATAAGAGAGCGTAGACCCTCCATGAGGAAGAGTGCCCCCATAAGAGAGCGTAGACCCTCCATGAGGAAGAGTGCCCCCATAAGAGAGCGTAGACCCTCCATGAGGAAGAGTGCCCCCATAAGAGAGCGTAGACCCTCCATGAGGAAGAGTGCCCCCATAAGAGAGCGTAGACCCTCCATGAGGAAGAGTGCCCCCATAAGAGAGCGTAGACCCTCCATGAGGAAGAGTGCCCCCATAAGAGAGCGTAGACCCTCCACGAGGAAGAGCGCCCCCATAAGAGAGCGTAGACCCTCCACGAGGAAGAGCGCCCCCATAAGAGAGCGTAGACCCTCCACGAGGAAGAGCGCCCCCATAAGAGAGCGTAAACCCTCCATGAGGAAGAGCGCCCCCATAAGAGAGCGTAGACCCTCCACGAGGAAGAGCGCCCCCATAAGAGAGCGTAGACCCTCCACGAGGAAGAGCGCCCCCATAAGAGAGCGTAGACCCTCCACGAGGAAGAGCGCCCCCATAAGAGAGCGTAGACCCTCCATGAGGAAGAGCGCCCCCATAAGAGAGCGTAGACCCTCCACGAGGAAGAGCGCCCCCATAAGAGAGCGTAGACCCTCCACGAGGAAGAGCGCCCCCATAAGAGAGCGTAAACCCTCCACGAGGAAGAGCGCCCCCATAAGAGAGCGTAGACCCTCCACGAGGAAGAGCGCCCCCATAAGAGAGCGTAGACCCTCCACGAGGAAGAGCGCCCCCATAAGAGAGCGTAGACCCTCCACGAGGAAGAGCGCCCCCATAAGAGAGCGTAGACCCTCCAGGAGGAAGAGTGCCCCCATAAGAGAGCGTAGACCGTCCATAAGGAAGAGTGCCCACGTAACACAGCGTAGACTGTCCATAAGGAAGAGTGCCCCCATAAGAGCGTAGACCATCCATAAGGAAGAGTGCCCACGTAACACAGCGTAGACCGTCCATAAGGAAGAGTGCCCCCGTAACACAGCGTAGACCGTCCATAAGGAAGAGTGCCCCATAACACAGCGTAGACCGTCCATAAGGAAGAGTGCCCCCATAAGAGCGTAGACCGTCCATAAGGAAGAGTGCCCACGTAACACAGCCTAGACCGTCCATAAGGAAGAGTGCCCCCATAAGAGAGCGTAGACCCTCCATGAGGAAGAGTGCCCCCATAAGAAAGTGTAGACCCTCCATGAGGAAGAGTGCCCCCATAAGAGAGCGTAGACCCTCCATGAGGAAGAGTGCCCCCATAAGAGAGCGTAGACCCTCCATGAGGAAGAGTGCCCCCATAAGAGAGCGTAGACCCTCCATGAGGAAGAGTGCCCCCATAAGAGAGCGTAGACCCTCCATGAGGAAGAGTGCCCCCATAAGAGAGCGTAGACCAGGCATGAGGAAGTGCGCCCCCATAAGAGAGCGTAGACCCTCCATGAGGAAGAGCGCCCCCATAAGAGAGCGTAGACCCTCCAGGAGGAAGAGCGCCCCCATAAGAGAGCGTAGACCCTCCAGGAGGAAGAGCGCCCCCATAAGAGAGCGTAGACCCTCCAGGAGGAAGAGCGCCCCCATAAGAGAGCGTAGACCCTCCATGAGGAAGAGCGCCCCCATAAGAGAGCGTAGATTCATGAGGAAGAGCGCCCCCATAAGAGAGCGTAGACCCTCCAGGAGGAAGAGCGCCCCCATAAGAGAGCGTAGACCCTCCATGAGGAAGAGCGCCCCCATAACACAGTGTAGACCCTCCATAAGGAATAATGCCCCCCCAGCGCGTAGTAGATTGTCCATGAAGAAGAAAACCCCCTTAACAAAGCGTAGACCCTCCATAAGAGAGACTCCTCCGCGCGTAACAGCGTAGACCCTCCATAAGGAAGAGTGCCCCCATAACAGAGCGTAAACCCTCCACGAGGAAGAGCGCCCCCATAAGAGAGCGTAGACCCTCCACGAGGAAGAGCGCCCCCATAAGAGAGCGTAGACCCTCCACGAGGAAGAGCGCCCCCATAAGAGAGCGTAGACCCTCCACGAGGAAGAGCGCCCCCATAAGAGAGCGTAGACCCTCCACGAGGAAGAGCGCCCCCATAAGAGAGCGTAAACCCTCCACGAGGAAGAGCGCCCCCATAAGAGAGCGTAGACCCTCCACGAGGAAGAGCGCCCCCATAAGAGAGCGTAGACCCTCCACGAGGAAGAGCGCCCCCATAAGAGAGCGTAGACCCTCCACGAGGAAGAGCGCCCCCATAAGAGAGCGTAGACCCTCCACGAGGAAGAGCGCCCCCATAAGAGAGCGTAGACCCTCCACGAGGAAGAGCGCCCCCATAAGAGAGCGTAGACCCTCCACGAGGAAGAGCGCCCCCATTAGAGAGCGTAGACCCTCCACGAGGAAGAGCGCCCCCATAAGAGAGCGTAGACCCTCCAGGAGGAAGAGTGCCCCCATAAGAGAGCGTAGACCGTCCATAAGGAAGAGTGCCCACGTAACACAGCGTAGACTGTCCATAAGGAAGAGTGCCCCCATAAGAGCGTAGACCATCCATAAGGAAGAGTGCCCACGTAACACAGCGTAGACCGTCCATAAGGAAGAGTGCCCCCGTAACACAGCGTAGACCGTCCATAAGGAAGAGTGCCCCATAACACAGCGTAGACCGTCCATAAGGAAGAGTGCCCCCATAAGAGCGTAGACCGTCCATAAGGAAGAGTGCCCACGTAACACAGCCTAGACCGTCCATAAAGAAGAGTGCCCCCATAAGAGAGCGTAGACCCTCCATGAGGAAGAGTGCCCCCATAAGAAAGTGTAGACCCTCCATGAGGAAGAGTGCCCCCATAAGAGAGCGTAGACCCTCCATGAGGAAGAGTGCCCACGTAAGAGAGCGTAGACCCTCCATGAGGAAGAGTGCCCCCATAAGAGAGCGTAGACCCTCCATGAGGAAGAGTGCCCCCATAAGAGAGCGTAGACCCTCCACGAGGAAGAGTGCCCCCATAAGAGAGCGTAGACCCTCCATGAGGAAGAGTGCCCCCATAAGAGAGCGTAGACCCTCCAGCAGGAAGAGCGCCCCCATAAGAGAGCGTAGACCCTCCAGCAGGAAGAGTGCCCCCATAAGAGAGCGTAGACCCTCCATGAGGAAGAGTGCCCCCATAAGAGAGCGTAGACCCTCCATGAGGAAGAGTGCCCCCATAAGAGAGCGTAGACCCTCCATGAGGAAGAGTGCCCCCATAAGAGAGCGTAGACCGTCCATGAGGAAGAGTGCCCCCATAAGAGAGCGTAGACCCTCCATGAGGAAGAGTGCCCCCATAAGAGAGCGTAGACCCTCCATGAGGAAGAGTGCCCCCATAAGAGAGCGTAGACCCTCCATGAGGAAGAGTGCCCCCATAAGTGAGCGTAGACCCTCCATGAGGAAGAGCGCCCCCATAAGAGAGCGTAGACCCTCCATGAGGAAGAGTGCCCCCATAAGAGAGCGTAGACCCTCCATGAGGAAGAGTGCCCACGTAAGAGAGCGTAGACCCTCCATGAGGAAGAGTGCCCCCATAAGAGAGCGTAGACCCTCCATGAGGAAGAGTGCCCCCATAAGAGAGCGTAGACCCTCCACGAGGAAGAGTGCCCCCATAAGAGAGCGTAGACCCTCCATGAGGAAGAGTGCCCCCATAAGAGAGCGTAGACCCTCCAGCAGGAAGAGCGCCCCCATAAGAGAGCGTAGACCCTCCAGCAGGAAGAGTGCCCCCATAAGAGAGCGTAGACCCTCCATGAGGAAGAGTGCCCCCATAAGAGAGCGTAGACCCTCCATGAGGAAGAGTGCCCCCATAAGAGAGCGTAGACCCTCCATGAGGAAGAGTGCCCCCATAAGAGAGCGTAGACCCTCCATGAGGAAGAGTGCCCCCATAAGAGAGCGTAGACCCTCCATGAGGAAGAGTGCCCCCATAAGAGAGCGTAGACCCTCCATGAGGAAGAGTGCCCCCATAAGAGAGCGTAGACCCTCCATGAGGAAGAGTGCCCCCATAAGTGAGCGTAGACCCTCCATGAGGAAGAGCGCCCCCATAAGAGAGCGTAGACCCTCCATGAGGAAGAGCGCCCCCATAAGAGAGCGTAGACCCTCCAGGAGGAAGAGCGCCCCCATAAGAGAGCGTAGACCCTCCATGAGGAAGAGCGCCCCCATAAGAGAGCGTAGACCAGGCATGAGGAAGTGCGCCCCCATAAGAGAGCGTAGACCCTCCATGAGGAAGAGCGCCCCCATAAGAGAGCGTAGACCCTCCACGAGGAAGAGCGCCCCCATAAGAGAGCGTAGACCCTCCAGGAGGAAGAGCGCCCCCATAAGAGAGCGTAGACCCTCCAGGAGGAAGAGCGCCCCCATAAGAGAGCGTAGACCCTCCATGAGGAAGAGCGCCCCCATAAGAGAGCGTAGATTCATGAGGAAGAGCGCCCCCATAAGAGAGCGTAGACCCTCCAGGAGGAAGAGCGCCCCCATAAGAGAGCGTAGACCCTCCATGAGGAAGAGCGCCCCCATAACACAGTGTAGACCCTCCATAAGGAATAATGCCCCCCCAGCGCGTAGTAGATTGTCCATGAAGAAGAAAACCCCCTTAACAAAGCGTAGACCCTCCATAAGAGAGACTCCTCCGCGCGTAACAGCGTAGACCCTCCATAAGGAAGAGTGCCCCCATAACAGAGCGTAAACCCTCCATTATAAGCCCTCCATAAGGAAGAGTGCCCCCGTAACAGAGCGTAAACCCTCCATAAGGAAGAGTGCCTCCGTAACACAGTGTAGACCCTCCATAAGGAATAATGCCCCCCCAGCGCGTAGTAGATTGTCCATGAAGAAGAAAACCCCCTTAACAAAGCGTAGACCCTCCATAAGAGAGACTCCTCCGCGCGTAACAGCGTAGACCCTCCATAAGGAAGAGTGCCCCCATAACAGAGCGTAAACCCTCCATTATAAGCCCTCCATAAGGAAGAGTGCCCCCGTAACAGAGCGTAAACCCTCCATAAGGAAGAGTGCCTCCGTAACACAGTGTAGACCCTCCATAAGGAATAGTGCCCCCCCCCCCGTAAATAGCGTAGACCCTCCATAAGGAAGAGCGCCCCCATAACAATGTAGACGCTCTATAAGGTAGAGCCCCACTGTAATGTAGAATGTAATCTCCATAATGACTGCCCCTATAACATAGAGTGAGCCCCCGATGATGGAGGACCCCCATAGTAGAGACCCTATAATACAGAATGTAGCACTGCGCGGAGCCTCCTTCACATGTAGCAGTGCTGACCCCGTCTCACCAGGGTGCGCACTGCTCCTGTAGCCCTCTGCTGTGTGCAGATGTAGCAGAGCCGATCTATTCCTCCGCCCTTTACAGCTGTCCCCCTCACAATCTAAGACTACAAAATGTGGAGCCGCAAAAAATACGGGTGACGTCCGTGTGCTGCATCCGTTTTTGTTTTTTTTTGCAGATACTTTGTGACAATGCAAAGCGGCCAGGAATAGGACGCGCTGTATATTTTCTGTGGGGGCCACGGAACAGAACGCGGTTTGCTTTCCGCACTTTTTATAGACCCATTGAAATGAACGGCCTCTTGCACACAAAGTTATTTTTTTCCGTTTCGTTTTTTTTGCATTCCGTATACGGAACCGTTCATGTCAATGGATCTGCAAAAAAACCCCGTAAGGTACCCCGTATGCATTCCGTTTCCGTTTTTCCGTTCATAGATGGCACATGTCCTGTTACCGTCCGCACTAGGATAGTCCTGTACTATCAGGGGCCGGCTGTTCTGTTCCGCAAAAAACGGAATGCACACGGACGTCATCCGTATTTTTTGCTGATCCGTTTTTTGCGGACCATAAAATACATACGGACGTGTGCAAGAGGCCCTAGACAGACGGGTGGTGTGTTCAGATGCAGCAGAGCTGAGTTTGTAGTTGTGTAGTCGTAGGTTCCAGGTCAAAGACATATGCAGTAATCAGATGTAGCAGTGCTGTTGGCGTTCAGGGCAGGCTGGGAGTTGTAGTTCCAACCCGGGCTGAAGAGTCCCAGTCCTCAGGGCACACCTGTAGACCTGTGCTGTGCTGAGATGTAGCAGTGCTGAGTCTGTACCACTGAGGTGGCGATTATTAGATATCCCGGAGTGTAATGCCCCCTTTGTGTAGGCCGTGGGGTACCTGTTCTTATCCGTCCTGATGAGGGGGTCTCCCGGCCCCCATCACCTGAGCCGGATCATCCCCATTTCTGTAGCGGCAGAAGAATAGAATGGAACTGTGCAGTGCAGACTGACACAGGAAAACAGGTTAATATAGCTGAAGGATGCCGTGACCTCATGTGACCACCCCACGTTTTAAAGGGGCAGTACACCTTCATTACTGGGTCGATGTGTGCTGGCTCGGGGTATTCCGGTTATAGGGTCAGTGGGGGTCCTGGAGCCCCCCTAAAATGGACGGGGCTGCTGGTTGGAAAAGCGCTTTGCCGCTGCATCCATTTGTGTGATGGCGGGGGAGGAAGCCGAGCCCTGGGGGATAATCGGAATACCCCTTTAAGTATCCGGGCCCCGGGGTGTTAGAGCCAGTATGGAGGCTGAGAACAGCAGCCGTTACCGGGGACTGGTAGCAGCTCCCTGTTAGATCGCTGGTGCCCAGCCTGCTGGGAGTTGTAGTTCAGTGTTGCCTGGGTGATGACGTGCCCTCTGCTGCCACACGTATGAATTAGATCCCATCTGCCAGTAATCTGAACGCGGTGGCTGCAGTTCTACCGGCCGGCCACTAGAGGCCCTCATCGCTCTCCTCTGCCTCCACAGATGCGGTTCATGCTGCTGTTTAGCCGGCAGGGGAAGCTGCGCCTGCAGAAGTGGTACGTGGCCACCTCCGAGAGGGAGAAGAAGAAGCTGGTGCGGGACCTGATGCAGACCGTGCTCAGCCGCAAGCCCAAGATGTGCAGCTTCCTGGAGTGGAAGGATCTCAAGGTGGTGTACAAGAGGTGAGGCTTCTCTCTAGTCACATACCAAGCTGCCCCCGTGAACCTGCAGCTCTGCTCTGAAGAAAGCCCGTTCATGTAATAGGCGTACCTCCTGGATGCAGGTCGCCTGGCTCCACAGGTATCAGAGGGGCCGCCCACCGTCTCCTGTCAGACTCTACAACCCTGGTCTCAAAGTAGGGACCTTGTTTAACCCCTTAAGGGTCCATTCACACGACCGTAGCGTTTTGCGGACCGCACACGAGGCCGGCCCTACGATAGAAATGATGCTGATGTGGACCCAGGAATACGCTCTTTAGGGCAGAGTATCAAACTGGAGGGGGTCCGACTCCTGGCACCCCCACTGATCAGCTCCGTGAGCGCTCTGGCCTCTTCCTAGACCGGCGTCGTCACCGCACGTTGGTCGCATGTCTTAGGCGCAGCTCAGTTCCGTGGGGCTGAGACGCAATACTAAGCACGGCCACTGCAGGATGGATGGCGGTGAGCTGTGAGCGCCGTGGCTTCCTCCTACAGCTGATCGGCGGGTGTCCTAGGAGTGATCTGACCATAGGCTGTCAGTATGAAAGTCCCGGAGAACCCCTTTAAGGAATTATATTTATGTCGTCTTGCAATGAGACGTGTAAAGGGGGGACATGAGTGACCCTTGTAAGTATATAACTGGCCCGAGAAAAAGCGGTTCCGTGTCAAATCCCCCCCAGCAGGGGGCGCTGTCTCCCACGTGACAGACACACTTAGGAAAATCTCCTCCACAGCGGAATCGGCACAGTGTGAGGCGAGGGGGCGGCATGCCGAATCCACCTCGTGTCAGAGCGCGGCAGGCCGCAAACCCAGACCCTGCAGAATGACGGTAAAGGGGTATTCCGGGCCTTGTTTTAGGGCTGGGCGAGTGGGGGGAAAAAATTACTGCTTGTTTTCGTTTTTAATGACGTCACTTTGGGACACACACAAGTTTCTGAGTGTTTTATACTGATGGTGGGGGTCCGACGCCAGGCACCCCCGGCTCACAGCGCTGTAAGTTATGCAGCGGCTGCGCTTGGTATCGCGGCTCAGCTACATTCACTTGAACGGGATGAACACTGCCCAGGGAGAGGCTGCAGCCGCGCTTACCGGATCCTTCCTCGTGCAGCTGATCGATATGGGGGCCGGGAGTCGGACCCCCACCACTCAGATAGGTCATCAGTATAAGGCCTCCTGTGCACGAACACCGACCGCGGGGCAGCCGCAGCGGATTGCGGACCCCTTCACTTTAATGGGTCCGCGATCCGCCCGTTCCGCAAAAAGGTAGGACATGTTCTATCTTTTTGCGTGACGAAACCCCGCAGAAGCACTCTGTAGGGTTCCGTTCCGTGCTTACATTCCGCGTCTCCGGATTTGCGGACCCATTCAAGTGAATGGGTCCGCATCCGTGATGCGGAATGCCCACGGAACGGCGCCTGTGTATTGTGGGTTCCGCAATACGGCCACGGAGTGAGCACGTTCGCGTGCAAGAGGCCTAAGGCTACTTTCACACTAGCGTTTCTATTTTCTGGAATAAAGATCCGTCAGAGGGGCTCAATACCGGAAAAAAACGCTTTCCATTTTGTCCCTATTCATTGTCAGTGGGGACAAAACTGAACAGAATGGAATTCTCCAAAATGCGTTCCGTTCTCACACCGTAGAGCAGCGTGCTGCGGTTTGCTTTCCGTTCTGGGATGCGGAGCAAGACGGATCCATCATGACCCCCAATGCAAGTCAATGGTGACGGATCCGTTTTCTCTGACACAATAGAAAACTGATCCGTCCCCCATTGACTTTCAATGGAGTTCATGACGGATCCGTCTTGGCTGTTACACATAATACAACCGGATCCCTTCATGACGGAGGCAGACGGTTTTATTATCAGTAACGGAAGCGTTTCTGCTGAGCCCTCCCGGACTAAGACTCCCAGAAAACCTCTTTAACGTTTTCTTTTGCCTGCGGTAATGTAAATAAAACAAGCTGTTCCGCCATTCAGGGCCTCAGATGGCGACCAAAATGGTCGCCAATGCGACTTAGAATTTACAAATGGCGACAAGACTTTTTAGTCTTATCGCCATTTGCGACTAGACCCGCCGCCGCCGCAGCTCTGCTCAATACAGCGGCGAGCACAGGAGGTGATGGTTCTCTGCCGCCGATGTTCTTCTCAGCAGCGCAGAGGAGAAGGAGTCTCTCCCTCCTCGCTGTGCTGCCGCCAATAAGGAGAGAGATGGGAGGAGGGGGAGGGGCTGTGGCCACTGCGCCACCAATGAAGATAACTGAGCTGTTAATACAAATACAGGAGGCGGGTGCTGGAATCAAATAGCGGCACCCGACCTCTATGACGGGGAGCGGCACCTGAAGAGTTAACTGCCGCTGATCGCAACTCCCTGTCATAGAGGTCGGGTGCCGCCATTTGATTCCAGCACCCGCCTCCTGTAATTGTATTAACAGCTCAGTTATCTTCATTGGTGGCGCAGTGTGCCCCCCCCAACACCCCAGTATAATAAACATTGGTGGCGCAGTGTGCCCCCCCCCCAGTATAATAAACATTGGTGGCGCAGTGTGCCCCCCCCAGTATAATAAACATTGGTGGCGCAGTGTGCCCCCCCCCAGTATAATAAACATTGGTGGCGCAGTGTGCCCCCCCCAGTATAATAAACATTGGTGGCGCAGTGTGCCCCCCCCCAGTATAATAAACATTGGTGGCACAGTGTGCCCCCCCCAGTATAATAAACATTGGTGGCGCAGTGTGCCCCCCCCAGTATAATAAACATTGGTGGCGCAGTGTGCCCCCCCCAGTATAATAAACATTGGTGGCGCAGTGTGCCCCCCCCCAGTATAATAAACATTGGTGGCGCAGTGTGCCCCCCCCCAGTATAATAAACATTGGTGGCGCAGTGTGCCCCCCCCCCAGTATAATAAACATTGGTGGCGCAGTGTGCCCCCCCCCCAGTATAATAAACATTGGTGGCGCAGTGTGCCCCCCCCAGTATAATAAACATTGGTGGCGCAGTGTGCCCCCCCCCAGTATAATAAACATTGGTGGCACAGTGTGCCCCCCCCAGTATAATAAACATTGGTGGCGCAGTGTGCCCCCCCCCAGTATAATAAACATTGGTGGCGCAGTGTGCCCCCCCCAGTATAATAAACATTGGTGGCACAGTGCCCCCCCCCCCAGTATAATAAACATTGGTGGCGCAGTGTGCCCCCCCCAGTATAATAAACATTGGTGGCGCAGTGTGCCCCCCCCAGTATAATAAACATTGGTGGCGCAGTGTGCCCCCCCCAGTATAATAAACATTGGTGGCGCAGTGTGCCCCCCCCAGTATAATAAACATTGGTGGCGTTTGTTTATCCGTAGATGTAGCCGCAGACCCCTTGTGGGCAAGGTGTCGTTTCCATTGGTTCCTCTTGGTCAGCATTTAAAGGGTGCTGATGACCATTCCTCAGGATAGGTCATCAGTATCTGATCAGCGGGGGGAAGGGGGGGGGTCCGACGCCCGGGACCCCGCATAGTCACTGGTGCTCACCAAGCAACCAGCACGTCACGTTGTATGTAGAGTGGCTGCGATACGGCGGCGTGGTTGGCACAGCGCTGACGGGAGCGCCACTGCCTTCTCAAACAGCGCAGGTCCTGGGTGTTTAATGGAAAAATAATGTTTTGTTTTGTTTCGTTTTTGAAACGTTGTTAACCTTTTTATTGTAATTATATTGTTTCCCGCTCACTAGGCGACATGGCTGTTGTAATGCGGTGGCGCGCTTTGTGTACCAGTGACGGGCAGTCTTCTCAGGCGCGTCTGCGGCACAGTTATAGCCTCGGCTGCCATGACAGTGCACAGTTGTCTTTTATGGGGGGCCGATGGTGATAAGGAGTCTCTGCCTACATGCTGCGGTCGCTATGACTGTGGCATCTAGGGAGTTAAATGGCCCGTGACGCGTTACCTCTGATCCTGCCTATACGGCCTCTTTCACACAACTGTTTCTTTTTTTCCGTTTACGGCATGATTTTTGCGTTCTGTGTACAGTCCATATACGGAACCATTCATTTCAATGGTTCCACAAAAAAAAACAACGGAATGTACTCTGTATGCATTCCGTTTCCGTATTTCCGGTTTTTTTCAGTTCTGTAGAAAGATAGAACATGTCCTATTATTGCCCGCAAATCACGTTCCGTGGCTCCATTCAAGTCAATGGGTCCTCAAAAAAAAAAACAGAACACATACGGAAATGCCTCCGTATGTCTTCTGTATCCGTTCCGTTTTTGCAGAACCATCTATTGAAAATGTTATGCCCAGCCCAATTTTTTCTATGTAGTTACTGTATACTGTATATGGCATACGGAAAAACGGAACAGAAACGGAAACACAACGGAAACAAAAAACGGACCACAAAACGCTGAAAAAGCCATACGGTCGTGTGAAAGAGGCCTACAGCTGGGAGCCTGGCTGCAGTCCGTCCAGGACCTGCGCGGTGCCAGGTGACGGACCACCACCCAACTGATGACCCATCCTGAGGACTGGCCACCAGTATCTGGGTCCTGGGAGACCCGGTTTTGTCTTTTTCTTCCCTCCCGAGAGCCACCATTGTGTTCTTATTCCTCTGTCCCCACATCCCTACCAGAGCTCACCACTCCGTACTGGGAAAAGGGGGAAGCTGAAAGAAAAGGGGTTTTAGATTTTGTTTTTACACTGTTCACTTTGAGCAAAAAATGACATGACGGCCTTACTCTGCAGGACGGTTACAGCGACACCACATCTATATAGTTTTTATTATGTATTACTAGGTTTAAAAAATAAAAGCCACCGCGCAGGAAAAACATTTTTATACATTAATAGCAAGGCCGTATTCAGATGCAGCAATACCTATTGTGTTTATTGTTTTCTTAGTTTTTATATGGCATCCCGTCATATAAATGTTATATTTTTTTATTTATTTATAAGATGCACGGCTCCCCCCCCCCCCCGTGTCAGGCGTCGGCTCGGACCCCCCCTCCCCCTCCCGTGTCAGGCGTCGGCTCGGACCCCCCCTCCCCCTCCCGTGTCTGGCGTCGGCTCGGACCCTCCCGTGTCTGGCGTCGGCTCGGACCCTCCTCTCCCGTGTCTGGCGTCGGCTCGGACCCTCCCCTCCCGTGTCTGGCGTCGGCTCGGACCCTCCCCTCCCGTGTCTGGCATCGGCTCGGACCCTCCCGTGTCTGGCGTCGGCTCGGACCCTCCCCCTCCCGTGTCAGGCGTCGGCTCGGACCCTCCCCCTCCCGTGTCAGGCGTCGGCTCGGACCCTCCCCCTCCCGTGTCAGGCGTCGGCTCGGACCCCCCCCCCTCCCCCTCCCGTGTCAGGCGTCGGCTCGGAATTATGAATCACCCGTCCATCACAGGCATAAGTCAGTTATATACCTGCGACCCCGGGGCCAAGACTGACGTGCCCCTGGTTGTAGGTTGGTAGTAGGGTGCCAGAAAGGGGAGATACACAGATCTCCCCACAGAAACCTAGTAATGGTATCATGTTTGGGCTTTACCTGTAGCCGGAACCCAAGCGGACCCGTTAGTCCCAGAACCATCTCCCTGTGACCTTTTGTTCTGGAGCTATGGGCCCTAATGGGTTTTGTGGGTCGTTTGGCTGCAAGGGCCAGGAGGGAGGGGGGAGGGGCCGACTACAGGTGAAAAGACCCTTGCAGACAGAGTCCAGGGTGTGTCTCTGGAGGGGGGCGTCACGGGGGGAAACTGCAGACATCACTGCCCCCCATGTGGCTACAGCCAAGTCTTACAGCACCCCATTATTCCTCACCACCCAAAGGACTCCTCCACCTGGTAACGTGACTTTTGTTCTGCTTAACCCTGCGTGTACCGCGCCATCTGTATTTACACCTCAGACCCCTGTATATATTCTCGGTGTATATGGTGTTATATAATGAGCCCTTAAGGCGATTAAATATCTAATGTAATCTTGTCCCGTCCTTGTATCTGGATCACGAATCCCCACGTCCGTGATTCGGCCTAGTAATAGTGGTTTCCCATTAGCGGACCGGGCTTATATCAAACAAGAAGCTGGCGGCAGTCTTCCCGGGCTGAGAAGGCGCTGAGGGCAGTTTGTGGCCTCTCTGTGCCCGCGTGGACAGGAGGAGTCTGTGTAAACTGTACCAAGCTGACCTTACACGCTCCTCCAGGAGGGCGCAACGTCACGTCTTGGTAACCAGTGACTATACCGTATCTTGAGAGCTCGATGTAGTTGGCGGGCAGCGAGGTGCGGTATTCGTCACACCCCCTCCCGTGTCAGACGTCGGCTCGGACCCCCTCCCCCGCCACTCTGCAGATCCGTCATGCTCTTCCTATAGTGCCCTGTTCTACTCCGGCCCGCGCTGCGCTGTGACCTCACTGCATACATCGTCAGGACCGGGCAGCGCGGTGTCCGGATTAGTGTGCACCTCCTTCATACGGACGAGCTCTCCCATAATGGAAGCACGCTCTGGTATGCGCTTTATAAGACACACTGACATTTTTTGGGGGGGGGGGGGAGTACGTCTTATGAAGTGAAAAATACATGATATCAGATGCATATTTTAGATCCTTAGTGTTGCTGACAAGCAGACTGTTCCTTTCACTTTATAGACCCTTTCCAGGTCTTATCCCTGGTGCTGGAGACGGAGGTTCACAGAAGGTGCCCCTGCCCTAGGAAAAAGATGGTGTGCAGTCTTTTTTTGGGGGAGGAGTGTTTCTTTAACAGCAGGTGTTTGCACGGGAAATGTTTGGTTTTGGGGACAGTGTCTCCCCCCAGGTGTTCAGTGGCCGTGTATCGTGCCTGGCATCCTGCCTCCGTCGCTGGCATCGTCCTTCTCTTGGCTTGTAGATCTGGCCAGAAAACTGATGCCCGTGGCTAGATGCAGGCGTTATGTGATGATATGCGGATGCCATCACGTCTCGGGAAGGGGCAATCGAGTGCCGCCTCTCCGGACCCATTCCTGGCGAGAGATGCCCGGTATATATCAGCCGGGGCCCCGTCTTGGTACCATGCACTAACGAGCCGCCTCCCGTCCTATCTTCTTCTTTTGCTCTCTCCTAGATACGCCAGTCTGTATTTCTGCTGTGCCGTGGAAGATCAGGATAACGAGCTGCTGACCCTGGAGCTGATCCACCGATACGTGGAGCTACTAGACAAGTACTTCGGCAGCGTAAGTTCCTCTGCCAGACACGCTCGGCCGGAGGGGGTGAGGAAGGCTTAGCAATAGACGACATGGAGGTGGACAGATTACCCAGCCCCCATATTTACCTCAAAAACACCCCCTACCTCACAAATCTACACTCTGCTAATTCGGTTAACCAGCGATCACAGGCTGCCTATGTAATCCTCCCAGTCAGGAGCCTGTAAGTACTTTACCACGTGCGTCACTGAGCCCCTGTCCTGCTCCAATATGTCTCCCCTCCTTGTATATCCCCTCATGTGTTGTGTGCACTTAATTTCAGTAAGCTGCATGGCCTCTCATGTCTCCTAGAAGTGGTCAGAATCAGAGCAAATTTCAACTACACCTCTGTCAAAAGAAGACCTGCCAGGGCAATGCTTTTTACTATAATACTGCCACCCAAGTGCACATAACTACTACAATGCTGCTCCAATGTACAAGACTATAACTACTATAATACTGCTCCTATGTACAAGAATATAACTACTATAATACTGCCTCCTATGTACAAGAATATAACTACTATAATACTGCTCCTATGTACAAGAATATAACTACTATAATACTGCCACCTATGTACAAGTATATAACTACTATAATACTGCTCCTATGTACAAGAATATAACTACTATAATACTGCTCCTATGTACAAGTATATAACTACTATAATACTGCCTCCTATGTACAAGAATATAACTACTATAATACTGCTCCTATGTACAAGAATATAACTACTACAATACTGCCTCCTATGTACAAGAATATAACTACTATAATACTGCCTCCAATGTACAAGACTATAACTACTATAATACTGCTCCTATGTACAAGAATATATCTACTATAATACTGCTCCTATGTACAAGAATATAACTACTACAATACTGCCTCCTATGTACAAGAATATAACTACTATAATACTGCCTCCTATGTACAAGAATATAACTACTATAATACTGCCTCCAATGTACAAGACTATAACTACTATAATACTGCCTCCTATGTACAAAAATATAACTACTATAATACTGCTCCTATGTACAAGAATATAACTACTATAATACTGCTCCTATGTGCAAGAATATAACTACTATAATACTGCCCCTATGTACAGGAATATAACTACTATAATACTGCCTCCAATGTACAAGACTATAACTACTATAATACTGCTCCTATGTGCAAGAATATAACTACTATAATACTGCTCCTATGTACAAGAATATAACTACTATAATACTGCTCCTATATACAAGAATATAACTACTATAATACTGCCTCCTATGTACAAGAATATAACTACTATAATACTGCTCCTATGTACAAGAATATAACTACTATAATACTGCCTCCTATGTACAAGAATATAACTACTATAATACTGCTCCTATGTACAAGAATATAACTACTATAATACTGCCTCCTATGTACAAGAATATAACTACTATAATACTGCCCCCTATGTACAAGAATATAACTACTATAATACTGCCCCCTATGTACAAGAATATAACTACTATAATACTGCTCCTATGTACAAGAATATAACTACTATAATACTGCCTCCTATGTACAAGAATATAACTACTATAATACTGCTCCTATGTACAAGAATATAACTACTATAATACTGCTCCTATGTACAAGAATATAACTACTATAATACTGCTCCTATGTACAAGAATATAACTACTATAATACTGCTCCTGTGTACAAGAATATAACTACTATAATACTGCTCCTATGTACAAGCATATAACTACTATAATACTGCTCCTATGTACAAGAATATAACTACTATAATACTGCCTCCTATGTACAAGAATATAACTACTATAATACTGCTACTATGTACAAGAATATAACTACTATAATACTGCTACTATGTACAAGAATATAACTACTATAATACTGCTCCCTATGTACAAGAATATAACTACTATAATACTGCTCCTATGTACAAGAATATAACTACTATAATACTGCTCCCTATGTACAAGAATATAACTGCTATAATACTACCTCCTATGTACAAGAATATAACTACTATAATACTGCTCCTATGTACAAGAATATAACTACTATAATACTGCTTCCAATGTACAAGAATATAACTACTATAATACTGCTCCTATGTACAAGAATATAACTACTATAATACTGCTCCTATGTACAAGAATATAACTACTATAATACTGCTCCTATGTACAAGAATATAACTACTATAATACTGCTCCTATGTACAAGAATATAACTACTATAATACTGCTCCTATGTACAAGAATATAACTACTATAATACTGCTCCTATGTACAAGAATATAACTACTATAATACTTCTCTTATGTACAAGAATATACAGTTGCAAGAAAAAGTATGTGAACCCTTTGGAATGATATGGATTTCTGCACAAATTGGTCATAAAATGTGATCTGATCTTCATCTAAGTCACAACAATAGACAATCACCATCTGCTTAAACTAATAACACACAAAGAATTAAATGTTACCATGTTTTTATTGAACACACCATGTAAACATTCACAGTGCAGGTGGAAAAAGTATGTGAACCCTTGGATTTAATAACTGGTTGAACCTCCTTTGGCAGCAATAACTTCAACCAAACGTTTCCTGTAGTTGCAGATCAGACGTGCACAACAGTCAGGAGTAATTCTTGACAATTCCTCTTTACAGAACTGTTTCAGTTCAGCAATATTCTTGGGATGTCTGGTGTGAATCGCTTTCCTGAGGTCATGCCACAACATCTCAATCGGGTTGAGGTCAGGACTCTGACTGGGCCACTCCAGAAGGCGTATTTTCTTCTGTTTAAGCCATTCTGTTGTTGATTTACTTCTATGCTTTGGGTCGTTGTCCTGTTGCAACACCCATCTTCTGTTGAGCTTCAGCTGGTGGACAGATGGCCTTAAGTTCTCCTGAAAAGTGTATTGATAAACTTGGGAATTAATTTTTCCTTCGATGATGGCAATCCGTCCAGGCCCAGATGCACCAAAGCAGCCCCAAACCATGATGCCCCCACCACCATGCTTCACAGTTGGGATGAGGTTTTGATGTTGGAGTGCTGTGCCTCTTTTTCTCCACACATAGTGTTGTGTGTTTTTTCCAAACAACTCAACTTTGGTTTCATCTGTCCACAGAATATTTTGCCAGTACTGCTGTGGAACATCCGGGTGCTCTTGTGCAAACTGTAAACGTGCAGCAATGTTTTTTTTTTGGACAGCAGTGGCTTCCTCTGTGGTATCCTCCCATGAAATCCATTCTTGTTTAGTGTTTTACGTATCGTAGATTCGCTAACAGGGATGTTAGCATATGCCAGAGACTTTTGTAAGTCTTTAGCTGACACTCTAGGATTCTTCTTCACCTCATTGAGCAGTCTGCGCTGTGCTCTTGCAGTCATCTTTACAGGACGGCCACTCCTAGGGAGAGTAGCAGCAGTGCTGAACTGTCTCCATTTATAGACAATTTGTCTTACCGTGGACTGATGGACAGCAAGGCTTTTGGAGATACTTTTATAACCCTTTCCAGCTTTATGCAAGTCAACAATTTTTAAACATAGGTCTTCATTTGTGGGAGGCATCATTCACATCAGGCAATGCTTCTTGTGAAAAGCAAACCCAGAACTGGTGTGTGTTTTTTATAGGGCAGGGCAGCAATAACCAACACCCCCAATCTCATCTCATTGACTGGACTCCAGTTGGCTGACACCTCACTCCAATTAGCTCCTGGAGATGTCATTAGTCTAGGGGTTCACATACTTTTTCCACCTGCACTGTGAATGTTTACATGGTGTGTTCAATAAAAACATGGTAACATTTAATTCTTTGTGTGTTATTAGTTTAAGCAGATGGTGATTGTCTATTGTTGTGACTTAGATGAAGATGAGATCACATTTTATGACCAATTTGTGCAGAAATCCATATCATTCCAAAGGGTTCACATACTTTTTCTTGCAACTGTAACTACTATAATACTGCCTCCTATGTACAAGAATATAACTACTATAATACTGCCTCCTATGTACAGGAATATAACTACTATAATACTGCTCCTATGTACAAGAATATAACTACTATAATACTGCTCCTCTGTACAAGAATATAACTACTATAATACTGCTCCTATGTACAAGAATATAACTACTATAATACTGCTCCTATGTACAAGAATATAACTACTATGATACTGCTCCTATGTACAAGAATATAACTACTATAATACTGCCCCCTATGTGCAAGAATATAACTACTATAATACTGCTCCTATGTACAAGAATGTAACTTCTATAATACTGCTCCTATGTACAAGAATATAACTACTATAATACTGCTCCTATGTACAAGAATATATCTACTATAATACTGCTCCTATGTACAAGAATATAACTAATATAATACTGCTCCTATGTACAAGAATATAACTACTATAATACTGCTCCTATGTACAAGAATATAACTGCTATAATACTGCTCCTATGTACAAGAATATATCTACTATAATACTGCTCCTATGTACAAGAATATATCTACTATAATACTGCTCCTATGTACAAGAATATAACTACTATAATACTGCTCCTATGTACAAGAATATAACTACTATAATACTGCTCCTATGTACAAGACTATAACTACTATAATACTGCCTCCTATGTACAAGAATATAACTACTATAATACTACCTCCTATGTACAAGAATATAACTACAATAATACTGCCTCCTATGTACAAGAATATAACTACTATAATACTGCTCCTATGTACAAGACTATAACTACTATAATACTGCCTCCTATGTACAAGAATATAACTACTATAATACTGCTCATATGTACAAGAATATAACTACTATAATACTGCTCCTATGTACAAGAATATAACTACTATAATACTGCTCCTATGTACAAGAATATAACTACTATAATACTGCTCCTATGTACAAGAATATAACTACTATAATACTACCTCCTATGTACAAGAATATAACTACTATAATACTGCCTCCTATGTACAAGAATATAACTACTATAATACTGCTCCTATGTACAAGAATATAACTACTATAATACTGCCTCCTATGTACAAGAATATAACTACTATAATACTGCCTCCTATGTACAAGAATATAACTACTATAATACTGCTCCTATGTACAGGAATATAACTACTATAATACTGCTCCTATGTACAAGAATATAACTACTATAATACTGCTCCTATGTACAAGAATATAACTACTATAATACTGCTCCTATGTACAATAATATAACTACTATAATACTGCTCCTATGTACAAGAATATAACTACTATAATACTGCTCCTATGTACAAGAATATAACTACTATAATACTGCCTCCTATGTACAAGAATATAACTACTATAATACTGCTCCTCTGTGCAAGAATATAACTACTATAATACTGCTCCTATGTACAAGAATATAACTACTATAATACTGCCTCCTATGTACAAGAATATAACTACTATAATACTGCTCCTATATACAAGACTATAACTACTATAATACTGCTCGTATGTACAAGAATATAACTACTATAATACTGCTCCTATGTACAAGAATATAACTACTATAATACTGCTCCTATGTACAAGAATATAACTACTATAATACTGCTCCTATGTACAAGAATATAACTACTATAATACTGCCTCCTATGTACAAGAATATAACTACTATAATACTGCTCCTCTGTACAAGAATATAACTACTATAATACTGCTCCTCTGTACAAGAATATAACTACTATAATACTGCTCCTATGTACATGAATATAACTACTATAATACTGCCTCCTATGTACAAGAATATAACTACTATAATACTGCTCCTATGTACAAGAATATAACTACTATAATACTGCTCCTATATACAAGAATATAACTACTATAATACTGCCTCCTATGTACAAGAATATAACTACTATAATACTGCTCCTATGTACAAGAATATAACTACTATAATACTGCTCCTATGTACAAGAATATAACTACTATAATACTGCTCCTATGTACAAGAATATAACTACTATAATACTGCCTCCTATGTACAAGAATATAACTACTATAATACTGCTCCTATATACAAGAATATAACTACTATAATACTGCCTCCTATGTACAAGAATATACTACTATAATACTGCTCCTATGTACAAGAATATAACTACTATAATACTGCTCCTATGTACAAGAATATAACTGCTATAATACTGCTCCTATGTACAAGAATAAAACTACTATAATACTGCCTCCTATGTACAAGAATAAAACTACTATAATACTGCTCCTATGTACAATAATATAACTGTTATAATACTGCTCCTATGTACAATAATATTACTGTTATAATACTGCTTCTTATTTGCATGAGTATATGTACTATTCTATTAGAAGGTAAATTAGGAACTGGTGAATGCACTCCTTCATCCGGGTTAGGGGTTAGGCGGGTCAGATGCAGGAAGACGTTTGGTTCGCACTGTGCAGTCAGCTCTGTGTGCCCCAGTGACCAGAGGACTTCTCTGTACTGCCGGAACTTTAACTCTTTCTGTAAACGGTAAAATAAAAAAAAAATTTGTGTCGTTCATACATTTGTGAAAAACCTCTTACCGTTTAGGGTTTGCAGCTTCTATGCAGAGCTGGGGTCTCCATGGTTACAGACTACAAACAAACCATGTTGTAGTCAGGTGCTCTACACTTGTTACTTCCCTTCCTAGACCTGACTCCTGGTGAAGGCGTGGGCTGCGTAGGAGCTGTATACACTAACCGGTTGCTGTTTTTTTTGTTTTTGACTCACTATTAGTAGCTCGTAGACTGAGCCCCCCACTCGTGTCTGTCTCCCCCCGCAGGTGTGTGAGCTGGACATCATATTTAACTTCGAGAAGGCTTATTTCATCCTGGACGAGTTCCTGATGGGGGGCGAAATCCAAGACACGTCCAAGAAGAGCGTCCTGAAGGCGATCGAGCAGTCAGACATGCTCCAGGAGGTGAGTGTCCTCCATGTCTCGCGCTGTCTCTTTGTGTCTCCCTCGCTCCCCCCACCCCTTTCTCTGCAGTGGATGAATCACCCATCTCCTGTCCTGTCACAGCTCACTGACTCCCACCCACTCACTTTCAGCGCAAGAAATTTCTACACAGGAGATAGAGTGGGAGGGAGGGCGATAAAGAGAGTGTGCGGCGGGGAGATTACAGGCGGGGGGAAGATGAGGAGTGCGCCATTCACAGCTCGAATGAGATGATGAATGGGAGTCGGGGTGTTCCTGATCCGGGACGGGGGACATTACAGATTCATAGAAAGGGGGGGGGGGTGAGAGCAGCGGTGATGATGTATGAGCCCAGCACAGGGGCCGTCACTGATAAATGGTTACAGCAGGAGCCAGACGCCGGTCTGTAGGTGCAGAGCGACCAGGAGTCACCAGGACCCAGGCTAGATATCTGATGGACCCTCAACGGATGTGTAACAGAACCTCTCAGTACACACCGCAGCTGCTGCAGAACCTCCTAATACACACCCCAGCTGCTGCAGAACCTCGTAATACACACCCCAGCTGCTGCAGAACCTCGTAATACACACCCCAGCTGCTGCAGAACCTCCTAATACACACCCCAGCTGCTGCAGAACCTCGTAATACACACCCCAGCTGCTGCAGAACCTCATAATACACACCTCAGCTGCTGCAGAACCTCCTAATACACACCTCAGCTGCTGCAGAACCTCATAATCGCACCTCAGCTGCTGCAGAACCTCATAATCGCACCTCAGCTGCTGCAGAACCTCATAATACACACCTCAGCTGCTGCAGAACCTCCTAATACACACCTCAGCTGCTGCAGAACATCATAATACACACCTCAGCTGCTGCAGAACCTCATAATACACACCTCAGCTGCTGCAGAACCTCATAATACACACCTCAGCTGCTGCAGAACCTCATAATACACACCTCAGCTGCTGCAGAACCTCGTAATACACACCCCAGCTGCTGCAGAACCTCGTAATACACACCCCAGCTGCTGCAAAACCTCGTAATACACACCCCAGCTGCTGCAGAACCTCGTAATACACACCTCAGCTGCTGCAGAACCTCCTAATACACACCCCAGCGGCTGCAGAACCTCGTAATACACACCCCAGCTGCTGCAGAACCTCGTAATACACACCTCAGCTGCTGCAGAACCTCGTAATACACACCTCAGCTGCTGCAGAACCTCCTAATACACACCTCAGCTGCTGCAGAACCTCATAATCGCACCTCAGCTGCTGCAGAACATCATAATACACACCTCAGCTGCTGCAGAACCTCCTAATACACACCTCAGCTGCTGCAGAACATTATAATACACACCTCAGCTGCTGCAGAACCTCATAATACACACCTCAGCTGCTGCAGAACCTCATAATACACACCTCAGCTGCTGCAGAACCTCATAACACACACCTCAGCTGCTGCAGAACCTCATAACACACACCTCAGCTGCTGCAGAACCTCATAATCGCACCTCAGCTGCTGCAGAACCTCATAATCGCACCTCAGCTGCTGCAGAACCTCATAATCTCAGCTGCTGTAGAACCTCATAATCTCAGCTGCTGCAGAACCTCATAATCTCACCTCAGCTGCTGCAGAACCTCATAATCGCACCTCAGCTGCTGCAGAACCTCATAATCGCACCTCAGCTGCTGCAGAACCTCATAATCGCACCTCAGCTGCTGCAGAACCTCATAATCGCACCTCAGCTGCTGCAGAACATCATAATACACACCTCAGCTGCTGCAGAACCTCCTAATACACACCCCAGCTGCTGCAGAACCTCGTAATACACACCCCAGCTGCTGCAGAACCTCGTAATACACACCCCAGCTGCTGCAGAACCTCCTAATACACACCCCAGCTGCTGCAGAACCTCGTAATACACACCCCAGCTGCTGCAGAACCTCATAATACACACCTCAGCTGCTGCAGAACCTCCTAATACACACCTCAGCTGCTGCAGAACCTCATAATCGCACCTCAGCTGCTGCAGAACCTCATAATCGCACCTCAGCTGCTGCAGAACCTCATAATACACACCTCAGCTGCTGCAGAACCTCCTAATACACACCTCAGCTGCTGCAGAACATCATAATACACACCTCAGCTGCTGCAGAACCTCATAATACACACCTCAGCTGCTGCAGAACCTCATAATACACACCTCAGCTGCTGCAGAACCTCATAATACACACCTCAGCTGCTGCAGAACCTCGTAATACACACCCCAGCTGCTGCAGAACCTCGTAATACACACCCCAGCTGCTGCAAAACCTCGTAATACACACCCCAGCTGCTGCAGAACCTCGTAATACACACCTCAGCTGCTGCAGAACCTCCTAATACACACCCCAGCGGCTGCAGAACCTCGTAATACACACCCCAGCTGCTGCAGAACCTCGTAATACACACCTCAGCTGCTGCAGAACCTCGTAATACCTCAGCTGCTGCAGAACCTCCTAATACACACCTCAGCTGCTGCAGAACCTCATAATCGCACCTCAGCTGCTGCAGAACATCATAATACACACCTCAGCTGCTGCAGAACCTCCTAATACACACCTCAGCTGCTGCAGAACATTATAATACACACCTCAGCTGCTGCAGAACCTCATAATACACACCTCAGCTGCTGCAGAACCTCATAATACACACCTCAGCTGCTGCAGAACCTCATAACACACACCTCAGCTGCTGCAGAACCTCATAACACACACCTCAGCTGCTGCAGAACCTCATAATCGCACCTCAGCTGCTGCAGAACCTCATAATCGCACCTCAGCTGCTGCAGAACCTCATAATCTCAGCTGCTGTAGAACCTCATAATCTCAGCTGCTGCAGAACCTCATAATCTCACCTCAGCTGCTGCAGAACCTCATAATCGCACCTCAGCTGCTGCAGAACCTCATAATCGCACCTCAGCTGCTGCAGAACCTCATAATCGCACCTCAGCTGCTGCAGAACCTCATAATCGCACCTCAGCTGCTGCAGAACATCATAATACACACCTCAGCTGCTGCAGAACCTCCTAATACACACCTCAGCTGCTGCAGAACCTCATAATCGCACCTCAGCTGCTGCAGAGCCTCCTAATACACACCTCAGCTGCTGCAGAACCTCCTAATACACACCGCAGTTGCTGCAGAACCTCCTAATACACACCGCAGCTGCTGCAGAACCTCCTAATACACACCGCAGCTGCTGCAGAACCTCCTAATACACACCGCAGCTGCTGCAGAATATCCTAATTAGGGCTGCAACGAATACTCGACTAAATCAAGTAATTGGACACAAAAAAATCCTCGCTGCGAATTTTTTGCATAGAGCATTCGTTTGTGTCACGTCACCACGGAGCGGGAGTGAAGCGCCTGCTATTGCTCCCGCTCAGAATACTCACCTTTTCAGCAGGCGGCCTCTGGACACTCCACGTCCATGGTCCCGCGCTGCACTGACCTCCTGACATACGTACGCCGTGACCTAATGAGCTGTGTGATATCAGGCGTAGAGCAGCGCGGAACGATGGAGTGTCGGCGGCGTCCCTGCTGGAAAGGCAAGTTGGTGCGATGACCAATGATGCTGTGCACTCCGGGTGTGAGGTGGAGCAGGGGGGAACTGCTGGCACTGGGGGGAACTAATGCACTTGGGCTGATCGCACAGGGGGAACTAAGGGTGTTGGAGTCTTTGAGTTTTTATAAAGGAAAACAGTCAATTAATTCATTTTTTCTTATTAATTTTTTACAATTAATTGAGTAATCTAATAAGAAAAAATGAATTAATTGACTGTTTTCCTTTATAAAAACTCAAAGACCCCAACACCCTTAGTTTCCCCCAGTGCCATCAAGCCCCCCCCCCCCCCCCCTTGTGCCAGCAGCTCTTACCCCTGCTCCTCCTGACACCCGGAGTGCACAGCATCATTGGTTGCTATGGCGCGCGGCCTTAGTCGCACCAACTTGCCTTTCCAGCAGGGACGCCGCCGACACTCCATCGTTCCGCGCTGCTCTACGCCTGATATCACACAGCGTGTCAGGTCATGGCGTACGTATGTCAGGAGGTCAGTGCAGCGCGGGATCATGGACGTGTCCGGAGGCCCCCTGCTGAAAAGGTGAGTATTCTGAGCGCAGCGGGAGACCACAGAGTGGCAGCTATAGCAAGCGCTTCACTCCCGCTCCGTGGTCAAGTGACACAAACGAATCCTCGATTCAAAAAATTTGCATCGAGGATTTTTTTGTGTCTAATTACTCGATTTAGTCAAATATTCGTTGCAGTCCTAATTAGGAGGTTCTGCAGCAGCTGAGGTTTGTATTTTGAGGTTCTGCAGCAGATGGTGGGTATTATGATGTTCTGCAGTGGCTGAGGTGTGTATTATGAGGTTCTGCAGCAGATGGTGGGTATTATGAGGTTTTGCAGCAGCTGAGGTGTGTATTATGAGGTTCTGCAGGAGCTGAGGTGTGTATTAGTAGTAGGGCTGCAGTAAACGATTATTTTAGAAAGAGTATTCTATCGATAATTTTTTGCGATTAATCGAGTTCTCTATTTCTAAAATAATTGTTTACTGCAGCCCTACTCCTAATACGCACCTCAGCTGCTGCAAAACATAATACGAACCTCAGCTGCTGCAGAACCTGATAATACACACTTCAGCTGCTGCAGAACCTCCTGATACACACCTCAGCTTCTGCAAAACCTCGTAATACGAACCTCAGCTGCTGCAGAACATCATAATACGAACCTCAGCTGCTGCAGAACATCATAATACGAACCTCAGCTGCTGCAGAACATCATAATACGAACCTCAGCTGCTGCAAAACATAATACGAACCTCAGCTGCTGCAGAACCTGATAATACACACTTCAGCTGCTGCAGAACCTCCTGATACACACCTCAGCTTCTGCAAAACCTCGTAATACGCACCTCAGCTGCTGCAGAACATCCTAATACGAACCTCAGCTGCTGCAGAACATCCTAATACGAACCTCAGCTGCTGCAGAACATCATAATACGAACCTCAGCTGCTGCAGAACATCATAATACGAACCTCAGCTGCTGCAGAACATCATAATACGAACCTCAGCTGCTGCAAAACATAATACGAACCTCAGCTGCTGCAGAACCTGATAATACACACTTCAGCTGCTGCAGAACCTCCTGATACACACCTCAGCTTCTGCAAAACCTCGTAATACGCACCTCAGCTGCTGCAGAACATCCTAATACGAACCTCAGCTGCTGCAGAACATCATAATACGAACCTCAGCTGCTGCAGAACATCATAATACGAACCTCAGCTGCTGCAGAACATCATAATACGAACCTCAGCTGCTGCAAAACATAATACGAACCTCAGCTGCTGCAGAACCTGATAATACACACTTCAGCTGCTGCAGAACCTCCTGATACACACCTCAGCTTCTGCAAAACCTCGTAATACGCACCTCAGCTGCTGCAGAACATCCTAATACGAACCTCAGCTGCTGCAGAACATCATAATACGAACCTCAGCTGCTGCAGAACATCATAATACGAACCTCAGCTGCTGCAGAACATCATAATACGAACCTCAGCTGCTGCAAAACATAATACGAACCTCAGCTGCTGCAGAACCTGATAATACACACTTCAGCTGCTGCAGAACCTCCTGATACACACCTCAGCTTCTGCAAAACCTCGTAATACGCACCTCAGCTGCTGCAGAACATCCTAATACGAACCTCAGCTGCTGCAGAACATCATAATACGAACCTCAGCTGCTGCAGAACATCATAATACGAACCTCGGCTGCTGCAAAACATAATACGAACCTCAGCTGCTGCAGAACATAATACAAACCTCAGCTGCTGCAGAACCTCCTAATACACACCTCAGCTTCTGCAAAACCTCGTAATACGCACCTCAGCTGCTGCAGAACATCCTAATACGAACCTCAGCTGCTGCAGAACATCATAATACGAACCTCAGCTGCTGCAAAACATAATACGAACCTCAGCTGCTGCAGAACATAATACAAACCTCAGCTGCTGCAGAACCTCCTAATACACACCTCAGCTTCTGCAAAACCTCGTAATACGCACCTCAGCTGCTGCAGAACATCCTAATACGAACCTCAGCTGCTGCAGAACATCATAATACGAACCTCAGCTGCTGCAGAACATCATAATACGAACCTCAGCTGCTGCAGAACATCATAATACACACCTCAGCTTCTGCAAAACCTCGTAATACGCACCTCAGCTGCTGCAGAACATCCTAATACGAACCTCAGCTGCTGCAGAACATCATAATACGAACCTCAGCTGCTGCAGAACATCATAATACGAACCTCAGCTGCTGCAGAACATCATAATACGAACCTCAGCTGCTGCAGAACATAATACGAACCTCAGCTGCTGCAGAACCTGATAATACACACTTCAGCTGCTGCAGAACCTCCTAATGCACACCTCAGCTTCTGCAAAACATCGTAATACGCACCTCAGCTGCTGCAGAACATCATAATACAAACCTCAGCTGCTGCAGAACATCATAATACGAACCTCAGCTGCTGCAGAACATCATAATACGAACCTCAGCTGCTGCAGAACATCATAATACGAACCTCAGCTGCTGCAGAACATCATAATACGAACCTCCGCTGCTGCAGAACATCATAATACGAACCTCAGCTGCTGCAGAACATCATAATACGAACCTCAGCTGCTGCAGAACATAATACGAACCTCAGCTGCTGCACAACCTCGTAATACACACCTCAGCTGCTGCACAACCTCGTAATACACACCTCAGCTGCTGCACAACCTCGTAATATACACCTCAGCTGCTGCAGAACCTCATAATACGAACCTCAGCTGCTGGAAAACATTATAATATTATAGCATATTATACTCCAGAGCTGCACTCACTATTCTGCTGGTGCAGTCACTGTGTACATACATTACTTATCCTGTACTGATCCTGAGTTACATCCTGTATTATACTCCAGAGCTGCACTCACTGTTCTGCTGGTGCAGTCACTGTGTACATACATTACACACAGATAGCAGTGTAGTTGTGGGTGGGCAGCAGAGCCGCGTTGTCTTCTTCCTCGTTGTGACCGCCATGTTCTATTTCTCTGCAGGAGGATGAGTCGCCGCGCAGCGTTCTAGAAGAGATGGGACTGGCTTGATACTCAGAGGACTCCTTCCCGTTTTTTTGACCAACCCCCTTTTTACATTCCCCGATACACCCCACCATTCCGCCTTCCTCTTATACAATCACTGCAAGACCTCCCTCGTCTCCAGCACGCCCGCGCACACCGCCGTAGCCATGTGTCTGTATGTGCGTCGCTGCTCGTGTCTTCTTTCTACAGTTTCCAGGTGAAGACGAAAAAGGGACCAATCGCACTTTCTCAATCAGCCCCTCACCCGCCCTTTGAAACGCGTAGAGACTAATAATTTATCTTTTTTGTACACGGTCAGTCGCGGCACACCGTACTGTTTTTTTTTTTATTTAGATTTTTTTTGCACACTTTCGGTGATGGGCTGTTTCTGCTTTGAATCTCTCACTCGCTGACTTCTCTAAGTCTGGACGGTAGGAGGATAGTCTCGACCACCGTGAATCACTCCCCCCCCCCCCCCCCCCTCAGCATCCATTACAAGGACTCAACACCCCTTTTCCTTCCCACCACCACAACCGCACGAACTTCCGGAATAAAACATGAGTGCTGCTAACTTACCTCCGCTCCAGTTTCTATTAGTACATCGAGACTTGTACAGGTTTTCTGGGTATTAAAACTGGTTGGGGGCATTTGCGAAGATATTTAGGGGGTGAATATGTTTCGGTAACACAGATATTCACTACATTTTAGCAGATTAAAAAAGAAAAAATGTCAAAAATCTGGAAACTGTCAGCAAGCTGTGTCTTGAGTAGCCTAAAAAGTAACTCTGACACCCACAAAGGGTCCACAGTGTAAATCCCCATTCATATTTTCCCACCCAATTAAAATCCGAAAAAAAGTTTGCGACACTTTTTTGGTAAATCTGTGACCGAGAGGGAATAGCAGATCTGTGAACAGCAACTTGTTGATGGTTTCCAGTTAGAAATTTATATTTTATTTTTTTAGAACTTCACCAACTTTGAGCTGCGATGATATGTTGCAAAAATACAGAATGTCTCGTTCCGTAGGCTGAATGGAGAGACGCAGTAAAAATATTCGATCCGTCAGTAACTGCTTGTTGATGGTTTCCAGTTGGGAACCTCTGTTTTCACTTAACCGTTCTCTCAATCTGTATTGACTGCTGTGACTACGTTACCATCATATTTGCACTAGTGTTAACACATGATCCACTACCTGTAATTTCGTAAAATGCAAAATTAAAGACGTTTGATTGTTTGCTGAGAGTGAGCGCACTGTCTTCTATCTGATTATCGATGGAGAACCGCGGGAACGGCCTACTTAAATAAACAGTTCAAGACGACTTCTGTTGATGGATCCAATCTGTGGTATTAGCCTAAGCAGCGCTTGGTCATGAAGAAGTATTCTTTAGATGGATCTGACCGGATTGGCACCATTGCAGGTGGTGTTAACGTTATCGGGGCTCATCATTAAGAGCAGTTCTGTTGACGGATCCAATCGGTTTGACACCATTGCTCGTCATCAAAAGGAGTTCTGATCTAGTTTGGCGCTTTAGCCGGTGGTGTTGCCCTTAGTGGTGCCTATTGATGGATCCATTCTGTGGTATTAGCCTAAGCAGCGCTTGGTCATGAAGAAGTATTCTTTAGATGGATCTGATCGGTTCGGCACCATTGCCGGAGTTATTCACGTTAGCATTGCTCATCTTCAAGAGCAGTTCTGTTGACGGATCTAAACTGTTTGACACTTGCTAGTCATCAAGAGCAGTTCTGTTGATGAATTCCATCGGTTTGGCACCACTAACAGTGGCGTTGGCCTTAGTAGTGCTTGAATCAAGAGTCCTGTTGATGGACCCGATCGATTTGGCATTATTAACAGTGGCATTGGTTTTAGTACTTCTCGAGTCAAGAAGAGTCCCGTTGACGGATCCTATTGGTTGGGCACCATTGCCGGTCGTGGTAGCATTAGCAAAGATTGTCACCAAGAGGAGTTATGTTGATGGATTTGGTGAGTTTGGCACCATTGTAGGTGGTGGTAACGTTAGCAGAGACCAGTTCTGTTGATGGATCCAGTCTTAGTTCCTATTAGTTTGGAACCTTTGCTGGTGGCGTTGGCATTAGCAGCGTCTTTCATCCAGAGGAATTCAGTTGCTGGATCCTTTTGGTTTGACACCATTGCTCGTGGTGTTAGCATTAGCAAAGCTTGTCATCAAGAGGAGTTCTGCGGATGGATTTGATCAGATCTGATCTTTTTGACACCATTGCTCCTGGTGGTAACATTAGCAGTGCTAGTCATCAAGAGGAGTTCTATCGAAGGATTCAATAGGTTTGGCATCTTTGGCTATGGTTTGCACTAGGGCTACAGTAAACGATTATTTTAGAAATAGAGTATTCTATTGATTAATCGTAAAAAATAATCGAGTTCTCTAATATCAAAAAACGAATTAAAAGAATGCTTTTCTTTATAAAAACTCATCAGCCCCCCCCCCCCTCCCAGTGCCACCAGCTTGCCCACTGATTCCTAGTCACCAACATTATATATCGGTAAAAAAATAAAAATAAATACCATCTCTATATACCTGTTACATCTGTCAGCGTATCACATACGACACATTATACTGTCAGTACTTTCCATAACGCAACAGTTCTCTCCGAGAGGTCACATTCCTGAAGAGACGCAGCGCAGCATTATGTATATTATATCTGTGTGCATGTATACAACATAAACATACACACGTGGATCCCCGTCACATATGTTACAGTACATACCGTACCAGCAGTGACTGGGAGACATTGTAGGAGGTCTCATTGCAGGGGAACTCTCCAGTCAGTATGGGGGATCCTGTAAACCGGCGGTGCCCCCGTCTACATGACATATAGAGCAATCATTTCCATATATATTATTGGGGAGCTGGCTGGAGACCCTATGGCGATCATATACAGGGCCCTCTGTCTACATGACATATAAAGCAATAATATAATTTCCATATATTTTGCTGGGGGTCCTATGGCAGTCTAAAACAGGGGCCCCTAGAATGAAGGATGTGGAATATAAAGAAATCATTTGCATACATTTATTTGAGAACCCCTAACATTAAACAGGGAGTCCCCCCCCCCCCCCCAGTCCCTGTTTGCACACCAGTACATTGGGGGAAGCTGGGGACCCCACAGCTGACACGATCAGGGGCTCCCCCCAGGCTATGCAGAACCTAATGCACTGTCTCAGACGACACCTTGTCTACATCGGGGCCCCTGCAGGTGAGGACCCCCATGATCCAGTGCGAACATATAACGGCCAAGGACTCACCAGTCGGTGTGGGGGTACGGGACTTCCTCCTGAGCCCCCTGCACTCTGCTCCCTAAGACCCGCCGGCCACGTTGGTGATGGAAGAGAAGAAGCCCTACTCTGCCTCCTCCTGTCTGGGGGGGGGGTCTTGGGGCGCTGCAGGTCGGTCATGTAGCCATTGGGGAGGTTGAAGCTGCTGTCCGACAGACGGTGGGTGCAGCGTGGTACGGGCCGGTGAGTGACCACGGAGCGGTGAGTAATAGCAAGTGCTTCACTCCCGCTCCGTGGTCACATGACACAAACGAATCCTCGAGATTGCATCAAGAATTTCTTTGTGTCGAATTACTCGATTCAATCGATTAATCGTTTCAGCCCTAGTTTGCACTTCAGTGGTGTCTGTCATCGAGAAGAATGCTGTTGGTGGATCTCATCAGTTTGGCACTATTGTCTGTGGTGTTAACATTAGTAGTGCCCTTCATAAAGAATAGTTCTGTTGCGGGATCTGGTCAGTTAGGTGCTACTGCTGGCAAAGCTCATCGGTGTAATTGGGAAGATGCCTTGAGACATCTACAGAAACTTTTTCCTGCATTAGGTGGTGGCTGTGGTGGTTGTAAACAGTAGATCTCAGAATCATTGATCCTGAGTAGGAAGTCACTCTATACACCTCCTTAGATATGAGGCAGGGCTAAAGGTTAAGGATCTCAAGTTCTAGACAATGGGTGTGCCCTGTTTCTCATTATAACCGTTGGTGAATCACATTGCCCTGCTCTTGATTGGCAGAAGCTTTTCCCATGGCAACCAGTCAAATTCTCTACAGGTCAGAAAATCTAGACCATGATGTGGTTGATCACTGTGGACAATTCACAGTTTTCCTTGAAGGGTACTTCAGAAGATGTTATAGGTGATGATCTACTCCATAGGAACCCATTGACAGTAGGTCATGAAATTTTAGTCCACTGTTATATGTGTTGGGGGACGAGGGACTAGCAAGTATTATTTACTGCCTCTGATCTTGCCTATATCTGCAGAGGAACTAACTGAAACTATAGTTATGGCTGCCAGAGGGGGAAGGAAACTGACTGGGGACTATACATACAGCTGCTCGAGGGTAAAGGAGACTGACTGGGGACTATACATACAGCTGCTAGAGGGTAAAGCAGACTGACTAGGGACAATACATACAGCTGCTAGAGGGTAAAGCAGACTGACTAGGGACTATACATACAGCTTCTAGAGGGTAAAGCAGACTGACTAGGGACAATACATACAGCTGCTAGAGGGTAAAGCAGACTGACCGGGGACTATACATACAGCTGCTCGAGGGTAAAGCAGACTGACTGGGGACTATACATACAGCTGCTAGAGAGTAAAGGAGACTGACTGGGGACTATACATACAGCTGCTAGAGGGTAAAGCAGAATGACTAGGGACAATACATACAGCTGCTAGAGGGTAAAGGAGACTGACCGGGGACTATACATACAGCTGCTCGAGGGTAAAGGAGACTGACTGGGGACTATACATACAGCTGCTAGAGGGTAAAAGACACTGACTAGGGACTATACATACAGCTTCTAGAGGGTAAAGCAGACTGACTAGGGACAATACATACAGCTGCTAGAGAGTAAAGCAGACTGACTAGGGACTATACATACAGCTGCTCGAGGGTAAAGGAGACTGACTGGGGACTATACATACAGCTGCCAGAGGGGGAAGGAAACTGACTGGTGCCTATACATACAGCTGCTCGAGGGTAAAGGAGACTGACTAGGGACTATACATACAGCTGCTAGAGAGTAAAGCAGACTGACTAGGGACTATGCATACAGCTGCTCGAGGGTAAAGGAGACTGACTTAGGACTATACATACAGCTGCTAGAGGGTAAAGCAGACTGACCGGGGACAATACATACAGCTGCTAGAGGGTAAAGCAGACTGACTAGGGACTATACATACAGCTGCTAGAGGGTAAAGCAGACTGACTAGGGACTATACATACAGCTGCTAGAGGGTAAAGCAGACTGACTAGGGACTATACATACAGCTTCTAGAGGGTAAAGCAGACTGACTAGGGACTATACATACAGCTGCTCGAGGGTAAAGGAGACTGACTAGGGACAATACATACAGCTGCTAGAGGGTAAAGCAGACTGACTGGGGACTATACATACAGCTGCTAGAGGGTAAAGCAGACTGACTAGGGACTATACATACAGCTTCTAGAGGGTAAAGCAGACTGACTGGGGACTATACATACAGCTTCTAGAGGGTAAAGCAGACTGACTGGGGACTATACATACAGCTGCTAGAGGGTAAAGCAGACTGACTGGGGACTATACATACAGCTGCTAGAGGGTAAAGCAGACTGACTGGGGACTATACATACAGCTTCTAGAGGGTAAAGCAGACTGACTGGGGACTATACATACAGCTGCTAGAGGGTAAAGCAGACTGACTAGGGACTATACATACAGCTTCTAGAGAGTAAAGGAGACTGACTGGGGACTATACATACAGCCGCTAGAGGGTAAAGCAGACTGACTGGGGACTATACATACAGCCGCTAGAGGGTAAAGCAGACTGACTGGGGACTATACATACAGCTGCTAGAGGGTAAAGCAGACTGACTGGGGACTATACATACAGCTGCTAGAGGGTAAAGGAGACTGACCGGGGACTATACATACAGCTGCTAGAGGGTAAAGCAGACTGACTAGGGACTATACATACAGCTGCTAGAGGGTAAAGCAGACTGACTAGGGACTATACATACAGCTGCTAGAAGGTAAAGCAGACTGACTAGGGACTATACATACAGCTGCTAGAGGGTAAAGGACACTGACTGGGGACTATACATACAGCTGCTAGAGGGTAAAGCAGACTGACCGGGGACTATACATACAGCTGCTAGAGGGTAAAGCAGACTGACTGGGGACTATACATACAGCTGCTAGAGGGTAAAGGAGACTGACCGGGGACTATACATACAGCTGCTAGAGGGTAAAGCAGACTGACTAGGGACTATACATACAGCTGCTAGAGGGTAAAGCAGACTGACTAGGGACTATACATACAGCTGCTAGAAGGTAAAGCAGACTGACTAGGGACTATACATACAGCTGCTAGACGGTAAAAGACACTGACTGGGGACTATACATACAGCCGCTAGAGGGTAAAGCAGACTGACTAGGGACTATACATACAGCTGCTAGAGGGTAAAGGACACTGACTAGGGACTATACATACAGCCGCTAGAAGGTAAAGCAGACTGACTAGGGACTATACATACAGCTGCTAGACGGTAAAAGACACTGACTGGGGACTATACATACAGCCGCTAGAGGGTAAAGCAGACTGACTAGGGACTATACATACAGCTGCTAGAGGGTAAAGCAGACTGACTGGGGACTATACATACAGCTTCTAGAGGGTAAAGCAGACTGACCGGGGACTATACATACAGCTGCTAGAGGGTAAAGCAGACTGACTAGGGACTATACATACAGCTGCTAGAGAGTAAAGCAGACTGACTGGGGACTATACATACAGCTGCTAGAGGGTAAAGCAGACTGACCGGGGACTATACATACAGCTGCTAGAGGGTAAAGCAGACTGACTAGGGACTATACATACAGCCGCTAGAGGGTAAAGCAGACTGACTGGGGACTATACATACAGCTGCTAGAGGGTAAAGGACACTGACTGGGGACTATACATACAGCTTCTAGAGGGTAAAGCAGACTGACCGTGGACTATACATACAGCTGCTAGACGGTAAAAGACACTGACCGGGGACTATACATACAGCCGCTAGAGGGTAAAGCAGACTGACTAGGGACTATACATACAGCTGCTCGAGGGTAAAGGAGACTGACTTAGGACTATACATACAGCTGCTAGAGGGTAAAGCAGACTGACCGGGGACAATACATACAGCTGCTAGAGGGTAAAGCAGACTGACTAGGGACAATACATACAGCTGCTAGAGGGTAAAGCAGACTGACTAGGGACTATACATACAGCTGCTAGAGGGTAAAGCAGACTGACTAGGGACTATACATACAGCTTCTAGAGGGTAAAGCAGACTGACTAGGGACTATACATACAGCTGCTCGAGGGTAAAGGAGACTGACTAGGGACAATACATACAGCTGCTAGAGGGTAAAGCAGACTGACTGGGGACTATACATACAGCTGCTAGAGGGTAAAGCAGACTGACTAGGGACTATACATACAGCTTCTAGAGGGTAAAGCAGACTGACTGGGGACTATACATACAGCTTCTAGAGGGTAAAGCAGACTGACTGGGGACTATACATACAGCTGCTAGAGGGTAAAGCAGACTGACTGGGGACTATACATACAGCTGCTAGAGGGTAAAGCAGACTGACTAGGGACTATACATACAGCTTCTAGAGGGTAAAGCAGACTGACTGGGGACTATACATACAGCTGCTAGAGGGTAAAGCAGACTGACTAGGGACTATACATACAGCTTCTAGAGAGTAAAGGAGACTGACTGGGGACTATACATACAGCCGCTAGAGGGTAAAGCAGACTGACTGGGGACTATACATACAGCCGCTAGAGGGTAAAGCAGACTGACTGGGGACTATACATACAGCTGCTAGAGGGTAAAGCAGACTGACTGAGGACTATACATACAGCTGCTAGAGGGTAAAGGACACTGACTGGGGACAATACATACAGCTGCTAGAGGGTAAAGCAGACTGACCGGGGACTATACATACAGCTGCTAGAGGGTAAAGCAGACTGACTGGGGACTATACATACAGCTGCTAGAGGGTAAAGGAGACTGACCGGGGACTATACATACAGCTGCTAGAGGGTAAAGCAGACTGACTAGGGACTATACATACAGCTGCTAGAGGGTAAAGCAGACTGACTAGGGACTATACATACAGCTGCTAGAGGGTAAAGCAGACTGACTAGGGACTATACATACAGCTGCTAGACGGTAAAAGACACTGACTGGGGACTATACATACAGCCGCTAGAGGGTAAAGCAGACTGACTAGGGACTATACATACAGCTGCTAGAGGGTAAAGGACACTGACTAGGGACTATACATACAGCCGCTAGAAGGTAAAGCAGACTGACTAGGGACTATACATACAGCTGCTAGACGGTAAAAGACACTGACTGGGGACTATACATACAGCCGCTAGAGGGTAAAGCAGACTGACTAGGGACTATACATACAGCTGCTAGAGGGTAAAGCAGACTGACTGGGGACTATACATACAGCTTCTAGAGGGTAAAGCAGACTGACCGGGGACTATACATACAGCTGCTAGAGGGTAAAGCAGACTGACTAGGGACTATACATACAGCTGCTAGAGAGTAAAGCAGACTGACTGGGGACTATACATACAGCTGCTAGAGGGTAAAGCAGACTGACCGGGGACTATACATACAGCTGCTAGAGGGTAAAGCAGACTGACTAGGGACTATACATACAGCCGCTAGAGGGTAAAGCAGACTGACTGGGGACTATACATACAGCTGCTAGAGGGTAAAGGCAGACTGACTGGGGACTATACATACAGCTTCTAGAGGGTAAAGCAGACTGACCGTGGACTATACATACAGCTGCTAGACGGTAAGGAGACTGACCGGGGACTATACATACAGCTGCTAGAGGGTAAAGCAGACTGACTAGGGACTATACATACAGCTGCTAGAGGGTAAAGCAGACTGACTAGGGACTATACATACAGCCGCTAGAGGGTAAAGGAGACTGACTGGGGACTATACATACAGCCGCTAGAGGGTAAAGCAGACTGACTAGGGACTATACATACAGCTGCTAGAGGGTAAAGGAGACTGACTGGGGACTATACATACAGCTGCTAGAGAGTAAAGCAGACTGACTGGGGACTATACATACAGCTGCTAGAGGGTAAAAGACACTGACTGGGGACTATACATACAGCTGCTAGAGGGTAAAGGAGACTGACTAGGGACTATACATACAGCTGCTAGAGAGTAAAGCAGACTGACTGGGGACTATACATACAGCTGCTAGAGGGTAAAGCAGACTGACTGGGGACTATACATACAGCTGCTAGAGGGTAAAGCAGACTGACTAGGGACTATACATACAGCTGCTAGAGGGTAAAGCAGACTGACTAGGGACTATACATACAGCTGCTAGAGGGTAAAGCAGACTGACTGGGGACTATACATACAGCTGCTAGAGGGTAAAGCAGACTGACTAGGGACTATACATACAGCTTCTAGAGGGTAAAGGACACTGACTGGGGACTATACATACAGCTGCTAGAGGGTAAAGGAGACTGACTAGGGACTATACATACAGCCGCTAGAGGGTAAAGCAGACTGACTAGGGACTATACATACAGCCGCTAGAGGGTAAAGCAGACTAACTGGGGACTATACATACAGCTGCTAGAGGGTAAAGCAGACTGACTGGGGACTATACATACAGCTGCTAGAGGGTAAAGCAGACTGACTAGGGACTATACATACAGCTTCTAGAGGGTAAAGGACACTGACTGGGGACTATACATACAGCTTCTAGAGGGTAAAGGAGACTGACCGGGGACTATACATACAGCTGCTAGAGAGTAAAGCAGACTGACTGGGGACTATACATACAGCCGCTAGAGGGTAAAGCAGACTGACTAGGGACTATACATACAGCCGCTAGAGGGTATAGCAGACTGACTGGGGACTATACATACAGCTGCTAGAGGGTAAAGCAGACTGACTAGGGACTATACATACAGCTGCTAGAGGGTAAAGCAGACTGACTAGGGACTATACATACAGCTGCTAGAGGGTAAAGGAGACTGACTAGGGACTATACATACAGCCGCTAGAGGGTAAAAGAGACTGACTGGGGACTATACATACAGCTGCTAGAGGGTAAAGGAGACTGACCGTGGACTATACATACAGCTGCTAGAGGGTAAAGCAGACTGACTAGGGACTATACATACAGCTGCTAGAGAGTAAAGCAGACTGACTAGGGACTATACATACAGCTGCTAGAGGGTAAAGCAGACTGACTAGGGACTATACATACAGCTGCTAGAGGGTAAAGCAGACTGACTGGGGACTATACATACAGCTTCTAGAGGGTAAAGCAGACTGACTAGGGACTATACATACAGCTGCTAGAGGGTAAAGGAGACTGACTAGGGACTATACATACAGCTGCTAGAGGGTAAAGGAGACTGACTGGGGACTATACATACAGCTGCTAGAGGGTAAAGCAGACTGACTAGGGACTATACATACAGCTGCTAGAGGGTAAAGCAGACTGACTGGGGACTATACATACAGCTGCTAGAGAGTAAAGCAGACTGACCGGGGACTATACATACAGCTGCTAGAGGGTAAAGCAGACTGACTAGGGACTATACATACAGCTGCTAGAAGGTAAAGCAGACTGACTGGGGACTATACATACAGCTGCTAGAGGGTAAAGGAGACTGACCGGGGACTATACATACAGCCGCTAGAGGGTAAAGCAGACTGACTGGGGACTATACATACAGCTGCTAGAGGGTAAAGGAGACTGACTGGGGACTATACATACAGCTGCTAGAGAGTAAAGGAGACTGACCGGGGACTATACATACAGCTGCTAGAGAGTAAAGGAGACTGACCGGGGACTATACATACAGCTGCTAGAGGGTAAAGCAGACTGACCGGGGACTATACATACAGCTGCTAGAGGGTAAAGCAGACTGACTGGGGACTATACATACAGCTGCTAGAGGGTAAAGCAGACTGACTAGGGACTATACATACAGCCGCTAGAGGGTAAAGCAGACTGACCGGGGACTATACATACAGCTGCTAGAGGGTAAAGCAGACTGACTAGGGACTATACATACAGCTGCTAGAGGGTAAAGCAGACTGACTGGGGACTATACATACAGCTGCTAGAGGGTAAAGGACACTGACTGGGGACTATACATACAGCTGCTAGAGGGTAAAGCAGACTGACCGGGGACTATACATACAGCTGCTAGAGGGTAAAGCAGACTGACTGGGGACTATACATACAGCTGCTAGAGGGTAAAGCAGACTGACTAGGGACTATACATACAGCTGCTAGAGGGTAAAGCAGACTGACTGGGGACTATACATACAGCTGCTAGAGGGTAAAGCAGACTGACTGGGGACTATACATACAGCTGCTAGAGGGTAAAGCAGACTGACTGGGGACTATACATACAGCTGCTAGAGGGTAAAGGAGACTGACTAGGGACTATACATACAGCTGCTAGAGGGTAAAGCAGACTGACTGGGGACTATACATACAGCTGCTAGAGGGTAAAGCAGACTGACCGTGGACTATACATACAGCTGCTAGAGGGTAAAGCAGACTGACCGGGGACTATACATACAGCCGCTAGAGGGTAAAGGAGACTGACTGGGGACTATACATACAGCTTCTAGAGGGTAAAGCAGACTGACCGGGGACTATACATACAGCTGCTAGAGAGTAAAGCAGACTGACCGGGGACTATACATACAGCTGCTAGAGGGTAAAGGAGACTGACTGGGGACTATACATACAGCTGCTAGAGGGTAAAGGAGACTGACCGTGGACTATACATACAGCTGCTAGAGGGTAAAGCAGACTGACCGGGGACTATACATACAGCTGCTAGAGGGTAAAGGACCCTGACTGGGGACTATACATACAGCTGCTAGAGGGTAAAGCAGACTGACTAGGGACTATACATACAGCTTCTAGAGGGTAAAGGAGACTGACCGGGGACTATACATACAGCTGCTAGAGGGTAAAGCAGACTGACTGGGGACTATACATACAGCTGCTAGAGAGTAAGGCAGACTGACTAGGGACTATACATACAGCTTCTAGAGGGTAAAGGAGACTGACCGGGGACTATACATACAGCTGCTAGAGGGTAAAGGAGACTGACCAGGGACTATACATACAGCTGCTAGAGGGTAAAGGAGACTGACTGGGGACTATACATACAGCTGCTAGAGGGTAAAGCAGACTGACTAGGGACTATACATACAGCTGCTAGAGGGTAAAGCAGACTGACTAGGGACTATACATACAGCTTCTAGAGGGTAAAGCAGACTGACTAGGGACTATACATACAGCCGCTAGAGGGTAAAGCAGACTGACTGGGGACTATACATACAGCCGCTAGAGGGTAAAGCAGACTGACTGGGGACTATACATACAGCCGCTAGAGGGTAAAGCAGACTGACTGGGGACTATACATACAGCCGCTAGAGGGTAAAGCAGACTGACTGGGGACTATACATACAGCTGCTAGAGGGTAAAGCAGACTGACTGGGGACTATACATACAGCTGCTAGAGGGTAAAGCAGACTGACTGGGGACTATACATACAGCCGCTAGAGGGTAAAGCAGACTGACTAGGGACTATACATACAGCTGCTAGAGGGTAAAGGAGACTGACCGGGGACTATACATACAGCCGCTAGAGGGTAAAGCAGACTGACTGGGGACTATACATACAGCTGCTAGAGGGTAAAGGAGACTGACTGGGGACTATACATACAGCTGCTAGAGGGTAAAGCAGACTGACTGGGGACTATACATACAGCTGCTAGAGAGTAAAGGAGACTGACTGGGGACTATACATACAGCCGCTAGAGGGTAAAGCAGACTGACTGGGGACTATACATACAGCTGCTAGAGGGTAAAGCAGACTGACTGGGGACTATACATACAGCTGCTAGAGGGTAAAGCAGACTGACTAGGGACTATACATACAGCTGCTAGAGGGTAAAGCAGACTGACTGGGGACTATACATACAGCTGCTAGAGGGTAAAGCAGACTGACTAGGGACTATACATACAGCTGCTAGAGGGTAAAGGAGACTGACCGGGGACTATACATACAGCTGCTAGAGGGTAAAGCAGACTGACCGGGGACTATACATACAGCTGCTAGAGAGTAAAGCAGACTGACTGGGGACTATACATACAGCTGCTAGAGGGTAAAGGAGACTGACTGGGGACTATACATACAGCTGCTAGAGGGTAAAGCAGACTGACTGGGGACTATACATACAGCTGCTAGAGGGTAAAGCAGACTGACTGGGGACTATACATACAGCTGCTAGAGGGTAAAGCAGACTGACTAGGGACTATACATACAGCTGCTAGAGGGTAAAGCAGACTGACTAGGGACTATACATACAGCTTCTAGAGGGTAAAGGAGACTGACCGGGGACTATACATACAGCTGCTAGAGGGTAAAGCAGACTGACTGGGGACTATACATACAGCTGCTAGAGGGTAAAGCAGACTGACTAGGGACTATACATACAGCTGCTAGAGGTAAAGCAGACTGACTAGGGACTATACATACAGCCGCTAGAGGGTAAAGCAGACTGACTGGGGACTATACATACAGCTGCTAGAGGGTAAAGCAGACTGACTGGGGACTATACATACAGCTGCTAGAGGGTAAAGCAGACTGACTGGGGACTATACATACAGCTGCTAGAGGGTAAAGCAGACTGACCGGGGACTATACATACAGCTGCTAGAGGGTAAAGCAGACTGACTGGGGACTATACATACAGCTGCTAGAGGGTAAAGCAGACTGACTGGGACTATACATACAGCTGCTAGAGGGTAAAGCAGACTGACTAGGGACTATACATACAGCTGCTAGAGGGTAAAGGAGACTGACTGGGGACTATACATACAGCTGCTAGAGGGTAAAGCAGACTGACCGGGGACTATACATACAGCTGCTAGAGGGTAAAGCAGACTGACTGGGGACTATACATACAGCTGCTAGAGGGTAAAGCAGACTGACTAGGGACTATACATACAGCTGCTAGAGGGTAAAGCAGACTGACTGGGGACTATACATACAGCTGCTAGAGGGTAAAGCAGACTGACTAGGGACTATACATACAGCTGCTAGAGGGTAAAGCAGACTGACTAGGGACTATACATACAGCTGCTAGAGAGTAAGGCAGACTGACCGGGGACTATACATACAGCTTCTAGAGGGTAAAGGAGACTGACCGGGGACTATACATACAGCTGCTAGAGGGTAAAGGAGACTGACCAGGGGACTATACATACAGCTGCTAGAGGGTAAAGAGACTGACTGGGGACTATACATACAGCTGCTAGAGGGTAAAGCAGACTGACTAGGGACTATACATACAGCTGCTAGAGGGTAAAGCAGACTGACTGGACTATACATACAGCTGCTAGAGGGTAAAGCAGACTGACTGGGACTATACATACAGCTGCTAGAGGGTATTAGAGGGTAAAGCAGACTGACTAGGGGACTATACATACAGCTGCTAGAGGGTAAAGCAGACTGACTGGGGACTATACATACAGCTGCTAGAGGGTAAAGCAGACTGACTAGGGACTATACATACAGCTGCTAGAGGGTAAAGGAGACTGACTGGGGACTATACATACAGCTGCTAGAGGGTAAAGGAGACTGACTAGGGACTATACATACAGCTGCTAGAGGGTAAAGCAGACTGACTAGGGACTATACATACAGCTGCTAGAGGGTAAAGCAGACTGACTGGGGACTATACATACAGCTGCTAGAGGGTAAAGCAGACTGACCGTGGACTATACATACAGCTGCTAGAGGGTAAAGCAGACTGACTGGGGACTATACATACAGCTGCTAGAGGGTAAAGCAGACTGACTGGGGACTATACATACAGCTGCTAGAGGGTAAAGCAGACTGACTGGGGACTATACATACAGCTGCTAGAGGGTAAAGGAGACTGACTGGGGACTATACATACAGCTGCTAGAGAGTAAAGGAGACTGACCGTGGACTATACATACAGCTGCTAGAGGGTAAAGCAGACTAACTGGGGACTATACATACAGCTGCTAGAGGGTAAAGCAGACTGACTAGGGACTATACATACAGCTGCTAGAGGGTAAAGCAGACTGACTAGGGACAATACATACAGCTGCTAGAGGGTAAAGCAGACTTACTAGGGACTATACATACAGCCGCTAGAGCAGGCATGCTCAACCTGCGGCCCTCCAGCTGTTGCCAAACTACAACTCCCATCATTCCCTGACAGCCTACAGCTATCATCCTACAGAAAGGCATCGTGGGAGTTGTAGTTTTACAACAGCTGGAGGGCCGCAGGTTGAGCATCCCTGCGCTAGAGGGTAAAGCAGACTGACTGGGGACTATACATACAGCCGCTAGAGGGTAAAGCAGACTGACTGGGGACTATACATACAGCTGCTAGAGGGTAAAGCAGACTGACTGGGGACTATACATACAGCCGCTAGAGGGTAAAGCAGACTGACTGGGGACTATACATACAGCTGCTAGAGGGTAAAGCAGACTGACCGGGGACAATACATACAGCTGCTAGAGGGTAAAGCAGACTGACTGGGGACTATACATACAGCTGCTAGAGGGTAAAGCAGACTGACTAGGGACTATACATACAGCTGCTAGAGGGTAAAGGAGACTGACTAGGGACTATACATACAGCTGCTAGAGGGTAAAGCAGACTGACCGGGGACAATACATACAGCTGCTAGAGGGTAAAGCAGACTGACCGGGGACTATACATACAGCTGCTAGAGGGTAAAGGAGACTGACCGGGGACTATACATACAGCTGCTAGAGGGTAAAGCAGACTGACCGGGGACTATACATACAGCTGCTAGAGGGTAAAGCAGACTGACCGGGGACTATACATACAGCCGCTAGAGGGTAAAGCAGACTGACTGGGGACTATACATACAGCTGCTAGAGGGTAAAGCAGACTGACTGGGGACTATACATACAGCCGCTAGAGGGTAAAGCAGACTGACTGGGGACTATACATACAGCTGCTAGAGGGTAAAGCAGACTGACCGGGGACAATACATACAGCTTCTAGAGGGTAAAGCAGACTGACTGGGGACTATACATACAGCTGCTAGAGAGTAAAGCAGACTGACTGGGGACTATACATACAGCTGCTAGAGAGTAAAGCAGACTGACTGGGGACTATACATACAGCTGCTAGAGGGTAAAGCAGAATGACTAGGGACTATACATACAGCTTCTAGAGGGTAAAGCAGACTGACTGGGGACTATACATACAGCTGCTCGAGGGTAAAGGAGACTGACTAGGGACTATACATACAGCTGCTCGAGGGTAAAGGAGACTGACTAGGGACTATACATACAGCTGCTAGAGGGTAAAGCAGACTGACCGGGGACAATACATACAGCTGCTAGAGGGTAAAGCAGAGTGACCGGGGACTATACATACAGCTGCTAGAGGGTAAAGGAGACTGACCGGGGACTATACATACAGCTGCTAGAGGGTAAAGCAGACTGACTAGGGACAATACATACAGCTGCTAGAGAGTAAAGGAGACTGACTAGGGACTATACATACAGCTGCTAGAGGGTAAAGCAGACTGACTAGGGACTATACATACAGCTGCTAGAGGGTAAAGCAGACTGACTGGGGACTATACATACAGCTGCTAGAGGGTAAAGCAGACTGACTAGGGACAATACATACAGCTGCTAGAGGGTAAAGCAGACTGACTGGGGACTATATATACAGCTGCTCGAGGGTAAAGGAGACTGACTGGGGACTATACATACAGCCGCTAGAGGGTAAAGCAGACTGACCGTGGACTATACATACAGCTGCTAGAGAGTAAAGCAGACTGACTGGGGACTATACATACAGCTGCTAGAGGGTAAAGCAGACTGACTAGGGACTATACATACAGCTGCTAGAGGGTAAAGCAGAGTGACCGGGGACTATACATACAGCTGCTAGAGAGTAAAGCAGACTGACTGGGGACTATACATACAGCTGCTCGAGGGTAAAGGAGACTGACCGGGGACTATACATACAGCTGCTAGAGGGTAAAGCAGACTGACTAGGGACTATACATACAGCTGCTAGAGGGTAAAGCAGACTGACTGGGGACTATACATACAGCCGCTAGAGGGTAAAGCAGACTGACTGGGGACTATACATACAGCTGCTAGAGAGTAAAGCAGACTGACTGGGGACTATACATACAGCTGCTAGAGGGTAAAGCAGACTGACTAGGGACTATACATACAGCTGCTAGAGGGTAAAGCAGACTGACTGGGGACTATACATACAGCCGCTAGAGGGTAAAGCAGACTGACTGGGGACTATACATACAGCTGCTAGAGAGTAAAGCAGACTGACTGGGGACTATACATACAGCTGCTAGAGGGTAAAGCAGACTGACTAGGGACTATACATACAGCTGCTAGAGAGTAAAGCAGACTGACTGGGGACTATACATACAGCCGCTAGAGGGTAAAGCAGACTGACTAGGGACTATACATACAGCTGCTAGAGGGTAAAGGAGACTGACTGGGGACTATACATACAGCTGCTCGAGGGTAAAGCAGACTGACTGGGGACTATACATACAGCTGCTAGAGGGTAAAGGAGACTGACTAGGGACTATACATACAGCTGCTAGAGGGTAAAGCAGACTGACTAGGGACTATACATACAGCCGCTAGAGGGTAAAGCAGACTGACCGGGGACTATACATACAGCTGCTAGAGGGTAAAGCAGACTGACCGGGGACTATACATACAGCTGCTAGAGGGTAAAGCAGACTGACCGGGGACTATACATACAGCTGCTAGAGAGTAAAGGAGACTGACTAGGGACTATACATACAGCTTCTAGAGGGTAAAGCAGACTGACTGGGGACTATACATACAGCTGCTAGAGGGTAAAGCAGACTGACCGGGGACTATACATACAGCTGCTAGAGGGTAAAGCAGACTGACTAGGGACTATACATACAGCTTCTAGAGGGTAAAGCAGACTGACTAGGGACTATACATACAGCTGCTAGAGGGTAAAGCAGACTGACTAGGGACTATACATACAGCTGCTAAAGGGTAAAGCAGACTGACCGGGGACTATACATACAGCTGCTCGAGGGTAAAGGAGACTGACCGTGGACTATACATACAGCTGCTCGAGGGTAAAGCAGACTGACTGGGGACTATACATACAGCTGCTAGAGGGTAAAGGAGACTGACTGGGGACTATACATACAGCTGCTAGAGGGTAAAGGAGACTGACTGGGGACTATACATACAGCTTCTAGAGGGTAAAGCAGACTGACTGGGGACTATACATACAGCTGCTAGAGAGTAAAGCAGACTGACTAGGGACAATACATACAGCTGCTAGAGGGTAAAGCAGACTGACCGGGGACTATACATACAGCTGCTCGAGGGTAAAGGAGACTGACCGTGGACTATACATACAGCTGCTAGAGGGTAAAGCAGACTGACTGGGGACTATACATACAGCTGCTAGAGGGTAAAGGAGACTGACTAGGGACTATACATACAGCTGCTAGAGGGTAAAGCAGACTGACTAGGGACTATACATACAGCTGCTAGAGGGTAAAGGAGACTGACTGGGGACTATACATACAGCTGCTCGAGGGTAAAGGAGACTGACTACGGACTATACATACAGCAGCTAGAGGGTAAAGCAGACTGACTGGGGACTATACATACAGCTGCTCGAGGGTAAAGGAGACTGACTACGGACTATACATACAGCTGCTAGAGGGTAAAGCAGACTGACCGTGGACTATACATACAGCTGCTAGAGGGTAAAGCAGACTGACTGGGGACTATACATACAGCTGCTAGAGGGTAAAGGAGACTGACTAGGGACTATACATACAGCTGCTAGAGGGTAAAGCAGACTGACTGGGGACTATACATACAGCTGCTAGAGGGTAAAGGAGACTGACTAGGGACAATACATACAGCTGCTAGAGGGTAAAGCAGACTGACTAGGGACTATACATACAGCTGCTAGAGGGTAAAGCAGACTAACTGGGGACTATACATACAGCTGCTAGAGGGTAAAGCAGACTGACTAGGGACAATACATACAGCCGCTAGAGGGTAAAGCAGACTGACTGGGGACTATACATACAGCTGCTAGAGGGTAAAGCAGACTGACTGGGGACTATACATACAGCCGCTAGAGGGTAAAGCAGACTGACTGGGGACTATACATACAGCTGCTAGAGGGTAAAGCAGACTGACCGGGGACAATACATACAGCTTCTAGAGGGTAAAGCAGACTGACTGGGGACTATACATACAGCTGCTAGAGAGTAAAGCAGACTGACTGGGGACTATACATACAGCTGCTCGAGGGTAAAGCAGAATGACTAGGGACTATACATACAGCTTCTAGAGGGTAAAGCAGACTGACTAGGGACTATACATACAGCTTCTAGAGGGTAAAGCAGACTGACTGGGGACTATACATACAGCTGCTCGAGGGTAAAGGAGACTGACTAGGGATTATACATACAGCTGCTCGAGGGTAAAGGAGACTGACTAGGGACTATACATACAGCTGCTAGAGGGTAAAGCAGACTGACCGGGGACAATACATACAGCTGCTAGAGGGTAAAGCAGAGTGACCGGGGACTATACATACAGCTGCTAGAGGGTAAAGGAGACTGACCGGGGACTATACATACAGCTGCTAGAGGGTAAAGCAGACTGACTGGGGACTATACATACAGCTGCTAGAGGGTAAAGCAGACTGACTGGGGACTATACATACAGCTGCTAGAGGGTAAAGCAGACTGACTAGGGACTATACATACAGCTGCTAGAGGGTAAAGCAGACTGACTGGGGACTATACATACAGCTGCTAGAGAGTAAAGCAGACTGACTGGGGACTATACATACAGCTGCTAGAGGGTAAAGCAGACTGACTGGGGACTATACATACAGCTGCTAGAGGGTAAAGCAGACTGACTAGGGACTATACATACAGCTGCTAGAGGGTAAAGCAGACTGACTGGGGACTATACATACAGCTGCTAGAGAGTAAAGCAGACTGACTAGGGACTATACATACAGCTGCTAGAGAGTAAGGCAGACTGACTAGGGACTATACATACAGCTGCTCGAGGGTAAAGGAGACTGACTAGGGACTATACATACAGCTGCTCGAGGGTAAAGGAGACTGACTAGGGACTATACATACAGCTGCTAGAGGGTAAAGCAGACTGACCGGGGACAATACATACAGCTGCTAGAGGGTAAAGCAGAGTGACCGGGGACTATACATACAGCTGCTCGAGGGTAAAGGAGACTGACCGGGGACTATACATACAGCTGCTAGAGGGTAAAGCAGACTGACTGGGGACTATATATACAGCTGCTCGAGGGTAAAGGAGACTGACTGGGGACTATACATACAGCTGCTCGAGGGTAAAGGAGACTGACTGGGGACTATACATACAGCTGCTAGAGGGTAAAGCAGACTGACCGGGGACTATACATACAGCTGCTAGAGGGTAAAGCAGACTGACTGGGGACTATACATACAGCCGCTAGTTGGTAAAGGAGACTGACTGGGGACTATACATACAGCTGCTAGAGGGTAAAGCAGACTAACTGGGGACTATACATACAGCCGCTAGAGGGTAAAGCAGACTGACTGGGGACTATACATACAGCTTCTAGAGGGTAAAGGAGACTGACTGGGGACTATACATACAGCTGCTAGAGGGTAAAGCAGACTGACTGGGGACTATACATACAGCCGCTAGAGGGTAAAGCAGACTGACTAGGGACTATACATACAGCTGCTAGAGGGTAAAGCAGACTGACTGGGGACTATACATACAGCTGCTAGAGGGTAAAGCAGACTGACTAGGGACTATACATACAGCTGCTAGAGGGTAAAGCAGACTGACTAGGGACTATACATACAGCTGCTAGAGGGTAAAGGAGACTGACTAGGGACTATAAATACAGCTGCTAGAAGGTAAAGCAGACTGACTGGGGACTATACATATAGCTGCTCGAGGGTAAAGGAGACTGACCGTGGACTATACATACAGCTGCTAGAGGGTAAAGCAGACTGACCGGGGACTATACATACAGCTGCTAGAGGGTAAAGCAGACTGACCGGGGACTATACATACAGCTGCTAGAGGGTAAAGCAGACTGACTGGGGACTATACATACAGCTGCTAGAGGGTAAAGCAGACTGACTAGGGACTATACATACAGCTGCTAGAGGGTAAAGCAGACTGACTAGGGACTATACATACAGCTGCTAGAGGGTAAAGCAGACTGACTAGGGACTATACATATAGCTGCTCGAGGGTAAAGGAGACTGACCGGGGACTATACATACAGCTGCTAGAGGGTAAAGCAGACTGACCGGGGACTATACATACAGCTGCTAGAGGGTAAAGCAGACTGACTGGGGACTATACATACAGCTGCTAGAGGGTAAAGGAGACTGACTGGGGACTATACATACAGCTGCTAGAGGGTAAAGCAGACTGACCGGGGACTATACATACAGCTGCTAGAGGGTAAAGCAGACTGACCGGGGACTATACATACAGCTGCTAGAGAGTAAAGGAGACTGACTAGGGACTATACATACAGCTTCTAGAGGGTAAAGCAGACTGACTGGGGACTATACATACAGCTGCTAGAGAGTGAAGCAGACTGACTGGGGACTATACATACAGCTGCTAGAGGGTAAAGCAGACTGACTGGGGACTATACATACAGCTGCTAGAGGGTAAAGCAGACTGACCGGGGACTATACATACAGCTGCTAGAGGGTAAAGCAGACTGACCGGGGACTATACATACAGCTGCTAGAGGGTAAAGCAGACTGACTGGGGACTATACATACAGCCGCTAGAGGGTAAAAGACACTGACCGGGGACTATACATACAGCTGCTAGAGGGTAAAGCAGACTGACCGGGGACTATACATACAGCCGCTAGAGGGTAAAGCAGACTGACTGGGGACTATACATACAGCTTCTAGAGGGTAAAGGAGACTGACTGGGGACTATACATACAGCCGCTAGAGGGTAAAGCAGACTGACTGGGGACTATACATACAGCTTCTAGAGGGTAAAGGAGACTGACTGGGGACTATACATACAGCTGCTAGAGGGTAAAGCAGACTGACTGGGGACTATACATACAGCTGCTAGAGGGTAAAGCAGACTGACTGGGGACTATACATACAGCTGCTAGAGGGTAAAGCAGACTGACTAGGGACTATACATACAGCTGCTAGAGGGTAAAGCAGACTGACTAGGGACTATACATATAGCTGCTAGAGGGTAAAGCAGACTGACTAGGGACTATACATACAGCTGCTAGAGGGTAAAGCAGACTGACTAGGGACTATACATATAGCTGCTCGAGGGTAAAGGAGACTGACCGTGGACTATACATACAGCTGCTAGAGGGTAAAGCAGACTGACCGGGGACTATACATACAGCTGCTAGAGGGTAAAGCAGACTGACCGGGGACTATACATACAGCTGCTAGAGGGTAAAGCAGACTGACCGGGGACTATACATACAGCTGCTAGAGGGTAAAGCAGACTGACTGGGGACTATACATACAGCCGCTAGAGGGTAAAAGACACTGACCGGGGACTATACATACAGCTGCTAGAGGGTAAAGCAGACTGACCGGGGACTATACATACAGCCGCTAGAGGGTAAAGCAGACTGACTGGGGACTATACATACAGCTTCTAGAGGGTAAAGGAGACTGACTGGGGACTATACATACAGCCGCTAGAGGGTAAAGCAGACTGACTGGGGACTATACATACAGCTTCTAGAGGGTAAAGGAGACTGACTGGGGACTATACATACAGCTGCTAGAGGGTAAAGCAGACTGACTGGGGACTATACATACAGCTGCTAGAGGGTAAAGCAGACTGACTGGGGACTATACATACAGCTGCTAGAGGGTAAAGCAGACTGACTAGGGACTATACATACAGCTGCTAGAGGGTAAAGCAGACTGACTAGGGACTATACATATAGCTGCTAGAGGGTAAAGCAGACTGACTAGGGACTATACATACAGCTGCTAGAGGGTAAAGCAGACTGACTAGGGACTATACATACAGCTGCTAGAGGGTAAAGCAGACTGACTAGGGACTATACATATAGCTGCTCGAGGGTAAAGGAGACTGACCGGGGACTATACATACAGCTGCTAGAGGGTAAAGCAGACTGACTGGGGACTATACATACAGCTGCTAGAGGGTAAAGGAGACTGACTGGGGACTATACATACAGCTGCTAGAGGGTAAAGCAGACTGACCGGGGACTATACATACAGCTGCTAGAGAGTAAAGGAGACTGACTAGGGACTATACATACAGCTGCTAGAGAGTGAAGCAGACTGACTGGGGACTATACATACAGCTGCTAGAGGGTAAAGCAGACTGACTGGGGACTATACATACAGCTGCTAGAGGGTAAAGCAGACTGACTGGGGACTATACATACAGCTGCTAGAGGGTAAAGCAGACTGACCGGGGACTATACATACAGCTGCTAGAGGGTAAAGCAGACTGACTGGGGACTATACATACAGCCGCTAGAGGGTAAAAGACACTGACCGGGGACTATACATACAGCTGCTAGAGGGTAAAGCAGACTGACCGGGGACTATACATACAGCTGCTAGAGGGTAAAGCAGACTGACTGGGGACTATACATACAGCTTCTAGAGGGTAAAGGAGACTGACTGGGGACTATACATACAGCTGCTAGAGGGTAAAGCAGACTGACTGGGGACTATACATACAGCTGCTAGAGGGTAAAGCAGACTGACTGGGGACTATACATACAGCTGCTAGAGGGTAAAGCAGACTGACTGGGGACTATACATACAGCTGCTAGAGGGTAAAGCAGACTGACTAGGGACTATACATACAGCTGCTAGAGGGTAAAGCAGACTGACTAGGGACTATACATATAGCTGCTAGAGGGTAAAGCAGACTGACTAGGGACTATACATACAGCTGCTAGAGGGTAAAGCAGACTGACTAGGGACTATACATATAGCTGCTAGAGGGTAAAGCAGACTGACTGGGGACTATACATACAGCTGCTAGAGGGTAAAGCAGACTGACCGGGGACTATACATACAGCTGCTAGAGGGTAAAGCAGACTGACTGGGGACTATACATACAGCTGCTAGAGGGTAAAGCAGACTGACTGGGGACTATACATACAGCTGCTAGAGGGTAAAGGAGACTGACTAGGGACAATACATACAGCTGCTAGAGGGTAAAGCAGACTGACTGGGGACTATACATACAGCTGCTAGAGGGTAAAGCAGACTGACTGGGGACTATACATACAGCTGCTAGAGGGTAAAGCAGACTGACTGGGGACTATACATACAGCTGCTAGAGGGTAAAGCAGACTGACTGGGGACAATACATACAGCTGCTAGAGGGTAAAGCAGACTGACTGGGGACTATACATACAGCTGCTAGAGGGTAAAGCAGACTGACTGGGGACTATACATACAGCTGCTAGAGGGTAAAGCAGACTGACCGGGGACTATACATACAGCTTCTAGAGGGTAAAGCAGACTGACTGGGGACTATACATACAGCTGCTCGAGGGTAAAGCAGACTGACTAGGGACTATACATACAGCTGCTAGAGGGTAAAGCAGACTGACTGGGGACTATACATACAGCTGCTCGAGGGTAAAGCAGACTGACTGGGGACTATACATACAGCTTCTAGAGAGTAAAGCAGACTGACTGGGGACTATACATACAGCTGCTAGAGGGTAAAGCAGACTGACTGGGGACTATACATACAGCTGCTAGAGGGTAAAGGAGACTGACCGGGGACTATACATACAGCTGCTCGAGGGTAAAGCAGACTGACTGGGGACTATACATACAGCTGCTAGAGGGTAAAGCAGACTGACTGGGGACTATACATACAGCTGCTAGAGGGTAAAGCAGACTGACTGGGGACTATACATACAGCTGCTAGAGGGTAAAGCAGACTGACTGGGGACTATACATACAGCTTCTAGAGGGTAAAGCAGACTGACTGGGGACTATACATACAGCCGCTAGAGAGTGAAGCAGACTGACTAGGGACTATACATACAGCCGCTAGAGGGTGAAGCAGACTGACTAGGGACTATACATACAGCTGCTAGAGGGTAAAAGACACTGACTGGGGACTATACATACAGCTGCTAGAGGGGGAAGGAAACTTACCGGAGTCTATATTAACAGTTGCCAGGTGGTGAGGTAAACTGACCAGCAATGATGTGGAGCAGGGAGGAGTTGATGAAATAGAGTCCATTCAAGGGAATTTGAAAGTTAGCGGCAGTGCTGACAACTTCATTTAAAGGGAGTCTCACCACAATTTGCCCTTATAGACCACTTACATAGCACTATAGCTATAGATTAGTCAAATGGTACTTTTTTGTCTTTTTGTTTGGATGTTCACCAGGGGCAAAAACAGAGTTTTGTTCATATGTAAATGAGGGCTCACAAGTGCCCAGGGGCGGCGTTCGGGCTGTAAGTGCCCAGGCTGCTCTTCCTTCTTCTCACATAACCCCTCCCCAGCCTGTTGCTTGGTCCGCCCTGTAAGCCTCTTACGTCATCCAGTGTACTAGCCGATATCCCACCGGCGCATGCGCACTGTGATGACCATTTTGGGCAGCAGCATCATTCCATGCAGTGCGCATGCGCCGGCGGGATATCGGCCAGTACACTGGATGACGTAAGAGGCTTACAGGGCGGGCCAAGCAACAGGCTGGGGAGGGGTTATGTGAGAAGAAGGCAGAGCGGCCTGGGCACTTACAGCCCGATCGCCGCCCCTGGGCACTTACAGCCCGAACGCCGCCCCTGGTCTCTTGCGAGCCCTCATTTACATATGAATAAAACTCCGTTTTTGCCCCTGGTGAACATCCAAACAAAAAGACAAAGGTACTGTTTGACTGATCTATAGTTATGCTACAGCGCTATGTAAGTGGTCTATAAGGGCAAATTGTGGTGACAGACTCCCTTTAAGGAACACTCCGGGCAAAGCTGATACTGAGTGGTTTGTCTAGTGCAAAGGCTTGAGGGAGCGGAGCCTAACACATCGGATCTGTTTTCCTGGAGTGTTCCTTTAAATCTCACTACAGAACTCGTCAATAAAAAGCTGAGATTTTTAAAATCCATAGATATGCAAAAATCTGTTGCATAAGAATAGACACAGAACCTGCATTGTGAGCGTCCTTTCTATAGTAAATGGCTGACTTGAGGTTCAGACCAGAAATTGGTGGAATGATCCTTCAAAAGATCATCGTGGTTTCCTTGGAATGGTGTGAAGTTGTCCTCTCTGCAGAGCGTCGTCTGCTTCTGTAGAAGCATACTGAGGTCATGTAGCTGCCTTCAGTCACAAAGGTACACGGAAAAATCTGCATCCTCGTAGGTGACATACTGACAGGAATAGTCACTCGTAACAACCAAGAGAAAAGTACCCTGCACAAGAGTGAGAGGAGACCCTGATTGGTGGCCAGTAGTTTCCCGATGGACAGTGAACCACAGGCAACCTTCCATCACATGTAGGGTTGAGCGAACCCGAACTTTAGGATTTTTGGACCCCGGACCTGAACCCGAACCCGAACATTTCAGTAAAAGTTTGGGTTCGTTGCTTTTTGAAAGGCTGCAGAGCAGCCAATCAACAAGCGTTTAACAGTCTGACCTTTAGACGCCATCACAGCCATGCCTACTATTGTCATGGCTGTGATTGGCCAGAGCAGCATGTGACCCAGGCTCTATATAAGCTGGAGTCACATAGCGCTGCACGTCACTCTGCTGTTACAAGTGTAGGGAGAGGTTTCTGCTGGACTGGTGATTTCAGGGAGAGAATGGGAGAGAATCTAACTCAGCGATCTACATACATATAGTTGTGTGGGTGCAGGGCACAATCTTTTTACCCTGCCCTGAGCCCATTGACAAAAAAAAACTAACTTTTATCCATCTGTTAGTTAGGTGGGCGGCGGCGGTAGTCATTTTATGCAAGCTCAGTGCACCAGCACTGCATCTGAGCTTTTGTGACATTCTAACCCAAGCTTGAAAAACTGCACTAATAATCTGGTTGTAAAAACTCACCCTTTTTTGGCAATATACAACATCTGGTGCATTTGCATGATTAGTCAGTGTGCAATTTTAGCTAGAAATAAGGCCATAATTTTCTGGTTTTTTTAAAACCCCTTTTTTGTGCAAAATACACTATTTTACATCCCTAGCTTCATCTGGACGTGTGAAATTCAAACGTTATATACAGCTTTCATATTCTGTTAGAAAAAACCTACTTTTTTGGCAATATACAACATCTGGATTAGTCAGTGTGCAATTAAAGCTAGAAATACAGCCATAATTTTCTGGGTTTTTAAAAACACACTTTTTGGCCAAAATACACCATTTTACAGCCCTTGCAGCATCTCCACGTGTGAAATTCAAGGGTTATATACTGCTGTCATATTCAGTTATTAAACACCCGTTTGGGCAAAAAAAGTTTATTTGGCAGCCTTTGCTGCATATGTCATTGTGAGATACACCCTTTAAATACAGTGGTTCTATTCAGGTATTTGAAATACAGCCATTTTGGGCAAACAAATTTAATTGAGGCCTAGTCTGGTTCAGGGCGTGTGAGATACACCCTGCAAATACTATCGTTCTATTCTACTATTAATTAAACACCAATTTAGGGCAAGATCCAATATTCGAGAAATATGAGGAGAGCGTCAAATAAGGGACGTGGCCCAGGTCGTGGTGCTGCTGGTACAGCTCCTGTTGCAGGGAGAGGACGTGGTCGATCTGTGCCAGCTACACGCACAAGTGAAACCCCTTCCTCAAGTGCGAGTAGGCGACAGAACCTGCAGCGGTATTTGGTCGGGCCTAATGCGGCTCTACGAATGGTGAGGCCTGAACAAGTACAGGCGATAGTAGATTGGGTTGCTGACAGTGGCTCCAGTTCCTTCACATTGTCTCCCACCAAGTCTCATGCTGAAAGACCACAGTTGGCACCTGCAGTCGATGTCCATCAGTCTTTCACCTCACCCCCTTGCAAATCAGTCAAGCAGTCTGAGCCCCAAGTCATGCAGCAGTCTCTTCTGCTTTTTGATGACTCTGTTAGCAGGGTTTCCCCGGGCCATCCATCTAGCCCTGCCCCAGAAGTGGAAGAGATTGAGTGCACCGATGCCCAACCACTTATCTTTCAAGATGAGTACATGGGAGGACCATCGCAGCACGTCTCGGATGATGACGAAACACAGGTGTCAACTGCTGGGGCTTTCGAAAGTGTGCAGACCGACAAGGAAGGCAGGGGTGCAGACTGGGTGGAAGATGATGTGGAGGACGATGAGGTCCTCGACCCCACATGGAATCAAGGTCATGCGAGTGACCTATGTAGTTCGGAGGAAGAGGCGGTGGTCACACAGAGCCACCAGCACAGCAGAAGAGGGAGCAGGGTGCAAAAGCGGAGCGGCCGTCCTCTAGACAGTACGCCTCCTACTGCCCACCGCAGCAAGGGACCGAGCACACCAAAGCCAGCTCCAAGGAGTTCCCTGGCGTGGCAGTTCTTCAGACAATGTGCTGATGACAAGACACGAGTGGTCTGCACGCTGTGCAATCAAGAGCCTGAGGCGAGGCATAAACGTTCTCAACCTGAGCACAACCTGCATGACCAGGCATTTAAGTGCAAAGCACGAGCTGCAGTGGAGTAGACACCTCAAAAACCAAGAAAGGTCTCTGGCTCCTCCTGCTTCCTCTTCTTCTGCATTCTCGGCCTCTTCATCCACCTCTGGAGTGACAGTGCCACCTGCCACCCCGCAAACAGAGGATCTTCCAGCAACACCACCACCTGGGTCACCAAGCATCTCCACAATGTCCCACGGAAGCGTTCAGCTCTCCATATCCCAAACGCTGGAGAGGAAGAGGAAGTACCCCCCTACCCACCCGCGATCACTAGCCCTGAATGCCAGCATTTCTAAATTACTGGCATTTGAAATGCTGTCATTCCAGAGACGGATAGTTTTAAAGGCCTTATGGCGGTGGCTGTCCCACAGTACGTCGTGCCCAGCCGCCACTACTGTTCCAGGCGAGCCATCCCTTCCCTGCACAACCAAGTAGGGGACAAAATCAGGTGTGCACTGCGCAACGCCATCTGTGGCAAGGTGCACCTCACTACGGATACGTGGACCAGTAAGCACGGTCAGGGACGTTATATCTCCATAACAGCACACTGGGTAAATGCAGTGGCGGCTGGGCCTGAGGCGGATAGCAGTTTGGCCAGACAGGTCCTTCCACCACCGAGGATTGCAGGGCGCTTCAGTTTGCCTCCTGTTGCTTCCTCCTCCTACTCTGCTTCCTCATCCTCCTACCAGCTCCTCATCCGGTCAGCGTAACACCTTCACCACCAACTTCAGCACAACCAGGATTAAACGACAGCAGGCAGTTTTAAAACTTATCTGTTTGGGGGACAAACCCCACACCGCGCAGGAGCTGTGGGCGGGCCGTGAACAACAGACCGATGAGTGGTTGGTGCCAGTGAGCCTCAAGCCCGGCCTGGTGGTGTGCGATAATGGGCGAAATCTCGTAGCAGCTCTGGGACTAGCCGGTTTGACGCACATCCCTTGTCTGGCGCATGTGCTGAATTTGGTGGTGTAGAGGTTCCTTAAAAATTACCCCGACATGTCAGAGCTGCTGCATAAAGTGCGGGCCGTCTGTGCGCGCTTTCGGCGTTCTCACCCTGCTGCTGCTCGCCTGTCAGCGCTGCAGCGTAACTTCGGCCTTCCTGCTCACCGCCTCATATGCGACGTGCCCACAAGGTGGAACTCCACTTGCAATGACTGGGCCTCCATGCGAGACCCGTGTTCCTCGTTGTGCTGTTTCGAGTACTGCACCAACATGGCCAGTGTCGATAACGCCGTTCTCAGCGTTACTATCCCACTTCTATGCCTCCTTGAAAAAACGCTGCTGGCGATGATGGAAGAGGATGTGGCACAGGAGGAGGAGGTGGAAGAGGGATCATTTCGTAGGGTTTCTGGCCAGTCATTCCCAAGTGGCTCCGAGGGTGGGTTCCTGCACCCACAAACCCAAGGTACATAATTGTCCAGCCAGGGCACAGTTCTGGAGGAGGAGGAGGAGGAGATGGAGGAGGAGGAACCATGTTCACAGCAGGGTGGCACCCAGACCAGCTCATGGCCATCACTGGTGCGTGGATGGGGGGATACAGAGGACCCAGACGATACACCTCCCACAGAGGACAGCTTTTCGTTGCCTCTGGGCAGCCTGGCACACATGAGCGATTACATGCTGCAGTGTCTCCGTAAACGACTGCCGAGTTGCCCACATTTTAACTTGTGCTGATTACTGGGTGGCCACGCTGCTGGATCCCCGTTACAAGGACAACGTACAGTCCTTAACTCCGTCACTGGAGCGTGATCGTAAGATGCGCGAGTACAAGCGCATTCTGGTAGACGCGCTGCTGGTGGCATTCCCACCTGACAGCGGGCGCACAGTGGAAGCACAAGGCGAAGGCAGAGGACGAGGAAGAGGTCGCCAACGCAGCTGGGGCACCGCCAGCACCTGAGAAGGCAGGGTTAGCATGGCCGAAATGTGGAAAAGCTTTGTCAAAACACCACAACAACCAGCACCACCAGCTGATATGGAACGTCTTAGCAGGAGGCAGCATTTCACCAACATGATGGAGCAGTATGTGTGCACACGCCTAAACGTACTGAATGACGGGTCTGCCCCCTTCAACTTCTGGGTCTCCATATTGGGCACATGGCCTGAGCTTGCCCTTTACGCCTTGGAGGTGCTGGCCTGCCCTGCAGCCAGTGTATTATCTGAACGTGTGTTTAGCACAGCAGGGGGCGTCACCACAGACAAGCGCAGCCGCCTGTCCACAGCCAATGTGGACAAGCTCACGTTCATTAAAATGAACCAGGCTTGGATCCCACAAGACTTGTCCGTACCTTGTGCAGAATAGACATGTATACCGGCATGTTTGTATTTTGGATATTTCACACTCTTTTGGAGTGTACCCTAATTTTACAAAATAAAATTAAAACACATTAGTAGGTGGATTCATCACACTCTTACTTACTGCTTCTTTCTTTTCTGCTGTTACTTTCCTCTCATCCTGGCTTCTTGCTGCACTGGGACTACTGACAGCATGACCGCTGAGACTGCTTATTCATATTCTTCAATACAACTTTGGGATTTTCATCCACAGATTGAGAGGACTGAGAATTGTTTCCCAGAATAGGCTTTGGAGCCTGGGCTTTGCCTAGGGAGCATCCCTGCCCAAGGTCGCCCCTCCCTAGGCTTGCTCCAGACATGACGAGAGCTACAGAGGCACAACCTCTCAGTTAGGAGGCAGTATTATAGTTGTTATATTCTTGTACATAGGAGCAGTATTATAGTAGTTATATTCTTGTACATAGGAGCAGTATTATAGTAGTTATATTCTTGTACATAGGAGCAGTATTATAGTTGTTATATTCTTGTACATAGGAGCAGTATTATAGTAGTTATATTCTTGTACATAGGAGCAGTATTATAGTAGTTATATTCTTGTACATAGGAGGCAGTATTATAGTAGTTATATTCTTGTACATAGGAGGTAGTATTATAGTAGTTATATTCTTGTACATAGGAGCAGTATTATAGTAGTTATATTCTTATACATAGGAGGCAGTATTATAGTTGTTATATTCTTGTACATAGAAGGCAGTATTATAGTAGTTATATTCTTGTACATAGGAGGTAGTATTATAGTAGTTATATTCTTGTACATAGGAGCAGTATTATAGTAGTTATATTCTTGTACATAGGAGGCAGTATTATAGTAGTTATATTCTTGTACATAGGAGCAGTATTATAGTAGTTATATTCTTGTACATAGGAGCAGTATTATAGTAGTTATATTCTTGTACATAGGAGGCAGTATTATAGCAGTTATATTCTTGTACATAGGAGGCAGTATTATAGTAGTTATATTCTTAACCAAATTTCTTTTTATTAATAGAATAAAGTACACCATACAATCACATACCATCATACTTTGATGAAAGACAGAATGACAAGCATTTCATGGAAGTGAAGTGACAAATAAAGCAAATCAAAGCTGTACATGGTGTCTAAAATAAAACCATTAATGGCAAAATAATAACAGTAGGGGACAACGGGAAAGGAAAGGAATGGTAAGGAGGGGGGGGGGGGGGGGGGGTTGGGGGGGAATCAAGAGATATCTAACTCCGTCAAGTAAACTTTCTAAAGTTTTTCCATGGTGACCGGATTTTAAGAAATCAAAGGCGGGTGAAGGATTCCCAATGGGCCAGCTCTTCAAATCTATAAATCTGATCCACCTTGTCTCTCCACATCATTACAGTAGGAGGTTCAGAATTCTTCCAAAGCAGCGGTATCAGCAATCTCGCCGCCGTGATGAGCATAGTGGGAAGATCAGATCTACAGGGGGACAGCGAGTCATTGGGGCACCAAAGTAAGATCAGTTTGGGATCTAGTTTGACCTGCGTAGCACAAACCTCATTGATCAATGCTTCTATGCTTAACCAGAACGCTTTGATCCTCTCACAATACCACCAAATGTGTGATAGGGAGCCTATATCCTTCCCACACCTCCAACACTCACTTGAGATGTCTGCGTTGAGCTTGTGTAGAAATTTCGGGGATTTGTACCATCTGGTAAGTAGCTTATATGAATTCTCTTGTATTCTAATACAGCGACTAAAGCCATGGGAGTGTGAGAGGATAAAAGCCCTTTCCGGATCTGAGAGCCGAATAGAGAGCTCCCTTTCCCAAGAATTAAGGAAGTGTAGCTCAGGAGGGGAGGATGAGAGCAATTCTTTATATATGGTAGACAGCGGTTTAGGAATCTTACATGTGTCTGAAATCCGTTTTTCTAACCAAGAAGGGGAGCTAGTGGTAGTTGAAGGTGGAAGTTTAATTAATTTAATATCTTTCTGCAGGGCGAACACCTGAAGAAAGTGGGCATTTTTAATTTTGAGGTCATTCAAGACTGGAGTCCAATCTAGGTTCCCATCTGGAGTCTGGATCTCAGTAATGGGAGTCTCAGCCAGGAGAGGCCAGATGCCTGAAGGCGTCTTAGCTTCCGGGTGAACGTGGAACTGTAAGGAGGAGAGTGGTGTGCCTGGGATAGGAAATGTAAGCACTTTGGCTTTGTATTGCCTGGCCCATTCTACCAATAGGCTCTTCCATAGGGGCAAGAAGGAGGAGCTACCAGGTGAACAAGGGGATAGACCCCAGAGTATCCGTCTCATTTTAGTGGTAAGCAGAGAGCGCTCTAGACGCACATATGGCGCATCATAGGAGTTATTAAGAAGAGACAGACCTCGGAATAGTTGATAAGCCGCATAGTAGGAGCGCATGTCAGGCAGACCAAAGCCGCCAAACCTTTTCTCTCTGGTCAGCACAGAATAAGCAATTCTGGCAGGTTTGTTGCCCCACAAAAAGAGTGAGAAAACTCGCCGAGTGTCGACAAAAAATGAGTGCGGCAGCCAAATAGGCAAAACTTGTAGTAGGTACAAAAATTTAGGGGCTATAAATGTCTTGAGGTAGCTCCTCCTTCCACACCAGGAGATAAATGGGAGTTTGATAGATTGTAAGTGTTTCCTAACCGATGAGAGTAAGGGGGCATAATTAAGAGCAAACAAATCCTTTGCTTGAGCCGGGACATGTACTCCTAAAAATACTATATCTTTTGTAGCCCATTGAAAGGGGGTAATTTTCTGAAGGGCCTCTTTCACCGAGTCAGGGCAGGTGACATTGAGGGCCATGGACTTACTATAGTTGATTTTGAAGTTTGAAACAAAACCAAATTCCTCAAAAAGGAACAAGAGCCTAGGGAAAGAAGTTTCGGGATTAGACGTCATTATTAATAGGTCATCAGCAAATGCGGCTGTCAAGTGGGTCTGAGAATTGATGGTAAGGCTCCTAACAGCCGGGTCCTGCCGGATCCTACAGAGCAAAGTCTCCATAACTAAGACAAATAAAGATGGAGAGAGGGGGCAACCCTGCCTCGTCCCGTTAGAGATGGAAAAGGAGGGAGAAAGCGTACCGTTTATTTTGAGTCTGGCAGACGGGGCTGAGTACAAAGTGAAGATTGCGGATATGAACGAGTCTGAGAAACCAAACCTCGACAGGGCCCGCGACATATAATGCCAACCGACCCTGTCGAAGGCCTTCTCTGCGTCCGTGCTCAACAAGGCCAAAGGCGTGGAGGAGCTTCTAGCCCAGTCCATAAGATGGAGCAGGCGTATCGTGTTCTCACAGCCCTGTCTGCCACGCACAAATCCTACTTGCTCGCTATCAATAAGATCTGGCAGGATCAGCTGAATACGCTGCGCTAATATTTTGGCCCACCACTTGACATCCGCATTTAGCAGTGAGATAGGGCGGTAGCCGCCACATTGGAGGGGGTCTTTGTTTTCTTTGTGGATTATAGTTATGTGAGCTTCTAATGTTTGGGGGGCAGAGATCCTCCAGACAGAAGAAAGTTACAGAGTGTCTGAAAATGAGAAGTCAAAATGTCCCTGAAGGTCTTATAATATGATATGGGAAGTCCATCTGGACCTGGACTCTTACCTGATGGTATGGAGGATAGGACCTTGTCAATCTCTTCTCTTGACACAGGGGCGACTAGCTGAGCAGCTTGGAGGGGGCTAATTGAGGGGAGCTGTAGAGTTGATAGGAACTCATCTGTGGCCTGCTCAACCGAAGTGGAACCAGGACGGCCTGGGGTGGGAAGGTTATAAAGATCAGCATAAAATGCGCTAAAAGCTTTTGCTATGTCATGGGTCGATTTATGCTTATTGCCTTTTGCGTCCAGAATTGCGGGGATAAATGAATCCGCGTAACGTTGCTTAGCCATGGATAGTTGTTATATTCTTGTACATAGGAGCAGTATTATAGTAGTTATATTCTTGTACATAGGATGCAGTATTACAGTAGTTATATTCTTGTACATAGGAGGTGGTATTATAGTAGATATATTCTTCTACATAGGAGCAGTATTATAGTAGTTATATTTTTGTACATAGGAGACAGTATTATAGTAGTTATATTCTTGTACATAGGAGCAGTATTATAGTAGATATATTCTTGTACATAGGAGCAGTATTATAGCAGTTATATTCTTGTACATAGGAGGTAGTATTATAGTATTTATATTCTTGTACATAGGAGCAGTATTATAGTATTTATATTCTTGTACATAGGAGGTGGTATTATAGTAGTTATATTCTTCTAGATAGGCGACAACATTTGTGAACTATTTTACCACACTTTTTGCTTGTTATCTGAACAAACAAAATTTTTCATTTGGGGGAAACAGTGGCACAAATCTACTTCCAGATTGGAAACAACATCAGTGGTGTTCTCTTATGTAAGATGTGGGGCCACATTCGGTATTAAACAGCAGTGTGTTTATAATAATAATATATATATTTATATATATATATATATATACAGTACAGACCAAAAGTTTGGACACACCTTCTCATTCAAAGAGTTTTCTTTATTTTCATGACTATGAAGGCATCAAAACTATGAATTAACACATGTGGAATTATATACATAACAAACAAGTGTGAAACAACTGAAAATATGTCATATTCTAGGTTCTTCAAAGTAGCCACCTTTTGCTTGGATTACTGCTTTGCACACTCTTGGCATTCTCTTGATGAGCTTCAAGAGGTAGTCCCCTGAAATGGTCTTCCAACAGTCTTAAAGGAGTTCCCAGAGATACTTAGCACTTGTTGGCACTTTTGCCTTCACTCTGCAGTCCAGCTCACCCCAAACCATCTCGATTGGGTTCAGGTCCGGAGACTGTGGAGGCCAGGTCATCTGGCACAGCACCCCATCACTCTCCTTCATGGTCAAATAGCCCTTACTTTCAAAGTTTTCCCAATTTTTCTGCTGACTGACTGACCTTCATTTCTTAAAGTAATGATGGCCACTCGTTTTTCTTTACTTAGCTGCTTTTTTCTTGCCATAATACAAATTCTAACAGTCTATTCAGTAGGACTATCAGCTGTGTATCCACCTGACTTCTCCTCAACGCAACTGATGGTCCCAACCCAATTTATAAGGCAAGAAATCCCACTTATTAAACCTGACAGGGCACACCTGTGAAGTGAAAACCATTTCAGGGGACTACCTCTTGAAGCTCATCAAGAGAATGCCAAGAGTGTGCAAAGCAGTAATCAAAGCAAAAGGTGGCTACTTTGAAGAACCTAGAATAGGACATATTTTCAGTTGTTTCACACTTGTTTGTTATGTATATAATTCCACATGTGTGGATGCCATAGTTTTGATGCCTTCATAGTCATGAAAATAAAGAAAACTCTTTGAATGAGAAGGTGTGTCCAAACTTTTGGTCTGTACTGTATATATATAATACATTATCAGATGAGCCATATTGCGTATTTTTTCCACATTCACCTGTTATGGCGACTCCTACAGTGCAATGAAGACATATCACCTGTGGTTCTTCAGCGTGTTCATGAAGACTGCATTAAACATTTAACCATGTGCATCTAGCAGCATGTTGGACACACAGACGACGTCATGTAAAAAACTTTTGCAAAATTCGACCTTGCTTAAGTCCTGAACATGTAAAAGCAGAGTAAATGCTACCTGGACTAATGTATCACATGACCCCTTCCCATTGGAACTACCTGAGCTGAATTCAAAATGGCTTCCGAAAACGTTTTCTCCAGGAAATATTGCAGCCTCCCGATTAATACTTTCACACATCAGTATCAATTTTCAGCATCCATTTCAGCACAATTTTCTACAAATTACAACAGTTAACCCCTTTCCGACTGTAAACAGCAGACACCCAGCACTAATGTCCGCAAGCAGCAGTAATGCCCAGCAGATGCAGTGGTCAAATGTTACCATGGCATCTGGCTGCCGTAAAATGCGCTTCTGGGGTGTGCTCCAGCTTCCCCCGGTGGACATGGGGAGAGCCAGAGCGTGTATTTGTGACAGGAGGCTGCTGCATATTACAGGTGGGGGCAGGGGCTCCATAGGAACATAGTAAATGTCTCATTGTCTCCAATGCTGATGCGTTGGAGTCTGAGACGAGCCATCTGAGGAATATAAAAAATAAAGTGTAAATTTTTTTTAAATAAAAATTCTAATCACCCCTTTCCCCAAAATAAAATAAAAATAAAGTAAATAATAAAAAATTCACAAATCATGGGCATCGCCAAGCACAAAAACAACCATACTATTAAAATATATAAAAGTCAAAGCCGCTTCACCCCCGACAGAAAAAATTACAGAAAATGTGATCTAATAGTCATACACACCCCAAAAATGGTATCATTGAAAAGAACAGATTGCCCAGCCAAAAATGAGCCCTTACACAGCTCCGTATACATAACTATAAAAAAGTTTGAGAGGTCAGATTATGGCGATGAAAATAAAAATAAAATGTTTTTCAAAATGTTTTTTCAGTGTTAAAACAAAAGAAAAACTTTACATATGTGGTATCCCCGTAATCGTACTGACCTGGAGAATAAAAGTAACATGTCAGTTTTAAGTAATAGGAAATGGTGTAAAAAATAATAAAAAATATAAAACTGTGGCAGAATGGGGGTGTTTAACCCTCCCCCCCCCCCCCTTCTATTTGGAATTTTATTTTTTTATGCTTTGGGTCATCGCGCTGAAAGTTGAGATCCCTCTACATCTTCAGCTTTTTAGAAGAAGATTGAAGTTTTTGTGCCAAAATTGACTGATATTTGGAACTGTTTATAATTCCCTCCATTTTCACTAAAGCCCCAGGTCCTGCTGCAGAAACCAGCCTCAAAGCATAACGCTGCCTCTCACAACGGTCTGGACTGCGGGAGCGCTGATCCAGGCTTATAAACCCCTTACATGCCGTGGGTAATAGCAACCGTGGCATGAAAGTGGTTACAGAGGGAGCAGACTCCCTCTGTCTCCCATTGGCACCCTGCAAATGAGATTGTGAGGTGCCAATGCCAGTGCAGGAAGGCCGGGGCCTACTGAGGGCCCCAGGCCTGCATCTAGCATTTATTGTGCAAAAGTAGTAAAATGTAAAAAAAAAATGCTATAAAGGTCATTTATCAAACTAGTGTAAAGTAGAACTGCCTTAATTGCCCCTAGCAACCAATCAGATTCCACCATTCATTTTTTGACAGCTACTTTGGAAAATGGAAGGAGGAATCTAATTGGTTGCTTTGGACAACTCAGTCAGTTCTACTTTACACCAGTTTGATAAATGACCTCCTATATGTATTTGGTATTGCTGTAATTATAATGACCCATACAGTAAAGATATTGTGTTAATTATGCCCACCTCTGGTGCCCGCAAAGTGCCCGGATCATCTATTTCCATCAGCGAAGTGAATAGAGCGATGACCGCTCTTGCATCCTGTGGTTCCCATTCATTCCTATGGGACCTCCAAAAAAAGCTGAGCGTGCCGCTAGGCTATTTTCGGTGCTCCGATAAAAATGAATGGATGAAGGCCGCGCATGCGCGATGCACCATCTCTCGCTCTTTGCGGGCTTCTCTGGGACCCACACCTATCATACATTGGGGGGATATCCTAGCATCAGTTATGAACATTTGGCATCCATTTGAGCTATTTCTGTCATGACATGAACAATCCCTTAGGCGTGCACTATGACCTGAAGAGAGCGCTGGGTCTGCAAGTGGCGGCACTGTCCGGAGAGGTACATTTATTTATATTATGCTTCATCTGATGAGGAATGGGGGTCTGAGGAGGAATAGCGGTCTGATCTCTGAGGTCTGATGAGGAATGGGGGGGTGATCTCTGAGGTCTGATGAGGAATGGGGGTCTGATCTCTGAGGTCTGATGAGGAATGGGGGTCTGATCTCTGAGGTCTAATGAGGAATGGGGGTCTGATCTCTGAGGTCTGATGAGGAATGGAGTCTGATCTCTGAGGTCTGATGAGGAATGGGGGTCTAAGGTCTGACGAGGAATGGCGGTCTAAGGTCTGATGAAGAATGGGGGTTTGATCTCTGAGATCTGATGAGGAATGGGGTTCTGATCTCTGATGAGGAATGGGGATCTGATCTCTGAGGTCTGATGAGGAATGGGTGTCTAAGGTCTGTTGAGGAATAAGTGTCTAAGGTCTGATGAGGAATGGGGGTCTAAGGTCTGATGAGGAATTGGGGTTTAAGGTCTGATGAGGAATGGGGGTTTGATCTCTGAGATCTGATGAGGAATGGGGGTCTGATCTCTGATGAGGAATGGGGATCTGATCTCAGGTCTGATGAGGAATGGTGGTCTGATCTCTGAGGTCTGATGAGGAATGGGGGTCTGATCTCTGAGGTCTGATGAGGAATGGGGGGGTCTAAGGTCTGATGAAGAATGGGGCTTTGATCTCTGAGATCTGATGAGGAATGGGGGTCTGATCTCTGATGAGGAATGGGGGTCTGATCTCTGAGGTCTGATGAGGAATGGGGGTCTGATCTCTGAGGTCTGATGAGGAATGGGAGTTTGATCTCTGAGGTCTGATGAGGAATGGGGTCTGATCTCTGAGGTCTGATGAGGAATGGGGGTCTAAGGTCTGACGAGGAATGGCGGTCTAAGGTCTGATGAAGAATGGGGGTTTGATCTCTGAGATCTGATAAGGAATGGGGGTCTGATCTCTGATGAGGAATAAGGTTCTCATCTCTGATGAGGAATGGGGATCTGATCTCTGAGGTCTGATGAGGAATGGGGGTCTAAGGTCTGATGAGGAATGGGTGTCTAAGGTCTGTTGAGGAATGGGTGTCTAAGGTCTGATGAGGAATGGGGGGTCTAAGGCCTGATGAGGAATGGGGGTTTAAGGTCTGATGAGGAATGGGGGTTTGATCTCTGAGATCTGATGAGGAATGGGGGTCTGATCTCTGATGAGGAATGGGGATCTGATCTCTGAGGTCTGATAAGGAATGGGGGTCTGATCTCTGAGGTCTGATGAGGAATGGGGGTCTGATCTCTGAGGTCTGATGAGGAATGGGGGGGTCTAAGGTCTGATGAAGAATGGGGCTTTGATCTCTGAGATCTGATGAGGAATGGGGGTCTGATCTCTGATGAGGAATGGGGGTCTGATCTCTGAGGTCTGATGAGGAATGGGGGTCTGATCTCTGATGAGGAATGGGGGTCTGATCTCTGAGGTCTGATGAGGAATGGGGGTCTGATCTCTGAGGTCTGATGAGGAATGGGAGTTTGATCTCTGAGGTCTGATGAGGAATGGGGTCTGATCTCTGAGGTCTGATGAGGAATGGGGGTCTAAGGTCTGACGAGGAATGGCGGTCTAAGGTCTGATGAAGAATGGGGGTTTGATCTCTGAGATCTGATGAGGAATGGGGTTCTGATCTCTGATGAGGAATGGGGATCTGATCTCTGAGGTCTGATGAGGAATGGGGGTCTAAGGTCTGATGAGGAATGGGTGTCTAAGGTCTGTTGAGGAATGGGTGTCTAAGGTCTGATGAGGAATGGGGGGTCTAAGGCCTGATGAGGAATGGGGGTTTAAGGTCTGATGAGGAATGGGGGTTTGATCTCTGAGATCTGATGAGGAATGGGGGTCTGATCTCTGATGAGGAATGGGGATCTGATCTCTGAGGTCTGATGAGGAATGGGGGTCTGATCTCTGAGGTCTGATGAGGAATGGGGGTCTGATCTCTGAGGTCTGATGAGGAATGGGGGGGTCTAAGGTCTGATGAGGAATGGGGCTTTGATCTCTGAGATCTGATGAGGAATGGGGGTCTGATCTCTGATGAGGAATGGGGGTCTGATCTCTTAGGTCTGATGAGGAATGGGGGTCTGATCTCTGAGGTCTGATGAGGAATGGGGTCTGATCTCTGAGGTCTGATGAGGAATGGGGGTCTAAGGTCTGACGAGGAATGGCGGTCTAAGGTCTGATGAAGAATGGGGGTTTGATCTCTGAGATCTGATGAGGAATGGGGTTCTGATCTCTGATGAGGAATGGGGATCTGATCTCTGAGGTCTGATGAGGAATGGGGGTCTGATCTCTGAGGTCTGATGAGGAATGGGAGTTTGATCTCTGAGGTCTGTTTTCCTCCTTCAAAACCTAGGTGGGAAGTAAGGTGTTTGTGTATATATGTATATATATTGTAAGAAGGAACAAGGGGCCGTCATTGACTGAAGATACGTGTCACCGAGGTCTGACACTTCAGCTGTTAGTATGGCTGTAAAGCCGATCCGGGCCGGTTCTTATTGGGAGCAGCCAAAGAGCAGGGTGGGTGGCTGTTCCCCACGGTTCCAGGCTCGGTTTTGGGCTGGGATATAAAAACCCAGCCAGCATGTTCAGCTGGGGTGGATTACCATCCATGTCAGAGAAGCTGTGGAGTCTGTGTCTTGAGAGCAGCATGCCGCATGCTGGGGAAACAGGCCTCTAAAGCCTGCTGTGGACTGCGGGTGGAAAACTGCTGACCAGGTGAAGGTTTTTTGCACTGTGGACTTTGTGTGGTGTGAACAGGCACCAAAACTGAACACCCTTACTTTTGGCTTGTTTTTCCTTATGTGTGAATAAAATACTGAACTTTGCTTTACAACCTTGTTTTTTGCCTCTGTACTGCGTCCGCTTACCCTGCCTACCAGAGCGAATACCCACATTTTATTTATATTTTTATATATATATATATATATATATATATATATATATATATATATACACTCACCTAAAGAATTATTAGGAACACCTGTTCTATTTCTCATTAATGCAATTATATAGTCAACCAATCACATGGCAGTTGCTTTAATGCATTTAGGGGTGTGGTCCTGGTCAAGACAATCTCCTGAACTCCAAACTGAATGTCAGAATGGGAAAGAAAGGTGATTTAAGCAATTTGAGCGTGGCATGGTTGTTGGTGCCAGACGGGCCGGTCTGAGTATTTCACAATCTGCTCAGTTACTGGGATTTTCACGCACAACCATTTCTAGGGTTTACAAAGAATGGTGTGAAAAGGGAAAAACATCCAGTATGCGGCAGTCCTGTGGGCGAAAATGCCTTGTGGATGCTAGAGGTCAGAGGAGAATGGGCCGACTGATTCAAGCTGATAGAAGAGCAACGTTGACTGAAATAACCACTCGTTACAACCGAGGTCTGCAGCAAAGCATTTGTGAAGCCACAACGCGCACAACCTTGAGGCGGATGGGCTACAACAGCAGAAGACCCCACCGGGTACCACTCATCTCCACTACAAATAGGAAAAAGAGGCTACAATTTGCACGAGCTCACCAAAATTGGACTGTTGAAGACTGGAAAAATGTTGCCTGGTCTGATGAGTCTCGATTTCTGTTGAGACATTCAAATGGTAGAGTCTGAATTTGGCGTAAACAGAATGAGAACATGTATCCATCCTCTGATGGCTACTTCCAGCAGGATAACGCACCATGTCACAAAGCTCGAATCATTTCAAATTGGTTTCTTGAACATGACAATGAGTTCACTGTACTAAAATGGCCCCCACAGTCACCAGATCTCAACCCAATAGAGCATCTTTGGGATGTGGTGGGACGGGAGCTTCGTGCCCTGGATGTGCATCCCTCAAATCTCCATCAACTGCAAGATGCTATCCTACCAACATTTTTAAAGAATGCTATCAGTACCTTGTTGAATCAATGCCATGTAGAATTAAGGCAATTCTGAAGGCAAAAGGGGGTCCAACACCGTATTAGTATGGTGTTCCTAATAATTCTTTAGGTGAGTGTATATACAGTACAGACCAAAAGTTTGGACACACCTTCTCATTCAAAGAGTTTTCTTTATTTTCATGACTATGAAAATTGTAGATTCACACTGAAGGCATCAAAACTATGAATTAACACATGTGGAATTATATACATAACAAACAAGTGTGAAACAACTGAAAATATGTCATATTCTAGGTTCTTCAAAGTAGCCACCTTTTGCTTTGATTACTGCTTTGCACACTCTTGGCATTCTCTTGATGAGCTTCAAGAGGTAGTCCCCTGAAATGGTTTTCACTTCACAGGTGTGCCCTGTCAGGTTTAATAAGTGGGATTTCTTGCCTTATAAATGGGGTTGGGACCAACAGTGGCATTGAGGAGAAGTCAGGTGGATACACAGCTGATAGTCCTACTGAATAGACTGTTAGAATTTGTATTATGGCAAGAAAAAAGCAGCTAAGTAAAGAAAAACGAGGGGCCATCATTACTTTAAGAAATGAAGGTCAGTCAGTCAGCCGAAAAATTGGGAAAACGTTGAAAGTAAGGGCTATTTGACCATGAAGGAGAGTGATGGGGTGCTGCGCCAGATGACCTGGCCTCCACAGTCACCGGACCTGAACCCAATCGAGATGGTTTGGGGTGAGCTGGACCGCAGAGTGAAGGCAAAAGGGCCAACAAGTGCTAAGCATCTCTGGGAACTCCTTCAAGACTGTTGGAAGACCATTTCAGGGGACTACCTCTTGAAGCTCATCAAGAGAATGCCAAGAGTGTGCAAAGCAGTAATCAAAGCAAAAGGTGGCTACTTTGAAGAACCTAGAATATGACATATTTTCAGTTGTTTCACACTTGTTTGTTATGTATATAATTCCACATGTGTTAATTCATAGTTTTGATGCCTTCATAGTCATGAAAATAAAGAAAACTCTTTGAATGAGAAGGTGTGTCCAAACTTTTGGTCTGTACCTGTATATATTATATTATTATTATTTTTTTTATTTTTATATATCTACAAAATAAAATTATTTCTTCTCGCTCATGCTAATATCAGTTTAAAATTCTTCATACCAGGAAAAAAATACGCCTGATACAGAGAAGCAGTGATGAAATCTTGGTTGTGTTAATAAGTATTCCCAGCCTGTTCCTCCTGAATAAGGATTACTCTCCCTGTGGGTGTATATTAGCGGTATCTGGACATCTGTGTGCTTGCAGTGTGCCTGCGTCTGCCGTAAGTGACTTTATCCTAAGAGATTAATTGTCCCTAGCTAAGGGGAATAGATTTACCTAGCATAGGATTTACCTTATCCCCTTGCACAGGCTCCGAGCAAAGCTGCAACGTATCAACGCTTTTTCTAATTTAGTTAGGACGTTACTGTCAAACCTGTGTGCTCCTGTTAACTCATTGATAGAAAATGGTTTTCCTATGTGTATAGCCCCCTGTCCTGTAATAATAATGTATGATGTCACTGAGTGAATAGCTATAGAACAGGCGCAAACTTCCTTAGCTGTCGTAGCAATAAACCAGAGATACACAAACTTACATCTTCTTGGTCCTGCTGTTTTTAGCCTTCTTCTCTAAGGCCCCTTTCACACGGGTGAGAATTCCGCGCAGGTGCAATGCGTGAGGTGAACGCATTACACCCGCACTGAATCCGGACCCATTCACTTCAATGGGGCTGTGCACATGAGCGGTGATTTTCACACATCATTTGTGAGTTGCGTGAAAATCGCAGCAGGTTCTATATTATGCGTTTTTCACACAACGCAAGCCCCATAGAAATGAATGGGTCTGCGTGAAAATTGCAAGCATCCGCAAGCAAGTGCGGATGCGGTGCGATTTTCACGCATGGTTGCTAGGAGATGATAGGGATGAAAGCAACCCGGACCCCATTAAAGTGTATTCCCTGTATTATTTTCCCTTATAACATGGTTATAAGGGAAAATAATAGCATTCTTAATACAGAATGCTTAGTAAAATGTCTATTGAGGGGTTAAAAAAAAAAAAAAAAAACTCACCTTATCCAATTGATCGTGCAGCCGGCATCCTCTTCTTGCTTCTTCTTTCGGGACCTGAAAAAGGACCTTTGGTGACGTAATCGCCCTCACGATTACGTCACCAAAGAGCAGGTCCTGCTGAATGAAGATAGAAGATTTCTATCTTCATTCAGCAGGACCTGCGCTGACGTCACCTCGCTCACTACGTGGTGAGCGTGATGATGTCACCAAAGATCCTTTTCCAGCCAGGTGTCACGGCTTGCCCTGTGAATGTGCGGAGATCTGTCAGACTGGCTGCACATGTCTGACTTCTTTGTTTGTTTTGATTTGGGTTTGAGCTGGATCCATCTTCCCTCAGGTGTACTGGGTTTCATTGTTAGTGAGGCTATTTATCCCTCCTTCCCCCAATGGCCTGTGCGGGTTATAGTTCTTTCCTGGGAGCTCTTGATTTGTGGTGGATTGTCTGCTCCAGCTCTGCTCAAGATGATAAGTCCTCTCCTTCATTTCCCTTTGTGTGTTTTATCTAGGCCTCTAGGGAGATGCTTTCTTTCTCCTGGTTTGAAGAAGCAGGTTGCCTCTTCCCTTTTCCCTGCTGCTTAGCGTTTGCCCAGGGTGTTTAGGTTTAGGCACGAGGGCATGTGCATATCCACCCTAAGGGTATGCACATGGGCACAGCAGTTTAGGGAAAGCTTTTAGGGATCTCTAGGAGGTGACCCTTTTCTCCCTAGCTTTTGGGCCTAGTAGTTAGTTCTGTTTGTTTTCCCGTGTTTACCTACCTATCGTGACACCAGGTCCTGCAAGAAGAAAGAAGACCAGCCCGGCTGCGCGATCAAGTGGATGGGGTGAGTTATATTTATTTTTTATTTTTTAACCCCACAATGGACCTTTTACTTAGCATTCAGAATGCAGTTATTTTTCATTATAACCATGTTATAATGAAAAATAATAAAATATACAGAACACCGATCCCAAACCCGAACTTCAGTAAAGAAGTCCGGGTTCGGGTCTGGGTACCACAGTCAGTTATGTATCACGTGCGTGCAAAACGCATTGCACCCACTCGATAAAAATTGAACATTAGAACGCAATTGCAGTCAAAACTGTCTGCATTTGCGTACCTACTCGCACGGTTTTCCCTGATCGCAGACGCAACACATCTGGACCTAATCCGGACACGCTCGTCTGCAAGTGTCCTAAGGCTAGCTCCTCTCCAGCAGAGAACAGCCTGCCGGAGTTCACCCGATCTGGTGTGCCGCTTGCCCGACGGACCCCAAGGACTATAATGGGATCCGGCGGAGATCCGACAGCTCCTCTGCAAATTTGTCGGGATTCGGCTGGACAAAAAACACTGTACACAACAGTTTTTATCGCTCCAATTCCTGGCATTAGTGATGGACGAATATCGGCCGGAATGATTCGCAAATGCAATCAAATGTTTGCGAACCGCAAGTTCGCGGCGGGCCCCATTCACTTAATGGCAGGCGAACCTGAAAAACCTTCAGGTCATTATTGCAGCCACCAAATACTTAGAAGAAGTGCACAAATCATCCCACAACTTTGACAGTGAAATACCAGAGGGGGGTCAATGGCAAAAATTCCCACAAAAAATATGTATTTTGATCAGGTGCCATTTTTTTGCGTCTTAAAGGGAAATTGTCAAAAATGTGGCCTGCTGGAGCCTAGAATTTTTTTATTTTAGGCCACTGGAGTACAGGCCCCAAAAATTAGGCATTCACCTGACAGAAAACATCAAGTGATTATGTAGCTGGAGGTATATTAGAAAGTCATTGGATATCAATTTTACTGCAGGCCAGTAAAAATTGATGTCAAATACATATGTTTATAAGAACAAAACATATCAAATTGGATTAAAAACATGGCAAACAAAATCCCCCCTCTTGAAAAAAAAACTAATGATGATAGTTGAAATTCGATAGCACGTGGTCGTCACAGGTGTTGAATTCCTCCGAGGCCCCAAACATTAGGCATTCACTGGACAGAAAAGGCCTTTTATGCCGCTGTATTAACCTAAGACAGGGACCATTATTTGTTTTGGGTGGTGGCAGATATGAGTGGGCTGTCATGAGGAATTCAATTACACGTGGTCGTCACAGGTGTTGAATTCCTCAGAGATCCATGCTTTATTTATTTTTAGAAATGTGAGGTAGTCTAGGCGAGTGCACCCCTGCTGTGCTGAACGTCCTTTCGGACAGGACACTCAACGAGGGGCAAGCCAAGAGTTCCATGGCAAATTGTGCCAGCTCTGGCCACAGGTCAAGCCTGCACACCCAGTAGTCCAGGGGTTCCTCGATTCTCAGTGCGTCCACATCGGCCGTTAATCCGATGTAGTCGGACACCTGTCGGTCTACGCTTTCCCTGAGGCTGGATCCAGAGGGTGGCTGTCGATGGGTTGGCTGCAAGAAGGATCTCATATCCGAAGTGACCAACACATCTTCAAACTGCCCTCTTCTTGCATGCACTGTAGGATTGGTACTCGCAACTGTTTCTCTATGGGTGGAAATTCCTCTGCCAGTGCCCGCAACAACAGAATGCAGCATCTCTCCCAGCAAGGCCTGGAAATGCTGCATTCTGACAGCCCTCTGTGATGGTGGTAACATGTCCGCCAATTTGTATTTGTATTGGGGGTCTAAGTACGTTGCCACTCAGTACTGGTCCTTTTCCTTTTTATACGGGGGTCCCTCTCAATCACTGGAAGGCCCCCCATTTGCACTAAATTGGAAGCAGTGGAGTGGCCTGGCTCCTGATCATCGCCGAGGAGAATGTCGTCCTCGGTCTCCTCCCCCTCATCCACGGACAACACCAGGGATCCCAGAAAAGTTTAAAGCCTGCTCCTCCTCTGCCCCGGCACCATCCTCCTCTGACTCCTCTTAAGACTCCTGCTGACTTGTCTCAGATGGAGTAGCCCCCCTGGGAATTTATTCAGCATTGCGACTTCCTCATCTTCCAGCTCCTGCTCCTCGACGGCTTGATCAATGACACAACGCAATGCACGCTCCAGAAAGAAGGTGTAAGGTACGATGTCACTGATGGTGCCCTGGCTGCGACTGACCAGTTTCGTGATCTCATTAAATGGCTGCAGAAGTCTGCATGCATCGCGCATGAGCAGCCACTGGCGCGGTGAAAAAAAAACAGGCTCGCCAGAACCTGTCCTGCCGCAGAGTTCTTACAGGTAGTCGTTAATGGCAGGTTTCTGCTGGAGAAGCCTATTAAGCATATACAAGGTGGAGTTCCAGCACGTCGGGCAGTCACAAATCAGACGTCTGATGGGCAAGTGGTGTCGCCGCTGAACGTCAGCAAAGCGAGCCATGGCCGTGTAAGATCTTCTAAAATGGGAAGAGATTTTCCTGGCCTGCCGCAAGACATCCTGGACTCAGGAGTATTTGGCAACGAATCGCTGCACGACTAAGGTCAGGACGTGTGCCATGCACATGCATGGGTGTCATTTTTCCCTGTTTCAGCTCGCTCAGCAGATTGGCACCATTGTCGCACACCACTTTATCAACTGTCAAATTGAGCGGGGTTAGCCACTGATAGGCCTATGACCGCAGAGCTGAAAGTAGTGCAGGATCGGTGTGGCTCTTGGCTTCCAGGCACAACAGCTGCAGCACAGCATGGCAACGGCTCACCTGGCACGTCGAATAGGTTCTGGGGAGCTTGGTGGGTGCAGCGGAAGAGGCGGTAGCAGTGGAAAAGGAGGAGTCAGCCGAGGAGGAGACGATGGATGGAGTAGGAGAAGAAGAGGCAGCCCTGCATGTAATCCGTGGCAGTAACACGAAATCCACATGGGTGCCACGGGTTACATGCTTGACGGCCATCCGAACGTTTACCCAGTGGGCAGTAATGTACCTTCCCTGCCCGTGTTTGCTAAACCATGTGTCTGTGGTCAGATGTATCTTGGCACCGACACTGTGTGCCCGAGATACATTCACTTGCCGCTGAACGTGGCCATATAGCTCTGGCATGCCTTTCTGGGAGAAATATTTCCTTCCGGGGACCTTCCATTGCGGTGTGCCAATGGCCATAAAGGCCTCCGAGTCCACCAATTTATATGGCAGCAGTCGGCGGGCTAGCAGTTCTGACAAGCCTGCGGTCAGCCATTGGGCAAGAGCATTATCCGGCGTCATAATTCTTTTTATGCTCGAACATTTGGGCCACGGAAGCCTGCCTTCTGCCAGATAAATGTGACAATGGCACGGTGGAAGGTGGAGTGGAGGACAAATGGGAGAAGAGAGGAGAAGGAGAAGAGGCAGGACGTGGAACACCAGGAGTGTGGCTTTGTGTGTTCTGACGGCATTGCTCCCACTGGGCTCGGTAATGGGAGGCCAGGTGCCTTCTTAAGGCGGTTGTCCCTAGGTGAGTGTTGGGCTTACCGCGACTTATGCATTTACAGCACAGGCTGCAGATGGCAACACTATTATCAGCAGCGGACATATTTAAAAAAGCCCACAGTGCGGAGCCATGTGCCGGAGTCCTGGGAGCGCAAGATTCCTGGGAGCGCAAGATGTGACCGTGCATGCTGCATGCCTCGCTCCAGATACATTTGCATTTCCCTATCTGCTGCTCCGTCTCTCCCTCTGAACTCCCCTCCTCTTCCTCTCTTGTGGGCACCCACGTGACGTCCATCGACACGTCATCATCGTCACCTTCACCACCACTGACATTAGAGATCTCAGAGTAGGCAGCAACAGCGGAGACCACCCTCCTTGGGCTGATCTGGGTCCTGTCGTCAGACCACAGGGTGGTGGCTGTTGCTACCTCCTCTTCCTTATCCCATGCCAAGAATGGCTGCTCATCGGTAAGGTCTGGGAATTAATGGGAAAATAATTCCTCTGACTCGAGTGGAGGGGCTATGGTGGTGGTGGTGTCTTTGGGGTTGCACACAGCAGAGAGTGAGGAGGGTGCAGAGACAGGATGAGGAGGGTGCAGAAGCGGAAGGCTGAGTGAGCCACTCAAACAAGTCTAGGGCGTCCTTTGACGTAATCTCGCGCACCTTCTGCAACTTCCCACTTAGGCTCTGACTTGGTTCACCTGCCCGACCCCTACCACCCCTGCAGAATGACCTGCCTCTTCCTCTGCCTGTCATTTTTAAAATGACCCTGTGACAAAGTCCCTATAGAAGAGCAGTATTTGTGGAAGCAGGTATATAGAACCCCTTAATCCGTTTTTTGGGGGGCAACTGGTATATCACACCAGTTGCAATTAGTTGTTCCAATAGCGTTTGTCCCTCTGTATAGAAATGCTGCACAATCCAAATGCACTATAATATACTTTCTATGTTAGTATATCACACCCCTCAGTATATGACACCTATCAATAGTACACCTATACCAGTCCTTAAAAGGACTTTTGTGGCCCTATTAGCTAGCATTTTCTGTCCCTAACAGTCTGTCCCTGCTCCACACAGCAACCTCTCCCTACACTGGCAAAAGACTGGATGTAAATTGGCGGCCAGATCAGGTTTATTTATAAGGTAGGGGGTATGTCCATGTGCTGAAACGTCTCAATTGGCTGTCCTGTCGCACTTGATGGATGTGTCATGGGTCAAAGTTCGGCACTTCGGCGAACAGCGAACAAGCAAAGTTCGCCGGGAAACGACCACCGGGCGAACTGCAAGGCCATCTCTACCCGGCATTCTCTGCTGGAACAGCCTGCTGGAGAGCTGTGCCGCAGACGTGAAAGTAGCCTAAGTGATTTGAGGCAATTGTTAACCAGACCTCTCTTTCACAACTTGCACTGGGCTGGATATTTCACACTGCCTATAACCCGCTGCATGCTGCTGCGCAGAGCACAGCTCGCGACAGAAGCACAGTCGTGGCCAAAAGTTTTGAGAATTACATAAATATTGGAAATTGGAAAAGTTGCTGCTTAAGTTTTTATAATAGCAATTTGCATATACTCCAGAATGTTATGAAGAGTGATCAGATGAATTGCATAGTCCTTCTTTGCCATGAAAATTAACTTAATCCCCCAAAAAAATTACCACTGCATTTCATTGCTGTCATTAAAGGACCTGCTGAGATCATTTCAGTAATCGTCTTGTTAACTCAGGTGAGAATGTTGACGAGCACAAGGCTGGAGATCATTATGTCAGGCTGATTGGATTAAAATGGTGATGCTTGAAATCATTGTTCTTCCATTGTTAACCATGGTGACCTGCAAAGAAACGCGTGCAGCCATCATTGCCTTGCATAAAAATGGCTTCACAGGCAAGGATATTGTGACTACTAAGATTGCACCTCATCAACAATTTATAGGATCATCAAGAACTTCAAGGAAAGAGGTGCAATTCTTGTTAAGAAGGCTTCAGGGCGTCTCAAGAAAGTCCAGCAAGCGCCAGGATCGTCTCCTAAAGAGGATTCAGCTGCGGGATCGGAGTGCACCAGTGCAGAGCTTGCTCAGGAATGGCAGCAGGCAGTGTGAGCGCATCTGCATGCACAGTGAGGCGAAGACTTTTGGAAGATGGCCTGGTGTCAAGAAGGGCAGCAAAGAAGCCACTTCTCTCCAAAAAAAACATCAGGGACAGATTGATCTTCTGCAGAAAGTTTGGTGAATGGTCTGCTGAGGACTGGGGCAAAGTCATATTCTCCGATGAAGCCTCTTTCTGATTGTTTGGGGCATCTGGAAAAAGGCTTGTCGGGAAAAGAAAAGGTGAGCGCTACCATCAGTCCTGTGTCATGCCAACAAGCATCCTGAGACCATTCATGTGTGGGGTTGCTTCTCATCCAAGGGAGTGGGCTCACTCACAATTTTGCCCAAAAACACAGCCATGAATAAAGAATGGTACCAAAACACCCTCCAACAGCAACTTCTTCCAACATCCAACAACAGTTTGGTGAAGAACAATGCATTTTCCAGCACGATGGAGCACCGTGCCATAAGGCAAAAGTGATAACTAAGTGGCTCGGGGACCAAAACGTTGACATTTTGGGTCCATGGCCTGGAAACTCCCCAGATCTTAATCCCATTGAGAACTTGTGGTCAATCCTCAAGAGGCGGGTGACAAACAAAAACCTACTAATTCTGACAAACTCCAAGAAGTGATGATGAAAGAATGGGTTGCTAATAGTCAGGAATTGGCCCAGAAGTTGATTGAGAGCATGTCCAGTCGAATTGCAGAGGTCCTGAAAATGAAGGGCCAACACTGCAAATACTGACTCTTTGCATAAATGTCATGTAATTGTCGATAAAAGCCTTTGAAACGTATGAAGTGCGTGTAATTATATTTCACTACATCACAGGAAACAACTGAACCAAGATCTAAAAGCAGTTTAGCAGCAAACTTTGTGAAAACTAATATTTGTGTCATTCTCAAAACTTTTGGCCACGACTGTACAGCTGCAGTTCAAGGTTTTAGTATGGCGGAACTGGTGAGTGACAAGTCTGAAATTACTCAGAGCGGCTGGTCACACACCCAGAGAACGCTATTATCTCTCTGTCAGGGAACTGCGAGGGCAGCAGAGGGTTAGTCATAAATGTCTCTAGAGAGTGATTACAAAAGTAATAGTCGGCAAATTATTGTTAAGGTAGAAAAAATAGAATCCTTTCAGATTAAAATAATGTTGCACTTCTACTCCAAGTTCAGAGTCTCTTTCTGGGGCTTGTAAGGATAGAAAGTTCTTTTATCTGCGTTGTTTAGTATTTGACATGAAGGTCATTTTTATAAGCTCTGCAGAATTCAACCCACTTGACATTTGCAGTTTTATAGTCGAGCAAAAGTTGCTTAGTTCCTGTTAGGTCAGAGATATAATTGTAAGAGAGAAGGGTAGCATGCTCCTCCGAGAAACTCCAGCCATGCTGAAGCCTGCACCATCCTTTGGAACGAGGCCATCTCTGTGGGACCCACAGCAGCTGTATGTCTACAGTGCCTTGCAAAAGTTCACCCGCTTGACTTTTTTCCTGTTTTGGTGCCTCACCACCTGGAATTAACATGGATTGTTTGAGGATTTGCATCATGTAATTTACAGAACATGCCCACAACTTTGAAGATGTTTTTTGATGTTTTTTTATTTTTTATTGTGAAACAAACAACAAATAGGACAAAATACAGTAACAGAAAAAGTCAATGTGCATAACTATTCACCCCCCTAAAGTCTATACTTTGTAGAGCCACCTTTTGCGGCAATCACAGCCCCAAGTAGTCTCTGAGCTTGCCACATCTTACCACTGGGATTTTTGCCCATTCCTCCTTGCAAAACTGCTCCAGCTCCTTCATGTTGGATGGTTTGCGCTTGTGAACAGCAATCTTTAAGTCCGACCACAGATTTTCTATTGGATTGAGATCTGGGCTGTGACTCGGCCATTCCAACACATTTACATGTTTCCCCTTAAACCACTCAAGTGTTGCTTTTGCCGAGTGTTTGGGGTCATTGTCCTGCTGGAAGGTGAACCTCCGTCCTAGCCTCAAATCACACACAGAGTGGTACAGTTTTTGCTCAAGAATATCCCTGTATTTAGCACCATCCATCTTTCCCTCCACTCTGACCAGTTTCCCATCCCCACAGCATGATGCTGGCACCACCATGTTTCACTGTGGGGATGGTGTTCTTTGGCTGATGTGATGTGTTGGGTTTGCGCCAGACATAGCGTTTTCTTTGATGGCCGAAAAGTTCAATTTTAGTCTCATCAGACCAGAGCACCTTCCTCCATACATTTTGGGAGTCTCCCACATGCCTTTTCACAAACTCACAACGTGCCTTATTGTTTTTAGCTGAAAGTAATGTCTTTCTTCTGGCCACTCTGCCATAAAGCCCAACTCTATGGAGCGCACGGCTTATTGTCGTCCTATGTAGAGATACTCCAGTCTCTGCTGTGGAACTCTGCAGCTCCTTCAGGGTTACCTTAGGTCTCTGTGCTGCCTCTCTGATTAATGTCCTCCTTGCCCGGTCCTGAGTTTTGGTGGGCGGCCGTCTCTTGGCAGGTTTGCTGTTGTGCCATGTTCTTTCCATTTGGTTATGATAGATTTGACGGTGCTCCTGCGGATCATCAAAGATTTGGATATTTTTTTATAACCTAATCCTGACTTCTTCTCTCAACAACATTGTCCCTTACTTGTTTGGAGAGTTCCTTGGTCTTCATGGCAGTGTTTGGTTAGTGATGCCTCTTGCTTAGGTATTGCAGCCTCTGGGGCCTTTAAAAAAAAGGTGTGTATATGTAATGACAGATCATGTGACACTTAGATTGCACACATGTGGACATCATTTTACTAATTATGTGACTTCTGAAGGTAATTGGTTGCACCAGAGCTTTTTATGGGCATCCTAACAAAGGAGGTGAATAAATACGCACTTGCCAATTTTCTGTTTTCTATTTCTAAACAATTTTATTCATATATTTTTCTCATTTCACTTCACCGACTTAGACTATTGTGTTCTGATCCATCACATAAAATTCAGATTAACAAAACATTGAACTTAAGGCTGTAATGTAACAAAACACTAAAAAAGTCAAGGGGGGGGAGGGGTGAATACTTTTGCACTGTACATTGGGCCTTGGATATACTGTATCCTGAGTGGCATGTTACCTTAAAGAGGTTGTGCAAGAATGGAGGGGGGTTGGCAAGACCTGTAAAGGGAATCTTACCTGCTTCCCGGCGCTGACTCCCTGCTCCTTCTCTTCCAGGTCTGAGCTACTTCTCAGGGTTCTTTTTGCTGTAAACAACCGCTTTGACATCGCCACAACCAATCACTGGTCGCGGCAGAGACTGGATCCCCTTGAGTCATATGGCATGACATAAAGGGTGACGGTCACCGGCACGGGCAGTGATTGGCTTCAGGCGATGTCAAACCGAATGTTTACAGGGAGGGAGCCCAGGCATGGAAGAGAAGGAGGGGGGAGCCAGTGATTGTGATTCTCTAATCCAGTAGTCAATGCCTAAAGCAGCTACATGGAGAGTTTCCCTGGAAGGTCTGGCACATCTTATTTGTTAAAGTAGATTCTACGTAGTACGCTGTTTTTGCTGTGGAAGTCCTTGCTTCTGGGTTCCCACACGGAGACCCAGGAGGAAAGATTCTTGCTCCTGCTATTGTGGATATATAGCAAAATGAGCCTTCTCTACTTGCCTCCAGCCAAAAATTGGAACTAACCTGGACTCTCGAATCTGTGTGCAGTAACTGTTGGTAGTCTTATTCCAGCTTTTTGATATTGATAATCTTTCCAACAGATTGGGTGGAGGTCCGACACCCAGTATTTCTACTGATCACGGCAGGCACCAGAAGCATAAACCATGGACAGAGTCGGAAGCAGAAGGCTCCGGAAGTGGCCATTCCGGATTACAGTCAAGTGACCTGCAGTAGACGGAGCCTTCTGCTTCTAGCCCTGTCTACAGTCGTGCTACAAACAGCTGATCAGTGGGGGTGTTGAATGTCAGACCCACACCAATTGTTATTAATGGTAGTGAGAAAAATCTCCTTTCTCCTGTCTTGCTTATTTGAATAGAAATTCAACATGGACTCCAGGTTTTGATGAAGTTGCTAACTACTCCCCGTTTCAGTATAAGTCGATATAGGTAGATGTCTGGGGCATAACTGCATGAGGAAAAAGCAAAACATGGGTTCTCTAATAACCAAGAGAAGCATTTGTATGGAGTGAATGTTTTGGGGGGTCTTGGCAACAGTAGGAGCTTGGTGGGACTGAGTGATTGTGCATGAAACAGGACGTCTTCTTAGGTGTCATGCTCCACCTGCTGAGGTCCTGGTCTAGGCAACTAGGCATCTCCTTTAACATTGCAGGAACGAGCAGTAGCACAGAGTCATGAGGCACAATGCACCTCACGTTTCTCAATTATCATAGACTCAGAGAATTAATAGGCTGAATAGCAGCTGTGCCCACCAAATCACCGCGTGGGCGGCAGGTACTCTTTAAAACATAGAAGGCTCAGTCGGCTGCAAAATTCCTTTCTTTTAATCTGAAAAGAAAAAAAAAATGAATGAAAAGATGTCAGCACATTAGTCGCATGATTTGGAATGGCGATACGGATCGTTACTGAAGTTATGAGTCACAGCTATGGGCCGGATGAGTGATTATTTTTTTTTTCCTTGCTCAGATGCAGGCAGAAAATGTATTAAGTCACAGCAAATAAAGAAACACTCAGAAGCCAATGTCCTTGCACGAGCCCGAGGCTGCAGGAAAAGCCGTCTTTTTCATCTTTCATTCCTGGATGTGTTTTCTTAAAGCCACCTTATTGTAACATGCTGAACCAGCTTTTGTCGGAACAGCTATTAAGCCACAGTCCCCGGAGCCATCTATGACTCGCGTTCTAGTGGATAATCTCTTAGTAATGCTGATAATGGTCTATGACTGCGTGCCAATCTACCCATCACAGGGGCACACGATAACACACGTTTTCCAAAGCGCATCACATGAAATCAAATTGACACATGAGGAGAAGACTCATTTTATTTTTACACAGTCAAAACCTCCAAAAATAAACCCCCAAAATAAAATAACTTAAAGAGGTTCTAACTGAATTACCCCTTCTCAAAGGTTAATTACCACATCAGTGAGCTGGAGGAGATTGTGAGTGGTCACACGTTTCCCCTTGGAAAACTATGGGCTACATGGTCATGTTGAGCTACAGTTGAATATGCTCTTTCTAGCAACGCCAAAAGTATAAGCGTCCCCTCCTCATTGAGTGCAGGTGCTTCAGCCATCGGTATAAAATGAAGAACATGGCTAACATTGGTGGTAGTATGGATCTTACTGAAGAGCAGAGAAGACAACTCATGGAGTATGTCCGCCTAATGCTAAACTGCGTAGAGATCACCTATAGTGTGTTGCATCACTCACTGCAGAGCTCCAGACTGCCTCTGATAGTGAAACCTTTCACAAAATTTGTGCGTTGGGAGCTTCATGAATTGGATTTCCATGTTCTAGCAGCTGCATTTGAGATCACCCTGCACAATTCCAAGTGTTGGCTGGACTGGTGCAATGCAAGTCATCACTGGACTATTGAGCAGCGGAAACGCTCTTTGGCTTGGAGAGTCACATTTCACAATCTGGCAGACTAATGGATGAATCCAGGTTTGGCAGGTGCCTGGACAATGCTTTTACTGAAATGCATAGTGCCTACTGTAAAATTTGGTGGAAAAGTGATAATGGCATGGGGCCGTTATTCAGGGCTTGACCCCTAATTTACGGTAAAGGATAATGTAAAGCATACAAAAGAATTTACAGAATTATTGCTTCTACGGTTTTACCTACAAATCAAAAGTACAGAGTGAGAGGGACCCACACATAATACTCCTTTGGAAAACAGTAAATCAGTTCTCTTTTCAAAAATGCCAGAGCACTTATGTTCCCATATTACACTTCCCCTGAATGAGATGTGCAAGTCAGTTCTCCTTCCAAAAGGACAAGAAATTGAGAGTCTCAAGAGAAAATTGTCCTAGTTAGCTGAGTGGCCTTTTTTTTAGGGTCTTGGGGTTCTTAATCATTGCAGAGACCACCTAGTATGCATGAGGAGTATTTTACTCTAGCCAAATGCTGTGCATTTCTGGGATAAAATATACGCAGATTACTTCTACTGGCATCAGATTATTAGAATAGAATATAGAATAGGGGCTAACTCAGGTCATGGTGGTGGAGGCCTTGTGCAGGCATCTTGGCAACTGACAAAACCATTGCAGTGTACAAGCTCTGCAGGCAGAAAATAAGACCTTGCTGTTTAGGTACAAATGTAGGGACTTGTCACTACCAGAGTTTTGAGACGTTCTCACAGCTCTGTTTCTCCACCCCTGTGATGATGTCACTACTAGAGCTTGGAGGAGTCCTCCCAGCTGTTCCTCCTGCGTTTGATTTCCCTGCCTTTAAATCACCCCTCCTCCTTTCTAGGCTGTGGATTATAGTTTTCATTTGAGTTGTAGCTCTTGCTTGAGTATCTTCACTTGTTAGCTATCATTTCACTGGACCTGTGTTCTGCTGCAGCAAGCACTCCGGATATTGCCAGCTGTCTTTGGATCCGTCTTCTCTGCGGCTACAGCACCTTCAGCTAAGTGTGCAGACATTGTTGTGTACCTGTTTATTTTCTGACTGGATCTGAGGCGGCCACGGTTCCCTCCATATAATGAGCAGGGCACCGGTGGCCGTGCCCCTTCCACTATTGTAGGGGTTACAGTGGTCATCAGTCTTAGGTACGTGGGCATGCCCCGTTCCACCATTTGGATCCGGGCATGTGCTTAGCAGCATAGGGAGAGCTTTGAGGGTCTGACAGGGGTCACCCTTTATCCTCCCTAGTTTGGGTCCGGTCAGTAGCTCTATTAACTGTGTATGCTCTTGTTGCTCACATACAGCCGTGGACATTATAATCCACAAAACCGTCCTTTTTGACATGGATCCGCTTTCTGGCCTGTTGACCGCATGCAGGGTCTTTCTTTGGAAGTAGCGGATCTCCGTCAATCTATGTCTCAGCTTCAAGCATTGGGCTCTGCTCCGGCTCATGGAGTCTGTTGCGAGCCAAAGGTCTCACTTCCGGAAATGTTCTCCGGGGGCAGTGAGAATTTTGTTCGCTCAGAGAGGCATGCAAACTCCATTTTTGCTTGTGTCCCCACTCCTCTGGTAAGGAGGAGCAGAGGGTGAGGATTGTCATCTCCCTGCTCAGGGGTAATGCTCAGACTTGGGCTTTTTCGCTGCCATCAGGGGATCCCTCCCTTCGATCCGTGGAAAGATTTTTTGTGGCCCTGGGGCAGATATATGATGACCCGGATCGTGTTGCTCCGGCCGAATCTAACTTACGTGTTTTATGCCAGAACAAACTGTCTGCGGAGCTTTATTGTTCTGAATTTCGGAGATGGGCAGCTGATTCTGGTTGGAATGATGCTGCACTCCGGAGTCAGTTCTGTCATGGTCTCTCAGAGAGATTGAAAGATGCGTTTGCTTTCCATGAGAGACCAACGTCCTTAGAGTCTGCCATGTCATTGGCGGTACGCCTTGACAGGCGTCTAAGAGAAAGAAACGAGACCTCTCTGTCCAGCCATTGTCAGTCTAGGGGCAGTGGTGCGGACTCATTCAGTGTGCATGGGCTCATCCTGTCTCGCTCCCCTCTGAGGAGAGCCCATGCAGCTAGGTCGACTTGCCCCTGATAAAAGAGGATTTAGTCCTCAGAGTATGGTGTGTTTTTGTTGTGGGGGCATAGGTCATTTGGCAAATGTTTGTCCGTCTAGGAGATTCTTGAACTGTACTAAGAGCAATAATAAGAGATATACCTCAAAAGGTAAATCATCAAATTCTGCTTCATCTGCTACTTTGGGCAAAGTTGATGTAGGAATTGATGCTTTTCCTCTGACCTGCAGTTCCCGCTTTCTCCTGTCTGCCAGGGTGGCGCTAGAGGGCAAAGTAATTTCTTCTAAGATTTTTGTCGATAGTGGAGCGGCCGTCAATCTTATTGACACTCAATTTGTAGCCATGCATGGTTTTCAGGTTTGCACATTAGAAAAGGATATACCTGTTTTTGCTATTGACTCTGCTCCACTCTCACAGAGATCCCTGAAGGGCATTGTTCACAATATCCGGCTAGCTGTAGGTGACACTCATGTGGAGGATATATCTTGTTTTGTCCTTAACGGATTGCCTTCTCCTCTAGTTTTGGGGTTACCCTGGCTCACTAGACATAACCCCACTATTGATTGGCAAGGAAGGCAAATAAATGAGTGGAGTGACTTTTGTAGAGAAAATTGTCTCACCGCGACTTTTGCAGAGGTGTCTACTAAAACTGTGCCATCATTTCTCTCTGATTTCTCGGACGTGTTTTCCGAGAGCGGTGTTCAGGAGCTACCTCCTCACCGGGAGTTTGACTGTCCCATTAACCTCATTCCCGGCGCCAAGCTGCCAAAAGCACGCCTCTACAATCTCTCACAACGGAAAGAATCGCAATGCGAACCTATATCTCCGAGAGTCTCGATAAGGGGCATATTCGTCCCTCAAAATCACCTGTTGCCGCGGGTTTTTTTTTTGTTAAAAAAAAAGATGGCTCTCTGAGACCTTGCCTAGATTTTAGGAGCTGAACCGTATCACGATTCGCGATCCTATCCCTTCCTCTGATCCCGGACCTTTGTCAACCAAATTGTTGGGGCCAAGGTTTTTTCCAAATTGGATTTGAGAGGCGCGTACAACCTGGTCAGGGTCAGAGAGGGGGATGAATGGAAAACGGCCTTTAATACTCCTAACGGGCATTTCGAGAATCTCGTTATGCCTTTCGGCCTGATGAATGCTCCGGCCGTCTTTCAGCATTTTGTTAATAGTATTTTCTACCATTTAATGGGGAAATTTGTATTGGTGTATCTTGATGATATTTAGATTTTTTCCCATGATGTTCAGACCCATCAGGATCATGTTTTTCAGGTTCTGCAGATTCTGCGGGAAAATAAATTGTACGCCAAGCTGGAGAAATGTCTTTTTATGGTATCGGAGATTCAATTTCTGGGTTTTCTCCTCTCTGCTTCTGGTTTTCGCATGGATCCGGAGAAGGTCCGTGCTGTGTACTTGAGTGGGAGCTTCCTGAGAATCAGAAGGCATTGATGCGCTTTCTGGGTTTTGCGAACTATTACAGAAAGTTCATTTTGAATTATTCCTCTGTTGTCAAACCCCTTACTGACATGACAAAAAAGGGGGCGGATTTTTCCTCTTGGTCAGAGGAGGCGCTTGCAGCTTTTTCTAAGATTAAAGAGAGTTTTGCGTCTGCTCCCGTCTTGGTGCATCCCGATGTTTCCTTACCTTTTATTGTTGAGGTGGATGCTTCCGAGGTGGGTGTGAGTGCGGTTTTGTCCCAGGGCCCTTCTCCTGCCAAATGGCGACCCTGTGCCTTTTTCTCTAAAAAACTCTCCCCGGCAGAGAGAAACTATGATGTGGGAGATAGGGAGTTGTTTGCCATCAAGTTGGCTTTCGAGGAATGGCGCCATTGGTTGGAGGGGGCCAGGCACCCTATCACCGTTTTTACCGACCATAAGAATCTGGCATACTTGGAGTCGGCCAGGCGTATGAATCCGAGACAGGCCAGATGGTCTCTGTTCTTCTCCAGATTCAATTTTGTCGTTACATTCCGCCCTGGGATCAAAAATGTGAAGGCTGATGCTCTCTCTCGCTGTTTCCGGGAGGAGGAAACTCTGAGGACCCGGGTCCCATTTTGGCGGAGGGGGTAGTTGTTTCTGCTCTATATTCCGATTTGGAGGCCGAGGTCCAGGCTGCCCAGACTGAGGCACCTGCCCGTTGTCCTTCTGGGAAGTTGTTTGTGCCTCCTGAGCTACGTCACAAACTCTTCAAGGAGCATCATGATACTGTTCTTGCTGGTCATCCCGGGAGTAGAGCCACGGTAGATCTCATTGCTCGGAGATTTTGGTGGCCTGCTCTTCGTAAGTCGGTGGAGGGTTTTGTGGCTGCTTGTGAGACGTGCGCTCGCGCTAAGGTCCCTCGTTCACGGCCTTCAGGTTCCCTTCTCCCGTTACCCATACCTTCCCGTCCTTGGACACACCTGTCCATGGACTTTATCACGGATCTCCTCGTTCCTCAGGGAAGTCGGTGATCCTGTGGTGGTGGACCGTTTTAGCAAGATGGCTCATTTCATACCTTTCCCTGGTTTACCCAATGCTAAAACGTTGGCGCAAGCTTTTGTCGACCATATTGTTAAATTGCACGGCATTCCCTCTGATATTGTTTCCGATAGAGGCACGCAGTTTGTGTCCAGGTTCTGGAAGGCTTTCTGTTCTCGCCTGGGGGTTCGGCTGTCCTTCTCTTCTGCTTTCAATCCGCAGTCGAATGGTCAGACTGAGCGCCTCAATCAGAATCTGGAGACATATTTGCGCTGTTTGTGGCAGAGACCAGGAGGATTGGTGTTCATTTCTCCCTCTTGCTGAGTTTGCTCTGAACAACCGTCGTCAGGAATCTTCTGATAAGTCACCATTCTTTGGTGCATATGGGTTCCATCCGCAGTTTGGGACATTCTCGGGAGGGGCTCTTTCTAGTTTACCTGAGGAGGAGAGATTTTCCTCGTCTTTGTCTACCATTTGGCAAAAGATTCAGAGTATCTTAGAAAGATGAGTGAGAAGTATAAGCGTGTGGCTGATAAGAGACGTGTGCCTGGTCCGGACCTGAATGTGGGTGATCTGGTGTGGTTGTCTACAAGAAATATTAAACTGAAGGTTCCCTCCTGGAAATTGGGTCCCAAGTTTATTGGGCCTTATAAAATCTTGTCAGTCATCAATCCTGTTGCCTTCCGTCTTGATCTTCCACGGGTTTGGGAAGATACATAATGTATTTCACAGATCTCTCTTAAAACCATATGTCCAGCCCACGGTACCCTCCTCTTTGCCTCCTCCTCCGATTTTGGTTGATGGCAATCTGGAGTTTGAGGTTTCCAGAATTGTTGGACTCTCGCATTGTCCGCGGTTCTCTTCAGTACCCTCGTTCATTGGAAGGGTTATGGTCCTGAGGAGAGGATGTGGGTTCCGGTGTCGGACATTAAAGCCACTCGCCTCATCAGGGCATTTCATAGGGCTCATCCTGAGAAGGTGGGTCCTGGGTGTCCGGAGTCCACCCGTAGAGGGGGGGGGGTACTGTCACTACCAGAGTTTTGAGACGTTCTCACAGCTCTGTTTCTCCACCCCTGTGATGATGTCACTACTAGAGCTTGGAGGAGTCCTCCCAGCTGTTCCTCCTGCGTTTGATTTCCCTGCCTTTAAAATCAACCCCTCCTCCTTTCTAGGCTGTGGATTATAGTTCTCATTTGAGTTGTAGCTCTTGCTTGAGTATCTTCACTTGTTAGCTATCATTTCACTGGACCTGTGTTCTGCTGCAGCAAGCACTCCGGATATTGCCAGCTGTCTTTGGATCCGTCTTCTCTGTGGCTACAGCACCTTCAGCTAAGTGTGCAGACATTGTTGTGTACCTGTTTATTTTCTGACTGGATCTGATGCGGCCACGGTTCCCTCCATATAATGAGCAGGGCACCGGTGGCCGTGCCCCTTCCACTATTGTAGGGGTTACAGTGGTCATCAGTCTTAGGTACGTGGGCATGCCTCCTTCCACCATTTGGATCCGGGCATGTGCTTTAGCAGCATAGGGAGAGCTTTGAGGGTCTGACTGGGGTCACCCTTTATCCTCCCTAGTTTGGGTCCGGTCAGTAGCTCTATTAACTGTGTATGCTCTTGTTGCTCACATACAGCCGTGACATTACTACAGCTTTGTTTCAGCATACGAAGCGGCATGATATTCTTATGAGGGAAAATCGAACTGGCCAGCAATGTGAGCTAGACCATCATCCTCCCCCTCCCCATTGTCATTCTGTTAGCCAGCCATCGTTCACAATTAGTACATGGTTTCTGATGTCATCATTGGCATCATCAGCTACTTCTCCTCCATTTCATCGTCAGTCATAATAGAATGTGTGGTCAGAAAATAACAAAACATGCCCACTAAAAACTGACCTCTCACCTGGCCAAGTTTCTGGCGGTGCAATTGTTGTCGCACCACCAAGTGGATTCCACTGGCAACTGATTGTGTGTGCTCAGCCTTGATTAAGGATACCTACCTAGGATACACGTGGAGCAGCAGTTGAGGCCAGGACCATTACTTGTCTTCCATGGTGCATCGGGTCTCCACTATCTCACCACCTCCAGTGCTCCACCACAAAGAGGCCACAGGTTGGCGACAATGGCAGGAACATTGTGGCTGCACTGCATTTGGGGAATATAATACATGCGCATCATACATTTGGTGGTGCTACATTTTTTTTAAAACAAATTGTGCCTTGCAGAAGGTGTTGACTATGACCAGGACTTCAGCTGTTACCAAGAACACCTGCAAGTAGGGATCACGGTGGTATCGGCAATATCATTCCCTGATACAGTCCTGATCAAAAGTTTAAGACCACTTGAAAAATGGCAAAAAATCATATTTAGCATGGCTGGATCTTAACAAGGTTCCAAGTAGAGCTTCAACATGCAACAAGAAGAAATGGGAGTGAGACAAAACATTTTTTGAGCATTAAATTTATTAAAAACACGATAAACTGAAACAGGCTGTTTTTCAGCTGATCAAAAGTTTAGGACCACACCTCGAAAAAAACCTAAACCCCCCAAACAGAAATCCAACTTCCAACATGAACTCAGTAATGAGTAGCTCCGCGTTATTGTTTATCACTTCAAAAATTTGTTTCGGCATGCCTTGATGCAAGTGTTTCCATGAGGTGAGTGGGAACATTTCTCCAAGTGGGTGAAGACGGCCGCACGAAGGCCAATCTACTGTCTGGAACTGTTGTCCATTTTTGTAAACTTCCCTTGCCATCCATCCCCAAATGTTCTCAATTGGATTTAGATCAGGGGAACATGCAGGATGGGCCAAAAGAGTGATGTTATTCTCCTGGAAGAAGTCCCTTGTCCTGCGGCATTGTGTACTGTAGCGTTGTCTGTTGAAAAAACCCCAGTCGTTACCACACAGACGAGGGCACTCAGTCATGAGGAATGCTCTCTGCAACATCTGGACATAGCCCAGCGGCCGTTTCACGCCCCTGCACTTCCTGAGCTCCATTGTTCCACTGAAGGAAAAAGCACCCCAGACCATTATGGCGCCCCCTCCCCTGTGGCGCGTTAGAAAACATCTCAGGTGGGGATCTGCTTGTCATGCCAGTAACGTTGGAAACCATCAGGACATCAAGGTTAAATGTTTTCTCATCAGAGAATAAAACTTTCTTCCACCTTTGAATGTCCCATGTTTGGTGCTCTCTTGCAAAGTCCAAACGTGCAGTTCTGTGGTGTTCAAGAGACGAGGTCTTTGAAGACGTTTTTGTTTTTGAAGCCCTTCAGTCTCAGATGCCGTCTGATGGTTATGGGGCTGCAGTCAGCACCAGTAAGGGCCTTAATTTGGGTCGAGGATCGTCCAGTTGTCTTGACGGACAGCCAATTGGATCCTCCGGCCTCAGTGCTTTTTTGGGGTCTTCCACTTGACTTTTTTGTTCCATAACCCTCGGATCATTTAAGAAATTCCAAATGACTTTCTTACTGCGTCCCACCTCAGCAGCGATGGCGCGCGTGAGAGACCCTGCTTATGCAGTTCAACAACCCAACCACGTTCAAAAAGGGAGAGTTTATTTGCCTTTGCCATCACAACGTGTGACTACCTGACAGAAAATGACAATGAATCCACATCTTTGCACAGATTTGGCCTTTTAAAGGCATCTGGTCCTAAAATTTGGATCAGCTGAAAAACAGCCTGTTTCAGTTTAATCGTTATTTTCAATTAACTGAATGCTCAAAAAATGTTTTGTCTCACTCTCATTTCTTCTTGTTGCATGTTGAAGCTCTACTTGGAACCTTGTTAAGATCCAACAATGTAAAATAAGATTTTTTGCCATTTTTCAAGTGGTCTTAAACTTTTGATCAGGACTGTATTTATATTGGAGCAAACACTCACACTGATTCAACAAGGCATGGTGGAAGATGAACAGCATCCAAATATTGGGCACCTGCATGGATGATGTGTGCAGAAGAAAGTAGAGGAGGATGAGGAGGAGTTGGTGATGGAGAGGGACATGGAGTTTTCACAGGCACAGCTAGGGATTGAGATTGGCATTCATTGTGGCAGACATGATGATGAGGATGACTGTGGCCATAACCAACCATTCCAGTATGAGATGAAGAACAAAACAACTGGGTTCTTCAACATGCTGGTGAGATTGGCATGCTACATGCTCGTTTGCTTATGTGCTGACAAGTGTTTTGTTGGTATCAAGCTAAGGAACAGCTGTTTGCTAGCCATTCTTTTAGACCAGGGGTCAGCAACCTTCGGCACTCCAGCTGTTCTGAAACTGCAACTCCCAGCATGCTCCATTCATTTCTATGAGAGTTCTGAGAAGAGCAGAGCAAGTATGCATGCTGGGAGTTGTAGTTTCACAACACCTGGAGTGCCGAAGGTTGCCTACCCTGGTTTTAGACCCTTGCTTAAAAGCAAAATACAGGATTTTTTCTGCTTCTGAAAGCTAGCAAGAAAACTCTTTTTTCACAGTGTGCCACAATTTTGGCAAGCAGGTGCCTTGCAGCCTCATGTCTGACCAAAAGGCTCCTTTCAGCTCTGTGCTGAGTCACCATCTCACCACCTCTGCCAGAGCTGCAACTACAACAAGTAGCAGAAGCAGCCAGTTTGCTGAACACGAAGAAAGTTATTTCATCCACTGTGCCAACCTGACACACATCTTCAAACTGATATACTGGGACTGTGCCATATATTTGGCAGATGCCTAGAAAAGAAAATAGAGTTACAATAAATTGATATATAGATTTTAGAGAGATCAGAGTAAGACTGTCAGTTACCATCGCGTGTCCCACTGGCCCTATCTCCAGAATGGGATCCCTGAGGTGAACAGAGAGCAGCCGTGCATGCACAGCCAACTTCCATCTCAGCTATTTCCGGCAGTCCCATAGCGATAAATGGAGAGGTGGCCACGTTTGTGTGGTGTGTTCTCCTTCACTTTGGGGGCTCTGTTCTCAAGATAGGAGCAGGTCCAAGAGGTGGGACGTGCACCTATGTGACATTGATGGCATATCCCAGCTATATGCCATCAATGTCTCAGATACCCCTTTAATTCCTGAATCACCAATCTCCATTACATCATTCACAAATCTCTGTTCCTGCAGCATCTGCTGCTACCACTGCTGTCGCTCCTACTAGCCCTACACAGCCTCACATCTCCTAAGTTGTCCTTCATATTCCACACTGTGCTGCTGCTGACACTACTATATATATCCTTTTTTGGTAGTAGTTTTAGGCTTGCTATACTGTGCAGGGTAGAGTTCTCAGCAGCAAAAGAACAGTTGAACAAGGCAGGAAATGTGTGGCTACGTAGGGGTAGTAGTAGTGGCTGCAGCACAATAGGGAACATGAAGGGCAACATAGGTGATTTAGGATGGATATATATATACAGTGGATATAAAAAGTCTACACACCCCTGTTAAAATGTCAGGTTTCTGTGATGTAAAAAAAAAAATGAGACAAAGCTGAAATGATTTATACATTTTTCCACCTTTAATATGACCTATAAACTGTACAACTCAATTGAAAAACTTAAATGATGTGGTTGCATAAGTGTGCACACCCTCTTATAACTGGGGATGTAGCTGTGTTCAGAATTAAGCAATCACATTCAAAATCATGTTAAATAGGAGTCAGCATACACCGGCTATCATTTAAAGTGCCTCTGATTAACCCCAAATAAAGTCCAGCTGCTCTAGTTGGTCTTTCCTGAAATGTTCTTAGTCGCCTCCAACAGCAAAAGCCATGGTCCACAGAGAGCTTCCAAAGCATCAGAGGGATCTCATTGTTAAAAGGAGAAGGGTACAAAAGAATTTCCAAGGCATTAAATATACCATGGAACACAGTGAAGACAGTCATCATCAAGTGGAGAAAATATGGCACAACAGTGACATTACCAAGAACTGGACGTCCCTCCAAAATTAATGAAAAGACGAGAAGAAAACTGGTCTGGGAGGCTACAAAGAGGCCTACAGCAACATTAAAGGAGCTGCAGGAATATCTGGCAAGTACTGGCTGTGTGGTACATGTGACAACAATCTCCCGTATTCTTCATATGTCTGGGCTATGGGGTAGAGTGGCAGGACGAAAGCCTTTTCTTACCAAGAAAAACATCCAAGCCAAACTACATTTTGCAAAAACACATCTGAAGCCTCCCAAAAGCATGTGGAAAAAGGTGTTATAGTCTGATGAAAGCAAGGTTGAACTTTTTGGCCATAATTCCAAAAGATATGTTTGGTGCAAAAACACTACACATCACCAAAAGAACACCATCCCCACAGAGAAGCATGGTGGTGGCAGTATCATGCCAAGGGGCTGTTTTTCTTCAGCTGGAACTGGGGCCTTAGTTAAGCTAGAGGGAATTATGAACAGTTCCAAATACCAGTCAATATTGCCAAGTCAAAATGTGCCATGCTGATAGACTCATACCCAAAAAGACTGAGTGCTGTAATAAAATCAAAAGGTGCTTCAACAAAGTATTAGTTTAAGGGTGTGCACACTTATGCAACCATATTATTTTATTTTGACATGTTTTCTTCCCTCTATTTAAAAGATTTCAGTTTGTTTTTCAATTGAGTTGTACCGTTTATAGGTCACATTAAAGGTGGAAAAAGTTCTGAAATGATTTATCTTTGTCTCATTTTTTCACATCACAGAAACCTGACATTTTACCAGGGGTGTGTAGACTTTTTATATCCACTGTATATATCTATCTATATATATATTTCTATCTATATAGATATATATATATACAGTGGCGTACCTCCAATAGAGGCAGACCACACAGCTGCTATGGGGCCCCTGGGGGAAAAGGGGGCCCACAGTGGAGGATAGGCCCTGCCCACTATTTACACTTGTATGGCTACCTCAGAATGTAAGATGTGGAGAAGGACCTTTGGTGATGTCATCAACCATGTGACCAGTGCAGGAAGCCAATAGCAGAGCAGCAGAAGTCTAAAGGACCTTTGGTGATGTCATCATCATGTGACCAGTGCAGAGGACTGGTGAAAGACCTGTGGCATATCCCTGTGAGGGGGCGGAGCTTCTGTGTGGTGCCTGGAGGAGAGGTTAGTGGTGTCCTGGGATAACCCATGACATCCTAGAAAAGCTGGGAGTTGTAGTTCTGTCGTATTATATCCCTCTCCATGTAATTTAAATGTATGCCCTAGTACAGTCTGGTAATGCTGGGAGTTGTAGTTCTTCTTTCCTATTGTATCCCTCTCCATGTAATTTCAATTTATGCCCTAGTACAGTTTGGCAATGCTGGGAGTTGTAGTTCTCTCCTCTTATACCCCCTCTCTGTAATGTATACTGATGCCCCATAATAAGTCTGGCCATACTGGGGGTTATAGTTATTTCTTTTTAAAGCTCTCACCTAGTACAACTAGATGATATCCTAGAATAATCTGGACATGCTGGGAGTTGTAGTTCTCTCTTCTTAGGTTCACATCACAGTTTAGTTTTCAGTTTTGCGTGCAGGACTTTTTTGCGTCTAAAATAACGGATCTCCGACAGAAATGGCATAAATGGATGCCAAATGTGCAGAACTGATGCTTGAAATACAGGATCCGTTTTTTTCTTTATTTTTCTGTTCATCTGACGGATCAGAAGAACGGAAAACTAAACAGTGATGTGAACCTGGCCTTATACTCCCTCTGTGTAATATCTACTTGTATCCGATAATAACAGCCTGGACATGCTGGGAGTTGTAGTTCTCGCCATTTTACCTCTTCCTGTGTTGCTCCGTAATTTCCAATAATAACAATCTGGTGATGATGAGACTTATAGTTCCCTTGTCACTATTATAATGTTCTGCAGCCGCTGAGGTGTGTATTAGGTTTTGTTCACATCTGTGCTGGTGACTGTTCTGCCGTCATAGGAGCAAATCAACGAAAATCACTGCAGTTCCGGTTCTGGCACTTCATGGACAACAACACCCGACGGATGAGATCTGACGGGTTTCCATCTGCCAGGCTATAAAATTGTGTCCAGAATTTATGACCTGATCTGCGAATGAGGCCCCAACACAGATGTGTTCAAAGCCTTTTATGTTCTCTAGCATCAGATTAGGAGGTTCTGCAGCAGCTGAGGTGTGTATTATGAAGTTCTGCAGCAGCTAAGGTGTGTATTAGGAGGTTCTGCAGCAGCTGAAGTGTGTATTATGAAGTTCTGCAGCAGCTGAAGTATGTATTAGGACGTTCTGCAGCAGCTGAGGTGTGTGTTATAAGGTTCTGCAGCAGATGAGGTGTGTATTATGAAGTTCTGCAGCAGCTGAGGTGTGTATTATAAGGTTCTGCAGCATCTGAGGCATGTATTATAAGGTTCTGCAGCATCTGAGGCATGTATTAGGTGGTTCTGCAGCAGCTGAGGTGTGTATTAGGAGGTTCTGCAGCATCTGAGGTGTGTATTAGGAGGTTCTGCAGCAGCTGAGGTTTAAGTTAGGAGGTTCTGCAGCAGCTGAGGTGTGTATTAGGAGGTTCTGCAGCAGCTGAGGTGTGTATTAGGAGGTTCTGCAGCAGCTGAGGTGTGTATTAGGAGGTTCTGCAGCAGCTGAGGTGTGTATTAGGAGGTTCTGCAGCAGCTGAGGTGTGTGTTAGGAGGTTCTGCAGCAGCTGAGGTGTGTGTTAGGAGGTTCTGCAGCAGCTGAGGTGTGTATTAGGAGGTTCTGCAGCAGTCAGAAAAACTGCTGTGACTGGATAAAATCCTTTAGATTTCTGTGTCTGCACTTTGGAAAATGTCCCTGTCCTGTTCCTCTGCCAGCACGCGTCACACTGTGACCTGACTGACCAGTCCGGACCTGACCTGATCCCGCACCGTCACCAGTCCAGACTCCAGACTAGTGCTGTGAAGATCTGCTCCAGGCCCTGACCGTGCTCTGCCAGCAGCACAAACAGTAAGGCAGCATCGGGCACAGTCCATGGGGGAAGGATGACACTATATAAAAAGTAGCAGCAGCGGGCATGATTCATCGGGTAAGGCTTGGTAATCACTTGCCATCAGTTTCTGTTCCAGCATACCAGCAGAATACCAGAATCACCAGATCCAGCATATGCCAAACACTGCTGGCACCTGCCGGATCCCATTCACAATAACGGGGTCATTCAAGATTGTTTTGCCCTTTGTTTTTGCTAGAATCTGCAACGGAGGCTTTTGCTGGAACCTCTGCAGTAGATGTGCTCCAATTGCTCTAACAATTTGTGTGAGATACTCTGGGCTCTTCTAGGACCTTATCCAACCTGTTGCAAGCTCTTTAACACCAAGACTGTATAAGTAATGTCAAAGTGACATACAGTATATAGACGACATATATGGCTATGGATAAACGGATGGAAGTCGGTGGTAACACACACGCAGATTAAAAACACACTGCACTGTCAGTTTTTTATGCTTTTTAAAATAAAAAAAAATCCATAAATTATGCCTGTTGTCTAAACACATCATGGTACTGGAAGAAGCAATGGCTTGTTTCTAACAAGGTGTCCAATAATTATCCCTTTTTGGAATCAGATGACTGCAGTGTTTGTTATTTGAAAATGATCCCTTCTTAGAACGTTTAAGTTTGCTGCTATTATATAAATATATATATATATATATATATATATATATACAGTTGCAAGAAAAAGTATGTGAACCCTTTGGAATGATATGGATTTCTGCACAATTGGTCATAAAATGTGATCTGATCTTCATCTAAGTCACAACAATAGACAATCACAGTCTGCTTAAACTAATAACACACAAAGAATTAAATGTTACCATGTTTTTATTGAACACACCATGTAAACATTCACAGTGTAGGTGGAAAAAGTATGTGAACCCTTGGATTTAATAACTGGTTGAACCTCCTTTGGCAGCAATAACTTCAACCAAACGTTTCCTGTAGTTGCAGATCAGACGTGCACAATGGTCAGGAGTAGAGTTGAGCGAACACCTGGATGTTCGGGTTCGAGAAGTTCGGCCGAACTTCCCGGAAATGTTCGGGTTCGGGATCCGAACCCGAACCGAACTTCGTCCCGAACCCCATTAAAGTCAATGGGGACCCGAACTTTTGGGCACTAAAAAGGCTGTAAAACAGCCCAGGAAAGAGCTAGAGGGCTGCAAAAGGCAGCAAAATGTAGGTAAATCCCCTGCAAACAAATGTGGATAGGGAAATGAATTAAAAAAAAAAAAAAATGAACCAATATCAATTGGACAGAGGTCCCATAGCAGAGAATCTGGCTTCATGTCAGCGCAGAATCAGTCTTCATGTCATAGCAGAGAATCAGGCTTCACGTCACCCACCACTGGAACAGGCCACTGTCACATATTTAGGCCCCGGCACCCAGACAGAGGAGAGAGGTCCCGTAACAGAGAATCTGGCCTTATGTCAGCACAGAATCAGTCTTCATGTCATAGCAGAGAATCAGGCTTCACGTCACCCACCACTGGAACAGGCCACTGTCACACATTTAGGCCCCGGCACCCAGGCAGAGGAGAGAGGTCCCGTAACAGAGAATCTGGCCTTATGTCAGCACAGAATCTGTCTTCATGTCATAGCAGAGAATCAGGCTTCACGTCACCCACCACTGGAACAGGCCACTGTCACACATTTAGGCCCCCCGGCACCCAGGCAGAGGAGAGAGGTCCGTAACAGAGAATCTGGCCTTATGTCAGCACAGAATCTGTCTTCATGTCATAGCAGAGAATCAGGCTTCATGTCACCCACCACTGGAAACAGGCCACTGTCACATATTTAGACCCAGGCAGAGGAGAGAGGTCCCGTACCAGAGAATCTGGCCTTATGTCAGCGCAGAATCAGTCTTCATGTCATAGCAGAGAATCAGGCTTCAACGTCACCCACCACTGGAACAGGCCACTGTCACTATTTAGGCCAGGCAACCCAGGTAGAGGAGAGAGGTCCCGTAACAGAGAATCTGGCCTTATGTCAGCGCAGAATCAGTCTTCATGTCATAGCAGCGGACTCAGGCTTCACGTCACCCACCACTGGAACAGGCCACTGTCACACATTTAGACCCAGGCAGAGGAGAGAGGTCCCGTAACAGAGAATCTGGCCTATGTCAGCGCAGAATCAGTCTTCATGTCATAGCAGAGAATCAGGCTTCACGTCACCCACCACTGGAACAGGCCACTGTCACATATTTAGGCCCAGGCAGAGGAGAGAGGTCCCGTAACATAGAATCTGGCCTTATGTCAGCGCAGAATCAGTCTTCATGTCATAGCAGAGAATCAGGCTTCACGTCACCCACCACTGGAACAGGCCACTGTCACACATTTAGGCCCAGGCACCCAGGCAGAGGAGAGAGGTCCCGTAACAGAGAATCTGGCCTTATGTCAGCGCAGAATCAGTCTTCATGTCATAGCAGAGAATCAGGCTTCATGTCACCCACCACTAGAACAGGCCACTGTCACACATTTAGGCCCAGGCAGAGGAGAGAGGTCCCGTAACAGAGAATCTGGCCTTATGTCAGCGCAGAATCAGTCTTCATGTCATAGCAGAGAATCAGGCTTCACGTCACCCACCACTGGAACAGGCCACTGTCACACATTTAGGCCCAGGCACCCAGGCAGAGGAGAGAGGTCCTGTAACAGAGAATCTGGCCTTATGTCAGCGCAGAATCTGTCTTCATGTCATAGCAGAGAATCAGGCTTCACGTCACCCACCACTGGAACAGGCCACTGTCACACATTAAGGCCCCGGCACCTAGGCAGAGGAGAGAGGTCCCGTAACAGAGAATCTGGCCTTATGTCAGCACAGAATCAGTCTTCATGTCATAGCAGAGAATCAGGCTTCACGTCACCCACCACTGGAACAGGCCACTGTCACACATTTAGGCCCCGGCACCCAGGCAGAGGAGAGAGGTCCCGTAACAGAGAATCTGGCCTTATGTCAGCACAGAATCTGTCTTCATGTCATAGCAGAGAATCAGGCTTCACGTCACCCACCACTGGAACAGGCCACTGTCACACATTTAGGCCCAGGCACCCAGGCAGAGGAGACGTATCCTGTAACAGAGAATCTGGCCTTATGTCAGCGCAGAATCAGTCTTCATGTCATAGCAGAGAATCAGGCTTCACGTCACCCACCACTGGAACAGGCCACTGTCACACATTTAGGCCCAGGCAGAAGACAGAGGTCCCGTAACAGAGAATCTGGCCTTATGTCAGCGCAGAATCAGTCTTCATGTCATATCAGAGAATCAGGCTTCACGTCACCCACCACTGGAACAGGCCACTATCACACATTTAGGCTCCGGCACCCAGGCAGAGGAGAGAGGTCCCGTAACAGAGAATCTGGCCTTATGTCAGCACAGAATCAGTCTTCATGTCATAGCAGAGAATCAGGCATCACGTCACCCACCACTGGAACAGGCCACTGTCACATATTTAGACCCAGGCAGAGTAGAGAGGTCCCGTAACAGAGAATCTGGCCTTATGTCAGCACAGAATCAGTCTTCATGTCATATCAGAGAATCAGGCTTCACGTCACCCACCACTGGAACAGGCCACTGTCACACATTTAGGCCCCGGCACCCAGACAGAGGAGAGGTTCATTCAACTTTGGGTTGCCCCGCAATATAATGGTAAAATGAAAATAAAAATAGTATTGAATGAGGAAGTGCCCTGGAGTAGAATAATATATTGTTAAGGGGAGGTAGTTAATATCTAATCTGCACAAGGGATGGACAGGTCCTGTGGGATCCATGCCTGGTTCATTTTTATGAACGTCAGCTTGTCCACATTGGCTGTAGACAGGCGGTTGCGTTTGTCTGTAATGACGCCCCCTGCCGTACTGAATACACGTTCAGACAAAACGCTGGCCACCGGGCAGGCCAGCACCTCCAAGGCATAAAAGGCTAGCTCTGGCCACGTGGACAATTTGGAGACCCAGAAGTTGAATGGGGCCGAACCATCAGTCAGTACGTGGAGGGGTGTGCACAGGTACTGTTCCACCATGTTAGTGAAATGTTGCCTCCTGCTAACACGTTCCGTATCAGGTGGTGGTGCAGTTAGCTGTGGCGTGGTGACAAAACTTTTCCACATCTCTGCCATGCTAACCCTGCCCTCAGAGGAGCTGGCCGTGACACAGCTGCGTTGGCGACCTCTTGCTCCTCCTCTGCCTTCGCCTTGGGCTTCCAGCTGGTTCCCCTCGTGACATTTGGGAATGCTCTAAGTAGCGCGTCTACCCAACGTGCGCTTGTACTCGCGCATCTTCCTATCACGCTCCAGTGTAGGAAGTAAGGTGGCACATTGTCTTTGTACCGTGGATCCAGCAGGGTGGCAACCCAGTAGTCCGCACACATTAAAATGTGGGCACCTCTGCTGTCGTTGCGCAGGCACTGCAGCATGTAGTCGCTCATGTGTGCCAGGCTGCCCAGAGGTAAGGACAAGCTGTCCGCTGTGGGAGGCGTATCGTCATCGTCTTGTGTTTTCCCCCAGCCAATCACCAGTGATGGGCCCGAGCTGCTTTGGGTGCCACCCCGCTGTGAACTTGCTTCATCCTCATCCTCCTCCACCTCCTCCTCATCTCGTCCTCCTCGTCCTCCAGTAGTGGGCCCTGTCTGGCCACTATTGTACCTGGCCTCTGGTGTTGCAAAAAACCTCCCTCTGAGTCACTTCGAAGAGACTGGCCTGAAAGTGCTTAAAATGACCCCTCTTCCTCCTCTCCCTCCTGGGCCACCTCCTCTTCCATCATCGCCCTAAGTGTTTTCTCAAGGAGACATAGAAGTGGTATTGTAACGCTGATAACGGCGTCATCGCCACTGGCCATGTTGGTGGAGTACTCGAAACAGCGCAACAGGGCACACAGGTCTCGCATGGAGGCCCAGTCATTGGTGTTGAAGTGGGTCTGATCCGCAGTGCGATTGACCTGTGCGTGCTGCAGCTGAAACTCAACTATGGCCTGCTGCTGCTCGCACAGTCTGTCCAGCATATGCAAGGTGGAGTTCCACCTGGTGGGCATGTCGCATATGAGGCGGTGAGCGGGAAGGCCGAAGTTACGCTGTAGCGCAGACAGGAGAGCACGCGCAGGGTGTGAACGCCGGGAGCGCGAACAGACAGCCCGCACTTTATGCAGCAGCTCTGACATGTCGGGGTAGTTGCGAATGAACTTCTGCACCACCAAATTCAGCACATGCGCCAGGCAAGGGATGTGCGTCAAACCGGCTAGTCCCAGAGCTGCAACGAGATTTCGCCCATTATCGCACACCACCAGGCCGGGCTTGAGGCTCACCGGCAGCAACCACTCGTCGGTCTATTGTTCTATACCCCCCCACAACTCCTGTGCGGTGTGGGGCCTGTCCCCCAAACATATGAGTTTCAGAACGGCCTGCTGACTTTTACCCCGGGCTGTGCTGAAGTTGGTGGTGAAGGTGTGTGGCTGACTGGATGAGCAGGTGGAAGAAGAGGAGGAGGAAGCTGAGTAGGAGGAGGAGGAGACAGGAGGCAAAGAATGTTGCCCTGCGATCCTTGGCGGCGGAAAGTCGTGCGCCAAACAGCTCTCCGCCTGGGGCCCAGCCGCCACTACATTTACCCAGTGTGCAGTTAGGGAGATATAGCGTCCCTGGCCGTGCTTACTGGTCCACGTATCTGTGGTTAGGTGGACCTTGCCACAGATGGCGTTGCGCAGTGCACACTTGATTTTAACGGACACTTGGTTGTGCGGGGAAGGCACGGCTCTCTTGGAGAAGTAGTGCCGGCTGGGAACAACATACTGTGGGACAGCAAGCGACATGAGCTGTTTGAAGCTGTGTGTGTCCACCAGCCTAAATGACAGCATTTCATAGGCCAGTAGTTTAGAAATGCTGGCATTCAGGGCCAGGGATCGAGGGTGGCTAGGTGGGAATTTACGCTTTCTCTCAAATGTTTGTGAGATGGAGAGCTGAACGCTGCCGTGTGACATGGTTGAGATGCTTGGTAACGCAGGTGGTGGTGTTGGTGGTACATCCCATGTTTGCTGGGCGGCAGAGGAAGAGGCCGAGGCGGCGGCAGCAGCAGCAGAAGAGGCCGAGGCGGCAGCAGCAGAAGAGGTAGCAGGGGGAGCCTGAGTGACTTCCTTGTTTTTAAGGTGTTTACTCCACTGCAGTTCATGCTTTGCATGCAGGTGTCTGGTCATGCAGGTTGTGCTAAGGTTCAGAACGTTAATGCCTCGCTTCAGGCTCTGATGGCACAGAGTGCCAAACCGCTCGGGTCTTGTCGTCAGCACATTGTTATGAAGAAGTTCCATGCCAGGGAACTCCTTGAAGCTGCCTTTGGGGTGCTCGGTCCCCAGATGCGGCGGTCAGTAGCAGGCGGAGTCTCTTGGCGGCGGGGTGTTCTGATTTTGCCCATGCTCCCTCTTTTGCTACGCTGTTGGCTCGGTCTCACCAATGCCTCTTCCTCCGAACTGTGAAAGTCAGTGTCACGACCTTCATTCCATGCTGGGGTCTAGGACCTCATCGTCCCCCTGCATCGTCTTCCACCCAGTCTTGATCCCTGACCTCCTGTTCAGTCTGCACACTGCAGAAAGAAGCAGCAGTTGACACCTGTGTTTCATCATCATCAGAGACATGCTGAGGTGGTATTCCCATGTCCTCATCATCAGGAAATAATAGTGTTGTGCGTTAGTGCATTCTATCTCTTCCACCCCTGGGGAAGGGCTAGGTGGATGCCCTTGGGAAACCCTGGCAGCAGAGTCTTCAGCATAAGAGACTGCTGCATAACTTGAGGCTCAGACAGTTTCCCTGATATGCATGGGGGTGATGTGACAGACCGATGGGCTTGGTTTTCATGCGCCATCTGTGTGCTTTCTGCAGAAGACTGGGTGGGAGATAATGTGAACGTGCTGGATCCACTGTCAGCCACCCAATTGACTAATGCCTGTACCTGCTCAGGCCTTACCATCCTTAGAACGGCATTGGGCCCCACCAAATATCGCTGTAAATTCTGCTGGCTACTGGGACCTGAGGTAGTTGGTTCACTAGGACGTTTGGCTGTGGCAGAATGGCCACGTCCTCTCCCAGCACCAGAGGGTCCACTAACACCACCACGATTATGTCCACGTCCGCGTCCCTTATTAGATGTTTTCCTCATTGTTCCCGTTCACCACAATTTTGAGAATGGCAAATTTTGGAATAGTTTTTCAACCCAGAACAAAAAGTCTGCTTTTACGGTCACTACAAATAACTTGACCAGCTAAAACAGTACAGATTTGGTTGAATAGAAATGTGAGGCCTGTTTTTTTTTGCGCTGTGTGACAGGTATAGGTTTAATCACAGAATTAGACTTGTATCTGCACGGTAGCGTGTGTGTTAAGTTTTTCTGAATGACACTATCAGCACCTTCAATGTAAGATATCCTTTTTGGGATAGATTTCAAGTAGGCCTCATATAGCAGAAACTAGTTATTTTGAGAATGGCAAATTTGGGAATAGTTTTTCAACCCAGAACAAAAAGTGTGCTCTTACGGTCACTACACTGCGTGCAGAATTATTAGGCAAATGAGTATTTTGACCACATCATCCTCTTTATGCATGTTGTCTTACTCCAAGCTGTATAGGCTCGAAAGCCTACTACCAATTAAGCATATTAGGTGATGTGCATCTCTGTAATGAGAAGGGGTGTGGTCTAATGACATCAACACCCAATATTAGGTGTGCATAATTATTAGGAAACTTCCTTTCCTTTGGCAAAATGGGTCAAAAGAAGGACTTGACAGGCTCAGAAAAGTCAAAAATAGTGAGATATCTTGCAGAGGGATGCAGCACTCTTAAAATTGCAAAGCTTCTGAAGCGTGATCATCGAATCATCAAGCGTTTCATTCAAAATAGTCAACAGGGTCGCAAGAAGCGTGTGGAAAAACCAAGGCGCAAAATAACTGCCCATGAACTGAGAAAAGTCAAGCGTGCAGCTGCCAAGATGCCACTTGCCACCAGTTTGGCCATATTTCAGAGCTGCAACATCACTGGAGTGCCCAAAAGCACAAGGTGTGCGATACTCAGAGACATGGCCAAGGTAAGAAAGGCTGAAAGACGACCACCACTGAACAAGACATACAAGCTGAAGCGTCAAGACTGGGCCAAGAAATATCTCAAGACTTTTATGGACTGATGAAATGAGAGTGAGTCTTGATGGGCCCGTGGCTGGATTGGTAAAGGGCAGAGAGCTCCAGTCCGACTCAGACGCCAGCAAAGTGGAGGTGGAGTACTGGTTTGGGCTGGTATCATCAAAGATGAGCTTGTGGGGCCTTTTCGGGTTGAGGATGGAGTCAAGCTCAACTCCCAGTCCTACTGCCAGTTTCTGGAAGACACCTTCTGCAAGCAGTGGTACAGGAAGAAGTCTGCATCCTTCAAGAAAAACATGATTTTCATGCAGGACAATGCTCCATCACACGCGTCCAAGTACTCCACAGCGTGGCTGGCAAGAAAGGGTATAAAAGAAGAAAATCTAATGACATGGCCTCCTTGTTCACCTGATCTGAACCCCATTGAGAACCTGTGGTCCATCATCAAATGTGAGATTTACAAGGAGGGAAAACAGTACACCTCTCTGAACAGTGTCTGGGAGGCTGTGGTTGCTGCTGCACGCAATGTTGATGGTGAACAGATCAAAACATTGACAGAATCCATGGATGGCAGGCTTTTGAGTGTCCTTGCAAAGAAAGGTGGCTATACAAATAACTTGACCAGCTAAAACAGTACAGATTTGGTTGAATAGAAATGTGAGGCCTGTTTTTTTTTTTTGCGCTGTGTGACAGGTATAGGTTTAATCACAGAATTAGACTTCTATCTGCACGGTAGCGTGTGTCTTAGGTTTTTCTGAATGACACTATCAGCACCTTCAATGTAAGATATCCTTTTTGGGATAGATTTCAAGTAGGCCTCATATAGCAGAAACTAGTTATTTTGAGAATGGCAAATTTGGGAATAGTTTTTCAACCCAGAACAAAAAATGTGCTTTTACGGTCACTACAAATAACTTGACCAGCTAAAACAGTACAAATTTGGTTGAATAGAAATGTCAAGTCTATTTTTTAGGCGCTGGGTGACACAGGCTCAACTTGCCCCTGATGTAGTATATGGCCAAAAAATAACCACACTATTGATGGTTAAATGCACTTGGGTGATACAGGCTCAGCCTGCACCAGATGTAGTATATGGCCAAAAAATAACCACTGTTGATGGTTAAATGCACTTGGGTGACACAGGCTCAGCCTGCAGCTGATGTTGTATATGGCCAAAAAATAACCAGACTGTTGATGGTTAAATGCACTTCGGTGACACAGGCTCAGCCTGCAGCTGATGTAGGATATAGCACAAAATAACCACACTATTGATGGTTAAATACACTTGGTGATAGCTTGTGCTGGCGCACCACAAGCCACAAAATGGTCGCCGATCACCCCAGAAAAAAGTGATCTAAAAACGCTCTGGGCAGCCTCAAAAAAGTGAGCAAGTCGATATTAGCACTTCAATGATCCACAGCTGCAGATCGATCACAGAATGAAGTCTTTTGGAGGAGTTAATCTGCCTAATCTCGCCCTAACGTCGCAGCAGCAACCTCTCCCTATGGTTCAATCAGCAGAGTGACGTGCAGCGCTACGTGACCCAAGCTTATATAGAGGCTGGGTCACATGCTGCACTGGCCAATCACAGCCATGCCAATAGTAGGCAAGGCTGTGATGGCCTCTTGGGGCCAAGTAGTATAACGCTTGTTGATTGGCTGCTTTGCAGCCTTTCAAAAAGAACCAAGTAAGCACCGAACACCGAACCCGAACCCGGACTTTTACGAAAATGTTCGGGTTCGGGTCCGTGTCACGGACACCCCAAAATTCGGTACGAACCCGAACTATACAGTTCGGGTTCGCTCATCCCTAGTCAGGAGTAATTCTTGACCATTCCTGTGTCAGTTCAGCAATATTCTTGGGATGTCTGGTGTGAATCGCTTTCTTGAGGTCATGCCACAGCATCTCAATTGGGTTGAGGTCAGGACTCTGACTTGGCCACTCCAGAAGGCGTATTTTCTTCTGTTTAAGCCATTCTGTTGTTGATTTACTTCTATGCTTTGGGTCGTTGTCCTGTTGCAACACCCATCTTCTGTTGAGCTTCAGCTGGTGGACAGATGACCTTAAGTTCTCCTGCAAAATGTCTTGATAAACTTGGGAATTCATTTTTCCTTCGATGATAGCAATCCGTCCAGACCCTGACGCAGCAAAGCAGCCCCAAACCATGATGCCCCCACCACCATACTTCACAGTTGGGATGAGGTTTTGATGTTGGTGTGGATTGATTGCTATCATCGAAGGATGGATTGCTATCATCGAAGGATGGATTGCTATCCATCCCTAGTCAGGAGTAATTCTTGACCATTCCTGTGTCAGTTCAGCAATATTCTTGGGATGTCTGGTGTGAATCGCTTTCTTGAGGTCATGCCACAGCATCTCAATTGGGTTGAGGTCAGGACTCTGACTTGGCCACTCCAGAAGGCGTATTTTCTTCTGTTTAAGCCATTCTGTTGTTGATTTACTTCTATGCTTTGGGTCGTTGTCCTGTTGCAACACCCATCTTCTGTTGAGCTTCAGCTGGTGGACAGATGACCTTAAGTTCTCCTGCAAAATGTCTTGATAAACTTGGGAATTCATTTTTCCTTCGATGATAGCAATCCGTCCAGACCCTGACGCAGCAAAGCAGCCCCAAACCATGATGCCCCCACCACCATACTTCACAGTTGGGATGAGGTTTTGATGTTGGTGTGGATTGATTGCTATCATCGAAGGATGGATTGCTATCATCGAAGGATGGATTGCTATCATCGAAGGATGGATTGCTATCATCGAAGGAAAAATGAATTCCCAAGTTTATCAAGACATTTTGCAGGAGAACTTAAGGTCATCTGTCCACCAGCTGAAGCTCAACAGAAGATGGGTGTTGCAACAGGACAACAACCCAAAGCATAGAAGTAAATCAACAACAGAATGGCTTAAACAGAAGAAAATACGCCTTCTGGAGTGGCCCAGTCAGAGTCCTGACCTCAACCCAATTGAGATGCTGTGGCATGACCTCAAGAAAGCGATTCACACCAGACATCCCAAGAATATTGCTGAACTGACACAGGAATGGTCAAGAATTACTCCTGACCGTTGTGCAGGTCTGATCTGCAACTACAGGAAACGTTTGGTTGAAGTTATTGCTGCCAAAGGAGGTTCAACCAGTTATTAAATCCAAGGGTTCACATACTTTTTCCACCTGCACTGTGAATGTTTACATGGTGTGTTCAATAAAAACATGGTAACATTTAATTCTTTGTGTGTTATTAGTTTAAGCAGACTGTGATTGTCTATTGTTGTGACTTAGATGAAGATCAGATCACAATTTATGACCAATTGTGCAGAAATTCATATCATTCCAAAGGGTTCACATACTTTTTCTTGCAACTGTATATATATATTTGTGGTCAAGGCTCCGGGGGGAGTGTTGGGAAGAGGGTGTGCACTGGACACGGTAGGACCTAACTTGGCTAGTGGTGTGCCTTTAGCCACGTGACGCGGGTAGCCAAAAAAGGGGGCTAACCCAGGGAGTCTGAGCTGAGTGAAGCTGGAAAAGAGGGAGGGTCGGGTGGGGCACTGTGCGATGCCGACACCAGAGGGAGGGCGTGTGCCGGCTAAATACCCTATGCCCCTCCCACAAATGCAGGCTGGGAATCCAGCCTGCTATACTTGTGGTCAAGGCTCCGGGGGGAGTGTTGGGAAGAGGGTGTGCACTGGACACGGTAGGACCTAACTTGGCTAGTGGTGTGCCTTTAGCCACGTGACGCGGGTAGCCAAAAAAGGGGGCAAAACATGAATTTAGGCAGTTTATTATTTGGAGATTACAAAACCAGACTGGAAAACGCTTTGGCAATCTCGACCCGTGGATGAGGGATGTAACGGGAAAAACAGGAAGATTGCCATCGTCCCATCTTCCGTATGACGTGAGCGGGGACGCCATGTTTGGAGGCTGCCGATGCGGCCCCGATTCGGAAGGAGTGTCCGGAAATGGAAGCAGCGTGGAACCCCAGACCCGAAGCTATGGAACGAATGTGCCTGATGAACTGCGCGGATGTCAGTGACAGCGCGGGAAATGGCAGTAGGGGGCTATCGGGAGTTCTGTCCTGGAGAGTGGAGAGCAGCTGATTGAACACGGACAGTGGGCACCAAGGATTGAACGACTTAAAGTATTCGATCTGTACCGGTGGACCGACTTGGGAGGTTTTGGAGGAAGGAAGAGAGAAGGTGAAGTGGTCTAAACTATGGAGGAGCTGGCTGATGACTGGCCCTGGATTCCGGGCTGAGGTGCAGCAGAATTCCCCCGGCCTGAGAAACCCATAGAAGCTGAGGTAGAGAGCGGCTTTGAGGATCAAACTTCTGAAAGGGCCAAAGGGATTACCATCTAGGGCGGCAGAAATTTTTGGGAATAATTCCCCTGTGACTGGTTGTCTGGTGGGAATGGCAGGGGAAGAGAGCTTCTGAATGCCCCTCAAAACCGCCTTGACCGCCTGGGAGGAAAAGAAGGAGGTATGACTGGGATGACTGATCATGTGGTGGTGCTGGATGCCCGCTAAATAAAGTCTGATGGTGTTGTGGGACAGGTGGAGCTCCTTGTGGCAGTACGCCAGGAAGGCCAGGACGAAGGAGACTCTGTCCCTGTCCCCCCTGGGGTGAAGGTGGGCGAACCGCCTGAAGGTGTTCCACCCTGTTAAATAGTTCCGAGCAGAATTAGCCGAGAGAGACTCGCGGATGAGACCGTGGGCTGCGGAAACGTACTCCTCTAGTCCATGATCAGGGCTTCGAACCCCGGAGGGTTGATCCCGACTCTCCGAGCTCCCGGCATGACCTGGAAAAACAAATTAAAGTTTAAACGGGACAGAGCATCGGCTGCGGTATTTTTCCTGCCCTCTATGTGCCTGCAAATGATGCGGAAGTTGCTTTGAAGGGACAGCCAGGTGAGCCTGCGAACCAGACGCATGACCTTGGGGGAGCTGGACCTACCCCTGGCGAGGATGTCAACAACCGCCTGGTTGTCAGTCATGAAGCACACTGGCCTGTTACTCCATGACTGTCCCCAGACAAGAGCGGCTGCGACGATGGGGTATACCTCGAGCAGGGGGGAGGACCTGGCAGCCTCCTGGTCTGAGGAGACCTGCGCGGGCCAAGGACCCGCAAACCATTGATCCCCGCAGATGGCCCCGAAACCGAGGGAAGCAGCAGCATCGGAGAATACCAAGGGAGAGGCCTCGTTCCACTGAGGAACGAAGAAGGAGATGCCATTCCAGCTGGACAAAAACAAAGACCACATGGTCAGATCCGCCAGCGCATCGCGCCCGAGGTGGATGAGGGCATGCTGATCTGAGGCTGCTGGAAGGAGTCTGAGTAGGCCGGCGGTGAAAGACCTGCCCTGGGGCATGATCCTGGCGGCAAAGTTGAAAGACCCCAATAAAGACTGGAGTTCCAACTTTGACACCGTGCGGGTGCCCACGAGCCTGGCCACGGAGTCCTTTAACCTGTTTAATTTGTCCAGGGGGAGGCTGGCCTCCATTCTGATTGTGTCCAGGGTGATGCCCAGAAAGGTGATTACCCTGGAGGGGCCCTCGACCTTGGCTGAAGCCACCGGAACATTCAGGCGGCTGAACAGGCTGAGGAGGCTGTCCAACCTGTCCGGGGCGCGTTCGGCCTGCTCGATGAGCAAGAAGTCATCCAGGTAATGGATGACCCTCGGACAGTGGACATGATTGACCAAGAGCCAATGCAGTGCTTGGGCGAACTGGTCAAAGAGCCAGGGACTGCTCTTTTACCCGAACGTCAAGCGGGTGGCAAAGTAATATTTTGCCCTCCATTTGATGCCGTAGATCTTCCACAGGTGAGGCAGGATGGGCAGCAACTTGAAGGCATCAGCAATGTCCGCTTTTGACAACCAAGCTCCTGCCCCGACCTGTAGGATGAGCTCCACGGCCTCGTCCAGGGACGAGTACTGCATGGAGAACTCGTCCGACGGGACCAGGGAATTTAGGCTGGGGGTGGTGGATGCATGAGGAGCAGACAAGTCATAGATTAATCTTTTTTTATTGGAAGATTTTTTGGACACCAGACCTATGGGGCTGACCCGGTACAGAGGGAAAGGGGATTCCGCAAAAGGACCGATCATGAAGCCCTTCTGCAACTCCGCCTCCAGCAGAGCGTCCACCGCCCCGGGATCCGCCAGAGAAGAGAGGAGGTTGGGGCACTCATGAGTGACCTGCGGAAGGGTGACTAGCCCGGTATGGAAACCCTCCGAGAAACCCTGTGTGAGAAACTGGACAAAACTGGGGTCGTGATGTTGTTGGAGGAGGGAGAGTAACAGGTCAACGTTGACCCCGCCTAGTCATGAGCGTTTTGCCGTGCGTTGGGAACAGGGGGACTGAGGATGGGCCCTGAAACAGATGGCGCAGATGTGCAAAGCCTTGCATTTATCATAACTGCAAAAACCCAGGTTGAAGTTGTTACAGAGCTGATTCTTCCCTAAGAAGGTGATGGGACGGCCGAGTTTGTCCGTGGCGGGGTTGGGTTTCTGCGCCCCTGAGCTGGACGTTGGCCTGGCAGGAGATGGGTTGGTGACATGGGGGCACCAATCAGAAGAATGGAGGACTGATTGGCAACCGGCACAGGCTGGGGATTTTTGCCCGGCGAAGTGCCTGCAAAAAATCTCCATGTCCAACACTGCCCAGTTGGTGACATGCTGGTGCTGGAGGAAAGCCGCTGCAGCTTTGGCAGAGAAAGACCAGTGGTACTCATAGAAGGCGGTACCGCCATATCTGTAACCCAGCTCGGTGACCTTGTACATGTATGTGTCCAATTCTACCATGCGGTGGGGATGAATGGAGCACACTATGTCCCGGTACAGGCTGAAGGTCAGCATGAATTCGGGGATGGACAGCTTCTTGTTGAGGCGGACGTCTTTAGACCTCAGCACGACCGACACATCACCGCAGGCGATTGTCCGGTTTTCGACCGTATCATGGGTGGAGATTAGGATGGCGGCCAAATTGATATACTTTCCCGCCAGGATATCCCGCCTGATGTTCTCTGAAACGAAGAACGCTGGGGCGATGTCGGGAGAGGCCAGACCTGTACCTGGGACGTTGGCCTGGGAAGTAGAAGGCACGGCTTCGGCCTCTGGCGGAGGAGGAGGCGTAGCAATCTTGCTCTCGACGGCCTGGAGCCTGGAGTCGATGTGTGACATCGAAGACGCCATGTTGTTGATGGTCGCATGGAGTTGGGTCAGGGAGAGCTGAATGGTCGACATGGAGACCAGATCTTCGGAGGCTCCGGGTGGTTCGGGAGTCCTGGGAGATTCAGGGAAGAGCAGATGATATAGTTCTGCCTTTCGTGCGGATGCCGAATGGCGGATCCCTTTCTTCTTCAGTTCAGCGAGCATCCTGGGGATGGTCCAATGCCTGTAAGATGCGCGGCTGGCTGCCTCCGAGACCGCTGACTCAGGGATGGACAGTGAGTCCTCAATATCCGAGACGTGAGACATGTTGCACGAAGAAGACCGGACCCTGTGGGAGGATCTGACGTGAATTGACAACCCCAAAAACCTGGAGCCTCAGAAAGTTTAGGATGGAAAAAGTTAGGAAACCTGGAAACGAACAAAACTCGGAAATGTCCGCGGAGAGAGTGAACTTCACCCTGCGAATCTGGGATTGGTAAGTGAGGAGGAAATTTTTACTGGTACCTGCGGGGAGATGTACCCCAACATATGCTGACAAGACGAAACTTACGTGATGATGCAAGAAATCCTGAACGATATCAGGCGATGGGAGGACAACCTGAAAGAAAACACGAAAACCGAGCGGCCTGAGCGTGTCAGGTAGTGAGGAAAAGGACCTGACGTGAACAAGTGAATGAAAACGCCGGGCCCTGAACAAACCGAGAGCCGAGACGCGTCTGGAAACGAGGCCCCAACTGGCTGCCAGCATGGAGTTGACCAGTGTGGCAGGCAGTGAGGAGACATGACCCGTGCGTGATGGCAATGGCGAGCAACAGGCCCCAAGCGTGACAGATAAGAAGCCTGAACTGACCGTGACAGGTACACTGGGGAAGGAGAAAGAGGCAACAGGACAGTAAGAGAGAAAAATGACGGAGTGAGAAGGCGAGCCCAAGAAATGACCCTGAAAAAGATGAAAAGTCACAAACAGGACTGACCAGACGGGACATGAACCAAACGTAACAGGAGGGAGGACATGATGAAGGCTTGACCAGCAAGAGGACATGACGAGGGCCTGAACGTATCAGGCAGAAAAAAACAGAAGCAGAAAACCCGAACGTATCAGGCAGATGGACACGAAAACGGAAAACCTGAACGTATCAGGCAGACAGTGACGAAGATGGAAACCTGAACGTATCAGGCAGACGGACATGAAAACGGAAAACCTGAACGTATCAGGCAGACAGTGACGAAGATGGAAACCTGAACGTATCAGGTAGACGGACATGAAACGGAAACCTGGACGTAACAGGCAAACAGACATGAAAAATAGAAACCTGAACGTATCAGGCCGAAGGCACAAAGAACATCCTGAACGTATCAGGCAGGGGGACGTGGAGCCAATCCTGGACACATCGGAAAAGACACTAGAACGGATCAGGTGGGAGGACATGATGAAGCAAAACCCTGACGTATCAGGCAACCCGGACTGAACGTATCAGGTGATTGGACAGGCAGTGAGCCTGGACGAATCGGGTGAGACCCCGAAAAGGAACCTGAACGTATCAGGCTACAGGACACGGAGAGAACCATAGTAATGCAAGACAGGAAAAGAAGACCACCTGGACATCCTTGGAAGAAAAAACATGGCGGCAGGTGAAATATAAAACAGGTGAAGAAACGGAACATATCTGAGAGACATTTATTTTTTTTATTTTTTTTTTCAGGGCGGAACCCGCGGCGTGCCTGGCAACGGCACACGCAGCTGCTCCCGGGACGCCTTGCCGCACCGCAAGACCCGAGCCGCCCCGGCCACGGCATCCCTGCACGTGCTGCCCAAGCTTACTCTGGGCTTTTCATGTGACGCTTCCTTGAACACTGTGAGAAATGGAAATGTGGTCAAGGAACCAGGAGTAGGCGTGGTAGCCTTCATATTGGAGCCCAGGATATGGCGGATGGGGTTCCCCCTGGGTGGCCCCACGGTGGAGCGCAGGGAAGGTTGGGAATATGGGAGGCTTCCTCATGACTAAGTGATGCGTGAACGCCGATGCGTTCCACCGTGGAACGCACCGGGGACGTGGTGGAGCTCCGGGGAATGGGCGGAATTGTGCAATGCCGATGCGTTCCACCGTGGAACGCATCGGGGGATGTCGTGAGTAGCGTCCCCGCCTGCTGCCCCCCAGGCCTGAACAAGGAGAAGTAATAGCCCGGTGGGGGGCAGGGGGAGACGCGTGGGACCCCCCCCGCGCGGCGACGCTGGGAGAAATGGCGTGCTGTGGAGACCGGACGCGGGGAACGTGATGCAGCCAGTTTCGGTGGACCCAGCGAACTCTGCCCCAGCGCTGCCTGAGAGACAACCAGGCGTCCCGTCTCCTGCTGCCACCGCTCCCCCCGCCGGCCCCGCCAGGAATGCGCACTCCCCCAGACCGGGCGCGATGGCCGCGGTCCCGCGCGGAGTTAGATGGCGCGGCCAGAGGAGCGCAGCAGAGGAGACGCGTCGGTGGGGGAGAGCGAGCCGGAGGTGGGCGGTCGGAGATGGAGTGCAGCGGCGAAGCAGCCCGGAGTAACTTACCACGAAGGACCGCCGCCCGGGAGAAGCGTACCGCGCAGCTTCTGCTCGTCAGTCTAGCCGGAACCGGAAGTCGCACTCGATAGACGTCACCGAAATACGAGAGCCACTGTGCGATGCCGACACCAGAGGGAGGGCGTGTGCCGGCCTAAATACCCTATGCCCCTCCCACAAATGCAGGCTGGGAATCCAGCCTGCTTATCCATATATATATATATATATATTAATATAATAGCAGCAAACTTGCTAACAAACGGTTCTACGACAGGGATCATTTTCAAATAACAAACACTGCAGTCATCTGATTCCAAAAAAGGGATAATTATTGGACACCTTGTTAGAAACAAGCCATTGTTCTTCCAGTACCATGATGTGTTTAGACAACAGGCATAATTTATGGATTTTTTTTTATTTTAAAAAGCACTAAAAACTGACAGTGCAGTGTGTTTTTAATCTGGTGTGTGTTTCCCACCGACTTCCATCCGTTTATCCTTAGCCTATATGTCGTCTATATTACTGTATGTCACTTTGACATTACTTATACAGTCTTGGTGTTAAAGAGCTTGCAACAGGTTGGATAAGGTCCTAGAAGAGCCCAGAGTATCTCACACAAATTTTTAGAGCAATTGGAGCACCATTTCATTCAGACCAAAATTTGTTAAGACTGATGAACTGACAGTCGAATTTATTGAATAGAAATGTAAATAAATTCAGGAGATTTCACTCATCTCTGGTGATGAGTCTTTTTTGTGGAGGAACTCTAGTGGCTTTGGGGGCCTCCAATTTCTCTTGATCATCTTTGAGATGTTTCTACACTTTGATTCAGTTGTTTGGGGCTCGGTTTGGAAACACCACGGTCTATGTAAGTTCTCACAGCTACCATTGCTTATCAGAGCAAAAACAAAGCCATGAGGAGGAAGGAGCTGGCTGTAGAGCTCAGAGACAGGATTGTTTGGGAGCCTCCCCCAGATATACACAAAAGGAAAATAAAAGGTCTCAAAATGCCCCTGAAATAGCTGGTACTGTTGACAATGCGGGAAGAAGAGGATGCTGAGGTCAAAGCAAATTGATCTGCTGGGTATTGGGGAATAGTAAAAAACCTATGGTAACTGGGACGTCCCAAATTGAGCCTGTGAGAATCAAATAGTGGTCCTCTGGTATGCTATAGTGTGTGGATGAGCAAAGAGGGTCTCTCTCCTAACAATATGGCACCACTCTTTGTCTTCATCTGAGAATTAGAAGTATAAAAAGTGGGGTAGTATGGAGGACAAGTGGGGAGAGGAGGTTGTTTAGGAAAAATTGATCTTCTGGAGACAAAATGGTTAACATAGATACGCCCTGTAACAGCAGAAGGCTTTATGTCTTTTGTGCCACAACAGCCCCTGTATGTTATGAAATCTATTTTTCAGAGCAGCCCACATGTGATGGACGTAGGGCGGAGCTACGTCACGCTCACCCCCTCTCATCCTACCCAGCTTGAATCTCGGCGTCCGCATGTAGAGGAGTCAATCTACATTGGATACCGGAGGTCCAAGGTGCTGCTGTTGTCGGTGTTCAGTAGTGGAGCTTCCCCCGTGAGCTAGGGAGCGTCGGGTTCCCTCTTGTTTCTCCATTTCCTCCATGCCACCACCGCTGGGATGGAAGGCTTGGTGCCTGTTCCCCTCCGCTCATCCATCTCCTTGTCTGTCTTCTTCGCCTGTCTGGGTACGTTTCCTGCCTCCAGATTCCACGGATGAGCAACATCCTGCCTCCTCTCTATATGGGACCGGAAGGTTTTGTTACTGTCTCCAGCAGTCCATATTTGCCCTAACGTTACCTCTAGCCCTTTGGGTCATAAGATTAAGATACATCATTTTTTTTAAAGCAAGCTACCTTTTTTAGGACTTTTGAATGTGTCTCCCTGATTCTATTGCTGCCATCCAAATATATACATGTGCATAATTGAATGCAGTCCATCTTTCTTTTTAGAGGGCAGATTTCACTGGGATAATTTTCCGCTGCCATGTCACATTTGAAGACCTCCTGATGCACCCATAGAGTAGAAACTCCAAAACATGATCCCATTTTGGAAACTAAGGGATAAGGTGGCAGTTTTGTTTGTACCATTTTGGGGTACATATGATTTTTGGTTGCTCTATATTACACTTTTTGTGAGGCAGGGTAACAAAAAATAGCTGTTTTGGCATAGTTTTTAATTTTTGCTATTTACAATGTTCATCTGACGGGTTAGATCACGTGGTATTTTTATAGAGCAGGTTGTTACGGATGCGACAATACCAAATATGACTACTTTTTTTGGTTGTTTTGTTTCAGTTTTACATAATAAAGCATTTTTGAAAAAAATATATATTTTTGTGTCTTTATATTCTGAAAGCCATATATAATATTTTTTTTTTGGGCGACTGTCTTATGTAGGTGCTCATTTTTTTTCTGTATGAAATGACGGTTGGATTGGTTACTATTTTGGGGTGCATATGACTTTTTAATCGCTGGTATTACACCTTTTTTAATGTAAGGTGACAAAAAATGCTTTTTTGACACATTTAATTTTTACGGTGTTCACCTGAGGGTTTAGGTCATGTGACATTTTTTATACAGCAGGTTCTTATGGGCGCGGCAATACCTAATACATATACTTTTCTCGATTTATTTAAGTTTTACACAATAACAGCATTTTTGAAACAAAAAAATCATGTTTTAGTGTCTCCATATTCTGAGAGTCATAGATTTTTTTTATTTTTTAGGAGATTGTCTTAGGTAGGGTCTAATTTTTTTCGGTTTTGAGATGACGGTTTGATTGGCACTATTTTGGGGTGTGTATGACTTTTTGATCGCTTGCTATTACACTTTTTTTGATGTAAGGTGACCAAAAAATGGCTTTTTTGACACCGTTTTTTTTTTATTTTTAAATTTACAGTGTTAACTTGAGGGGTTAGGTCATGTTGTATTTTTTTAGAAAGGTTTTACGAACGGGGCGATACCTAATATGTATACTTTCTATTTTATTTTTTACATTTGACAAATGTTTTAGTGTCTCCAATAGTCTGAGAGCCATAGTTTTTTTTATTTTTTGGGTGATTGTAGGGGCTCATTTTTTTGTGGGATGAGGTGACAGTTATATTGGTACTATTTTGGGGGGCATACACTTTTTTGATCGTTTTGTGTTGCACTTTCAGTGATGTAAGTTGACAAAAAATGATTATTTTAGCACAGTTTTTATTTTATTTTTTTAACGGTGTTCAGCTGAGGGGTTAGGTCATGTGATATTTTTATAGAGCCGGTCGATATGGACACGGCGATACCTAATAGGTCTACTTTTCTTTTTTTCCCTATTAAAAAAATAATAATAATTCTTTATTTTGGGAAAAGGATGCTTTTTTTTTTTTTTACTTGAAACTTTTTAATTTTTATATATTTTTTTCACTTTATTCTTTGTCCCACTTTGGGACTTCAACTTTTGGGGGTCTGATCCCCTTTACAATGTATCACAATACTTCTGTATTGTAATGCATTGGCTGTAAGTGTATTACCAGTGTAATACAGGGGGCTGGATCTCACAGGCTCTCCCAGAAGGCAGCCACAATGCCTAAGGAAGGTATCAGGCGACCTTCCCTGCCATCGGGTCACCATCATAACAGCGCGGGGACCCAATGGCCACCCCGCACGTTCTTACACATGCCGTAGTCAGGGCAGACCGCGGCAGTGCAAGGGTTAATGCACAGGCATCTGTGTTTTCACCAATGCTGGCGAATACAGCAGGGGTCCGGCTATCAGTGACTGCCAGACCCCTGTCGCTGATTGGGCTGGTGCAGCTCCTGCACCCGCCCGATCACCATGAGGTACATGTACGGCGCTGGTCCTTAAGGGGTTAATCTCTTTAAGTGAGATAGGAGAACATAAGGAGGTTGATTGCAGTGATGTAAATTTGGGGAGAGGTAACCTGATCCAGAGAGCTCTGGACCTCAGATTGGACCAAAGGTTCACCTTCCAACAAGACAATGACCCCTAAGTAGATAGCCAGGACAACCTAGGAGCGGCTTAGGGACAACTCTGTGTATGTTTTTGAGTGACTCAGCCAGAGCCTTGACCTGAACCCAATCAAACACTTCTGGAGAGACCTCAAAATGGCCGTCCACCGATGGTCACCATCCAACCTGACGGAGCATGAGAGGATCTGCAGAGAAGAATGGCAGAAAATCCTCAAATCCAGATGTACAAAGCTGGTGGCATGATAACTAGTGTTGAGCGAATCCGAAGTGGACATTGATCCAAATTTCTGAAAAATGTGATCGCCGTGAAGCTGAATTTCCTCGCGCTTCGTAGTAACGAATCGATTTTTCCTAAATGGCGGTAAAAAAAACCCTCTTGTCCGGTGACATATGATGTCACCACGATGGCTGGCATGATGACATCATCACATCACAGTGAGACATTTCGCACAGTGTCTTCAAGCAAGATACCCGCGGCAGGCTCTTCTTCATCAAATGGATAAGGTGAGTATTTTTTTAACTGATTAACCCCTGAACGCCCTCATTTTTAACCTCAGAGGCCACAATCAATGATGAACGTGGCATCTGAGGGGTTTAACGACAGGGGGCCTGCGCAATTGCTGTTCCCATGATTGCACCCACTGCATACAAAGAAATGCGCTTCACGACTAAGTTATTCGTCACGAAGCAAATTTCTTTATGAAATTTGGCGAAGCTTATCTCTAACTTCACTCATCTTTATGGTCACCAGAAGACTGGAGGCCTGTAATCGCTTCAACTATGGGGCTTCAACTAGGTCCTGAGTAAAGGGTCTGAATACTTATGTCACTGTGAGATTTAAGTTTTTCTAAGATTTCTAACATTCTGTTCTCACTTTGTCATTATGGGGGACTGAGTGCAGAATGATGGGGGGGGAACTGGATATATATTTTCTAAATTTTTACCCAAGGAGCAACATCGCAATGTGAAAAAAGTGAAAGGGTCTGAAGACTTTTCAAATGCACGGTATTATCTGCCTTAATTGATAGCAGTTATTCGTAAAGTAGTTATCTATGAAAGGCTATTTTTAAAGTCTTAAATAGTACCCTACAGTGACTATATGGGGGTCCAAGTACTATAGGGTGGTCCAAGTACTCAAACTTCTTCCCCCTCTCATCCCTATTCTGTACACTGCAGCTCTGCTTGTTCTGGTCAGCTGCTGTGTACAAGCACAATCCCAGTACCAGCTCAGTAGAATGTCAGTACATGATTTCCATCACAGCAAGAGCAGAATGATTCTAAACTAGAACTAAACCACCAGTGAGAAAATGAGGATTATTAGGAACCTGACGCACATAGATCTTAAGGAATCTAAATGAGATGTGTTAAGACTGCATTAGCTTGTGACGATGAGGGATGTAATCACCTTGTCTAAATATGGTAATGGTCCGTGATAATAACTGTACTGAAATTTAAAGACCCCTCGGGGACAAAAGATTGTGTTATTATTCAGCTGGAAGAACATGGATTTACTCACCAGGTATGAGAATGATTAAGTATGTGTAGAGAGGTACAATTATAGAAAGCTCTACCACAAAAACTGATATTGACAAACTATGGATCAGGTGAGTATAGGATGTTGTATTGATCGGCCTGACGGAGGGCGTGAATGCCAGAGCTGTGTTCAGTTTGAGGAAAGAGAGAAAAGCTGGAGCAACTTTATATTTGTTTGTTAATGCAGTACTTACATTTTATAATGCTCCTTTTTGCTCTTATTTTCTTCCCTCACCATTTTCCCCTAATTCTTTCTTCTTTTCATCTTTGGCTCTTTCTTTTCCTCCTTCCTTTTCTTTCCCATATTCCTATTTTCTCCATATTCTTTTTTTTCTTATTCCGCTTCCTCCTTCTTCACCTTATTTTCCACCTTCTTCTCCTCGATTTCCTTATTCTTTTGCCCCTCCTTCCCATTTTCCTTCTCCTGCTTTACTATCTCGCTTTTCTCCTTTTTCTTTATCTCTTCTGCTTTCCTATTCTCCTTTTCTTATTTTGTTCCTTCTTCTCCATTTTCCTTTTCTTCTCCTTCATTTGCTCCTTTCCCCTTCTCTTTCTCTATCTTCTACTCCTTTTCTTTCACTTTTCCTCTTTATTTTTCTTAAATTTTATTTTTTCTTCTTCAACATTTTCTACATGTCTTCTCCTTTTCAACTACCTCTTTCACCCCCACACATTTTTCTCCTTCTCCTCTTGTTTTTCTTATTTGTCTCCATTGCCCCCCATTTCCCCTGCTGTCTTTCCATTTTGGTTCTATTTCTCATTCACCTTTTCCGTCTTAAACATTTTTTTTCCTTTTTGCTCTCATCCTCCTCTTCTTCTTCTTCTTTTCTTTTATATCTTTTTGTCACCGCCAGATCTCTGAGAAGTTCTGACAGACGTTCTTCAGTACCTCTTGCATGATGTTCTTTTGTTTTGGTTTCGTTTCGTTTGGTCATCTCTTCTCCCTCTCCCAGCTGTCATCTATTAGCAGTGATTGCCTCCCTTTATATCCCCTCCCATACCACCTCACTTTGCGGTTTATACTACTTCCTGGATTGTGCTCACTGCTAGATGCTGCAACTGCTGGTTCCTCAGATAAGTCTATTCCTTTATTTGTGTTTTCCTGTTGGCTTGATTCTAGGTGACCCTGACTCCCTCTGTATTGAGTGCAGGGAGCCGGTGGTCTTGTCCCCTCACTATTATAGGGTTTTCAGGTGTCACTCAGTCTAGGTACGAGGCATGCAATTTTCTATCATAAAGATCTATGCATGGGCTGAGCAGTCAGGGAGAGATCTAGGGCTTTTATAGGGTTCACCCATATGTTCCTTAGTTTGGGATCAAGTCAGTTGGATCTTTGTTTGTAACTTCCAGTTTTCTGCAACACCATCCGTGACATTATAAACCGCCAAAACCGTCTTAAGCATGGATCCGGTTTCAGCCTTGATTGACCACATGCAGGCTCTTTCACTGGAGGTAGCAGATCTCCGTAAAACTGTCTCTCAGTTTCAGGTGACTGGTTCTGCTTGCGTTCATGGAGTTTGTTCTGAGCCTAAGATCTCGCTTCTGGATACGTTCTCCGGGGGTAGTGAGAATTTTGTTTGTTTTAGAGAGGCTTGCAAACTCCATTTTCGCCTACTTCCCCATTCCTCTGGTGATGAGGAGCAGAGGGTGGGGATCATCATCTCGCTGCTCACGGATAACGCTCAGTCTTGGGCCTTTTCGCTACCGGTGGGGGCATGTCCTCTCCGATCGGTGGATGAATTTTTTGTAGCCCTGGGTCAGATATATAATGATCCGGATTGTATTGCTCTGGCTGAATCTAAACTGCGTCTTTTATGCCAGGGTAAACAGTCCGCAGAGATATACTGTTCAGAATTTCGGAGATGGGCAGCTGATTCTGGTTGGAATGATGCTGCACTCCGAAGTCAATTTTGCCATGGTCTTTCGGAGGGATTGAAAGACGCATTTGCCTTTCATGAGAGACCTGCCTCCTTGGAGTCTGCCATGTCTCGGTCTGTTCGTATTGACAGGCGTCTTAGAGAGAGAGGAGAGATCACTCCTTCCTGTCATATTCAGTCCAAGGACAGTGGGGTGGTCTCATTCAGTGCGCAGGGGCCTCAGTCTTTCTCAATCCCCTCTGAGCCGGAGCCCATGCAGCTGGGTTTGCTTGCCTCTAATAATAGGATTCAGCTCTCAGAGGAGGGTTTGTTTCTGTTGTGGAGGTATAAATCATTTGGCAAATGTCCTCTAAAGACGTTCCATCTGTTACTATTGGCAAGGTTGATGCGGAAATTGAAGGTTTTCCGTTTGCTTGTAGTTCCCGTTTTGTCCTACCTGCCAGGGTGGCGCTAGAGAGCAAGAACATTGTTTGTGAGATTTTTGTAGATAGTGGAGCAGCTGTCAATCTCATTGATAATCAATTTGCTATAACACTTGGTTTCCAGGTATGCACTTTGGGAAAGGACATACCTGTTTTTGCTATCGATTCCTCTCCACTTTCTCAAAAATCGTTAAAGGGCATAGTTCACAATATCCATTTGACTGTGGGTGATGCTCATGTTGAGGATGTGTCATGTTTCGTCCTAAGCGGATTACCTACTCCTCTAGTGTTGGGGCTACCCTGGCTCACTAAACATAACCCCACCATTGATTGGCAAGCGAGGCAAATAAATGGTTGAAGTGACTTTTGCAGAGAGAATTGCCTCTCGGCGTCTCTTTCAGAGGTTTCTACTAAGACTGTACCATCTTTTCTCTCTGAATTTTTGGATGTGTTTTCAGAGAGTGGTGTCCAGGAGCTGCCCCCTCACCGGGAGTACGACTTCCCTATTAATCTCATCCCAGGCGCCAAGCTGCCAAAAATCACGTTTATACAATCTCTCCCAACCTGAAAGGGTCGCTATGCGTACATATATCTCTGAGAGCCTGAGAAGGGACACATCCGACCCTCAAAGTCACCTGTTGCCACTGGTTTTTTTTTTGTTAAGAAAAAAGATGGTTCTTTAAGGACCATGTCTGGATTTCAGGGAGCTGAAACAGTATCACAATTCATGACCCTTATCCACTTCCTCTGATCCCGGACCTGTTTAACCAGATTCTTGAGGCTAAAGTTTTTTCTAAGTTGGATTTAAGAGGGGCATACAACCTGGTCAGGGTCAGTGAAGGGGACGAATGGAAGATGGCCTTCAATACCCCTGAGGGCCATTTCGAGAATTTGGTTATGCCTTTTGGTTTGATGAATGCTCCAGCCGTTTTCCAACATTGTGAACAGCATATTTTATCATTTAATGGGGAAATTTGTACTAATGTATCTAGATGACATTTTGATTTTTTCTCCTGATTTCAAAACTCATAGGGACCACCTACGTCAGGTCTTGCTCATTCTGCGGGAGAATAAATTATACGCTAAACTGGAAAAATGTGTGTTTGCGGTTCCAGAATTTCTGGGTTTTCTTCTCTCCGCTTCTGGTTTTCGCTTGGACCCTGAGAAGGTCCGCGCTGTGCTTGATTGGGAGCTTCCTGAGAATCAGAAGGCGCTGATGCATTTTTTGGGTTTTGACAATTATTACAGGAAATTCATTTTGAATTATTCTTCTGTTGTTAAGCCACTCACTGATATGACTAAAAAGGTGGTAGATTTTTCCTCCTGGTCGGTAGATGCACGTAAGGCCTTTTCTAGTATCAAAGAGAGTTTTGCTTCCGCTCCCATCTTGGTACAACCTAATGTCTCTCTGCCTTTCATTGTTGAGGTGGACGCTTCTGAGGTGGGTGTGGGTGCAGTCTTGTTTCAGGGTCCCTCTCCTGCCAAATGGCGACCGTGTGCCTTTTTCTCAAAGAAGCTCTCCTCCGCAGAGAGAAATTACGATGTGGGAGATAGGGAGTTGTTGGCCATCAAATTAGCTTTTGAGGAATGGCGCCATTGGCTAGAGGGAGCCAGACACCCTATTACCGTGTTTACCGACCATAAGAATCTGGCCTACTTGGAGTCAGCCAAGCGTCTGAACCCGAGACAGGGCAGATGGTCTTTATTCTTTTCTAGGTTTAATTTTGTTGTCACGTTCCGCCCTGGGGTTAAAAATGTGAAGGCTGATGCCCTGTCACGTTGTTTTCCGGGAGGGGGGGAACTTTGAAGACCCGGGTCCCATTTTGGCTGAAGGGGTGGTCGTCTCTGCTCTTTATCCTGATTTGGAGGCAGAGGTTCAGGCAGCCCAGGCAGAGGCTCTGATCTTTGTCCTCCTGGAGGTTGCTTGTGCCTCTCGCTTTACGACACAAGGTTTTTAAGGAGCACCACGATACTGTCCTTGCTGGGCACCCGGGGGGTTAGAGCCACAGTGGATCTCATTGCTCAGAGATGTGGTGGCGGCTCTTTGTAAGACGGTTGAGGGTTTTGTGGCAGCCTGCGAGACCTGCGCTCGTGCCAAGGTCCCTCATTCACGGCCATTCGGGTCCTATCCTCCCGTTACCATTCCTTACCGTCCTTGGTCGCATCTGTCCATGGACTTCATTACGGACCTGCCTCGTTCCTCGGGGAAGAGTGTGATTCTGGTGGTGGTGGACCGTTTAGCAAATGGCGCATTTTATTCCCTTTCCTGGGTTACCCAATGCTAAAACGCTGGCGCAAGCATTTGTTGATCACATTGTCAAATTGCATGGCATTCCTTCAGACATAGTCTCTGATAGGGGCACGCAGTTTGTTTCCAGATTCTGGAAGGCTTTCTGTTCTCGCTTTGGGGTTCGCTTGTCGTTCACTTCTGCTTTTCACCCGCAGTCAAATGGGCCAGACAGAGCCCGTCAAATCATAATCTGGAGACATATCTGCACTGTTTTGTGACAGAGAATCAGGAGGATTGGTGTTCTTTTTTGTCCCTTGCTGAGTTTGCTTTAAATAACCGTCGCTAGGAGTCCTCTAATAAGTCACAATTTTTTGGTGCATATGGGTTTCATCCGCAGTTTGGGACATTCTCTGGAGAGGGGTCTTCTGGTTTACCTGATGAGGAGAGATTTTCCTCGTCTTTGTCATCTATTTGGCAAAATATTCAGGGTAATCTAAAGAGCATGAGTGAGAGATATAAGCGTGTGGTGAATAAGAGACGTGTGCCTGGTCCAGACCTGAATGTGGGTGATCTGGTGTGGTTGTCTACTAAGAATATCAAATTGAAGGTTCCCTCCTGGAAGTTGGGTCCTAAGTTTATTGGGCCTTACAAGATCTTGTCCGTCATCAATCCCGTTGCTTTCCATCTTGATCTTCCTCAGATTTGGAAGATCCATAATGTTTTTCACAAGTCCCTATTAAAACCTTATGTCCAACCCACTGTACCCTCCTCTTTGCCTCCTCCTCCGATTGTGGTTGATGGTAATCTTGAATTTCAGGTCTCTAGGATTGTGGATTCTCATATTATCCGCGGTTCTCTCCAGTACCTCGTTCATTGGGAGGGTTATGGTCCTGAGGAGAGGATGTGGGTTCCAGTGGCGGACATTAAGGCCACTCGTCTTATCAGGGCTTTTCATAGGTCCCATCCTGAGAAGGTGGGCTCTGAGTGTCCGGAGTCCACTCGTAGAGAGAGGGGTACTGTCACCGCCAGATCTCTGATAAGTTCTGACAGACGTTCTTCAGTACCTCTTGCATGATGTTCTTTTGTTTTGGTTTTGTTTTGTCATCTCTTCTCCCTCTCCCAGCTGTCATCTATTAGCAGTGATTGCCTCCCTTTACATCCCCTCCCATACTGCCTCACTTTGCGGTTTATACTACTTCCTGGATTGTGCTCACTGCTAGATGCTGCAACTGCTGGTTCCTCAGATAAGTCTATTCCTTTATTTGTGTTTTCCTGTTGGCTTGATTCTAGGTGACCCTGACTCCCTCCGTATTGAGTGCAGGGAGCCGGTGGTCGTGTCCCCTCACTATTATAGGGTTTTCAGGTGTCACTCAGTCTAGATACGAGGGCATGCAATTTTCTATCATAAAGATCTTTGCATGGGCTGAGCAGTCAGGGAGAGCTCTAGGGTTTTTATAGGGTTCGGTCATATGTTCCTTAGCTTGGGATCAAGTCAGTCGGAAATTTGTTTGTGACTTCTAGTTTTCTGCAACACCATCCGTGACACTTTTCCTTTACTATTTCTCTCCTCCTTTTAGTCTTTATCCTTTTCCTGTTTCTTCACCTTTTCCCTTTTCATCTCCTTCTCCATTTCCTCCTTCATCCCCCTTCTTTTTTTCACCTCCATTCTCCCTCCTCTTCCTTTCCCATTTCCTCATTATCATCTTTTTCCATTTACTCAATCTGTTCTTCCGTTTTCTCATTCCTCTGCTACATTTTCCTACATCTTCTTGTTCTCATTATTTTCCTTGTTCTTCTTTTTGAAAGTCAAACTTGAAAAAGTTTAGCCCTTAAAGAATAGACATCTATCACCTATCATCATGTTACATCCTGACGCAGCAATCTTCCACTGGCCAGCATCCCCTCTCAGGCAGTCAGGGCTCGTCAACGTCAGCAGAAGGAAGCTGTTGTTCCTTGCCATTAACTTCAATGTTTTCCATAGCTCCTGATGCTCCTCCTACTTCTTGTCCCTTTTTCGATAGCAATTGATCACCGAGGCAATTGCAAAAGGACAACAGTATGCGTGCACTCATCCAACGACGTCAAAGCTGAAGGTGCACCTGACCAAGTTGCTAGTACTACAGTCCCTCCCTTTCCATGTAGTTGACTTTGCACATTTCAGAGAATTAATGGCCTGTGCCCCCCAAGTTGGAGAGTTTCAAGCGGACATTACATTTCCAAGAAAGCTATACTAGGCTTGCACACGTACGTTTGGCCAGTCCTAGGGCTTCCTGGTGTCTGATAGAGTTCACTCCAGCACTGATGTATGGACTTGTAACTATGGTCAAGGACAATATATGTAATTCACAGCCCACTGCGTAATTGTTGTTCTGGTCCAGGTGATGGCAATGCCGCCTCCGCTTAGTAATGCTGGGATTTCTGGGCCAATGTCCTCCTCATGCTCCACCTTGTCCTCACCCTCCCATCTAGGCACAGTTCACAGTGGTCCTCCAGCATATCGCCTATGCAAAGCTAGTCGTTGTCACGCAGTTCTGCACCTGGTCAGCTTTGGTGAATGGAGCCACACAGGGGAGGAACTGCTAAGCATCATCAATAAAGTAATTAAAACTGTCTGTCTCCTCACCAACTGTAGATAGGAATCATGGTTACTGATAATGAGAAGAATATTTTGTTTGCTCTGCGTCAGGGAGGGCTGACCCATGTGCCCTGAATGGTGCATGTCTTTAATATGGTTGTCAGCAGGTTCCTCAAGTCTTCCACTAAACTGCAGGAGCTGTTTAAAATGTCCAGGAAACTGTGCATGCACTTCAGCCATTCTTACTGCAAAGGCAAAGTGCTCTTCCCCAACTTTGATATGCAACATTTTCACCCTTTGCAACTCCACGCTCCATATGTTAGACCGCTTGTACGAGCAGCAGATGGACAGGTTTACTCCCCGGTGTAACTTCCACGTTAGCCAGTGACACGTGCAGTTTGCTCAGGCTGTTTGAGGAGGCAACTTTATTTGTCAGTCGACACAACTACAGGATGAATGATGTAATTCCACTCCTTCGCATCCTAGAGGTGAAGCTGAGAAATATGATTGGCGAGGGGACAGAAGACGTGGCGCCTACATCTCATGACCACCTGAGCCCTGGGGAGGATGAACTGGCAGAGGATGAGTACGAGGAGAAAATAAACGGCCAGGAATTTTATACACAAACATCTGCCTTAAGCAACAGGAGAAGAGCTGGAGGGCAACAATGAAGACGATGCAGATGACCCAAACAGACTGTGACAGTTTGCAATGGAGATGGAGGCAGGGAGGCCCTCCGAGTCCCTTGCCTTTTGCAAATGGCCAGATGCATGCTTTCTTGTTTGCATAGTAACAGCCACATTGTCAGGATTCGGCTATGCACATTGTCAGGATGACTACTGGCTATCCACATTGGGGGACCATTTTTAGACCTTTTGAGAAGGATGCAAAAATTGACTACTATAAAGACATGCTGTGTAGTCGGTTGGTCGATGCCTATGAATGCCATTGCCCGTCTTCAGGAAGGTCTGACCGGGGGGCTCTCTGTGCTCACACTCCACTGCCATGATTGGTTGGAGGGGGGATGCAGGAGCAGCAACAGCTCTATAAGCAGCCAGTTAAGTCTGGAGTCTCTAATAAGCAGTTTTCTTCAGCCACCTTCTGAAGAAATCACCTAGCAGCAGCAGGACATGCAGCAGAACCTTAACCAGCAGGTGGTGGCATACTTGGACTGGGCCCTGTCCATGATCCAAGACTCCCTGGACTGCTGGGCATGCAAACTGGCCATAACTGGCCGAGTTTGCAATGGGCATGCCCGACCAGTAGAGTTGCATCAAAGCGGGTGTAAAGTGCAGCAGGGGGCATATTTACCCCAAAGAGAAGACACCTTTCCTCCCAAAATGTTGAGACTAACCTTCATAAAGATGAACCAGGCGTGGATCAACCAGGATTTCGAGAAACCGGTGCCTGATGCAACAGAATAGATTATTCTGCCACTAATGATTGTACAATTGTACAATGATTGTGCTGCCACACCATAGACATCTATTAGGGTGAATGGCATCATACTGCGCTCCCTGCTGAGCTGTGCCTCGTGCACAGTGCAGCATGGAGCTTAATATGGCAGGCCTGAAAAGCTTCAGAAGTATCCAGGCTGTCATGGTAACCAATCAGAGCCCAAAATTTTTATTGTGATTCGTGACAAATTAGTTCGGTACAAAACCAATTTCTTGGCTAACTATGGCCAAGTTGACAAATCAAATTTTTCAAAACTTCTCTTATCTCTACATTCAGGGATTAAGATTAAAGGGAGTCTGTCATCAGCATTTCACGTTTGTAACCCTTCCCATAGCTTTCAAGCATGCTTACAGTTAATAAAAACGTTACCTTTAGCATCAATCTTGGACTTATAAAACCGTCAAAAAACATCTTTGCAGCATATGCAAATGAGGGCTCGCAAGTGCCCAGGGGCGGCGTTACGCTCGTAGGTGCCCTGCTAGCTCAGCCTTTTCTTCGCTTCCCCCCGCCCCTTCCTTCCCTCCGCCCGCCTGCCCATCACAGTAATTAATGCGCATGCGCCGGCTTCGCGCAGTTAGCCGGCGCATGCGCAATAGTTACTGTGATGCCGTACAAGGAATGGTCATCGCAGTGCGCATGTGCCGGCCGACGGACTGACTGCGCAGGCGCAGGATCTCGGCGTAACAGCAAGTTAGTAGATAGGCGGTCAGATGGAAAGGATGGGCGGGCGGAGGGAAGGAAGGGGCGGGGGGAAGTGAAAAAAAGGCGGAGCTAGCAGGGCACCTACGAGCGTAACGCCGCCCCTGGGCACTTGCGAGCCCTCATTTGCATATGCTACAAAGATATTTTTTGACGGTTTTATAAGTCCAGGATTGATGCTAAAGGTAACGTTTTTATTAACTGTAAGCATGCTAGGGAGCTGTGGGAAGGGTTACAAACGTGAAATGCTGATGACAGACTCCCTTTAATGGATGTTTGTTTTTAATAGTAATGGAGTTCAAGCCCCAATAGTCTATATCTGAGTGACCCGTCATTTTTTTTACTCATCTTTAGATTTTCCTTGATGTAATCCTCCATAGCTTGGGTCTCATGAGGATACAGAGGGTATACTCTGATTCGAGTCATAAGGACGAAGATGTGGCAGGGATTCATCCGCTTTTTTTAAATCAAAGACGTCAGCAAAACTGTGATAACTCACTGGCAGGCCTTGCGGGTTCTGTGGTACTGGAGGACATTGGACAGGCTGTACAGGAGTCAGGCATTTGAAATAACAGGTTGACCCCCAACATAAAATCTCATCACATTTCCAATGCAGGACTGTGCTATGCTGAAGGAGCAAGGTAAGTCCCAGCAGCAGGGGACCAGTGTGAACTTTGGAAGAACCAGCAAGGACATTTTGGAGTAGAGCACATGCACATCCAGAGGAGCAGTGACAAACTGAATGGACTTGGAGAGCGCCCTTCCATCCACAGATGTCATAGAAACATAGAATGTGTCGGCAGATAAGAACCATTTGGCCCATCTAATCTGCCCAATATACTAAATACTATGGATAGCCCCTGGCCCTATCTTATATGAAGGATGGCCTTATGCCTATCCCATGCATGCTTGAACTCCTTCACTGTATTTGCAGCTACCACTTCTGCAGGAAGGCTATTCCATGCATCCACTACTCTCTCAGTAAAGTAATACTTCCTGATATTACTTTTAAACCTTTGCCCCTCTAATTTAAAACTATGTCCTCTTGTTTCTATCATATCCCCTCTGTCTCGTCTTTCTTCCAAGCTATACATGTTAAGGTCCTTTAATCTTTCCTGGTAAGTTTTATCCTGCAATCCATGTACCAGTTTAGTAGCTCTTCTCTGAACTCTCTCCAAAGTATCAATATCCTTCTGGAGATATGGTCTCCAGTACTGAGCACAATACTCCAAATGAGGTCTCACTAGTGCTCTGTAGAGCGGCATGAGCACCTCCCTCTTTCTACTGTCACCACCAAAGGTCTCTCAAGCCGTTGAGTAGGTATCCAATATTGATTCACCACGGTCTGGTGCAGGAAATTTCCTGCTGAACTGGAATACAGGAGGGCTGACGCAGTGAACTGAGTAGCAGAGAAGGATATGGTCAAAGTCAATTTTGGAGAGTACAGATTGTCACCTAGGGCAGCCTCTCCTACTAACCTTAGCAGGGGCGGATTGGCAATAGGCCCTACAGGGAAATTTCCCAGTAAGCTGATGCCTAGGAGGGCCAGCCAAGCCCTCTTCATGGCCGCTAGCTAGGTTCATAATGAACTGATTCTCTCTTACGCACCTGGCCAGCAGCCCTTCTGAATTCAACTGTATTGATGTCATCAGGACAGTGATACAGTTGAATACTGCGGAGCAGATGGCAGTATATTGCTCTGCACTATGGTATTGCTGGCCCTGTATACTTCTGTTGGCCCTGGCTAATTATGTTGCCCTGTCTTCTGTCAATTTGGACCCACCTGCAATATGGGGCCACTTAAACGTTTTTTCCAAGGCCACTTTTATTTCACAGTCCACCCCTGAACCCTAGGCCCGAGAGTTTTCCGGCTTGAGAGGGCAGGTATGAGCATAGTGCCCCTTGTCTCCGCATTGCATACATAGATTATTGGCGCGTCTGTGCATGTACTTCTCCTCCATTAGCCTGAGCCTGCACAGGCTCTAATCCAGTATCCAAGGAAGTAGTAGGAAAGGGAAGAAGGTGGCCTCTGGAACTTGGGTGCCAGTCAAAAGGATCTTCTTTTACAGACAACCCCTTGGGATTATTCCTGGAACCGTAGGTTAATTCTTGTGGCCAGATAATTCAAGGCACCCATAGTAGAAGCAATGTCACTACCCGCCAATTCATACTTGATTCGGCCTGACAGTTCCTCCCAAAAAGCTGCCACCAGAGCCTAGTTATTCCACCCCAGTTGCGAAGCCAGGGTTCAGAACTGGATGGCGTATTGACCCACAGTGAGACTGCCCTGATGTAGACGCACTAGGGAGTCGGCTGCAGAAGTAGTGCATCCAGGCTCACCATCGACTCTCCGGAAGGTCTCCAAAAATATGCCTAGGTTGTTAGTAACTGGATCGTTTCTTTCCCATAGTCAGCTTATCCAGGCCAGAACATTTCCAGACAGATAGACATCATAAGGGCCACCTTGGAATGGTCAATCATGAACTAATGTGACAGCATCTTGAAGTGTAGGGTACACCACAGCTTTGCTTGGGATCTCTATCATATCAAGGAGAAGAGAATATCCAAGGACCAGACCCTGCCACAGAAGCAGCCTGTAGTGGTGGTGAAGGTGCTGCAGAGGGCTGATGTACCACTGCGGTAGCTGTCAGAGTATTCAGGCAAGACATTATACAAATATGAAAGTATTTGATCATGGCTTTCCTGTTGCTGAGCCAATTCTTGGAATAGTTTAGTGAGGCCCCTCCAGTTTGGCTCAGTGGGGTCCGTGGCTTGAACTTACTGTAACGAGCAGTGCCAACTAACTACTTTGACTTTGCGCTAAGCCTAAGGGCATTGTGCTGACAGTTTCCTATTATTCACTCTAAGGGAACCAACAAGGCTCCTACCTTCTGGGCTAGACCTGGTGTAGATGGCAGCTGACCCAGTGGGGCCAGAGACATTGGTGCAAGGCACTATGGGATCAGGCAAAAGGAGTAGCCTAAATACATTACATGGTCAGTGCAAGCTGAGTACGTGCATATTCCAGATTGCACTTCCAAGGTCGGGGCAGACAGAGTACAGAATTGGTAGTCGGGCAAGGTAGGGTACAAGGGTAATCAGACATGAGGGCACACCTTTGCTGATGACCAGACACTAGAAATCCCAAAGATCAGGCGTGGAGGTGTGTCAACAGCCATCAGTGCAGTAAGGAAGTTCACTGAGCTCAAGTCCCAATACACACAAGGAGAGTGGAGCGATCCCTGTGCCTTGCACCGCAGGACAGTGGTTGTCACGGTCCGTCAGCCTAATAGTAACTTATTAGAGTTCTATATACATACAACACAATTGTACCAAAGTTTCAGCTCTGAGAAATATAATTTTTGGAGATCTTTTCAGCCTCTAGATGTAAACAAAAACACTTATTGACAACAGTCAGTTTTGTCAGGGGCAGCTTTGGTGTGTAGATCAAAGTACAGGACAATGAGTTTTTCAGTCAGGGTGTGAACACTATTTATATGTAGCTATTTCCATCTACTGGGGTTTGATTAGTTTAACATACAATAAACTGTCTTCTTGGTTGCACTTGATGGACTTATGTATTTTTTCAACCATATTAACTATATAAAAATGAGTGAGAAAATGTCCTGTACTGGATGTTTCTGGTAGGGATGTGGGCTACTATAAAAGGCATTATTTTGAATAGAATAAAACAGATGAAAAACTATTTCCTACACAGGGATGCCTAACCGGCGGCACTCCAGCTGTTGCAAAACTACAACTCCCAGCATGCCAGAAAGCCTACAGCTATCAGCCAACAGCCAAGCATGATGTAAGTTATAGTTTTACAACAGCTGGAGGGCCACAGGTTGAGCATCCCTGTCCTAGAGTAACATCTTGTTAAAGTAGACACATGGATACAGTATGGTAATATTCTCACCTGACACCAATGTGCAGTCGCAAATGTGTGCATTACTGGCGAGTTTGCTTCTGTGGACCAGGTCCAAAGTTTTTCCAGAAGTCAGAAGAACCAAAGCATCAATATAGGAAGATGATATGATTCATGTAAGGTGTTCCCCTTAATTCAAGAAGTGCCTTTGCTGTTATTAAAGGGGTTGCCCAGTTTGGACATGTGTTTTGATTTCCTTTACAACATTTACACAGCTGATTGTGGAAGCTCAGGCCTTTAGTGGAAATATTAAATCCAACCATTGTAATAGTAATTAATGATATATCCCTGGTGGAATGAGGTAGTGAAAGGGTTGATGGTCTAGGGTAGTAAAGAGGTTACTGAAAACATCCTTCGTGATTCTAGAGGGGTTATTCACAACAAACCTTGGTGGTCTAGGGTAGTAAAGGAGTTGTTGAGAGCATTCCTGGTGGTCTACAGGACAAAGGGTTACTGAGAACATCCATGGTGGTTTACGGTAGTGAAAGGATTCTTGAGAACATCCCTGGTGGTCTAGGGCAGTGGAGAGGTTACTGAAAACATCTCCTGTGGTCCAGAGCAGCATTCTCAATCATAAAGGTCCTGTGATTGGTGAGACTTATGTAGTGTAAAATGCACTCAAGTAAAACCGTGACAAGAACAGTCTAAGAGCAGTGTGCAGAAGGACATCTAAAATACAGGCAATTCAAAGAGCATCACAATTACACATGTGAGCCCAGCTATCACCAGAGGTGTATAAGGGTGGAGAAGTGGCAGTGATTCTAGCACCCTGCTGCTGAGTGGACCAAAGATCCATCTTCCTAAGAGATCTGTATTATAAATGGAAACAATATATGGTAATTAGGGGGCTCTGTTACACATTTTGTATTGAGACCCAAGAACTTTAAGTCAATGGATTTGAATATTGTTGACAAGAGTATAGTGTTGAATGAGTTGAACCTACTACCATGACATCATTGAAGTCTAAAATAAAGATCTGTATTTTAGACTCAGTTGACTTCAGTGAGGAGAACACAGGTCACTCATATGGATCAGAAATGATTTGGTTCGATTCCCAAACTGGACACATTTTTGTTTTATCTGTACTCATATGTCATGTTGGATGGATCAACTAGTTCTATCATACTGTAATACTATGGATACATCTGCTTGTGGAGAACACCCCAAACTCTTTTCTGTATCCCCAGGCCCACAACCATTGTAAGGGCCAAATAACAACCATAACTCATAATAAAATAGTTAGCTTTATTTTCCTTAGCAAAAGTATTCATATGATATGTACAAAGTGGAGCAGAGAGAAAGCTCGTTTATTAGCAAGGAACACCAACAGCATCACAGAACAGGCTACAGCAGCCAAGACACTGGATGGAGAGAAGGGGTAGGAACAAGGGGGGGGGGGGGGGCATGCAACCGGAGTTCATCCAGGAGAAGAGGGGGAACTCAGACAGGAGCTCGGAGGATGGGGCAATGTACCCCATAAGTATGAGAACTGTTTTTTTTTTTTTTTGTTTTTTTTCCTGTATTTTGGGGTTGATGGGACTACAAATATTGTGCTCAATACCGAGAGACTTATTTTACCTCCCAATTTCTATGGTATAATAAATGTTTAACCCCTAGGTGGACCTTCTTCAGTGAATTGGTTACTTACAGACAGTGGAGAGGAGTATTTCATATCCCGGACAATCATCCCAGGTTGTGATATATATCAGCATGAAATCCACGGCACTCCAGACATTCAAGTGACGCAAACAGTGACATTTATTTACCCATGTTCATACTAGTAGTATGAACATGGGTGAAAAAAGGTCACTGTTTGCTTTACTTGAATCTCTGGAGTGCCGTGGATTTCATGCAGCTGTAAAGGATTCCTTGGTCAAAGTTGAGTACGCTGGCACCCATACACACATTATTGTTTTTGTGAGTGCTGCCTGTTTCTATATATATATTATTTTATTTTATTTTATTTTTTTATTCCTTGTAATCATACTCAGTAATGTGTGTTGGGTAAAGTAGAACAGTAGGCTGATAAATTACTTCAGCACCATATCTAAACGTGGTCCTCTATATGGGACTCTTTCTTCTATATAGCAAGATGTGTTGTGCATAAGGTAAAGTGTGACTGGAAATAGCTGTCTCCACTGTGCATAAATGGCCTATCTACTACATTTAACACATGTGCCTCCTTTAGATCATCCTAAGGGTTAAAGACTTATGTGCAAATTTATCAAAACAGTTGTGAAGGAAAACTGACTTAGTTGCCCATAGCAGCCAATCAGATTTTACAAAGGAGCTGCAGAATAAAAGGTGGAATCCAGTTTTCCTTTACAACATTTTTGATGAATCTGCCCTTTAGTGTTTCATGTTCTTGGATATTTCAATGAATACCAAGAGTAAGAAACCAGTATAGTGCAATAGTCAAATTTTGTATTAAAATATAGACTTGGTTGAACCCGGAATTGTAAGGCTGGGGAAATTCACGTTTCAACTTGGGGTTGTGGAACTATCCAAAACTACAAGCTCAAGTCCAGATCCTCAAGTATACCATCAGATCTCTAGATTTTAGGCATACTAGTAACAGAACCATTGTTTCATTCATCCTTTTAACAGTGGTGGATTAGTAGACTAGGCCGTAGGATCTTCTTTAAGTAGTATAGTCATCTAACATAACACTGGGCAGAAAAAGTGCTATTATGGATTCAGTTGATTCACCGACACTATTAGGCACTCAAATGGAGAGCTTGCATGTGTAAATAATTGTATGTTGAGTTTACTAAAGTTGGTCTAAATGGATCCAGCTGAGATCTGTGAGGGTGAATGAGTCTTTATCAATTAATTTTCTCAGTTGAGTTGTATATAATGGAGCTGGACTGGATTTTCTTACTGGGTCAAGTTGTTAAATTATATTGGACTGGGATTAGGTCTGGGATTATATCACTGGAATACCTCAGGATGGGTCAGCAGGATCCTTTCAATATAGTTCTCCATTTCCTCCTGCTTATCTTGGTCATCATCAAAGTAATCATCTAGCTGTGGGACAGGAGGTTTATAATAGTATCTTGGAGGGTTCTGGAAGGTCCTAGGCCAGATATAGTTAGTGTAAGGGGCTGGACGTGCACGATATCTACGTGTATATGGATCCATAGCTTTCATCCAGCTTGGTTGTGATGCCTTATTCCAGCTTGATTCCTGCATCTTATTCCACTTTGTGTCTGGCAGGTTGCTCCAGCTTGGCTCAGAAACCTTATTCCAATTTGTGTCTGACACCTTATTCCAGCTTGGTTCTGATACCTTATTCCAGCTTGGATCTACCTTATTCCAGCTTGGATCTACCTTATTCCAGCTTGGCTCAGTCACCTTATTCCAACTTGGCTTAGACACTTCATTCCAGCTTGACTCAGGCACCTTGTTCCATCCTGGTTTGGATGCTTTATTCCAGCTTGGTTCAGACAGCTTATTCCAGCTTGGTTCAGACACCTTATTCCAGCTTGGCTCTGACACCTTATTCCAGCTTGGCTCTGACACCTTATTCCAGCTTGGCTCTGATATCTTATTCCAGCTTGGCTCTGATACCTTATTCCAGCTTGGCTCGGACACTTTATTCCAGCTTGACTGGGACACCTTATTCCAGCTTGGCTCGGACACCTTATTCCAGCTTGACTGGGACACCTTATTCCAGCTTGGCTCGGGCACCTTATTCCAGCTTGACTGGGACACCTTATTCCAGCTTGGCTCTGAAACTTTATTCCAGCTTGGCTCTGACACCTTATTCCAATTAGACTTTGAAGATTTAGTCCAAATTGGGTTTGACAACTTCTTCCAGGTAGACTCTGATAATCTGTTCTTCCAGGCTGGTGAAGAAGGCTTTTTCCAGTTTGTATCTATTTTATTCCAACTAGACTGTTGGTCAAGCTTTCTTCTTGGGTAGTAGGCAGAATCTGGCCATGATTGTGGGGGATTCCTGATTCTTTCTTTTCGTCCTAGAAAGTCATCTCTTGCTTTCTTCTTCTTCATCCTTCTCCTTTTTCTCTTTTCCACATCATTAATAATATCTACCACATCATCAGCTGGTAGATGTAAACGACTGGAAAGCTCAATTAGTTTATCAATAGTCTGTGGATCTACTTCCTCTATATCATCGTCCTTTGACCTTTTACTCTGTGTGTTTACTTCTTCATCTTCGAACAGTGGTCGTTGACCACCAATAAAATCATCTACCGGATCGTCCTGATCATTATCCTTTTCTTCCTCTGCTTCTTCTTCATCGTCATCATCATTTTCACTTCCATTTATTAAGTATTGAAGAAGAAGGTCTTGGGCAACATTGGCAAGTTTTTCATCCTCTTCCCTTTCTTCTTCTTCTTCCTCCAGCCCTCGAGGAGTATGTGGAATAGGATTCATTGGACTTCTTTTTTCCTCCTCTGTTTGTTCTCCAATGCCTAACAGTTCTCTTAGCTCTTGCAAGTCTTCACTCTCAAGGCTGCCTTCTTGAAGGGGATCCTGCTCTTTTTTAGATGGAGGTTCAAAAGCCTCAAGTTCTTGCAGCAATGACTTTACACTTTCCATATCTTCTCCTTCACCTATCTTCTCATCTTCTTTTATCGTTTCCTCTTGGTCAGAGCTTCGTGTCCTACTCCTCACACTTTCGGTCAAGTTTTCCTCATCTACATTACTTGTCTGTTCTTTCACAAGCTCTTGGTCACTGGGGGGCATATTTTCTGATACCGTAGGAGTTTGTTCTCCATCATTTGGGTTCAGTGCCTTTAAGAGCACAGCAGCTAGGGCTTTGGGACTTATGTCCTTAAATAGCTCATCTTCATCATCTGAACTGGATGGAGACTGGAGAACAGGGGCTGCTCTCTTTTGGTTATCTTCATCTTTTTCATGCTGGATTTGTGGAGTCTCTTGATGGTCCTCAAGTTGAGGCACGTGTGCAACATCACTGTGTGTTGTTCGATGGATAGTCTGATGTCTCTGTTCCTCAGTCACAGGAATGGCATGAAAAAAGGGGGTATGTATTAGGGTAAGGGTCAAGATGAGTAGGAATAGGGGTGCAGGGAACATTTCTTTATGAACTGAGGAACGGAATTTTAGGCAATGTGTTGAAGTGGAGGGAGGGAAATATGATGAATACATATGTATGATCATAATAAATATGATTATAATAAATTTATAAATCAGCAAAATAAAGAAGTATGGATCAAGCAAATAACAAAACATGAAAATGGAAGATGGAAAAAGGGGAGAGAAAAAGAGAAAAAGTGTTTATTGGTTTGTGTGAAGTCATTACAGAATTACACCATTTTTGCTTACTGTTAAGTTCAACCTCTTCCTGGAAGCATCATTGCTGGTTTGGGAGGGAGGTTTGGAGAGGAGCAGACCAAAGAAGATGGAGGAAGACAGAATGTGTCTGCAAGGGAGTGCGGGGGTGAGGAATGAAACAAGTGAGGGAGTTCCATTGTGGAAATCCTCTAGGTCTTTCCCAACACCCCCTCCCTTGCTAGAATCATGCAGGTGTCTCCTCCCTCTACAAAATTCTGCAGGTCCCTCTCACTCCCTCCCTTCAAGAAATACTGCAGGTCTCTGTAAGTTAACTTGTTCATCTCTGTATAGAATTAGGCTTTACATCACAATGTGCCTCACTGACATCCCATAACTTGGACTTACCTAAGACATTTATGTCATAATAGCTGGAAATTTGTTTTTCTCACCATGGTTGATGCCACATATTAAAGAGAGGTATATGCTAATATAAATATATTTTAGCCTTTTGCTACACATCTAAGGTGCCAGTAGAGTAGATGGTATCATCCATACCTATTGCTTTCTTTCTGGTTCTCTTGACCTTATAGACATTCTGGTACCATCTGGTATCATTTTAGGGAAACCCTTTCGTAAAAAAAAAAAAAAACGCTCTCGCGAGCCTGGCTACTGCCTTGTCAGAGAATATCCGCATGTATTTGCTTTTGGATCAGTGTCACGTACTGAACGTTGTCTGACAATCTGGGATTCCCTAGAAGAATCTCTCCCTCCTCCCTTCCTTTCAATCCTTTTAACTCTTGGTCTGACTCAACCTCTTCAGCTCCAACTTGTACAAACTGCCTGTATAGACTTAATGTACTTATTGTATATATATATATATATATATATATATATATATATATTTTTTTTTTACACACACATCCAGAAATATTCTGTTCGCCCTAGAGACAACTTATCTGCAATGAATGCTGTTTCTATAGGAACATAGGATAAAGATGCTTGCAGTCCTCCTCCCTTTCCTTCCCCCATCCTTTGTGTACACAGGGATGCTGCACCAGACACTGCGGAGGAATCATTACGTGTGTGTGGGTGCATGAGGTTGCTCCCCCCCAACCTCTTACCATCTCTTAGCCCACTTCTTGGAACAAAGGATTCCCCCTCTCCTACTGCTCGCAATGGGGATGCCCTACCGCATTCAATATCTGAAGGGGGAAGGAATGCATAACAAGCCATTATCATCTGAGGGTAACCACTTCCTGATAATAGCTATGCAGATATTTCCAAGGACCTAGAAAAGCTCTGAAAGGATAAAGGTGTTATACCTAATACATTAAAATAAGATTTTCATAGACTCTGTGTCAACTCCCACCCCTTTCTGTCTTTCTCTCTCTACCTCTGTCATCTTGGTGTATATTTGTAGTCTATTACTGTGCAGTTTTTCTTCTCATGTCTCAACATGTTTCTTATTACTTCATGTGATACTTCTCTTTATTCTTGTCTGTTCTTGGATTTTTAACTATTATTCCACTCTCTATCTTGTGACTTCATTGTCTTTAGGTTATTGTTTATTCTTCTTTTGCTCAACATACTTTATGTCACCGTTCTACCCCTCCTTAATTGCTGTTTCCATAGCTTTACCTTTGTTCATCATCTCCTGCCTATCTACATGTTCTCTGTCTCCTGCCAATCTACATGTTCTCCATCTCCTGCCAATCTACGTTATCTCGATCTCCGCCCATCTATGTTTTCTCCATTTCCTGCCATTTATGTGTCCTCCATCTCCTGTCCATCTGTGTGCCTGCAATCTCCAGTCCATCTGTTTCTTCTCCATCTCCCCTATCTATGTGTTTTCCAACTTCCAGCCATCTACTTGTACTTTATCACTTGCCCACTTAGGTGTTCTCATCTCCTGTCCATCTATGTTTTCTCCATCCATTGACTGTGTTTCTCCCTTGCCTGCCTATGTATTCTCCATCTCCTGCCCATCTGTTTTTCCTCCATTCTCTGCATGTCCGTGTTCCTCATCACCGGCTCATCTAAGTGTTCTCGATCGTCTGCCCACCTGCATGTTTTCGATCTCCTGCCCATCTAGTTGTTTCCAACCTTCTGCATATCTACATGGTGTTCCATTTCTCAGCTGTCAACCTGTTCTCTGTCTTTTGCCTGTCTGTATTCTCTATCTTTTGCCTAGCTACATGTTCTCATCTCCTGCCCATCCATGTGTTCTAAATCTCCTGCCCATCTGCTTGTTCAATATTTTTTGCCTATCTACGTTTTCCACCTCCCAGTCGTCTACTTCTTCTCTGTCTCTTTCCTACATTTCTGTATCTCTTGTCCAGCTACATGTTCTCATCTCCTGTCCATCAATTTTTTCTCCATCCCTTGACTGTCTACGTATTCTCAGTCACCTGTCTATCTTTGTATTCTCCATTTCCTGCACATCTGTTTTTCCTTAATATCCTGCATGTCTGTGTTCTTCATCTCCTACCGATCCATGTATACTCCATCTCCTGCCCATCTGCATGTTCCATATTTTCTACCTATCTACATGTTTTCCATCTCTGAACTGTGTACTTGTTCTTTGTCTCTTGCCTGTTTAAGTGTTCTCTATTTCTTGTCCAGCCATTCATCTAATGTCCATCTATCCATCCCTTGACAGTCTGTGTTCTCAATCACCCATCTATCTTGTGTTCTACATCTCCTGCCCATCTGTTATTCCTTCCTTTCCTACATGTCTGTGTTTTCCATCACCTGCCCATCTAGATGTTCCTCATCTCCTGCTCATCCCTGTGATCTCCATCTCCTTCCCACCTGCTTGTTCCCTATCTTCTGCCTATCTACACGTTTTCCATCTCCCAACCGTCTACTTGTTCTCTTTCCTGTCTATTTGTTCTCTATCTCTTGCCCACTTACATGTTCTCATCTCCTGCCCATCTATGTTGTGTCCATTCCTTGACTGTGTATGTATTCTCCCTCTCCTGCCTATCTATGGTTTTACCATCTTCTGCCCATCTGTTTTTTCTCCTTTTCCTGCATACCGTATGTATGTGTTCCCCATCTCCTGGCCTTCTGTGTTCTAAATCATCAGATTTTTAATATGTTCTCCAGCTCCTTCTTATCTGCTTGTTCTCCATCTCCTGTCTATCTGCATGTTCTGTATCTCCTACCCATATATGTGTACTCCATCTGCTGCTCATCTGTTCTCTATCTATTGCCCATCTGCTTGTGTTCTCCATCTCCTGCTCATCTTTATATTCTCTGTCTCCTGCTCATCTACATGTTCTCCATCCCTTGCCTATATATCTGTTCTCCATCACCTGTCCATCTTCTTGTTCTCGTCTCCTACTCGTCTACATTTTGTATATTTCTTTCCCATCTACTTGTTTTCCATACATGCATGCCCTTCAATATGTTCTCCATCCAATGCTTGTCTACATTTTCTGTAACTCATGTATGTCTATGTGTTCCCTATCTCATGCATATCTACATAATCCCCATTCCTTGCCGGTCTATGTTCTCCACTTCATGCCTGTCTACATGTTTTCCACCTCCTACCCATCTTGTGTTCCATATCTAGCTTCTCTACATCTCCTTTAGGGTTCCTTTCTCTTTTTTAACCTGTTCTCTATTTCCCATTGGTATATGTCATCCATGTTCTTTTGCGACATATTTACCCCTGTTGTCCAGCTCCTGCTGTATGTTGATGCCATCAGTCTTGGATCCCATCACCATCTTGAGCTGTATGTACAGTTTTTTTTCATGCCTGTTGGTTTGTCCTCACCACCATAACCTTTATATCCTGCATTTTTCTCTATCCTTTCCTCTATATCTGTCTATGGGCATATTCTTTGTCCTTTATTTCTATGTACCTATCTATCCCCTATTCATGGAATCTCCATTATCTCCCTTTACTTTGTCCATATCTCAACTTTTTATCTGCCCCCTGAATATTGATCCCCATGTCTCCATTAACTCTTCCTTTCTCGATTTGTGTTCATGTTTTCCATCATTGGATCTATGTCCACCATTATTCTCCCCATTACCAGACAGTCAATAGGCTTACTCCTCTGTGTTTTCCTGCTTCCGGAGTATTCTGCAATTCCGAGCTCCGTATGCAGAAATCACTGTTCTTCCTGTCCTCGCACAGAAATTTAATTAACTACAGAAACATAAGGGTCTGCTAGTGTGGGTGGCAGTTGACCGCATACACAGGCTGTAGCAGTTTGCAATCAGACGTAGATATAGTTGAGCAATATGTCAATATTGTGTCAACTGCCTGAAAAACCCACAGCGTCACAAGGTGCATTCTCAAAATGATCTTGTACTCTCTGAGGCGAATATGCTCTATTCTGTTCCCGTTCTCAAAAATATGTACCATATCTCCTACTCTGTCTTTCTAAGATTCACGCTACAGTAGGTCCACATCTGCCCACATTTTTCCTCTTTGGGTTCAGCACTCTCTAAGACATATCTGTCTTCATTATGTCTGTATAGGTACACTATCCTTATTGACATTTTCCAATGCATCTTCTCAATGCCTCCTGCTCCATGTTCCCCAGGTTTGCTATCTCCTGGACTATGTATTATCATATATCTTCACATCTTCCAATCTCATACTCATGGTCTATTGAAATTCTTGTCGGGGCTCTTTCTAGTTTGCATCTTTGATATCCTCCAAACCTTAACTAGTCCTCCTCAGTTACCTAGACCCTTGCATTTCTTGGTCCACTTTCAGTTGTTCTCCTCATCCTCCTTTTCTATGTAACATTCTTGTCTTGTCTACATATGTTCCTCTCTTTGTCCATGGATGTTTCTTGGCTCTATATCACTTTCTGCACTCTTCTACCCCTCATCTATGTTTTCCATTTCTCTCATTTTAGTCATACATTATTTATCATCAGCTTTTCCTATGCCAGAGTTGTCGATCCCCTGCTCCTAGTTACTCCCCATATATTCCTTCCATGTCCCCGAGTCAATCTTCATGTCCCATCTATCCTGTCGTTCATCAATTCTCTAGTCAATATGTCTCTTTTTATTGGTTTCTACCTACTGCCTCCTCTTTTTACCTGTTGCTATTTATTTTTGGTCTTTTGTTACCTCTCCGTTGGCTTTTCTTCGTTCTCGTCATCGTTTGGTTTCCTAAATTTCACTATACCACCCATCTAATCACCACTTTGGTCTCCACTACAAAGTCTTGATGCTCCTCTCCCCCTTTCCTTCCTTATATACAGCGAGAATGTAATAATCTACATGATACTATCAGTTTTAGAACTATAATTCATTCTCCTGTAGACAAGTCGTAACCAGCCGAGATGTTTTCACAGTCGATACGACATACATCTGCCCACCCGATGCTAGCACGGTTCATGCAGCTGCGAACATCTTTATCCATCAGCATGTGAATTTATGAGAAGCAGAGGAGGGGGGGGGGAGGTAATGTTCTTGTTATAATGAGATGTGTCAGTTCATGCGTCATTGGCCCCCTCATTCATTAGTTGCATTTAAACCTCTCTGCTCTGATTAAGGATTTCACATCACATCTATCAAAAAACAAAGCGCAATTTGCTGCCAAAATCATCAGCTGGGGCTGGAACGTCACCATTTCCAGCTCCAAATATGAAGCACATATATCCATAAATAGTCCAAATAAATTCTAATAAAATTAGGTTTTCCTGCCCCTGCAGCCAGGCTGCCAATTCTTTGGCTAGCTTGGCAATTGTTTGTTGGCACCAGGCGGATAAAGTCTATAATAATTTTTGCATATTTGGTGGACTCCTCTCTTGCTCCTTCCCTTCTCATGAAGACCTACCCATTGAATTGAGCAGTAACATCATGGTACGGAACGGAGTCCTCGATCGGATCCCCGGCAATGGTTAATTGCATGCAATACTAACAGTATAAACAACGGAGAAAATACCCACGTGGGCGTGAGGAGAGTTCTCCGGGTGGTGACGGACAAGCGATGAAAGTTTCTTTCATCAATGTAAAGGTTGAGCTCTTGAGATATCAAGGAGGACACCCCTATCGGCACATACATATGCAATCTACACAAAGCCACCTATGTCCCCGGAGGGGACTGTATATAGCACCAGACCTACCGGTTGATCGTCAGCAACAGATACATTACGGCATACAACAGTCATCGATAAGGATTAAGTCATGGAATGCTATAATGCCACCCACCCTCACCCCTCCCCATGCATTCATTGATGTCTCACTTGTTCTCGGCAGTCTCAGTGTGGTCTCTCTCCCTCCCTCTCTGTAGTCTCTTTGTAGTCTTCAGTGTGTTGTCTCTGTGCAGTTTCAGCACCAGGGACAGCGGCTGGCGCTTTAAATACCCACCCAGCCCCTCGTCATGTGTCCCGCCCAAGCTCTCGTGGAGCGGCCCTCTCTGACGTCAATGTTCATTCATAAGAATCCTACCCTAGCTCCTGGCGAGGGGGGATAGGCACTGGGCATGCTCGGAGCCGGCAGGCTGACAAGTGAATGGATGAGAGAAGGGAGGAGGGGTGAATGAGAGGGGAAAACATGAATGAGTCAATGAGGAGAGAAAGGAAAAAAAAAATCATGAATGAACCTTCCAGATTTACTCCAGGCTGCAGGAGCGCGCTGATTGGCTGGCGGCCATCCAGACACATATGGGGGATGTGCAGGTACCCATTTAGTTCAATTACCTCTGGTCGCCTATAGCCGCACTTAGATTCCGCCATACGTGTGTGGCAGGTGCCACTTTGTCTATTAACTCTTCTCGTTCCCAACACTTAGTGTATTGTGAACGCGCCCTGGTAATGGTTATGCAGTGGTGTTTACCTGCAGTCCTATGTAGGAGCACACAGTGCACATCATCATGGGTGCCACTATAGAGGAACATATAGGAGGTGACAGGCTGAGTGACCGTCCGTGGGGCAGGCTGATCGCCTCTGCAGTGTCTCTGCATTATTGTCAGCTCATGTCCAGGCTCCCCAGAGCCCCGTTATATCTAATGGTCTGTGACAGCAGGGTATACGGGGCACGCCTGCCTCTCCTCCTCCGTCTAGCCTGCCCCCCGCCATCTTATAGGGAGGTATAGGTAGATGAAAATACAGATGGATAGGAGATAGATAGATAGAAGATAGATAGATATGAGATAGATAGATAGGTAGATAGATAGATAGATAAGAGATAGATAGAAGATAGATAGATATGAGATAGATAGATAAGAGATAGATAGATAGATAGATAGATAATAGATAGATAGATAAGAGATAGATAGAAGATAGATAGATAATAGATAGATAGATAGATAGATAGATAGATAGATAGATAGATAAGAGATAGATAGATAAGAGATAGATAGATAGATAGATAGATAATAGATAGATAGATAGATAAGAGATAGATAGATAAGAGATAGATAGAAGATAGATAGATAATAGATAGATAGATAAGAGATAGATAGATAGATAGATAGATAGATAGATAAGAGATAGATAGATATATAGATAGATAGATAAGAGATAGATAGACAAATAGGAGATAGATACTGTAGATAGACAGATAGATAAATAGATACCGTAGATATGAGAACGATAGATAGATAGATAGATAGATAGATAGATAGATAGATAGATAGATAGATAGATAGATATGTAGATAGCTTGGATAGCTGGAAAGATAGATAGCTGGATAGAAAGAGAGATAGATAGAAATATAGGTAGATAGATGGAAAGACAGACAGACAGACATGAGATAGATAGTTGAGGGTTGGATGAGCAGGCGGTGACAGGCTCAGGACATATAATCACGGTCACATATATAGACATTTTAGGACCAGGACAATGAATCACTGATCTCTTCCTCCCCCTCCCTCGCTGTCATTTGCAGATGAGGGGAAGAGAGCCGGCCGGTGACGTCAGCATTGCGTCTGTCTCCAGTTGTGAGCAGGCCTGGGAGTGACAGATAGAATAAGGGGTGAGAGATGAGGGCAAGGACACCTACCTGCTGAGCTGTGGGGGTCTGTCTATACAGTGCTGCCCCCTATATACAGTCTGAGGGAGTATGGGCAGCCAGGGGGTCTCCTAGCCAACAGCTAGGTCTCATCTCATGTGTGACTGTCTCTCTCTCCCCTGTTGAGTCTCCTGGATGAGTCACATATTTCATCAGAACAGACTGCAGCTTTCTGAGCTGGTCTTGTACAAACACCTTCTTATCTGCACACCTCCTGCCTGTCCCCATCCCACCGTCCCCTCTCTCTTCTCACACTTCCCTACGTTTTTCTTCTTTTTCCCCCCCTAAACTTTTAGATTTTTTTGGACTCTTCCTTCCTTGCTTCTTCACTACCCCTCTTGATCCTCATGTCTTCTCCTTGGTCTCCACCTTCAGCAGTTCCAGTGTCTCAGAGTTTTGGTAAGTCCACCATCTTCAGTTTTTCTAATGGTCCAGGTTTCAGGAGGTCTTCTTCCCGCCTGCTCAGGTCTTGGAGGACACCTGTAGAGCTTCATTCTTGCAGCTGGCGGGACCTGAAGATCTTTCCCTCACCAACTTAGCGCAGCTCTGCCAACCCTTAACTCTTTCCTTAACCAAAACTTTCAGGAGAGCTCAGCCCTTAACCCTACTCTTGCCAAGACATATCAAGTCCTCCACCCTCCCTATAGAACCGTCCTCTCCTGCTTTGCACTTCCATTACCCCATCCTCCAGATTCCTAGATTCCTGCCTTCTCCTCATTCCTGCAGTTCAGTTTCATCTGCAGAGCATCGTCATGGCACTCCCTCCCATAATTACCCCTGCAGAGCATCGTCATGGCACTCCCTCCCATAATTACCCCTGCAGAGCATCATCATGGCATGCACGTCCATAATTACCCCTGCAGAGCATTGTCACTGCACTCCTTCCTATAATTACCCCTGCAGAGCATTGTCACTGCACATCCTCCCATAATTACCCCTGCAGAGCATTGTCACTGCACTTCTTCCTATAATTACCCCTGCAGAGCATTGTCACTGCGCTGCCTCCTATAATTACCTCTGCAGAGCATTGTCACTGCACATCCTCCCATAATTACCCCTGCAGAGCATTGTCACTGCACTTCTTCCTATAATTACCCCTGCAGAGCATTGTCACTGCACTCCTTCCTATAATTACCTCTGCAGAGCATTGTCACTGCGCTGCCTCCTATAATTACCCCTGCAGAGCATTGTCACTGCACTCCTTCCTATAATTACCCCTGCAGAGCATTGTCACTGCACATCCTCCCATAATTACCCCTGCAGAGCATTGTCACTGCACTCCCTCCTATAATTACCCCTGCAGAGCATTGTCACTGCGCACCCTTCCATAATTACCCCTGCAGAGCATTGTCACTGCACTCCCTCCTATAATTACCCCTGCAGAGCATTGTCACTGTGCACCCTTCCATAATTACCCCTGCAGAGCATTGTCACTGTGCACCCTTCCATAATTACCCCTGCAGAGCATTGTCACTGCACACCCTGCCATAATTACCCCTGCAGAGCATTGTCTCTGCAGCCGCTCCAATAATTACCCCTGCAGAGCATTGTCTCTGCAGCCGCTCCAATAATTACCCCTGCAGAGCATTGTCACTGCACACCCTTCCATAATTACCCCTGCAGAGCATTGTCACTGCACAGCCTTCCATAATTACCCCTGCAGAGCATTGTCACTGCACACCCTTCCATAATTACCCCTGCAGAGCATTGTCACTGCCCACCCTGCCATAATTACCCCTGCAGATCATTGTCACTGCCCACCCTGCCATAATTACCCCTGCAGAGCATTGTCACTGTGCACCCTTCCATAATTACCCCTGCAGATCATTGTCACTGCGCACCCTTCCATAATTACCCCTGCAGATCATTGTCACTGCGCACCCTTCCATAATTACCCCTGCAGAGCATTGTCACTGTGCACCCTTCCATAATTACCCCTGCAGAGCATTGTCACTGTGCACCCTTCCATAATTACCCCTGCAGAGCATTGTCACTGCACACCCTGCCATAATTACCCCTGCAGAGCATTGTCACTGCACACCCTTCCATAATTACCCCTGCAGAGCATTGTCTCTGCAGCCACTCCAATAATTACCCCTGCAGAGCATTGCCTCCAATGCTTTGCTTCATTTCTCCTTCCCTCTTTCTCTCCTCTTAATTCTGCAGAACATCCATTCCGTAGCACATGCAGAGCATCACTCCCTCACCCTGGCTTCATATGCGTACTACCTAACATTTGGCATGCACCATTAACCTAGAGCACTCCTGTGCTTACCCATGCAGAGCATCGCTCCCTCTCTGCCTTCCATTTAGAAATCTGCAGAGCCTCTTTCTATTCTACTACCCTCAAAAGGCTTCTACCCAGCCCTGCCGATCCTCGCTGGTCCACCCAAGTAACCTCTGCAGATCATCGCCCCCTTCCATGGGATGTATTTGGCTCCTGCAGAGTATCGCACCCCACTGTTGACATTGTATCAGCCTTCCCTGCAGCTTATCGAAAAAACCTGAACTGCGATAAGAGCAAAATTGCCTCCTTTGTTCCCTCGTAACCTTGAGAGCTGCGCTAATACGGCAGCTGCAGAGTATTGGCCATCCGCAGACCATCGCTCTACATTTAACCCCTTGCATTGAGAATGACCTCCCCCATCATCCCTTCCCTCCCCAATGGCATTTCTACAACTGACACTTCGAGGGCCACATACGTTACCATTTCTAAGGCTAAAAATTGCGTCCGTTTCTTTAACCCCTGACGGCACTATATCGTCTTTTGGTTCCTTGCTTACCCCTGCAGACTATTGCCTAAAACCTAAGCACTGGGGGCCAGCCCCTGCTTTCTTTATTCAGAGCCAAGCCACCATCTTGAACCGGCAGTTAATGGACTTTAATGACTCCTGTCCTCGGCAGAGCATCTCGCCAATCGTCCCATTTTTCTGCAGATCATCGCACCCTTTAACAGAAAACACAATATTTTTAATTTTTTTTTTTTTTACTTTTTTGCCTCCACTAACCTGTGCCTCTTCTAACTACCAAGGTGTGGGTTAGTTGTGACTCGCACATACGTATCATTGTTTGCCGCAGTGCGGTAGTAGTGTCGTACTGTGCGTGGGTGTGTTAGCCGCAGTTTGTGTGCGTGGGAGGTTGTGGTTAATTTTACACATTTGTCCATACCCTTTCAATACTTATTTTGTGCCCCTTTATAATCATAGTACCCCCCCCCTCACCGTGTTTACCATAGATGTCGTATACACATGTAGCAGAGCTGAAGTTGTCATCTCGCCACTCTGGGTGCCGAGCCCTTGGTCGGCGTATCGTGGCGATTGTGTGTGTGTGTGAGCATCGACAGGACCCAAGCGGATGTCGTGCAATTAGCGTCATATTATACCGGGGTAACAAGCGTGTAATGAGGAGATAATGTGTGTGTCATCATTACGCCACCGGTGCACCGCGCTGTGAAATTACGTTTGGTATCTGTAGGAAACAGACACTAGAGTGAATAATTTTTCGTGCGCGATTAAGGGGAACTTCATGTGAGGAGTAGAGGGGGCGATACTGCCATCGGAGGCCTCCTCGAAGAAAAGGTGTTATTTAAAACCCATTTAGGGGCAATGATACCATCCCCCTCCCTCCCCTGCCCATTCCGCCAAATCCGCAGGGCCCCATCCTAATAAATGCAGGGATGTGCGTCACGCGAGGCTGTAGACCTATCTCGCTGGAACGTAACGCTCTTCGTCCCCTTTATGCATTTGCATGTAAAAGAGAAGAGTTTTCTTGGAGTGGATAAAGACTTCAAATATGGAAGGAGGTGGGGGGGGGGGATCCAAAAAGACCCGAGATGAATGGATCGTATTCGGCTTGTATGGTCAGATGCAGCAATGCTGGGTTTGTTTTAGACCACGACTGTGGTTCTCAGCTCTGCCACGTCTGGGCCATCTACTCATTGTTGGAAGGGATGGCCAGAGGACAGGGTTTCCCATTCCTGAAATGCGTCTCGGCTGCCAATTTCACTTGGAGTGTCCATAGTCCATTGTAGTATCTGCGGAGGAGTTGTGGAGAAGGCAGGTGGTCAATGACAAACAAACATTTGTGAACAATGGAAAAGCTGCAGGGTTAAGGGGGCTAGAAAGTGGGCACAGAAGGGGAACGTTAAGGGGGCATAGTAACAAGCTGGGGGTAGGTACATGGCCTGATGGTGATGATAAATGGGAACATCGGGAGAGCTTCAAACACCAAGGAGAAGGGCGAGTGATGGGTGTAAACCCCCACAAGTGGTCCACTGAGATTACAGATGGATGAATGTGGGGGGCACAATGTGGTGGGCAAATGGCCAGCAGAGACACAACAGCAGAACAAAGGCATGCTTGAAGGTGGGCACGGAGCATGGTGACAGTACAGAAAAGAATGCAGGACACAGTGACAGAAGGAAGAATTGCTGTACATCAAGTGGGGAAGAAAATTGAAAAGCAAAGCGTACAAGCAGGAGAAAGGAAAGGGACGAGCGAGAAGAGCACAGCAGAAGGACAAAGGGACACCATAAGATGTGCACAGTGACCGGTGTACTAAAGGGGCATGGTGAGTGAGAGGTATACTAAAGGGGCATGGTGAGTGAGAGGTATACTAAAGGGGCATGGTGACTAAAAGGTGCACTAAAGGGACATGGTGAGTGACAGGTATACTAAAGGGGCATGGTGACTGATAGGTATACTAAAGGAGGCATGGTGAGTGAGAGGTATACTAACGGGGGCATGGTGAGTGATAGGTATACTAAAGGGGGCAAGGTGACTGATAGGGATACTAAAGGGGCATGGTGACTGATAGGGATACTAAAGGGGCATGGTGACTGATAGGTATACTAAAGGGGGCATGGTGACTGATAGGGATACTAAAGGGGGCATGGTGACTGATAGGTATACTAAAGGGGCATGGTGACTGATAGGGATACTAAAGGGGCATGGTGACTGATAGGGATACTAAAGGGGCATGGTGACTGATAGGTATACTAAAGGGGGCATGGTGACTGATAGGGATACTAAAGGGGGCATGGTGACTGATAGGTATACTAAAGGGGGCAAGGTGACTGATAGGGATACTAAAGGGGCATGGTGACTGATAGGGATACTAAAGGGGCATGGTGACTGATAGGTATACTAAAGGGGGCATGGTGACTGATAGGGATACTAAAGGGGGCATGGTGACTGATAGGTATACTAAAGGGGCATGGTGACTGATAGGGATACTAAAGGGGGCATGGTGACTGATAGGTATACTAAAGGGGCATGGTGACTGATAGGTATACTAAAGAAGGCATGATGACTGATAGGTATACTAAAGGGGCATGGTGACTGATAGGTATACTAAGGGGGCATGGTGACAGATAGGTATACTAAAGGGGGCATGGTGACAGATAGGTATACTAAAGGGGGCATGGTGACTGATAGGTATACTAAAGGGGCATGGTGACTGATAGGGATACTAAAGGGGGCATGGTGATAGATTGGTATACTAAAGGGGGCATGGTGACTGATAGGGATACTAAAGAGGGCATGGCGACTGATAGGTATACTACAGGGGACATGGTCACTGATAGATATACTAAAGGGGGCATGGTGACAGATAGGTATACTAAAGGGGGCATGGTGACAGATAGGTATACTAAAGGGGCATGGTGAATGACAGGTATACCAAAGGGGGCATGGTGACTGATAGGTATACTAAAGGGGCATGGTGACTGATAGGTATACTAAAGGGGCATGGTGACTGATATGTATACCAAAGGGGGCATGGTAAATGATAGGTATACCAAAGGGGGCATGGTGACTGATAGGTATACTAAAGGGGGCATGGTGACTGATAGGTATACTAAAGGGGGCATGGTGACAGATAGGTGCACTAAAGGGGGCATGGTGACTGATAGGTATACTAAAGGGGGCATGGTGACAGATAGGTATACTAAAGGGGCATGGTAACTGATAGGTGCACTAAAGGGGGCATGGTGACTGATAGGGATACTAAAGGGGCATGGTGACTGATAGGTATAGTAAAGGGGCATGGTGACTGATAGGTATACTAAAGGGGCATGGTGACTGATAGGTATACTAAAGGGGACATGGTGACAGATAAGTATACTAAAGGGGCATGGTGACAGATAGAGATACTAAAGGGGGCATGGTGACTGATATGTATACCAAAGGGGCATGGCGACTGATAGGTATACTAAAGAGGCATTGTGACTGAAAGGTATACTAAAGGGGCATGGTGACTGATAGGGATACTAAAGGGGACATGGTGACTGATAGGAATACTAAAGGGGGCATGGTGACAGATAAGTATAATAAAGGGGGCATGGTGACTGATAGGTATACTAAAGGGGCATGGTGACTGATAGGTATACTAAAGGGGACATGGTGACAGATAAGTATACTAAAGGGGCATGGTGACAGATAGAGATACTAAAGGGGGCATGGTGACTGATATGTATACCAAAGGGGCATGGCGACTGATAGGTATACTAAATGGGCATGGTGAGTGAGAGGTATAATAACGGGGACATGGTGAGTGATAGGTATACTAAAGGGGGCATGGTGACTGATAGGTGTACTAAAGGGACATGGTGACTGATAGGTATACTAAAGGGGCATGGTGACTGATATGTATACCAAAGGCGGCATGGTAAATGATAGGTATACCAAAGGGGGCATGGTGACTGATAGGTATACTAAAGGGGGCATGGTGACAGACAGGGATACTAAAGGAGGCATGGTGATAGATGGGTATAATAACGGGGACATGGTGACTGAAAGGTATACTAAAGGGGGCATGGTGACTGATAGGGATACTAAAGGGGCATGGTGACTGATAGGTATAGTAAAGGGGGCATGGTGACAGATAGGTATACTAAAGGGGCATGGTGACTGATAGGGATACTAAAGGGGACATGGTGACAGATAGGTATACTAAAGGGGGCATGGTGACAGATAGGTATACTAAAGGGGGCATGGTGATAGATTGGTATACTAAAGGGGGCATGGCGACTGATAGGTATACTACAGGGGACATGGTCACTGATAGATATACTAAAGGGGGCATGGTGACAGATAGGTATACTAAAGGGGGCATGGTGACAGATAGGTATACTAAAGGGGGCATGGTGACAGATAGGTATACTAAAGGGGCATGGTGACTGATAGGTATACTAAAGGGGCATGGTGACTGATAGGGATACTAAAGGGGACATGGTGACAGATAGGTATACTAAAGGGGCATGGTGACAGATAGGTATACCAAAGGGGGCATGGTGACTGATAGTGATACTAAAGGGGACATGGTGACTGATATGTATACCAAAGGGGGCATGGCGACTGATAGGTATACTAAAGAGGCATGGTGAGTGACAGGTATACTAAAGGGGCATGGTGAGTGACAGGTATACTAAAGGGGGCATGGTGACAGATAGGTATACTAAATGGGCATGGTGACTGAAAGGTATACTAAAGGGGCATGGTGACTGATAGGTATACTAAAGGGGCATGGTGAGTGATAGGTATACTAAAGGGGGCATGGTGACTGATAGGTATACTAAAGGGGCATGGTGAGTGATAGGTATACTAAAGGGGGCATGGTGACTGATAGGGATACTAAAGGGGACATGGTGACAGATAGGTATAGTAAAGGGGCATGGTGCCTAATAGGTATAGTAAAGGGGCATGGTGACTAATAGGTATACTAAAGGGGCATGGTGACTGGTAGGTATACTAAAGAAGGCATGATGACTGATAGGTATACTAAAGGGGCATGGTGACTGATAGGTATACTAAAGGGGACATGGTGACAGATAGGTATACTAAAGGGGGCATGGTGACTGATAGGTATACTAAAGAAGCCATGATGACTGATAGGTATACTAAAGGGGGCATGGTGACTGATAGGTATACTAAAGGGGGCATGGTGACTGATAGGTATACTAAAGAAGGCATGATGACTGATAGGTATACTAAAGGGGGCATGATGACTGATAGGTATACTAAAGGGGACATGGTGACAGATAGGTATACTAAAGGGGACATGGTGACAGATAGGTATACTAAAGGGGCATGGTGACTGATAGGGATACTAAAGGGGACATGGTGACAGATAGGTATACTAAAGGGGGCATGGTGACAGATATGTATACTAAAGGGGCATGGTGACAGATAGGTATACTAAAGGGGGCATGGTGACTGATAGGTATACTAAAGGGGCATGGTGACTGATAGGGATACTAAAGGGGGCATGGTGATAGATTGGTATACTAAAGGGGGCATGGCGACTGATAGGTATACTACAGGGGACATGGTCACTGATAGATATACTAAAGGGGACATGGTGACAGATAGGTATACTAAAGGGGGCATGGTGACAGATAGGTATACTAAAGGGGGCATGGTGACAGATAGGTATACTAAAGGGGCATGGTGACTGATAGGGATACTAAAGGGGGCATGGTGATAGATTGGTATACTAAAGGGGGCATGGCGACTGATAGGTATACTACAGGGGACATGGTCACTGATAGGTATACTAAAGGGGGCATGGTGACAGATAGGTATACTAAAGGGGGCATGGTGACAGATAGGTATACTAAAGGGGGCATGGTGACTGATAGGGATACTAAAGGGGACATGGTGACAGATAGGTATACTAAAGGGGCATGGTGACAGATAGGGATACTAAAGGGGACATGGTGACTGATAGGGATACTAAAGGGGGCATGGTGACTGATATGTATACCAAAGGGGGCATGGCGACTGATAGGTATACTAAAGAGGCATGGTGAGTGACAGGTATACTAAAGGGGCATGGTGACTGATAGGTATACTAAAGGGGGCATGGTGACAGATAGGTATACTAAATGGGCATGGTGACTGAAAGGTATACTAAAGGGGCATGGTGACTGATAGGTATACTAAAGGGGGCATGGTGACTGATAGGTGCACTAAAGGGGCATGGTGACTGATAGGTATACTAAAGGGGCATGGTGACAGATAGGTATACCAAAGGGGGCATGGTGACTGATAGTGATACTAAAGGGGACATGGTGACTGATTGGGATACTAAAGGGGGCATGGTGACAGATAGAGATACTAAAGGGGGCATGGTGACTGATATGTATACCAAAGGGGGCATGGCGACTGATAGGGATACTAAAGGGGCATGGTGACTGATAGATATACTAAAGGGGACATGGTGACTGATAGGGAAACTAAAGGGGACATGGTGACTGATAGGTGCACTAAAGGGGCATGGTGACAGATAGGTATACTAAAGGGGCATGGTGACTGATAGGTATACTAAAGAAGGCATGATGACTGATAGGAATACTAAAGGGGCATGGTGAGTGACAGGTATACTAAGTGGGCATGGTGACTGATAGGTATACTAAAGGGGCATGGTGACTGATAGGGATACTAAAGGGGACATGGTGACAGATAGTGATACTAAAGGGGACATGGTGACTGATTGGGATACTAAAGGGGGCATGGTGACTGATAGGTATACTAAAGGGGGCATGGTGACTGATATGTATACCAAAGGGGGCATGGCGACTGATAGGTATACTAAAGAGGCATGGTGACTGATAGGGATACTAAAGGAGGCATGGTGACTGATAGGTATACTAAAGGAGGCATGGTGACTGATAATTATACTAAAGGGGCATGGTGACTGATAGGGATACTAAAGGGGGCATGGTGACTGATAGGGATACTAAAGGGGGCATGGTGACTGATAATTATACTAAAGGGGCATGGTGACTGATAGGGATACTAAAGGGGGCATGGTGACAGATAAGGATACTAAAGGGGCATGGTGAAAGATAGAGATACTAAAGGGGGCATGGTGACTGATATGTATACTAAAGGGGGCATGGTGACTGATAGGTATAGTAAAGGGGCATGGTGACTGATAGGTATACTAAAGGCGCATGGTGACTGATAGGTGCACTAAAGGGGACATGGTGACTGATAGGGATACTAAAGGGGGCATGGTGACTGATTGGGATACTAAAGGGGGCATGGTGACAGATAGGTATACCAAAGGGGCATGGTGACTGATAGGGATACTAAAGGGGGCATGGTGACTGATAGGGATACTAAAGGGGGCATGGTGACTGATAGTGATACTAAAGGGGCATGGTGACTGATAGGTGCACTAAAGGGGGCATGGTGACTGATAGGTGTACTAAAGGGGGCATGGTGACAGATAGGTATACTAAAGGGGGCATGGTGACAGATAGGTATACTAAAGGGGGCATGGTGACTGATAGGAATACTAAAGGGGGCATGGTGACAGATAAGTATACTAAAGGGGGCATGGTGACTGATAGGGATACTAAAGGGGACATGGTGACTGATAGGTATACTAAAGGGGGCATGGTGACTGATAGGGATACTAAAGGGGCATGGTGACAGATAGGGATACTAAAGGGGGCATGGTGACTGATATGTATACTAAAGGGGCATGGTGACTGATAGGGATACTAAAGGGGACATGGTGACTAATAGGTATACTAAAGGGGGCATGGTGACTGATAGGTATACTAAAGGGGCATGGTGACTGATAGGTATACTAAAGGGGCATGGTGACAGATAGGTATACCAAAGGGGGCATGGTGACTGATAGTGATACTAAAGGGGACATGGTGACTGATTGGGATACTAAAGGGGGCATGGTGACAGATAGAGATACTAAAGGGGGCATGGTGACTGATATGTATACTAAAGGGGGCATGGCGACTGATAGGTATACTAAAGGGGCATGGTGACTGATAGATATACTAAAGGGGACATGGTGACTGATAGGGAAACTAAAGGGGACATGGTGACTGATAGGTGCACTAAAGGGGCATGGTGACAGATAGGTATACTAAAGGGGCATGGTGACTGATAGGTATACTAAAGAAGGCATGATGACTGATAGGAATACTAAAGGGGCATGGTGAGTGACAGGTATACTAAGTGGGCATGGTGACTGATAGGTATACTAAAGGGGCATGGTGACTGATAGGGATACTAAAGGGGACATGGTGACAGATAGTGATACTAAAGGGGACATGGTGACTGATTGGGATACTAAAGGGGGCATGGTGACTGATAGGTATACTAAAGGGGGCATGGTGACTGATATGTATACCAAAGGGGGCATGGCGACTGATAGGTATACTAAAGAGGCATGGTGACTGATAGGGATACTAAAGGAGGCATGGTGACTGATAGGTATACTAAAGGAGGCATGGTGACTGATAATTATACTAAAGGGGCATGGTGACTGATAGGGATACTAAAGGGGGCATGGTGACTGATAGGGATACTAAAGGGGGCATGGTGACTGATAATTATACTAAAGGGGCATGGTGACTGATAGGGATACTAAAGGGGGCATGGTGACAGATAAGGATACTAAAGGGGCATGGTGACAGATAGAGATACTAAAGGGGGCATGGTGACTGATATGTATACTAAAGGGGGCATGGTGACTGATAGGTATAGTAAAGGGGCATGGTGACTGATAGGTATACTAAAGGCGCATGGTGACTGATAGGTGCACTAAAGGGGACATGGTGACTGATAGGGATACTAAAGGGGGCATGGTGACTGATTGGGATACTAAAGGGGGCATGGTGACAGATAGGTATACCAAAGGGGCATGGTGACTGATAGGGATACTAAAGGGGGCATGGTGACTGATAGGGATACTAAAGGGGGCATGGTGACTGATAGTGATACTAAAGGGGCATGGTGACTGATAGGTGCACTAAAGGGGGCATGGTGACTGATAGGTGTACTAAAGGGGGCATGGTGACAGATAGGTATACTAAAGGGGGCATGGTGACAGATAGGTATACTAAAGGGGGCATGGTGACTGATAGGAATACTAAAGGGGGCATGGTGACAGATAAGTATACTAAAGGGGGCATGGTGACTGATAGGGATACTAAAGGGGACATGGTGACTGATAGGTATACTAAAGGGGGCATGGTGACTGATAGGGATACTAAAGGGGCATGGTGACAGATAGGTATACTAAAGGGGGCATGGTGACTGATATGTATACTAAAGGGGCATGGTGACTGATAGGGATACTAAAGGGGACATGCAAAAATGTATAGAAGAAACGAGGGGGCACACACACCAGGGAAACACTAGATGGATGAATAATTTGATGTTTAATAATTAATACTCTAAAAACAAACCCCTAAAATCACATAAAACGTACATCAAATAACTACAATAGCAGCCTATATCATGTACATATGACGCCACAAATATGGTAACAACTGTGCAGTCGGTATGGTGGTAAGCCACTGTTATGGGTACAATATGTTGAAGTTCAATGTATGACAGTTCATCCAAACAGTGTCCCAAATCCTACGGTGCTGCACAGTAGTAGTGGTACTATAGGAAGTCCTCAAAATAGCCCCAACAAATGTATCAGATGGGGCAATGAAAATGACTATATGTCAATGTCCGGTATTTGAAAGTAAGTACAGAGATGCGTACGGCTGAAGCGCATAGGCACTAGCCTCCAGATTACTTACAGTGTCCAGCCGCTTCAGGTCTCCCGGTCTCACCCCTCCTTGCTGCCTAGCCGCAGCGCGATTTCCCAGGTGGCCGAGCACGGCCGTCTGTGGCGTCCCACGTGACCTGGTGCTCTGGGGTTCCGGGCAGACGCTTAGATGACGTCACTGCTTTGCGGCGGTAATTTTGAATCTGGATCTGGATCTCTTGCGCTTTCAATTTGAAGTATAGTTTCTTCGTCCTTTGTCTTCTTTTTGAATCCACGCTCACTCTGTATGCCAGACGCGTTTCAGGGTCTTACGCCCCTTCCTCAGTGGCCACCGAGTGAGTGGATTCTCACTCCTTATATATGGTATTGGCCCACCCTCAATTGTGCTTTGTTCAGCTTGTTGCAATATGTGGGATGGATTTGATTACTGCTGCATTTCTACTAACAATTTAAAATGTCACATTCAAGTTAAAAGCCTGATATATAATAAATATTACTCCCCTTAAACAACATTAAAATGTCTTAAAAATGTTTTTAGTGTAGGACTGCAGGCTTAAAGCTGCATTATGAGGAAAATCGCATTAAAAACGCTTCAAAAACGCAACAGTGTGAATTGCGTCTTCCTTGCGATTTTTATGTTTTAATATTGTATAGAGTCAGGTGACCCCACCTAAAAGGATTGGACCAGGATTGTCAGTATAGCCTTCACATAAAAAGATAAAAAAATATAAAAAAGATAAGAAATATACAAAGATATAAAAAGGTGTAAAAAGGTGATCTTCATCAGGGATCATATATTGTAAGGGTAATTCATAATTGTGCAGTCATATATGTAGGGAGTCATCCGGTGGGGAGGTGAATCACAGTGTCAATAACTGACCCTCCTGTGATATCTCATCCCCACCGGACAGCCCCCCCAAGTGTTTACAGGAACCCGAACACCTCCATCTCAGCATTGAGACCCCTCGGTATAATGGTGTCATATTCAAAAATTCTACGGGATTCCTGTCGTGACATGTGAGCAATGTGATTCCCTCCTCTCCACATTTTTTTGACCCTTTCTATGGCAGTGAATTTTAGGCCAGTTGGGTCACAATTGTGTTGAATTTTAAAATGTTTCGATAGGGAATGCGTTTCTAAGCCTTTTTTAATATTCGCCACATGCTCGGCTACCCTCTTTTTAAGTGTCCTTTTAGTCCTGCCTATGTACTGTTTCTTACATCCACATTCCAGTAGATATATGACATCAGTGGAATCGCACGTAAGGCACTCTTGTATTTCTACACTAAAGGAATTTGTTGTAGATTTCACCCTAGTTGTTTTTTTGGGGAAACTAGTGATCTTACAATTCGTGCATCTACCACATTTAAAAAAACCATTGGTTGTTAGCCAATTTTTTCTTTGTTGTTGTTGACTATCCCTTTTAGCTTTAACGGTCGGGGCTATTTTACCTGCCAGATTATTTGCCCTTGTATACGTTATTTTTGGAACATCACTCAGAAGTGGGCCAATTAATTTATCATCTAACAGGTGTGCCCAGTGTTTTCGAATGCTCCGTTCTACTGTTCTATATTGTGAGCTAAAAGGGAGAATAATTCTCAACATTTCATCTAGCGGTTGTGGTGGGCCTATCTCAAAGAAGCCTTTTCGTTCCATCTTCTTCACTTTCTCCAGTGATTTGTCAATTATCTGGACGGGGTAGTCTCTCTCCAGCAATTGCTGTTTCAAGTGTGCAGCCTCTTCATCAAACTTGCTATCAATAGTACAGTTTCGCTTAAGTCTGCGAAACTGACTAGTTGGTATATTGATTAACCACCGCGGAAGGTGGCAGCTAGCAAATCTGATGAAGCTATTTTTGGCTACAGGCTTGAAAAACGTACTGCATTGTAGCCTATTTCCCCTAATCCATATTTCCAGGTCAAGGAACTCTACTTTTTCTTGACTGACAATCGGGCTGAATACTAAATTTTTATCATTGTTGTTAATGTTGCTAAGGAACAAGTCTAAAGATTCAGTCGTGTCACGCCAAATGAACAAAATGTCATCAATGTACCGCCGCCACAGCACCAGATCCGTCCCCAGCCTGGGTAGAATGATCTCTCTCTCCCATTGGGCCAAGAAGAGATTGGCATAGCTGGGGGCGAATCTGGTGCCCATGGCGGTACCGGTACACTGTAGATAGAACTCCCGCTCGAAAGAAAAATAGTTGTGAGTTAGAATATATCTCACTCCTTCCAGCAGGAACTCCAATTGTTCCCCAGGGAGTCCAGCATCTCCTGACAGTTGTTCATATAGTGCCTGTATTCCCCTGGTGTGTTCAATAACTGTATAAAGTGATCCAACATCCAATGTCCCCAAGATCCACCCATCTACCCAATTGACTTCCTCCAATGTCTTGATGATGTCAGTGGTGTCACAGATGTATGATGGCACCTGCTTGACATATGGTTGGAGCCATTGGTCGATGTACTTGGATAGGTTGCATGATATAGATTGGATACCCGACACTATCGGGCGACCTGGAGGTGCTTCCAGGTTTTTGTGGATCTTGGGGACACAATAGAACATTGGTATTCTTCTCTCAGTATCCAAAATGAACTTGGCCTCCTGATCAGTAAGGAAATCTGCTTTTATCCCCTTTGCACAGTAATCTTTCAAAATATTATAGTATTCCTGTGTCGGGTCTCCCTTTAGTTTTTGATAGGTGTTCTCTGATCTTAATTGCCTATAGCATTCCTCTATATAGTTTGTTGTATTGAGGATAACTACGGCACCTCCCTTATCCGCTGGCCTAATTACAATGTTGTTTTCCTCCTGTAGAGATTTTATGGCCTTAATCTCTTCTCTACTTAGATTTGTATTGACCCTGCGGCTTTTTGTTCTTCTCAGGTCACGTTCAACATTATTCCTAAAGGTGGCCATTTCACTGCTTATCTCCTGTCTGGGGAATTTTTTCGATCTAACTTTGAGATCTGTGTGTGCATATTTGTTTACATTAATTCCCATGTCTATCTCCCTGTTAATGGGATTTTTGAGGAAATATTTTTTCAGACATAGGCGTCTGATGAATTTCTCTACTCCTATGTATGTAGCAAATTTATCCATAGGATTAGTGGGGGCAAACTTTAAACCTTTATTTAGGAGCTGCACCTGAGTATCTGAAAGTGCAATGTCACTGATGTTTATAACATTGGTGGTTGGTGTTTTTAATTTCTGTGTTTTCTCCTTTTGTGCATGTCGTCCTCTCCGTGTTCTTCGTTGTGATAGTGCCTTTGTGACCTGCTGGTTATTGGTGTATGATGATGTGTCGTGTTCTGATAATGTCTGTGCTCCTGTCTGTGTGTCTGATGGTGCCCTCTGCCTTGTGGATATTCCCTCGGACGCTCCCTCAAATTGTAATCGTGAACATATCCCTGTGTTTTGTGATTGTGTTTCTTTATCTCTTGGCGTGACGGGGTGGGGGTGCGTGTGCTTCTTATTCGTGTTTGGTGGTGTGGCGGTGTAAAGTCTAAAAAATGTGGTGTAGCCAATACTTCATACCTGTTTGAGATTTTAACATTCTCAAACTGTGTGTTAGTGTGTTCAACCTCCCTTTGTTCATAAGCCTCAGTGCATTCTTTCCTGTCCATATATTGTAATTTCCTGGATTTTTTACCTATTATTTCCCTTTCTAGTATATCTAAATTTTTGCAGATTCTCTCATGCCATTTGTGAACTGCATCATTATTTGGGAATGTTTCCATTTCCTTTTTTAGGGTATCAATTTGCCCTGACATTTCTTCTATCATTTGTGTCCTCCTTTTGATAATCATTTGGACAAGGGCCTCTGATTGTACTCTCAGAAATCCATCCCATTCCTTTTTGAATCTGTCATTCACCAGATCAGAAGCAGGTGTCTTGGCGAGTGTCAGACCCTTAGGGATGTAGCCCCTGTCCAAATATTGCGTAAGTGATCTAATCTCCCATTTATTCCGCAGTTGGCGCTGCAAAGTCCTCTCAAGAATTTTAAAAACATCATCCATGGATCTTGTCACTTCTGTTGATGTTTCACCTTCTATGTTGAAGGTGAAAGCCTCAATTTTTTTTATATTTATTATCTAAGTGTTCCCAGATGTCCATATCGGTACAGGGGGAGCTCAGCTGTTGAGGGTACAAAGTGAAAATTGTAAATTGGGATACAGCGGCTCACCCCTATCACGTATGGATAGGTGCTCACCCTCTAGTCCTACCCTCAGGACCACAAGGAAAGCAAAAATGTATAGAAGAAACGAGGGGGCACACACACCAGGGAAACACTAGATGGATGAATAATTTGATGTTTAATAATTAATACTCTAAAAACAAACCCCTAAAATCACATAAAACGTACATCAAATAACTACAATAGCAGCCTATATCATGTACATATGACGCCACAAATATGGTAACAACTGTGCAGTCGGTATGGTGGTAAGCCACTGTTATGGGTACAATATGTTGAAGTTCAATGTATGACAGTTCATCCAAACAGTGTCCCAAATCCTACGGTGCTGCACAGTAGTAGTGGTACTATAGGAAGTCCTCAAAATAGCCCCAACAAATGTATCAGATGGGGCAATGAAAATGACTATATGTCAATGTCCGGTATTTGAAAGTAAGTACAGAGATGCGTACGGCTGAAGCGCATAGGCACTAGCCTCCAGATTACTTACAGTGTCCAGCCGCTTCAGGTCTCCCGGTCTCACCCCTCCTTGCTGCCTAGCCGCAGCGCGATTTCCCAGGTGGCCGAGCACGGCCGTCTGTGGCGTCCCACGTGACCTGGTGCTCTGGGGTTCCGGGCAGACGCTTAGATGACGTCACTGCTTTGCGGCGGTAATTTTGAATCTGGATCTGGATCTCTTGCGCTTTCAATTTGAAGTATAGTTTCTTCGTCCTTTGTCTTCTTTTTGAATCCACGCTCACTCTGTATGCCAGACGCGTTTCAGGGTCTTACGCCCCTTCCTCAGTGGCCACCGAGTGAGTGGATTCTCACTCCTTATATATGGTATTGGCCCACCCTCAATTGTGCTTTGTTCAGCTTGTTGCAATATGTGGGATGGATTTGATTACTGCTGCATTTCTACTAACAATTTAAAATGTCACATTCAAGTTAAAAGCCTGATATATAATAAATATTACTCCCCTTAAACAACATTAAAATGTCTTAAAAATGTTTTTAGTGTAGGACTGCAGGCTTAAAGCTGCATTATGAGGAAAATCGCATTAAAAACGCTTCAAAAACGCAACAGTGTGAATTGCGTCTTCCTTGCGATTTTTATGTTTTAATATTGTATAGAGTCAGGTGACCCCACCTAAAAGGATTGGACCAGGATTGTCAGTATAGCCTTCACATAAAAAGATAAAAAAATATAAAAAAGATAAGAAATATACAAAGATATAAAAAGGTGTAAAAAGGTGATCTTCATCAGGGATCATATATTGTAAGGGTAATTCATAATTGTGCAGTCATATATGTAGGGAGTCACAATAGTCACCATGCCCCCTTTAGAACAACTACTGTATCAGTCACCATGCCTCTGTTAGTATACCTATCAGTAACCATGCCCCCTTTAGAATCCCTATCAGTCACCATGCCCCCTTTAGTATACCTATCTGTCACCATATCCCCTTTAGTACACCTATCAGTCACAATGCCCCCTTTCGGATAAATATCAGTCACCATGCCCCTTTTAGTATACATATCAGTCACCAAGCCCCCATTAGCATCCTAATCAGTCAACATTCCCCCTTTAGTATAACAATCTCTTACCATGTCCCCGCTAGTATACCTATCAGTCACCATGCCCCCTTAGTATACCTATCAGTCACCATGCCCCCTTAGTATACCTATCAGTCACCATGCCCCCTTAGTATACCTATCAGTCACCATGCCCCCTTAGTATACCTATCAGTCACCATGCCCCCTTAGTATACCTATCAGTCACCATGCCCCCTTAGTATACCTATCAGTCACCATGCCCCCTTTAGTATACCTATCAGTCACCATGCCCCTTTAGTATACCTATCAGTCACCATGCCCCCTTTAGTATACCTATCAGTCACCATGCCCCCTTAGTATACCTATCTGTCACCATGTCCCCTTTAGTATACCTATCAGTCACCATGCCCCCTTAGTATACCTATCAGTCACCATGCCCCCTTTAGTATACCTATCAGTCACCATGTCCCCTTTAGTATACCTATCAGTCACCATGCCCACTTAGTACACCTATCAGTTACCATGCCCCTTTAGTATACCCATTTATCACCATGCCCCCTTTAGTGCACCTATCAGTCACCATGCCTCCTTTAGTATACCTATCAGTCACCATTCCCTCTTTATTATCACTATCAGTCACCATGCCTCCTTTAGAATACCTACTGTATCTTTCACCATGTCCCCTTTAGTATACCCATCTATCACCATGCCCCCTTTAGTACACCTATCAGTCACCATGCCACCTTTAGTATACCCATCTATCACCATGCTCCCTTTAGTATACTTATGATTCGCCATGCCCCCTTTAGTATCCCTATCAGTCACAATGTCCCTTTTAGTATACCTATTAGTCACCATGCCCCCTTTATTATACCTGTCACCATGTCACCTTTAGTATAACTATCAGTCATCTTTGCCCCCCCTTAGTATACCCATCTATCACTATGCCCCCATTAGTATACCTATCTGTCACCATGCCCTCTTTAGTATACCTACTGTATCTGTCACCATGTCCCCTTTAGTATACCCATCTATCACTATGCCCACTTTAGTATTCCTATCTGTCACCTTTGCCCCCTTTATTATACCCATCTATCACCATGTTCCCTTTAGTATACCTATCAGTCATTATGCCCCTTTAGTATACTCATCTTTTACCATGCCCCCTTTAGTATACCTATCAGTCACTTTTGCCCCCTTTATTATACCGATCTATCACCATGCCCCCTTTAGAATACCTATCAGTTATTATGCCCCCTTTAGTATACCCATCTATCACCATCCCCCGTTTAGTACACCTATCAGTCACCATGCCCCATTTAGTATACCTATCAGTCACTTTTGCCCCCTTTATTATACCGATCTATCACCATGCCCCCTTTAGAATACCTATCAGTCACCATGCCCCCTTTAGTATACCCATCTATCACCATCCCCCGTTTAGTGCACCTATCAGTCACCATGCCCCCTTTACTATACCTATCAGTCACCATGCCCCTTTAGTATACCTATCAGTCACCATGCCCCCTTTAGTATCCCTATCAGTCACCATGCCCCCTTTAGTATCCCTATCAGTCACCATGCCTCCTTTAGTATCCCTATCAGTCAACATTCCGTCATTATTATTCCAATCAGTCACCATGCCCCCTTTAGTATACTTGTCTGTCACCATGCCCCCTTTAGTATACCTATCAGTCACCATGCCCCCTTTAGTATACCTATCAGTCACCATGCCCCTTTTAGTATACCTATCTGTCACCATGCCCTCTTTAGTATACCTATCAGTCACCATGTCGCCTTTAATATACCTATCAGTCACCATTCCCTCTTTGGTATACCCATCTATCACTATGCCCCCTTTAGTATACCTATCTGTCACCATGTCCCCTTTAGTATACCCATCTATCACCATTCCAACTTTAGTATACCTACTGTATCTGTCACCATGTCCCCTTTAGTATACCCATCTATCACTATGCCCACTTTAGTATTCCTATCTGTCACCTTTGCCCCCTTTAGAATACCTATCAGTCATTATGCCCCCTTTAGTATACCCATCTTTTACCATGCCCCCTTTAGTATACCTATCAGTCACCATGTCCCCTTTAGTACACCCATCAGTCACCATGCCCCTTTTAGTATACCTATCTGTCACCATGCCCCCTTTAGTATACCTATCAGTCACCATGCCCCCTTTAGTATACTCATCTTTTACCATGCCCCCTTTAGTATACCTATCAGTCACCATGTCCCCTTTAGTATACCTATCAGTCACCATGTCCCCTTTAGTATACCTATCAGTCCCCATGTCTTCTTTAGTATAACTATCAGTCACTAAGCCCCCTTTAGTATACCAATCTATCACCATGCCCCCTTTAGTATCCCTATCAGTCACCATGTCCCCTTTAGTATACCTATCAGTCACCATGTCCCCTTTTGTATACCTATCAGTCACTATGTTCCCTTCAGTATTTTCATCTATCACAATGCCCCCTTTAGTATACCTATCTGTCACCATGTCCCCGTTAGTATACCTATCAATCACCATGTCCCCTTTAGTATAACTATCAGTCACCACGTGTCATGCCCCGCCCAGACTATGTGCGGAGGTCGGCCAGAATAGCAGCACGAGTTTAGTGTTTTGTTTTGGAGCCGTGCTGGATCCGCCTCTCATCAGGTGCACTGGGTGGGGTCATGAGTTTAAATAGCACTCCACCCCAATGCTCTGAGCGGATTATAGGAATCACTTTGGTCTTGGAAGCTAGGAAGGAAGGTTGTCTGTTCCAGCTCAGAAAGATAAGTGTGGTTTCTAGTTTGATTGTTTTGTGTCATCTCTCCCATCCAGGTTCTGTGCGATCAGGCTGCTCCTATTTCCCCTCTTCACCATCTCAGGGAATTTAGGGTGTTTCAGCCCAAGCACGGGGACACATCATACCTACCACAAAGGTCTGCATGTGGGCTGAGCAGTGCAAGGAGAGAGGTCAGGGATTAGCTAGGAGGTGTCCCTTCCCCTGCCTCTCGCCTAGAGCCTGGTTGGTGGTTTATCTGTTAGTCTGAGTGCACGTCCGCCGTGACACCACGCCACCTTTAGTACACCTATCTGTCACCATGCCCCCTTTAGTACACCTATCAGTCACCATGCCCCCTTTAGTATACTTGTCAGTCACCATGCCCCCTTTAGTATACCCATCTATCACCATGCCCTCTTTAGTATATCTATCAGTCACAATGCCTCCTTTAGAATACCCATTTATTACAATGCCCCCTTTAGTATACCTATCAGTCACCATGCCCCCTTTAGTATATCCATCTATCACCATGCCTCCTTTAGTATGCCTATCAGTCACCATGTCTCCTTTAGAATACCCATCTATCACCATGCCCCTTTTAATATACCTATCTGTCACCATGCCCTCTTTTGCATCCCTATCAGTTACCATGTCCCCTTTCGAATACCTATCAGTCACCATTCCCCCTTTAGTATACCCATCTATCACCATGCCCCCTTTAGTATACCTATATATAACCATGTCCCCTTTAGTATACCCATCAGTCACCATGCCCCCTTTAGTATACCTATATATAACCATGTCCCCTTTAGTATACCCAGCAGTCACCATGCACCCTTTAGTATACCCATCTTTTACCATGTCCCCTTTAGTATACCTATCTGTCACCATGTCCCCTTTAGTAAACCCATCAGTCACCATGTGCCTTTTAGTATACATATCTGTCACAATGTCCCCTTTATTTATCTCTATCGTCACCATGCCCCCATTAGTATACCCATCTAACACCATGCCCCCTTTAGTATATCTATATGTCACCATGTCCTCTTTAGTTTCCCTTTCAGTCACCATGTCCCCTTTAGTATCCCTATCTATCACCATGTTCCCTTTAGTATACCTATCAGTCACTATGCCTCTTTTAGTATCCCTATCAGTCACCATGCCTCTTTTAGTATCCCTATCAGTAACCATGCCCCCTTTAGTATACCTATCAGTCACCATGCCCCCTTTAGTATACCTACTATATCTTTTACTGTGATGCTTCGCGATCTCGACAATACCGATTACCGAAGAAATTGCGAATGCATCCTGTTTTAAAATTACAGAATCACAAGAGCCCTCTCATTCACACAAAGAGTTAAAACATTCTCAACCCAGAAGTTAATTCACCTTTCGAGCTATAGCTGACAGAGCAGAGGTAAAATTAGCTCCTTGCCAAAAGATTCTTCTTGGCCCTAGGAGCACCCCTGCCAGATTAAGTATCCATCAATCTGATATTATCTTGACAAAACCCCGTAAAAGTGCCCTCTCTCTAGTCTGAGCGGCCCTAGCACAGCAGGGGTCTTACCACCCTAAGCCTGGTCAGAAACTTCAAGAAGAATGACAGATCCTTATCGTGCAGTTGGTTGGTACAAGAAGGAAGATGACCTTAAAGTCACCTCGAATTCATAGATTGCATATTTTTCCCATATTTTCTTCATGTTTCATGGGTTAGGAAAATACAAAATTAACAATCTCTTCCGAAATTGTTTTGGTTATTCTCACACACCCTCCAGGATATCCGCAAGCAAATCGGCAATTCCCGCTTCGAGATATAAAGGTTCTCAGGCACACGGTATTATCTTCCAGTCATATTTGGTATCAGATGATTCGTAAAGTTCTACTGATTATAAATATGAATTCTATTTCTTAATTTGACCTACGGGTACTGAGAAACTGGCAAAGCAAGGATTCTGCCAGATTTTCTATCTCTGGGGCAAGAACTGCCCCCTGTTCCAATTACCCAAGGCTGGACTTGTGCATGTCATAGCCACTCCCAGCTACAGAGTGGGTTAAAACACAGCGACCCACTCAGATCGGGGTCCTTCATCTACCATCTGAAGTGGAATAACATCACGACCGCCCGCTGGACATGGGCACCCTGCCATCTTGGATTATTCCTTGCAAAGACTTTATCTTTTACTAGACTCTACCACGGTAATTCTGAACTTACAGACATTCTATTCCCTTTCATCTCTTACTTATTTCTATCCAACCAATCTGTTCGACTGGCAGGTATATCTATCTGTCAGTTTTAATGTATATTTCTGTGTGTAGTTTTTATAATAAAAATAACGATTTAAGCGTTCCAGTTTTGCCCTTGTTACCTGATTATTTGGTCTATGCTAAGAACTCTGTCCTCAGAAGAGACATACTACCGCATTGTCTTATTTTTATAAATTGTTGATTTGTTAGCTAGGTTTTGCCCTGATTTAATACGAAGAGTAGTGATGGCCTTGCGGTTCGCCCGGCGGTCGGTTCGCGGCGAACTTTGCTCGTTCGCTATTCGCCGATCATGCGAACATATGGTGATAATTGTGCCCGCCATATTCTTTTACATTGTGAATAACTTTGACCCATGACACATCCATCAGGTGGTACAGGACAGCCAATTGAGACGTTACAGCACATGGACACACCCCCTACCTTATAAATGAACCTGATCTGGCCGCCATTTTACATTCAGTCTTTTGCCAGGGCAGGCACTGAGGGCAGACGGAGTCACACAGGCCGGCGCTTGCTCCCCTGCATTAATCCCGCTGGGGGGGTCACATAGGCAGCCCCTGTGCTAGCCTTAAAGGACCCTGTCACCCTGACCCTGCACTGGTGAGCGGGTGGACTGGTGAATAGATTGTATCAGTGAGTAAATTGCGCTGCCACCGGCGGGATGGGGGGGGCACGTGAGGACTTGCAGCGTGCTTGTAGTGGGTCGGCTTGGGCAGGGCCATCTTTAATATTGATTGGACCCTGGGCAAGAATTTACTTGGGCCCCCTGGATCCCGCCTTTCCACACCCTAGCAGGCTATCACGCCCTCCACCACTATATATAATATAGCTTACAGTGACTGACTGTAAATACTTACAGTTCTGAAGACTCCAGCAGCTCAGGAACAGTGCTCTGGGCAGCTGGGCTAAGGGCTGGAAGTGGGCACCGCTCTGCAGGAAGGAGACCAGGGCTCGGCTCACCCTAGCATTACAGTGCACCTCACAGTATGCAGTATAACACCCTATAGTATATAGCACCCCACAGTATGAAGTATAGCACCCTATAGTATACAGCACCCCACAGTATGCAGTATAGCACCCTATAGTATATAGCACACCACAGTATGCAGTATAACACCCTATAGTATATAGCACCCCACAGTATGCAATACATAGTATAACACCCCACAATATACAGTATAGCATCCTATAGCATACAGAATAGCACCCCACAGTATACAGTAGAGCAGTATAGCACCCAGTATACAGCACCCCAGAATATACAGCACCCCACAGTATACAGTAGAGCAGTATAGCACCCAGCATACAGCACCCCACAGTATACAGTATAGCAGTATAGCACCACACAGTGTACAGCACCCCCAGTATATAATATTATACAGCAGCCCCCCAGTATATAATCCCACACAGCAGCCCCCCAGTATATAATCTCATACAGAAGCCCCCCAGTAGATAATCCCACACAGCAGCCCCCAGTATATAATCTCATACAGCAGCCCCCCAGTATATAATCCCACACAGCAGCCCCCCCAGTATATAATCCCATACAGCAGCCCCCCAGTATATAATCCAATACAGCAGCCCCCCAGTATATAATCTCACACAGCAGCTCCCCCAGTATATAATCTCACACAGCAGCCCCCCAGTATATAATCCCACACAGCAGCCCCCAGTATATAATCCCACAAAGCAACCCCCCAGTATATAATCTCATACAGCAGCCCCCCAGTATATAATCCCACACAGCAGCCCCCCAGTATATAATCTCATACAGCAGCCCCCCCAGTATATAATCTCACACAGAAGCCCCCCCAGTATATAATCCCACACAGCAGCCCGCCAGTATATAATCCCACACAGCAGCCCCCCCAGTATATAATCCCACACAGCAGCCCCCCCAGTATATAATCCCACACAGAAGCCCCCCAGTATATAATGCCATACAGCAGCCTCCCGGCCCCAGTATGTAATCCCACACAGCAGCCCCTCGGCCCCAGTATATAATCCCACACAGCAGCCCCCCAGTATATAATCCCATACAGCAGCCCCTCAGCCCCAGTATATAATCCCACACAGCAGCCCCCCAGTATATAATCCCACACAGCAGCCCCCCCAGTATATAATCCCACACAGCAGCCCCCCCACTATATAATCCCACACAGCACCCCCCCAGTATATAATCCCACACAACAGCCCCCCAGTATATAATCCCACATAGCAGCTCCCCAAGTATATAATCCCATACAGCAGCCCCCCGGCCCCAGTATATAATCCCACACAGAAGCCCCCCCAGTATATAATCCCACACAGCCTCCCCTAGCTGTCACATCCACCTCTCCAGCGCTAACAGACTCTCTCCCCTCTACAGACACTGCTGAGCAGCCATCCCTGATCTTCCTACTCTGCAGACAGTCGGCCAGTGCCTGTGATAGCAGAGCGCTGCCGACCCATGTGACCTACCCTTCTCCTGCATGCTGCAGCAACACTGATTCCTGGAAGAAAGAAAGGACCTTTGATTACCTCATAGCCATGTGACCAGTAATATCGCTGTGTTACTGGTCACATGGTGATGATGTCATGTAAGGTTCTTTCTCCCACAGCTCTCACTCTCACACAGTTCGCTCTGGAGTGCCAGTGTTCTCTCAGATACTATACCTTCCTGGCACGCAGGCAGGCATGGCAGCACCCCCCTGTAGCTGACAGCCTGACACCTGGGGCAGACGGCCCCCTCCCCCGCGGCATGCCACTTGATGTAATTGAAATTGTGGGCAGTGGCCAGCAGGGCTCAAGAGGCAGCTGCCTTCGGCCCCCCAGGAACAACTGGCCCTGGACACCTGTCCCTTTTGCCCCACGTAAAAGACTGCCCTGGGCTTGGGACAACATAAACAAAAGGGCATTAAAGGGGCAGGGGCAGAAGGGGGCAGGGGCTCAAGCCCCCTTTGAGCCCTATGTGTGCACTTCCCTGATACAATGAAGTCCCATGTAAATAACACTAGTCCTCTCCCTCCAGTCTTCTTTACCATGCAGTCCCAAGTAAATAACTTCACTGCTCTCCCTCCAGTCTTCTATACCATGCAGTCCCATGTAAATAACATCACTCCTCTCCCTTGAGTCTTCTATACCATGCAGACCCAAGTAAATAACTTCACTACTCTCCCTTCACTCTTCTATACCATGCAGTTCCATGTAAATAACACCAGTCCTCTCCCTCCAGTCTTCTATACCATGCAGTCCCATGTAAATAACACTGGTCCTCTACCACTAGTCTTCTATATAATATAGTCCCATGTAAATAACATCTCTTCCTTACAGTCTTCTATAACATACAGTCCCATGTAAATAATTTAAATCCCCTCCTTCTGCCTCTCAAACACATAGCCCCATGTAAATAGCATTACTCCTTACCCCCCAGTCCTCTATAATATCCAGTCCCATGTAAATAACATATCTTCCTTACAGTCTTCTATAAGGTGACCAGGTTACCCTGGGAGTGAAAAAAATAATAAAGTAAATAAAAAAACACCTCTGCTGGCACTGGGATGGGCCCCCTCCCTAGCTGGGCCCCTGTGCAGCTGAACACAGGCAGTACATCTGCCCTAGCTAAAAGGGCATGGTGACTAATAGGTATACTGAAGGAGGCATGGTGACAGATAGGGATACTAAAGGAGGCATGGTGAAAGATAGGTGCACTAAAGGGGGCATGGTGGCAGATAGGTATACTAAAGGGGGCATGGCGACAGATAGGTGCACTAAAGGAGGCATGGTGACAGATAGGTGCACTAAAGGGGGCATGGTGGCAGATAGGTATACTAAAGGGGGCATGGCGACAGATAGGTGCACTAAAGGAGGCATGGTGACAGATAGGTGCACTAAAGGGGGCATGGTGACTGATAAGTGCACTAAAGGAGGCATGGTGACAGACAGGTGCACTAGAGGAGGCATGGTGACAAATAGGTATACTAAAGGGGGCATGGTGACTGATAGGTATACTAAAGGGGGCATGGTGACAGATAGGTATACTAAAGGGGACATGGTGACAGATAGGTATACTAAAGGAGGCATGGTGACAGATAGGTGCACTTGTGAGATTGTGAAACACCTGTTTCTGCATAATATCTGTACTTAAACTGTCATTTGGCATTCCGGGCACTAGAGGCCACTGTTTTGCAGATGATGACTCATGCTGCTGCCTGTGAGTGAACCAGGAAGTGTGTTCCTGGTGGAAGGATTGTGCTGTGAGGGACTGAATCCTATTCCATCCTGGCTTGCAGATGTCCGGCAGTTAATGGACACTCAGAAGAAGGAGAGTAGCTGTAATATCCTTTCTGTATCCAGCTCTTTTGAAAGAGAGGTTGTTCCAGGAAGCCCAGTTCAGTGTGTGGACAGAAGTCTTCATCATCAAGCAAGGCCGCACGGTTGCTGAGAAGTTGGTGGCCATCTCTGGTAGGCTGCATCCTCGGGCCCAGAACGGACGCAGGTCAGTACACCTGGTTACTGATTGTAATATATTGTGTGGCGCCTGAAGTTACAGAGACTAGCCTAGGCCTCTCATTAGTTAGTTAGGATTATATCGTTTTGCTACGCTGTACTGTACTGTTATTGACTTGCAGGCTCTGCTGCGTTTGCCACCGGCTAGGGGTGTCCTCTGTAGCGGCACAGCACGACTTGCAGGCTCTGCTGTGTCCGCCATCGGCTAGGCCTGTCCAGTGGGCAGGGACATTGACTGTGGGTCTGGGATATAGCGTTTCTATGCATGTTTTTATTGCTTTGGTGATGTTTATGTTATTACTTGTTGTCTAAGTAAAGTTTTCTGTTCTTGCATATTAAGCTGGTGTCAGTGTCGCTTTTCTTGTCTGTGACTTCGCTGTATTCTGGGGAGCCCACCCCGGTACACGGCTTACAACTTGGCATAGTCGGCAGGATACAGTGACCGTTATGGACGGGAACGAGGCGGGAGATCGTCCCCCGGTGCCAGTGGTGCCGGATCAGGACCCAGCCCAGGGTGCACAGGCGCAAGTCCAGCTTGCCCCCCAACAATATGGCTACCCCAGTAGGATATATCCCTGTAGGGGCACTGTTACGTCATCTGCCAAAGTATGACGGTAACAACATGACATTGCAGGACTGGACTGAAAGGGTGCGAAGTGCGTTTAAAATGTGTAACCTGACCCCCGAACTGCGGGCCGAGGTTGCATTGGGTGCCCTAGAGGGTGACGTCAGGCGGACAGTGATGGTAAGGCCTGACTCTGAGAGAGATACCCCAGAGAAGATATTCTCCCTGCTGGAGAGAGCCCAAGGGGGGCGGGCCAAAGTGGTACAGTTACGGAGTCCCTTCTTTAACCGACCCCAGCGAGAGGGCGAGACCCTGATGAAATATTTCAATGCTCTACAGGAGACACTAAATAAGATACAACGACAAGACCCTGAGGCTATGGGCGCCTTCCGGGAGGTGGACCGGCTTCTACGAGATCAGTTCATAGTGGGGCTCTCCAATAAATTCCTACAAGATAAATTACAAGAGATGACCTGAACAATGGCCGGTATGACATTCTACAGCGTTTATTTAGCCGCCGTAGAGAGGGAGGAAGAGCCCATACCTACGGCAGCGAGAGTGGTGAATAGCGCGCATGTTACAAGGGATCGGCCGGGATCTGAAGAATCAGAGTCCTTAAAGGATGTGGTCCAGGCCCTGCGGGCGGAATTGAAAGAACTTCGGCTGGAAGTGTCCCAGATGAAGGTAGAACCGTCCCGGCCTCCGTAATCTGTCCCCGCACCTCCTGTCACTCCACCCAGAACATCCCCGGTGAGGGGGCCGGACAGAAGTGGGCCCCTCTGTTGGGTTTGCCGAAAGTACGGCCATACCATATGGCCAGAGAGTGCCCAGAACAGGTAGCGTCAGAGCCAACGTTAAACTTCCGACCGCTGCAGTAGCTTGGCGTCCTGCGGCGGTGCACCAGAAGTTAAGCCCTCTGCGTGAAGAACGTGATCTGTATGCCAGCAGCCCCGTATTAGAAGCCGAGCTGGAAGGCCGAAAGGTGTGCTGCCTAGTTGATACAGGGTCAGAGTGTACTCTAATGCCTTTGGAGTTCTTCGAGAGGCACTTCAGGCATATGATGGAGCCCGAAGATGGGAGCGTCATCAGGCTTACGGCTGCCGAGAAGTTAAGCCCTCTGCGTGAAGAACGTGATCTGTATGCCAGCAGCCCCGTATTAGAAGCCGAGCTGGAAGGCCGAAAGGTGTGCTGCCTAGTTGATACAGGGTCAGAGTGTACTCTAATGCCTTTGGAGTTCTTCGAGAGGCACTTCAGGCATATGATGGAGCCCGAAGATGGGAGCGTCATCAGGCTTACGGCTGCCGATAATAGAGAGATGGATGTTCGAGGGATAGTCTGGATGCGGGTCCGACTGTTTGGGCAAGACATCGGCAAGAAAGGGGTCGTGCTGGTGGACCATTCGTCCCGGAAAGGAATGGATGTGACCCTGGGCATGAATATACTGAGAGACCTAGACCATCAACTCTATGCCAAGGAAGGGCCGAAGTACTGACAACGGGCCACCGCACACCGGCCTACCCAGAAGGTCTTAAAACAAATGGTGAGGAGCTGTAGCCTGCAAAGAGTAACCTGTCCGGACGGGCCATTGGAGAAGTGAGGGTGCTACAGAGGACTCCGTTGAAGATCCCACCTCGACAGGAGCGAATATTGATGCTGCCAGTGGGGGCTTGACGACGACTGAATGTACTGGAGGTCCTGATCGAGCCCGCTTATCAAGAAGAAACGCAGATTCGCCCACTGGTAGCCCGGGCCCTTGCCATTGTGAAAGACGGATGAGTGCCTATATGCTGCTGTAATGTTGCGGACTGTGAGTTACCCTTCCCCGCAAACACCCTGCTGGCCAAAGTTTATGTGTCCGAAAGGGGTATCGCTCGACGAAGGGGCTTTACGCTGCAGCCGGATAGGAGATCAGCCTGGACCTATGCTGTGGAGGTCCATTTAACCGAAACCCCGACAGCGGAGTGGAATGGTCGAGTGATCATGGCCCGTATGGGGGTGGACTGCAGAACCCTGACCCCGGGGTAACAAAAGTTGCTGGAAGACACCCTATGTGAATTTCAGGAGGCCTTCTCAAGACATGATGAGGACTTTGGGTGTGCTACTGCCATCAAACATGAAATCCCAACCGGCGAAGCTGAGCCGATCAGTGAATGCTACCGGCAGATCCCACCTAAGATGTATCAGGAGGTGAAAGATATGGTGGCCAGCATGTTGGAGAACCGGGTGATCCAGGAGAGTCAAAGTCCATGGGCTGCTCCGGTAGTCTTGGTGCGGAAGAAAGACGGGAGTCTCCGGTTCTGAGTGGATTATCGGAAGCTGAATGCTCAGACCGTCCGGGATGCCTACCCCCTTGCGCGGATTGAAGAGTCATTATCAGCCCTAAGCCAAGCTAAGTACTTCTCAACTCTTGACTTGGCTAGTGGGTACTGCCATGAGCCGGTGGCCAAGAAGGACAAAGCCAAGACGGCCTTCATTCTACCTATGGGACTCTACGAGTTCAACCGGATGTCCTTCGGCCTCTCCAATGCTCTGGGGACATTCCAGCGATTGATGGAACACTGTCTGGGAGACCTCAACTTCGAAGCAGTGTTGATATACCTGGATGACATAGTAGTGTTCAGGGCCTCCTTTGAAGATCACCTCCAGAAGCTGCAGCAAGTCTTGGGACGGCTACGAGACCATGGGCTCAAGATCAAGCCAAAGAAATGCCAGATGTTCCGACAGCAGATAGAGTACTTAGGACATGTGGTCACCCAGAAGGGGGTAAAACCGGCCCTCAGCAAGGTGGAGGCCGTTCAGAAGTGGCCCCGGCCAAGTACGCTATGGGAGGTACGGGCGTTCGTGGGACTGGCCGGCTACTACAGAAGGTATATACCCAAATTCGCTCATCTGGTGGGCCAGTTAAACGAGTTGCTAAGAGGCACTGCTGGGGGCCCGAAGAAACGCCCTGTCAACTGGGGGCCCCGGCAACAAGAGGCCTTTGAAGTGGTGAAAGAGGCGCTGACCAATGCCCCAATCCTGGCTTACGCGCGGTTTGATACCCCATTCCTGCTGTATACTGATGGAAGCCTACATGGTCTGGGGGCCGTCTTGTCCCAAGTCCAGGATGGACGAGAGAGAGTCATCGCCTATGGGAGCCGGTCCCTAAGAGAGTCAGAACGGAACCCTGATAACTATAGCTCCTTTAAGCTGCAACTACTGGCACTGGTGTGGGCCATGACCGAAAGGTTTGCAGAATACCTGACTGGTGCAGAAGTGACCGTGATGGCGGACAACAACCCGTTGGCACACCTGGAGAATGCCAAGCCCGGCGCACTCGAGCAAAGATGGTTGGCCCGCCTCTCTAAATACCAATACTGCATCAAGTTCCGGTCCGGTAGGGAGAACGGCAACGCCGATGCACTCTCTCGAGTTACGGTAGGACAGTCAACTCAGAGAGCCGATGAGGAGTTAGAGGATACTGAAACTCCTGACCTTGGTCGCTTACCTCTGTTCCCGAATGTGGCACATTCAAGTGGGGTGGCGTCTGGAATGACGCTGGTGCTGGGGAAAACGTTGACTGGGAGAGAGTCCAGGATAGCTGCCGGGATTTGTGGAAGGTGAAAGAATGGGTTCGGAGCAAGATCTGGCCTCGGCCAGAAGAACGAGCCCTCCTGACCCCAGAGGGTCAGAAGTTGTTAAGGCAGAGGGACAAGCTGACAATTACTCAGGGCCTCCTGTGCCGGATCATATACTTACAGTCAGAGCTGCAGTACCGGCAACAGATTGTCATTCCCATGTCGTTGGGACCGGAGGCCGCCAGAGAAGCTCATGAAAAGGGAGCTCATTTCGGGAGTGACAAAACTTTCAAGTGGCTCCAACGGCTAGTGTACTGTCCAGATCTGGCCGACATGGTGGCTGCGGCATGTCTTAAGTGTAGTTTCTGTGGGTTGAGTAAGAGTACTGAACAGCGGGCTCCTGTGCAGACCATCCGCACATCAGCGCCCCTAGAACTTCTGATGATCGATTATGTACAGATCGGATGTTCTACCTCGGGACACTCGTACTGTCTAGTTATGACAGATCACTTTACCAAGTATGCCGTGGCTGTGCCCACCAGAGACCAAACCGCAGAGTCGGCAGCCGAAGCTGTCTGTAAACACTTTATACAGGTGTTCGGGTGTCCATGGCGGATACATTCTGATCAGGCAGCATGCTTTCAGGGTACTCTGATGAATGAACTGTACCACCTGTATGGGATTGAACGCTCCCGGACCACTCCGTATCACCCACAAGGAAACGGGGCATGCGAACGCTTCAATCTCACCTTGCTTCAGATGCTGCGGACTCTGGAAGACAGTCAAAAAGCCCAGTGACCCGCATACCTACCTGAGTTGATGTGGGCCTATAATAACAGAGTACACAGTACCACCGGATACTCTCCACATATGCTCATGTTTGGACGAGCCGGACTGGAGATTGAAGATCTCCACAAGCCTAACCCGATGGAGCCCCCACCGAGAAGTACCACCGCATGGGTGCAGGAGCACCGCCGCCGGCTGAGAGCGGTACACAAGGTTGTGGAGGAGCGTCTGGGACAGGTGGTACACCCTAAACCAAGACCAGTGCAGAAAGATGTTATGTACCTGATGAAGGGGAACTACTCCCCGAAACGCGTTGTACTTCTGCAATAAATAATTTTTCTATTTACTACCACTATCTGGATTGGATTCTTGCGCCCTGGGATATTTTATCTCTTTACCTCAGTGCAGAAAGATGGGTATGTCCCTGGTGATTGGGTGATGGTCAAAGCCAAACGGCCATCAGGGAAGTTGGATGGACGGTGGGAGGCAGTTCCATACACGGTGAAGAGAAGGATAGACCCCGCTATTCCGGTCTATGAGGTAGAGCCAGTAGGGACCCTCACGGAACTTACACCGTAATATGTTGAGACGTTGCAATTTTGATGAGCTGGTGTGCGTAGAGGGGGTGCCTCCTCACGCTCAGGGTATGGAGGAAAGTCCCTCCGACGAGGAAGAGGAGGAATGGTGGGTCGTCCCTGCTCAAGTGTCCACAGAGGTTCCGGCCGTGGCAGGTTTGCCACCCTGATGCAATGCTGAGCAATCAACAGCTCCTCTCTTGTCAAATATGCCTGATGTCCCCAGTATTTCTGAAACCCCAATCTGAGAGGGTCAGCGAGGCCCAATGCTGGTGTGCCTCCACAGCGCTATGCTCAGGATGAGTTTGTATGGGGAGAGTTGCCGAGGGTGACAACTTCTAGTGGGGTGGCATGTGAGATTGTGAAACAGCTGTTTCTGCATAATATCTGTACTTAAACTGTCATTTGGCATTCCGGGCACTAGAGGCCACTGTTTTGCAGCTACAGCCAGCACACTCTGAAATTTGAATATGCAAAACAGATGATGACTCATGCTGCTGCCTGTGAGTGAACCAGGAAGTGTGTTGATCTGGCATTGTGGAAGGATTGTGCTGTGAGGGACTGAATCCGATTCCATCCTGGCTTGCAGATGTCCGGCAGTTAATGGACACTCAGAAGAAGGACAGTAGCTGTAATATCCTTTCTGTATCCAGCTCTTTTGAAAGAGAGGTTGTCCCAGGAAGCCCAGTTCAGTGTGTGGACAGAAGTCCTCATCATCAAGCAAGGCCGCACGGTTGCTGAGAAGTTGGTGGCCATCTCTGGTAGGCTGCATCCTCGGGCCCAGAACGGACGCAGGTCAGTACACCTGGTTACTGATTGTAATATATTGTGTGGCGCCTGAAGTTACAGAGGCTAGCCTAGGCCTTTCATTAGTTAGTTAGTTAGGATTATATAGTTTTTCTAGGCTGTACTGTACTGTACTGCAGCGCAGTTATTGACTTGCAGGCTCTGCTGCGTTTGCCACCGGCTAGGGGTGTCCTCTGTAGCGGCACAGCACGACTTGCAGGCTCTGCTGTGTCCGCCATCGGCTAGGCCTGTCCAGTGGGCAGGGACATTGACTATGGGTCCAGGATATAGCGTTTCTATGCATGTTTGTATTACTTTGGTGATGTTTATGTTATTACTTGTTGTCTAAGTAAAGTTTTCTGTTCTTGCATATTAAGCTGGTGTCAGTGTTGCTTTCCCTGTCTGTGACTTCGCTGTATTCTGGGGAGCCCACCCCGGTACACGGCTTACACACTAAAGGGGGCATGGTGACTTAGAGGTATACTAAAGGGGGCATGGTGACTGATAAGTGCACTAAAGGGGGCATGGTGACAGATAGGTATACTAAAGGGGGCATGGTGACAGATAGGTGCACTAAAGGGGGCATGGTGACTGATAGGTATACTAAAGGGGGCATGGTGACAGATAGGTGCACTAGAGGAGGCATGGTGACAGATAGGTGCACTAAATGGGGCATGGTGACAGATAGGTGCACTAAATTGGGCATGGTGACTGAGAGGTGCACTTAATGAGGCATGGTGACAGATATATATACTAAAGGGGACATGGTGACAGATAGGTATACTACAGGGGACATGGTGACTGATAGGGATACTAAAGGAGGCATGGTGACAGATAGGTGCACTAAAGGGGGCATGGTGACTGATAGGTATACTAAAGGGGGCATGGTGACAGATAGGTGCACTAGAGGAGGCATGGTGACAGATAGGTGCACTAAATGGGGCATGGTGACAGATAGGTGCACTAAATGGGGCATGGTGACTGAGAGGTGCACTAAATGAGGCATGGTGACAGATATATATACTAAAGGGGACATGGTGACAGATAGGTATACTACAGGGGACATGGTGACTGATAGGGATACTAAAGGAGGCATGGTGACAGATAGGTGCACTAAAGGGGGCATGGTGACTGATAGGTATACTAAAGGGGGCATGGTGACAGATAGGTGCACTAAAGGAGGCATGGTGACAGATAGGTGCACTAAAGGAGGCATGGTGACAGATACAGTACAGACCAAAAGTTTGGACACACCTTCTCATTCAAAGAGTTTTCTTTATTTTCATGACTATGAAAATTGTAGATTCACACTGAAGGAATCAAAACTATGAATTAACACATGTGGAATTATATACATAACAAACAAGTGTGAAACAACTGAAAATATGTCATATTCTAGGCTCTTCAAAGTAGCCACCTTTTGCTTTGATTACTGCTTTGCACACTCTTGGCATTCTCTTGATGAGCTTCAAGAGGTAGTCCCCTGAAATGGTTTTCACTTCACAGGTGTGCCCTGTCAGGTTTAATAAGTGGGATTTCTTGCCTTATAAATGGGGTTGGGACCATCAGTTGAGTTGAGGAGAAGTCAGGTGGATACACAGCTGATAGTCCTACTGAATAGACTGTTAGAATTTGTATTATGGCAAGAAAAAAGCAGCTAAGTAAAGAAAAACGAGTGGCCATCATTACTTTAAGAAATGAAGGTCAGTCAGTCAGCCGAAAAATTGGGAAAACTTTGAAAGTAAGGGCTATTTGACCATGAAGGAGAGTGATGACCTGACCTCCACAGTCACCGGACCTGAACCCAATCGAGATGGTTTGGGGTGAGCTGGAACGCAGAGTGAAGGCAAAAGGGCCAACAAGTGCTAAGCATCTCTGGGAACTCCTTCAAGACTGTTGGAAGACCATTTTAGGGGACTACCTCTTGAAGCTCATCGAGAGAATGCCAAGAATGTGCAAAGCAGTAATCAAAGCAAAAGGTGGCTACTTTGAAGAACCTAGAATATGACATATTTTCAGTTGTTTCACACTTGTTTGTTATGTATATAATTCCACATGTGTTAATTCATAGTTTTGATGCCTTCATCGTCATGAATATAAAGAAAACTCTTTGAATGAGAAGGTGTGTCCAAACTTTTGGTCTGTACTGTATATATACTCAAGGGGACATGGTGACAGATAGGTATACTACAGGGGACATGGTCACTGATAGATATACTAAAGGGGGCATTGTGACAGATAGGTATACTAAAGGGGGCATGGTGACAGATAGGTGCACTAAAGGAGGCATGGTGACAGGTGCACTAAAGGAGGCATGGTGACAGGTGCACTAAAGGAGGCATGGTGACTGATAGGTATACTAAAAGGGGCATGTTGACAGATAGGTGCACTAAAGGGGGCACGGTGACAGATAGGTTTAGTAAAGGGACATGATGAGGATACAGAGGAATTCACTAAGGTACATTTTCAGGAGAGCGGCACATACTAATAGGAGAAAGGGACTCATTAAGGTGGGTATAGAGACTTTGACAGAACACTAATGTGGGCACAGTCATTGGAAAGTACCAAACACTGGGAGAACAGAGGGACACATTAAGCACGGACTCGCTAACACTGGGGTGCACAGTGACGAATGGACGGACAGACTAAAGGGACATTACATGAAGGGCATCCGAAACTGAAAGGGCAATGCAATAGTGACTAGGGGGAGCACATGGACTGGGGAGCTGTTGAGGGTGGCAGGATCTTAATTTCATCATTGTGCCAGGAAAGATACACCTACTTACAGAGAGATATACAATGCCAGGAGAGCTGTGTGGGTAAAGGGACACATGTAGCCACAATGACTGAGGAACTACATAAATGAAGGCTGTTATATTGCCCTGAGGGCAGAACTAGGGTGGGTACAGCGACTGGCAGGATCTTAATGTAGGAGAAAGGACATGAAAGAAGCAGCAGAGAATACATACTATAGGTGGGTACATTCACAAGAGAGCAGTACTCAATGCCAGAACAGCAGGGCATGCTAAGTGGGAAAATGACTGAGGGGCAGCACAGACTGGCAGACACATTGGCACACAAGGTTGGCAGCGGATGCACAGAGATGCACTGCACAGCAGAACCCCCTGGAGACAGACCGCAGTAAAGCGGAAAAGTGTACACATTAGAATCTGCCGCCTCCACAAATAACCCTTACCCCCAAGTGTATGTCGGACTGTATTGTCCATTGAAGTCCACCTAGTTGACCTTCAGTAACAGATTCGTGCCATCAGTTTTTGGATAGATCAGTGATTAGCATTAGTGTTGAGCGAATCGAAACATCCAAAGTGGAATTCGATCTGAAGTTTAGAAAAAACTCAGTTCGCCACGAATCCGAATTTCCTTGTGCTTCGTGGTAACAAATTGTTTTGTTTTTCTAAAATGGCGGCTGCACATGTTACAAAGTAAGAAGCCTGGGAATGCGATCAGATCCACTGTGAGCTGAACATAAGGAGACGTGACAAGTGTTCCTGCGCTATGGACAGTGTTTCAGAAAGCTATTGTAGAATATTGGATGAGGAGAGTTCAAAGGAGGAGGAGTCAAGGATTTACTTTACAGTATGCCTCTGGCCCTGCATGTCTCCCCACAGTAGAATGTCCCCTTAGTGCCCCAACACAGTAGTCATGGCCCCGTAGTGTTGCCCCCTTAATGCCTCCTTACAGCGCTGAAGCCCCTGTAGCTTTAATAAAATTTTTAAAAAGCTATACTCCCCTAGCCCCATTCCCTTTATGAACAGAGCACATCCCACCAGCAGGCGCAGTGCAGTAATGTCATCTCACCTGCTAGGCTGAGTAGGAGAGTGCACAGGTCGGGGGACCATACTTGGCTTGTGCACACTCCTAATCAGCCCAGCAGGTGCAATGATGTCACTGCATTACGACTGCTGGGGAGAGCACTGGCGGGGAATTAAACCAGGGCCGTAATGGATGACAGTCAGAGCAGTCGGATTCAGGCCCGAATTTCCATTTTGGCCCGGGCCCTTTCTGCCAGTAGACACACAGTAAGGATTACAGTACTGATGACAGGTGAGCCTTTTTTTAACCTCTGCATCCCGCCTGGCCATATGAAAGGGGTTACAGGTAATTGAGAACCCCTTTTCACAATGTGTTGGTGCCCACAAGAGAACTGGCATTCTCCATCCCCACACACCTTTGAATATACTTTGCCAAATTTCATGAGATATTTTTACATTGGGTGGGTAAGAATTGTGTGATAGTAGGGTCTAGAATGGCTTTTTGGTTCATCCCTGGTGGTCTAGTGGTGAAGACTATGATCATGCAACATTTTGGCTATAAAAAACACTCAGCATGAGGACAAAGCAAGCCCCCCTACAGATATGGCATGCACCCACTGAATTACATCTACCATAGGTTGAGAAACTATGAAGGGAATTTAGAAAACTCCCCTAGGCAACCTGTGGGCCCACTACATAGTGACAACGCTGGGGACCCTACACCTTCCCCCATGTTACTGTCTTAAGGTATCCATACACGTTAGACTAAGATTGGCCAAAACTGTCCATTTCATTGTGACCAGATGACCATCTATTGTGTATTATGTGTCAGGGCACATGTCAGGGAAAAAAAAGATTGGACATGTTGAGTTTCAGCAATTCTTATCTGATCTTGTTCTGAAGGGAAATAAACCACCACCAAAGGAGTCTGCTAGCTGCTTATTCCCCTCTGCGCATTAAAGAGTTTTTTTTGGGACCAGCCATCCTTGCAAACCCACCTTAGTTCTATCTTGCTTGTGGGAAAAATAAATTCTTTATATACTGTCTCGAAGTTGCATGGATCAGCCTTCCAGGAACCTGGTCACACAACACTCCTCTACTGAAAATCCTGCTTCTGCCGACATCACGTATTTATTATCTGGCTTCAGCTCTCGTCAATGGAAAGGAAAGTCACATCGACGGGGCCAGAGCTATTCCTCTCCCTGGTGCATTTGCAAACCTCACCTCATCCACCAATCCACCTTATCTGGGAATGCTCCAAGGAGAGAAATAATTGTAGCCCTGTCCAAATGACGTTCCTGTCCATCAAGCGGATTGGAAACCTGGTAAAGGATGTGACGTCGCTAGATGTTCAGAAGCGTAGAGTTATTTGACATGGTTATCGAGCGGCTGATCCATGGAACTTCAAAATGGTAACTCTATTGGATCTTTATTCCACAAGCAAGATATGACTAATTAGTGAACTTGTGGGGTCTCAAAAAGCCCCTTTAGGAACTCATGTCCCCAATAGTTTAGAATGTGGAGACATTGACGCATACGTTGGGGAGCCTCCATTCCCTTTCTTGTTTATCAGACCACCTACTTCATATGGCAGTAGAAGGACACTGGACTGCCTATTGTTGTGAAGATACGACCTTGAAGCTTGTGTTACCAGAAACACATTATGAAATGAAAACAATTCAGAGACGGAGCGGAACATGATCGAAATATCAAAACATATTGAGAAACCTCCATAGACTGTTCTGCATTCAAACTCCGTGGAGCAAGATCTCCTTGAGGACAAAACATCTAGAAAATGAGGGACTATGAATGTAGAATATTCATTATGTCATCTTGACCTGTATAGAATGAACCTCTCCTTGGGCTTAGTTTTCTAGATAATGTGAGCTCTGAGTGGCTCTCGAAGTTGCTGGGGGCAGCAACAGTGGCAGTCGGGGCAAATTCAGAGCAGGGGAGGGAGGCCGAAGAGCCCACCATGATATCTGACAGTCTGATAAAAGGATCAGGTAGGGTGACGACTCCAATGAAGATTGTGTGCTGGACAGGACCTGGGAGCTGGATAGGACTGCTGAGGAGGAGGTTGATGGCGCCAGCAATAAAGAGCAGAGGCCATGTAGCTCTCAAAGAACAACCAGGGTCATGTCTGCTCCCAAAAGGGAGAATTTTTTTAGGCCTCTTCACAACCATCCACTTTTTCTTCTGACAATTAACTCTTGTGCGTGTCATATGGGCAGGAATTCTGACTCTGTCTACCATAATTTTTGGACATATGGTCCCCCAATAAGCCACTTTTTGAGAAAAATGTTATAACACCGTGTCTGTTTAAAGAGGACCTTTCATCTGTTTTACTTTTTGTCTTGTTAGATTTGGGTGTGTTTGGACACTCTGTTGCACCTGGTAACCTCCATCACATGGTCTGGTATAGGTGTGGCTCACGGCCTGGCCTCATTCACATTGCACTGCCACAGTATTCATGCTGGGCCTTTGTGTGGAGGCTTGGCTGTGTGCTGAATTACAACACCCCCAGACTGTGTTCACACCATAGTTAGAGCAGCGGCTAGGACCCTCTGCCATGCTGAGTGACCGTGACGTGGTGCAGTGATGGGCTCTGATATCTTCCTTACTGGAACATATTGGCGGAAGTCTCAGCTTTTAATACCTGCATGTATGACTCCCCTGCTTAGTCAGTAGCATTTCTTGTTGGTGCAAATCCTCTCTTTGTTTCCTCTGTTTTACTTTTAGTAGATAAATACCTGTACTTGCGGGGCTAATGCTGCCACCCAGTTTTTTTTAAACATGGCCCCTACGCCTCGCTGCACCCGCCTGAAGTTCTTGCGCTCAGTATGTAAATACTGAGCATCGAAACAGGGAGGAGGAGACGCCAGGGTTTCTCAATGGGTGTCTCCAATCACATCGGAGAGCGTCACAGCCAAGGAGTATTAGCCTATTGAGCGCGAAACTTCAGGAGGGCACAGCGGGGCGTAGGAGCAATGTTTAAAAAAAATAAAATGGGTGGCAGCATAAGCGGGGGGCACCCCTCAAGTACAGGTATTTAGCTCCTATAAGTAAAACAGATGAAAGGTCCTCTCTTTAAACACCATCTGCCCTTGATAATTTTTGATAATTTTTGGAAGCTTCTTTCATTTTTTATTTTTTAGATCTAATAATACTTGGATTCTAAATTCATTTTTTGGAAGCTTTGGAATATGAAAAAACATGAGCCAAGCTGTATATTAACACTGTCAAACCTGCATTTACCCGCAGCTATGTATGTCAGTGTCACTCAGACATCATTAAGGGTCCATTCACACGTCCGTGTGTTTTTTGCGGATCCACGGACCCGTGGATCCACAAAACACGGACATCGGCGATGTGTGTTTCGCATTTTGCGGACCGCAGATCGCCAGCACTTAATAGAAAATGCCTATTCTTGCCCACAATTGCAGACAAGAATAGGACATGTTCTATTTTTTTGGGTATCGGAATTGCGGACCTGGAAGTGCGGGTCCGCAATTCCGGATCCCATAGAAATGAATGGGTCCGCAATTCCGTTCCGCAAACTGCGGACCAAAATAGCGGACATGTGAATGGACCCTTACTATTGCTGTCATTGCGGTCAAGAGCTTAGGGGGGGGGAAACATTCATAAAAAATTTACAAAAAGAGATGATAAGATTTTCAAAAAATTCAAAATCCTAGGAGGCTAGAGGATGTTATGTACCTATTTCCAGGGCAATTGGATCCAATTTGGTTCAGTCAGAACCAGGGGCGTACATAGAAATCATGGGGCCCCATAGCTAAACTCAGTATTGCCCCCCCCCCCCCCAAAATATTAAGTACAATTTTTGAAACTAGTTATATATATATATATATATATATATATATATAAAATGGTTCTTAATGTCATATTAGTGCAAGGCAGTTGTTTAGCACAGCCCCACATACCTTTTAGGGCTCATTCAGACGACTATATGAATGAGTCCACATCCGTTCCGCAATTTTGCAGAACGGGTGCGAACCCATTCAGTTTCGGCTCCGCGGAAAATATTGAGCACGTGCTATTCTTGTCTGCAATTGCGGACAAGAATAGGCATTTTCTACTGTGGTTGCGGCCATGTGTGGTCCGCAAATTGCGGATCTGCAAAGCACTATGGCCGTCTGAATGGGCCCTTACATCCAGTGATGTCTCCTCTGACGTTCTCTTGTCTCTCTTCTCTTCTTCTCCATTCGGACCAGACGGCCATGATAAATTATTTCAGCTGTGTCTTGTTTCTGCAGAGTTTGATAAACAGACATCTTAGATTCTTCACTTTTCTCTCCTCCACCTCCTTCTCCTGGTGCCCCAACATTGTCATCCTGCTGCTGCTAGTTCCACCCATAGTAATAGTGCTCCCAGGCTGCCCCAGTAGTAATTGTGCCCCATAAAGTACCCCAAATAGCAACCCCATTATTTGTAATGCCCTCTGTTTTGTGCTCAATAATACCCCCATAGGGCCACTAGTAGAAATATAGCCCCCTATTGTTCCCCCAACAGTAGCAAGGTCCCTCTATAATAACGCCCCAAAGTACCCAAATATTAATAATGACCCCTACAGATCCCACAGTAGTAATAAAGCCCCCTACAGTAGCCCCAGTATTTATAAAACCCTGCTGCAGTTAGGGTTGTTTCGGGTATCGAATTTTCGATACCCAATCAATACTTTTGCCTTTTTTCGATACTAGGCTTCGCTATTGCGCAGTCTAGTATCAGAGAACATGGCACACGCTGCTCTCAGCGCACTCCATGTTCTCCTCAGCAGCACAGGGGAGAAGTTAGCAGTCTCTCCCTCCCCCCTGTGCCGCTGCTGCCGCTGCAACCAATGAGGAAAGAGGGGCGGGCGCACTGCACCACCAATGAAAGTAAATGTTTAATACAAATCCCGGAGGCGGGTGCTGGCGGGGAGCTGCGATTAGCGGCAGCTAACCCCTCAGGTGCCTCCACACCCCTCCTGTATTAAATGTTTATTATATTATCATTGGTGGCGCAGTGCGCCCTCCCCAATATTAAAATCATTGGTGGTGCACCTCAACCCCACAGTATCAAAATCATTGGTGGCAATGGCCTCAGGGTCCCCTCCGCTCCTCTTCATTGATGGTGCAGTTCTGATCGGAGGCCCCAGCAGTGTAATCCTGGGGCTCCGATCGGTTACCATGGCAGCCAGGATGCTACTGAGGCCCTGGCTGCCATGGCATTCTCCCTGCTGCTGTGTGCACAATGCCCAGGGCAGCAGGGAGAGTGTGAGGTCCTACTCACCCTAATAGAGCTCTATCAGGGTGAATAGGACAAGGGATGAAAAGATCCCAGGTTCTGGCCCCTAAGGGGGAAAATAGTTATTAAATAAAAAGTAAACAAAAAACATCAAAATATTAAGTATAAATCACCCCTTTTCCCAATTTTACATATAAAATATATAAACAATAAATAAAGAAACATATTACATATCTCCTCGTCTGAAAAGTCCAAACTATTAGAATATGAAAAAAATTTCCTATGCGGTGAGCGCCGTGACAGAAAAAATTAAAATAAAAACAGCGCGATTCACCTTTTTTTTTAGTCACCTTGTCCCCCCAAAAAATAGGATCGGACTATTCTATTATGGGCCGGACGTTCCATAAAATGTGTAATGCCCGCAGCTTTTTTTGGTGTTTTATTTTTTTCACGTGGTATCGAATCATGTCGAGTATCGCAATACTTTTTTATGGTATCGAAACCGAATCAAAATTTTTGTATCGAAACAACCCTGGCTGCAGTGTCCACTGTAGTTATAATGACCCCCTGTATAACAATGTATAATGCCACCTGTAGTGCTGGTATATAAAATGCTCCCCCCACCATAGTATAATGTTCCCCTCTGTAGTATATATAAAGCCCCCTCCCCCATTATATACAGTGGCCCCCTCTGCAGTATGTATAATGTCCCCTCTGTAGTATATACAGTGGCCCCCTCTGCAGTATGTATAATGTCCCCTCTGTAGTATATACAGTGGCCCCCTCTGCAGTATGTATAATGTCCCCTCTGTAGTATATACAGTGGCCCCCTCTGCAGTATGTATAATGTCCCCTCTGTAGTATATACAGTGGCCCCCTCTGCAGTATATAATGGCCCCCTGTAGAATATATAACCCCTCCTCCTGTATTGGTATATATATATATATACTGCCAATACAGAGGGGGCAGCAGGTGTCATTACTGCAGAGTCCGCCCGCTCAGTTCTGTGTCTGTCTAGCCAATCAGCAGCAGGCTATTAGCACTGCCAAATACTGATTGGCTGTTCCACGCCCAGCAGACAGAGTCCAGACAGCTCTCTTGTATGGAGCTATCTGTTACTGCAGGAGCCGGCAGTGGATGGGGCCCTGAGCACAGGGGAAGCAGGGCCCGCCAAAGCCACACATAGGGACTCAAGATGGGAGTATCGTTGGCTGCACAACAGCAGCCGTTATTGTAATAGTGTAATTAGGGGGCACTCCGGCTCCCCCCCCCCCCCCCCCACATCGGGCCCCATAGCAGCTGCATGGTCTGCCAGTAGCACGCCACTGGCTAGAACTATTCGGGTCCGAACCAAACTTTTTGAAAAATGTATATATATATATCTGCTAGCAGAATGACCTGGCTTTACTAGTAACATAGTAACATAGTATATAAGGCCGAAAATAAAAAAGACATTTGTCCATCCAGTTCGGCCTGTCATCCTGCAAGTTGATCCAGAGGAAGGCAAAAAAAAACTGTGAGGTAGAAGCCAATTTTCCCCACTTTAGGGGAATCTGTCACCTGGTTTGAGCATATTAAGGTGTTACTACTGCCATGTACAATAAAATACCATATTTCTTGCTGTAGTCTTCATTTTTTTGTTTCATGGTTTCATTAGCGATAAAATCCACTTTTTATGTTATGCAAATGAGCGTTAAATGTGCCCAGAGGGGCGTTATTATCCTTCTCTGGAGCCCAGTAACTCCCCGGTACAGTGCCCAGCCCGCCTTCCTTCAGAGCCCAAGCACGCCTCCTCCAGCATAAGTAACTGCCCACACCGGAACTCTTTGCCGCCGCCCCCCTCCGCTATGTGAAATCTCACACAGGTGCAGTACCGCGGACCGCCTGCACCTGCACAATGTAGAAGCTCCTGAGGGCATTAGCTTTAAATTTTTCACTGGGCTCGGCACATGCCAAGTGACACATTTGAAGCTGTTGCCCTCAGGAGCTTCTACATCGGGCAGGCAGTCCGCGGTACTGCACCTGTGTGAGATTTCACACTACAGCAAGAAATAAGGTATTTTATTGTACATGGCAGTAGTAACACCTTAATATGCTCAAACCAGGTGACAGATTCCTTCCCGACTCCAATCAGGCATCAGAATAACTCCCTGGATCAACGACCCCCCTCTAGTAGCTATAGCCTGTAATATTATTACACTCCAGAAATACATCCAGGCCCCTCCTGAATTCCTTTATTGTACTCACCATCACCACCTCCTCAGGCAGAGAGTTCCATAGTCTCACTGCTCTTACCGTAAAGAATCCTCTTCTATGTTTGTGTACAAACCTTCTTTCCTCCAGACGCAGAGGATGTCCCCTCGTCACAGTCCTGGGGATAAATAGATGATGGGAGAGATCACCGTACTGACCCCTGATATATTTATACATAGTAATTAGATCTCCCCTCAGTCGTCTTTTTTCTAAAGTGAATAACCCTAATTTTGATAATCTTTCAGGGTCCTGTAGTTGCCCCATTCCAGTTATTACTTTAGTTGCCCTCCTCTGGACCCTCTCCAGCTCTGCTATGTCTGCCTTGTTCACAGGAGCCCAGAACTGTACACAGTACTCCATGTGTGGTCTGACCAGTGATTTGTAAAGTGGTAGGACTATGTTCTCATCACGGGAATCTATGCCCCTATTGATGCAACCCATTATATTGTTGGCCTTGGCAGCAGCTGCCTGACACTGGTTTTTACTGCTTAGTTTGCTGTTCACTAAAATTCCTTGGTCCTTATCCATGTCAGTGTTACCGAGTGTTTTAGGCTCCATTCACACGTCCACAAATAGGTCCGCATCCATTCCGCAATTTTGCAGAACGGGTGCGGACCCATTCATTTTCTATGGTGATGGAATGGATCCGGACAGCACACAGTGTGCTGTCAGCATCCGCATTTGCGGAGCGCGGCCCCGATCTTCAGGTCCGCAGCTCCGCAAAAGATAGAACATGTCCTATTCTTGTCCGCAGCTTGCGTACAAGAATAGGCATTTCTATAGGGGTGCCAGGCTGGTGTGTTGCGGATCCGCAATTTGCGGGTCCGCAACACACCACGGACGTGTGAATAGAGCCTTAGTATGTACGGGTGACTTGCATTATTCCTTCCCATGTGCATAACTTTACATTTGTCAGTGTTAAACCTCATCTGCCACTTCTCTGCCCAAGCCTCCAATCTATCCAGATCCCTCTGTAGCAGTATACTGTCCTCTTCAGTGTTAATTACTTTACACAGTTTAGTGTCATCTGTGTAAATTGATATTTTACTATGCAAGCCTTCTACAAGATCATTAATAAATATATTGAAGAGAATAGGGCCCAATACTGACCCCTGAGATACCCCACTAGTGACAGTGACCCAATCTGAGTGTGTACCATTAATAACCACCCTCTGTTTTCTATTACTGAGCCAGTTACTTACCCACTGTAATAACCTAGAGGGGAGATTAGTGGATGGTCGGTACGTCTCACTGAGGATGTATTCATCAGTGATATAATACCTGGGAAGTAGTACGCCAGTAACATTAGGTTGCTGGGAAGTTTTGATTAAAGTGGATTTTGTGTCCGGGTTTTAGGAGTGACCAGAGAGTTTGGGTAGGACAGGTCACTCCCGTACTCCATCCAGGGTATTTTCCTAAGGCCTCATGCACACGACCGTTATTCGGGTCCGCATCCGAGCCGCAGTTTTTGCGGCTCGGGTGCGGACCCATTCACTTCAAAGGGGCCGCAAAAGATGAGGACAGCACTCCGCATCTGTTGCTCCGTTCCGTGGCCCCGCAGAAAAAAATATAACATGTCCTATTCTTGTCCGTTTTGCGGACAAGAATAGGCATTTCTACAATGGGCCGCCCGTTCCGTTCCGCACATTGCGGAAGGCACACGGGCTGCTTCCGTTCTTTGCGGATCCGCGGTTTGCGGACCTGCAAAAAAAACTGAATGGTCATGTGCATGGGGCCTAAAGGTATGGTTAAAGACGCTGGGGAGATCTCAGCTAGGGAGATCAAGTGTGGATAGGCTATCTGAAAGCTGAACAAGTTGGGCTGGGAGTTGGTCTCAGAAAGATGCCAAAGAGTGGTGAGATTCTACTGTTTTGTTACCCTGCTTGGACTGAACCCAGAGTGTGGGACTTTATGTTATAAAATATGTGTGGGCTGAAGAAAGCTTAAAGCTAAAGCTTGGACATGTTTATTATTGTTTGCTGGAATAAACTCTGCATGTGGTGAAAACTAAATTGACGCCTGTGTGTGTGTGAACAGTGACTGTGTTAAAACCCCCACAATTGGTGGAGGATGCGGGCAAAACGCTCCTAGAAATCATAGCCACAGGCAGTTGTAAGAGGTGAATGTCCTGGGTAAAAACAGCAGCCAGAATCATCCTCCCCAGCTCAAAAGGTGGAAAAAGTGGTGATGGATCGGTTTCTCCATACACTGCCAAAACCTATACAATGTTGGGTTGCCCAGGGAAACTCCCAGACTGCGGACGAATTGGTGAGCCTCGTAGAAATGTATATCAGCATAGAGGATTCCCCGGAAAATCTGGTGGGTTTGAGACGGCCATATCGCGGCTCTAAAAACGGAACAAGGTTCCCCAAGAAAGGACTACAATCCAATCCCAACTGGAAAACCAAGGTCAAGGAGAAGTTGGAGCCCAGAACCAGAGTCCAGGCCGGCCCCATTATCTGTTGGAGGTGCCAGGCTCCTGGACATATAGCAGCACACTGCCCTTTGTCTACCGAGTCCATGGAGTGTAGTGTGGGCCAAGATTATTCCCTTTTTGCACATCTTATGTTCCTGGTCCATATCGACGCTTAGTATTAGGTATGGCCCACTCTCGTGTTTTAGGGGGACACTTGGGAGCAGGTAAAACCCAAGAACGCATCCTGCAGAGATTCTATTGGCCGGGGTGTTACAAGGAAATAGTAGACTATTGCCAGTCGTGTCCCACCTGCCAGTTGACAGCCCCTGTCCCACATTTCAAAAGCCCCTTGGTCCCTCTGACAATCATTGAAGTCCCATTTGAACGGATTGCAATGGATCTCGTAGGTCCCCTAGTAAAGTCAGCTAGAGGTCAGCAGTATATTCTGGTGGTAGTAGACTATGCTACCAGATACCCGGAAGCAGTCCCTTTAAGGAATACCTCGTTGAAAAACATAGCTAAAGAGTTGTTCCAGATGTTTGCCAGACGGGTATACCTAAAGAGATATTAACTGATCAAGGAACACCGTTCATGTCTAAGGTCATGAAAGAGTTGTGTCGGATGTTGAAAATTAAACAACTGTGAACATCAGTATATCATCCACAGACAGACGGTCTAGTAGAACGATTCAATAAAACATTTAAGAGTATGTTAAAAAAAAAGGTGGTACAGAAGGATGGTCGTGATTGGGACTGTCTGCTACCGTACCTACTTTTTCTATTAGGGCTCTTTCACACCTGCGTTCTTTTCTTCCGGCATAGAGTTCCGTCGTCGGGGCTCTATGCCGGAAGAATCCTGATCAGGATTATCCTAATGCATTCTGAATGGAGAGAAATCCGTTCAGGATGCATCAGGATGTCTTCAGTTCTGGAACGGAACGTTTTTTGGCGGCAAAAAATACTGCAGCATGCTGCGCTTTTTGCTCCGGCCAAAAATCCTGAAGACTTGCCGCAAGGCCGGATCCTGGATTAATGCCCATTGAAAGGCATTGATCCGGATCCGGCCTTAAGCCAAACGTCGTTTCGGCGCATTGCCGGACCCGACATTTAGCTTTTTCAGAGTGGTTACCATGGCTGCCGGGACGCTAAAGTCCTGGCAGCCATTGTAAAGTGTAGTGGGGAGCGGGGGAGCAGCATACTTACCGTCCGTGCGGCTCCCCGGGCGCTCCAGAGTGACGTCAGGGCGCCCCAAGCGCATGGATCATGTGATCGCATGGATCACGTCATCCATGCGCATGGGGCGCTCTGACGTCATTCTGGAGCACCCCGGGAGCCGCACGGACTGTAAGTATACCGCTCCCCCGCTCCCCGCTCCTACTATGGCAACCAGGACTTTAATAGCGTCCTGGCTGCCATAGTAACACTGAAAGCATTTTGAAGACGGCTCCGTCTTCAAATGCTTTCAGTACACTTGCGTTTTTCCGGATCCGGCGGGCACCTCCGGCAACGGAAGTGCACGCCGGATCCCAACAACGCAAGTGTGAAAGAGCCCTTAGAGAGGTTCCTCAAACCTCCACTGGGTTTTCACCTTTTGAACTATTATATGCTCGGCACCCTCGGGGGGTGCTGGATGTGGGGAAGGAAACCTGGGAAAATGAGACTACCCCTTATAAAAGTGTGGTTGAACACATTGCACAAATGCAGGAGAGGATATCTAAGGTCATGCCCATAGTAAAAGAACATCTCCTGAGGGCTCAAGATAACCAAGCTCGAGTGTATAACAGGGCAGCCAAGGTCAGGCAGTTCAGTCCAGGGGACCAAGTGCTAGTTTTAGTACCCACTGTGGAAAGCAAATTCCTAGCTAAATGGCAGGGGCCTTATGAGGTTGTTGAGAAAGTTGGGGAAGTTAACTACAGGGTTCACCAACCTAGGAAAAGAAAACCTATCCAGCTGTATCAAGTTAACTTGTTAAAACCATGGAAAGATAGAAATTTCCTTGAAACAACCTGTTTGGTGGTAGAGGCAAAAAGTAACAGTCAGGATTTCACAATTGCAGAGACCCTGTCCAAATCACAAAAACAGCAATGCAAGGAACTGCTATAACAGAATAGGGACCTGTTCTCAGATTTTCCAGGCCTCACTAATATTATTGAGCATGAGGTTCGAACAAAACCACATGTTCGGGTAAACATAAAACCCTATAGAATTCCTGAGGCCCTTAAGGAAGTTATGTCACAAGAAATTAAAAGGATGCTAGAGCTAGGAGTGATTGAGGAGTCCCGGAGTGGGTGGTCCAGTCCGATAGTATTGGTACCAAAACCATCTAGAGAATGGCGGTTCTGTAATGATTACAGAAAACTCAATGAGGTTTGGAGTTCGATGCCTACCCTATGAAAAGAGTGGACAAACTCATTGAGAGGTTAGGTCCTGCTCGGTATATTACTACGTTAGACCTGACGAAAGGGTATTAGCAAATCCCTCTATCAAGAGACGCTAAAGTAAAAACAGCTTTTTCCACGCCTGACGGGTGTTTCCAATATGTGAGGATGCCCTTCGGATTACAAGGTGCCCCAGCTACATTCCAAAGAGCTATGGACAGGATCTTAGGCCCTCACAAAAAGTATGCAGCTGCATACCTGGATTATATTGTCATCTTTAGCCAAGATTGGGAAAGTCACTTGGGTAAAGTTCAAGCCATACTAGATTCCCTAAGAACAGAAGGATTCACCATAAACCCCACAAAATGTGCCATGGGTATGGAAGAGACCAAATATCTGGGTTATTTAGTAGGGAGAGGTCTGATTAAACCTCAAATCAACAAAGTTGAAGCAATTCAAACCTGGCAACGTCCACTTACGAAGAAACAGATAAAAGCTTTTTTTGGGAATAGTGGGCTATTACAGACGATTTGTACCGAATTCTGCCACAATAGCTGCCCCACTAACGGAGCTTACAAAAGGTTCAAAGTCAGTCATAGCTAGGTGGACCCCGGAAGCAGAACATGCCTTTTAAAGAGCTTAAGCTATGGTTGTGCCAGCAGCCAGTGTTAGTGGCCCCAGACTTTAGTGTGGAATTCATAGTTCAGACAGATGCCTCAGAGGTAGGCCTAGGCACTGTAATGTCTCAGGAGGTTAGGGGGGAAGAACACCCTGTCTTATACCTGAGCCGAAAACGTACCCCCCTGCAAGAAAAATTATTCTATTGTGGAAAAAGAATGCTTGGCGATAAAGTGGGCACTGGACTCCCTTAAATATTAGCTACTTGGTAGAAAATTAAGATTAGTTTCAGATCATGCAGCACTAAAGTGGATGTCTGAGAAGAAAGAGAATAATGCCAGAGTAAAGAGATGGTTTCTGACATTACAAGATTAAAATTTTTAGATAGAACACAGGCCCGGGAAATTGCATGGGAATGCAGATGCCCTGTCGAGGTTACATTTTCTGATGGCAACAGGTGCCCAGCCCCTCGGCTTTGGGCAGAGGGGGAGGGTATGTAATAACCTAGAGGGGAGATTAGTGGATGGTCGGTACGTCTCACTGAGGATGTATTCCTCAGTGATATAATACCTGGGAAGTAGTACGCCAGTAACATTAGGTTGCTGGGAGGTTTTTATTAAAGTGGATTTTGGGTCCGGGTTTTAGGAGTGACCAGAGAATTTGGTTGGGACAGGTCACTCCCGTACTCCATCCAGGGTTTTTTCCTAAAGGTGTAGTTAAAGAGGCTGGGGAGATCTCGGCTAGGGAGATCGAGTGTGGATAGGCTATAGGATAGGCTATCTGAAAGCTGAAATAGCTGGGCTGGGAGTTGGTCTCAGAAAGATCCTAAAGAGTGGTGAGATGCTACTGTTTTGTTACCCTGCTTGGACTGAACCCAGAGTGTGGGACTTTATGTTATCAAATATGTGTGGGCTGAAGAAAGCTTAAAGCTAAAGCTTGGACATGTTTATTATTGTATGCTGGAATAAACTCTGCCTGTGGTGAAGACTAAATTGACGCTTGTGTGTGTGAACAGTGACTGAGTTAAACCCCCGCACCACTTACAGACGTTTTCTCCCAGTCCGAGCATTCTCATTTTATATACTAACCTTTTATGTGGTACAGTGTCAAATGCTTTGGAGAAGTCCAGATATATACGACATCCATTGATTCGCCGCTGTCAAGTCTAGAACTTGACTCCTCATGGAAACTGATTAAATTAGTTTGAATGGGTATATTTAGTCTTTTTTGGGTAATGTTTGTGTGTGTGGTTAAAATATATCAACAGTATGCCCATAACAGTCACCTCCACAGCACTCCACCCTCTTCTCATTGACCTCCACAGCAGCCCGCCCCCTTAACAGTGACCTCCACAAAACCACGCCCCCCTTAACAGTGACCTACACAGAACCCCACCCCCTTAACATTGACCTCCACAGCAGCCCGCCCCCTTAACAGTGACCTCCACAGAACCCCACCCCCTTAACATTGACCTTCACAGCGGCCTGCTCCATTAACAATGACCTCTACACTGCACCCCCCCTAACAGCAACTTCCACATCCAGCCCCCTTAACAATGACTTCCACAGGGCTCGTCCCATTAAAATGTGACCTCCATAGCACCCTACCCCCTTTACAGTGACCTGCACAGTGACTCGCCCCCTTAACAGTGACCCCCCCCCACAGCACCACGCCCCCTTAACAGTGACCTTCACAGCACCGCGCAGACAGATGCTCTCTTATTTATATATATATATATATATATCTGAGATTTATTTTGTGGATTGTGAAGTTAAATCCAGTTTCATAAGGCTTTTAACGCGTTTCAGATCTGTATCATCTGCTTTGTTGGGGGACATATTTTTTTCTCACACTAGGGATTTGTTATTACAGTTATTACAGTTTTCTCTGAATTTTGACTTTTATATTTTGACTTATACTGTTATTGAGAAATTTAGGGGGTCATTTACTAACAAGAAATATGCCTGTATTAGACAGGAAGAGGGCGGGTAAGGGGACGGGTTTCATTCATCATTTTCAACGCCTGTTTCAGACGTAGAAAATGGTCTAAATGTAAGACAGCTAGGAAGCTGGATACGCCGAAGTTATGGAGAGGCCAATCTTAATAAATGACCCCCTTAGTGTTTTTGAAGCTTTGTAATTTTTGAGGATCATCCATCCAGTATTCATATTACAAATATGGTCTTGGTGTCAATTCCAAATTTAGTTTTTTTTAGGATAAGGAAGGAAGGAGTACTATGACTTGTGCCAGTGTGCATTAACCCTTAATTTGGGTGTCAGGGACCCTTCCAACTACACAGTCGAAAGAATCATGCACACAGCCGTATTCGGGCTCTGTTTTGTAAATGACCCCTACCCTACCTTTCTATGCCTCATACATTTGTGGCATATCATGTGCATGATATACTCTATTGCCCCCCGAGTACATGGTATACATGAGTAGACCACTAATTACTGGAAATTGTGGGACTCGAGTCTCCACCAAAGTGGTTTTTCAGGAAGAAGAGAAAGGAAACATTTTACATTTTGAATTAATTTTTATAAATAAAATATTAGCTCAAACTGGCCTTTAGTAGTTCTGTGCAAAAAAAATATATAAAAAAATCAAGAAAATAAAAAATATTGTAACTAAATGAAGTCTATTCATTTCCCTACTATCACCCAAAAAATGCAAATAATAAAAAAAAATTCATCTTACTTTTTCCCTTTCTACTGTGTAAAGATAAGTAATGCAGTAGTTTTATATCGGCTGCTGCTGTTGACTTGGTGGTCCAGACCCACTGGATCTCTTCTGCTCTCCAGTAGCAGGTCCGGCCTCCAAAATCCAATGTCTCCCCTGCAGCAGACTGTGGCCTAGACTTACCGTAACTGTACCATAGGGGGTGCACTACCTGGATCTTAATAGACCAGCATGCATATATCCTAATCTTCACCAGCCAATGACTGGTACTTAAGGCACCTTACCTTAGGGAACCATGTCTGAGCAATAGGTCTTTCTATCTTTATAGTCCCTGTGTTAGATGTGCCTTTCTATTTGTCTGCCTGTGTATCGATCTCTTCCTGATTATTGACTGTTTCTCCAGTGCTTCACCTGACCTGTGCCTGATTACCATATTAACCCTCCGCTTTTGCACATACTCTTCCTGCCCTGACCTCGGCCTTTCCCTGACTATTAGTTTGTGTGACCCCCTTTGTGTTGTACAGCGGTGTCTCTGACCCTCATGTGTCAGCTTTTCTACCAAGTCGATAAGAAAAAAAAAAACACTGGATTTTTTTTTTTTCTAATTTAAAAAAAGTCAGCATAGATTGTTTTATTGCTGTGCATATGAATCCAAAACATGCCACTTTCATTGCATGCCTCTTAAAAGGATTGTCCAGTTTAGAATACCTATCGTCATACATCCTGTTAGTGAATTCTGGGTTAGTCCAATTTTGATCCTTATCTGGAGAGTGGCTACAAAAAAGCGTCTCATGCTGTCCTCTCCTGCATTACACAGACAACTCATTCTGTTGGCATGGTGTAATGCCTCATTTTGTCTGTGGGGGCACTGTAGGGGAAATAAACACTTACTGCCAGTCTTCCCGCTAGATCACATATGATCACTGGAGGTCCCAGCAGGTGGAAACTTTGCAATTGGTTTATTAAGAGAGGCTTAACAAGTAGTGGCCGTCCAAGGCTGAGAACTTCTTTAACCTTAATATGGCCCATTGGTGACTACCGGTTCTGGCGACAACATGAAGAGACGAGAGTGAGGAGTCCTAAAGATCTCAACTCTGCTTATTACTTACTGGTCCGGTGACCGGGAATACGAGTCACAGATTACCCCAGCAGTCTATGGACCGCTACCTCATCCATATGAGAAGCAAGTCTAAGCTGAAAGGGCAGATGAAGATAGGGAGAGGAGCAGCGAGGGGATTCATCATGGTGGAAGATGATACTCTGCTTCCCGGCTCTCAGCTCTCTGATTCACACACTGATATGGCGGTCGTAGAGACGAAGGGAACAGAGTTTCCCATTGATTATAACAATTTGGCTTTTTAGCGAACAGAATTCTGCCAGACCTACAAGAATCACTCTCCTCTACAATGCGAGTGATGCTACAGACACAGGCGCCAGTAACTGACCATTCACTGAGGTTTGATGAAGTGGAGACGAGAGTGTAGGCCTTGAAAGACACTTGTAACACAATGCGCTCCCAGCTGACCTCCACACTGAGAGAGAACCAGCAGCTCAAACCCAGATACTCAGCCTGACCTGGACACTGATCCTAAGCACGTGAAGACAATGGGTCATAAGGGGTCAGAGGTCACCTAGATTTTCTCTCTCATCTAGATGTTCGGCCTTTTGTATCTTTTACTGGTGGGGGACAGTTGTAGGGTTGACATGTCTGCAAACCCAGCCGCTATGTTTAATATACTTCTAGAGGACCTTGGGGACAGTAGTGCTGATAGCTCTATCTTTACTGTTATACCTTCTGGACTACAACCTTTAGTGCAGTATCATTCTGCTTTTCTTTGATCAATGCTCTTTTTTCTAATCTAATACTGTTTAGATAGTGTTTATATGAATCATTCGTTCTCTTTATGGTGGAAGAAAGTGAAGTCTACAAATCTACACTCTCGAACAGAGGCTCCTCTCAGACCTTCTCAGGAATTTTATGGTTAATGTTCTTGACTGTTTTGATGTTGGGGGGGGGGGGGGGGATCTACAGACAATGTAAAGAGTATCTTCCCCATTGGTCACACTCATCCACTTTTCCTTTATGCGAGTTACGGTAGAACTTGGAATGTAAAGGGGCTCAGGTCCCCACATCAGCTCCTGATGGTGCTTTGGCATGTCAAGCCTCTAAAAGCTGACATAGCGCTTCTACAGGAGACACATCTGATGCAGGCTGACTATTTTGGAATGCAAAAATTGTGGGTGGGCAGAGTTTTAGATTCAGTTTCTTGGAACTTTAAGGCTGGTGTGCTAGTCCTCCTTCACAAGAATCTCCCTTACTTGTTGCACATTTAGTGAATAAAGCATACTTCTTAAAGACCTGGGAGTTCTGCAGTTCCTTTCTATTTTCTGGATATTCCGGGTGACTACAGACTAGTACCCATCACCGCTGGCACCACCACTTTATGGATTGAAGATACTGACCCATAAGTGCTGCTACAATCCATATTTATACCTTACTCTGTACATTTTCATTGCTCGCATGTGAAGGGTAGGATCCTCCAAGTCCACTTGAAATCTCTGACAAGTGAGCTTAGCCTCTATAATATATATGGACCAAACAACGCTAACATATCATTTTATAAGAATCTGAGCTCGCATCTGATGTCTGATCCGTTAGAACATCAGCTAGTAGGGGTAGATATGAATGCAGTTTTTCACCATGTGGAGGATCGGAGACACTCGCAAGGTATCACGATTAAATCGAGTCACCATGATCTTCCTCTCTCTCAGTTTGCCCAGGCCTTTCTATTGAAGAAATTATCATATCTAATCATGCTCCAGTTTTGGTTAATTTGGGAGATTCTACCCCAAGGGGGACTGATGACATATGGCTCTTTCCCTCAACACTAGCTAGATATGGATTTATGGGTTCCACTCTCGTAACAGCAAAGATGATCAGGCCCAGGGTCATATACAAGAGTGCCCTAAATGTAGTTTACCCAACTCCGATCTTACCCATGGAATTTGGGCCTGTCCGTCTATAGTAAAGCGGTGGAAAACATTATTGGCTTTAATTGGGTCCCACTTTCAGCTACAGCTTACACTGTCCAGTAGCTTATTTCTCTTTCATTAGCCTGCACGGCCACTTCCTGAGGCAGTGCAGGTGCTGATTCTGGCAACAAAGCGATGGATATTGCGACACTGGCTAGCTTTGGATCCGCCGAGTATTTCTGAAATAGTGGAGCAGTCTAGACCATGCCTAGAGGTGGATAGATGGAAGGCGAATAGGCAAAAAGGCCTATCAGCCATCTGCTTTAAGGAGAAATGGAATGTCTTTTTGGAGCCTTTCTCTCCTCGAAAAGGAGCCGTTGAGTCCTCCTTTAGTCATTGTAGATAGTTGCCCTCGGGTGGTTCCCGGGGAGCTCTTTCCGAGTGGCCTGACTAATATAGTGTTTGTTGCTAATTGCCGGAGGGTGGGGCATTGTCTACAGATCTGGAGGGGGGTGATATTCTTCCATCTTCTCATGGATACTATATTATGACCTTTGTATGACCTATACATGTGCTGGTAATTGCACTGTCTTTGTGCATTGTTGGCCCATTGGTAACCCCCTATTTTGCAACATAAAAGACCCTCTATAATTGCCTTTCAGTTTTATTGTAGATCTGATTTTCACAAAAGCATTTTGAGCGGAAGTGAGGTGCCGGTGCTCGGATCTCAATTACCGCCTTCATGCAAAAAAATAAAGAAAAAATAAAATCAAAATAGATTTTAGTTTGAGTGAAATTATTGTAATGAAATAAAAAGGTTTGTTCAATGCTCGGTGGTGAGTCAGATGTAATTACACACAGATCTTGCATCATTTCCGAAATAGCAGCTCTTGGCTCATGTCAAAGCTTAAGCCACATGTATACCACATCATGTAAATTACACATAAGTGCATAAAATCGGTGAAGTAGCTATAGTGGGTGGAAAGGTAGCAGTCATATCCAGACCCTGGTGGCTGATGGGGACCAAAGGTACCACATAATAGATACAGTGAGGAACAGAAGTATTTGAACACCCTGCGATTTTGCAAGTTCTCCCACTTACAAATCATGGAGGGGTCTAAAATTCACATTGTAGGTGCATTCCCACTCTGAGAGACGGAATTAAAAAAAAAATCATGAAATCACATTGTATGATTTTTAAAGAATTTATTTTTCTTGCACTGCTGAACATAAGTATTTGAACACCTGAGAAAATCTGTGTTAATATTTGATACAGAAGCCTTTGTTTGCAAATTACAGAGGTCAAACGTTTCCTGTAGCTCTTGACCATGTTTGCACACACTGCAACAGGGATTTTGGCCGACTCCTCCACACAGATCTCCTCTAGATCTGTCAGGTTTCGGGGATGTCGCTGAGCAACACGGAGTTTCAGCTCCCTCCAAAGATGTTCTATTGGATTTAGGTCTGGAGACTCACTAGGCCACTCCAGAACCTGGATATGCTTCTTACGGAGCCACTCCTTGGTTATCCTGGCTGTGTGCTGTGTGCTTCGGGTTGTTGTCATGTTGGAAGACCCAGCTACGACCCATCTTCAATGCTCTGACTGAGAGAAGGAGGTTGTTGCTCAAAATCTCACAATAAATGTCCCCATTCATACTCTCCTTAATACAGTGCAGTCGTCCTGTCCCCTTAGCAGAAAAGCACCCCCGAAGCATGATGTTACCACCCCCCATGCTTTACAGAAGGGATGGTGTTCTTGGGATACAACTCATCTTTCTTTTTCCTCCAAACATGACGAGTGAAGTTTAGACCAAAAAGTTCTACTTTGGTCTCCTCTGACCACATGACTTTCTCCCATGCCTCCTCTGGATCATCCAGATGGTCATTGGAAAACTTCAGACGGGCCTGGACATGTGATGACTTGAGCAGGAGATCCTTCCGTGCAATGCATGATTTGAAACCATGACGGTGTAGTGTTCTACCGACAGTGACCTTTAAAACTGTGTTCCCAGCTCTCTTCATGTCATTGACCAGCTCCTCCCTTGTAGTTCTGGGCTGATTCCTTACCTTTCTTATCATTAGTGATACCCCACGAGGTGAGATCTTGCATGGAGCCCCAGTTTGAGGGAGACTGACAGTCGTGTTTAGCCTCTTCCATTTTCTAACAATTGCTCCAACAGTTGATCTATTTTCACCAAGCTGCTTGGCAATTGCCCCATAGCCCTTTCCAGCCTTGTGGAGGTCCACAATTTTGTCTCTGGTGTCTTTTGACAGCTCTTTGGTCTTGCCCATTTTAGTAGTTGGCATCTGACTGACTGTGGGGTGGACAGGGGTCTTTAAAGAGCTCAGACAGTGAGTAGAGTAGAGGTGGACTTTTTAAAGGCACAGTAACAGAATTCTTGCTGTTTCTCAGGTGTTCAAATACTTATGTTCAGCAGTAAAAGACAAATAAATTCTTTAAAAATCACTTAATGTGATTTCCTACTTTTCTTTTAAAAATTCTCTCAGAGTGGAAATGCACCTACAATGTGAATTTCAGACCCTTCCATGATTTCTAAGTGGGAGCAAAATCGCATGGTGTTCAAATGCTTCTGGATCTCACTGTATCTGTGTTATGAATGGCACGTGGATGGTGATGGGGTGGGGGCTGTTACAGATTTTGCATTGTGCCCAAGGAGCATATAAAACAGTGCAAAATAGACTACATTTAAAGGGTTTGGCTCATCTTGGATATTCATGGCATGTTGCTAGGATATGGTGTCAAAGTCAGATAGGTAACTACTATAGCGGCAGACCATGCTATGGGACCTAGGGCAAGAGGGGGCTCAGTCTTAGTTGGGATTATCTCGTCTTCTACTGGGGTGAAAACTTGGTCAGGACTCTACCCTCTAAAGGAACAACTTTTAGCAAATGAGGCAGTGGAAAACTGTCCCAAGGGTCATTGGAAAGGGTTTAAGCAGAAACCCTTCGGTCCTGTGCGGGGGGCCTGGTTTGATCCTAGCGTTGGGGCCCTTACTTCTCTACAGTATGTACGCCACTGGTGGGTGTCTTGTTATGGAGATAGGTGCGGGTTCCAGAGGTGGGCCATCCCATTTAAAGAGTGCCTTTTGGCAAAATCAAGCCTAGTAAACTATACATATTGCCTGGTAGGGTTCATCCTGCTGATTAAAATTATACCTGTCTTGTGAAAATCAGTTGTGGCATTCCCGAGAAAAAAGTCTTTGATTTTTGATGCAAGTGAGGGCTTCAGTGCACTGAGGGGCATGGACATCACTAGAAATCTAAAGATCTAGGCCCTGCCCCTTGGAGCACTGAAGCCCTAACGTGCCTAAAGAATAATAGTATTTTTTCTCGAGATCACCACAACCGTTTTACACAAGAAAAGTATCATTTTAATCATTCAGCAGAATCAATCCTACCAGGCAGTATGATCGGTTTCATTTGCTTGATCCTACTGACAAGTGCTGTTTAATGGGCATTTTCTATGATGCCTATAACCTTCTTCCAAAATGGTATAATACTATAGTCCAGTTTTGATCTAAGGTCCTAAATCTTGCTCCTATTGTTTCCTAGAATTAAAGGCGTTCTCCAGGAGAAAATGATTGATGACATATGTTCATATGTTGGTGAGGTGGGTGTCTGGTTTCCCGTATCCTCACGATCAGATGTTGAGGGTGTCATACTCCAGTGAGTGCTGCGGCCTATTCCTAGGCCAGTGATGTCAGTCCTATTCAAGTGAATAGGCCTGAGCTGCAATACCAAACGCAACCACTATGTAATGTACAGTGCTGTGCTTGATATGATGTGAGGAGGCCAGAGCGGGCTCACCCGTCCTTTTCTGCTTGTTCCACTAAAAAAGACACTCTTTCCATTACTATATAGATGTGATACAGGACTTAACTCCCTTATTTCCCCCCAAAAAAATAATGATTATTATTCTTCATTTGCAGAATTCTTCCACAATGGAGTCATATGTCAGAAATATTTACAGGATACCAGTTTTTTTTTTTGGCCATAGCTTGGGCAGTTCTCCAGTCCTGAGGGTATCTGCAAATGCTTGGTTTTACCATGTTCTTGTATAATCTGTACACCAGCAGATAAGGTATGGTTGGCATTAGGAATGGGACTAACCATCCCATTCTTCCCATCTTGATAGGAGTGGGCTGGTCCTGCTTCCAGCCAAGAGGGCCAATCTTAGCTAGACTAGTGAGGAGTGTAGCAGTGCGTTTTATTGCTCCTGCTCCAAAGGTCTTAATGTCCTATTCTTCTTACAACTCTTTTGTGAGACCAGTACTCCAGAGAGACTGCAAGAATACCAAAGACACAGGTACCTGAAAAGCTACACTGTTTCACAGTTAGCAAAGTGACCAACAACCACTGCTTAACAGACCCTGCTGCCGGTGAAGGACTATGGCTCAGACACCTATCACCTAAATTAAATCCAGGCCAGACTAGGGTTGGGCAATAAATCGGTATTAACGATATACCGCAGTATTAAGAAACGGCGATATGGCAATATTGCTACTTCTTAATTACCGCGTCATAGGGGCAGTCGCACGTCACAGTGCTGAATGCCTCTAAAACGTTTGGCACACATTACAGCCCCTGTCCCTCCCTACTGTGATCCGGCTGCCGCTGCTCCCCCAGTGAGAAGGTAATAGTGAGGAGGAGGGGAGGGGCTGTGGCCGCAGCGCCACCAATTCAACTATAGACTGCAGGTGCCGGCTGTATCCTGCATAATAGCGCTGGAAAGAGAAAGAACACTGAAGGGGCAAAACAATTTATATTAGTACAAGAACAGGCATTGTAATACCCCAATACAGGCATATGACAAGTGATATAATATATATTATGCATAGCATAAATCATGGCCATGGACATCAATTGTGAAAAAACGCATCACACTTATGTGAACAAGGTGAATCACTTAGATTATAAAAAACTGCTTTATAGTAAAGAAAAACTTTTATACTGTTACTTGCGGCCTCATTCCTCAAGCACCAATCCCCAGGGGGCAACGGCCTGAAGGAGTACACCATGTTATAACTTCTCATCAGAGCCACTACCACTCCCACCCTCAGCAACAGCTCCCTAGGGGCTTGCTGCACTTAATAAGCATAAAATAAAGTAGATTGTCCTTATACTTGTGTATGTCTATCTGCCCTGACTTCTAAAATTGTCCCAAAAAATCCTCCTGAAGAAGCCCTGATACGTGAAATAGGGTGATAGTTCCTGAGCAAGGAGCCAGAAGAATATAAAAAGAGATTTGGGACAACAAATCCACCTTTACCCAAGGAAGATGTGAAAACAGCCATCTTTATCCGTCTTCTTCTACCCCTTCAGGTCAGATCACTTAGAAATAAATTCAGTAGTTGAAATATTCTATTACAATATCTGAGGGAAGAGACTGGTTCTATGTGCTCTAGAAATGGGGAAAGTGTTCCATCGTTTTACCTTTTAGCCTGACACCCCCTTATAAGAGTTTCATATTCAGTCTCAAAAACCCTTCTGCCATGGAGGAAATGAAATGAAACTTCCAGTACACATCCATTCCCTGATCTAGCAATGCAGACAAGACAGATCTGGTACTAATTCTGAGTTACATCCTGTATTATACTCCAGAGCTGCACTCACTATTCTGCTGGTGCAGTCACTATGTATATACGTTACATTACTTATCCTGTACTGTTCCTGAGTTACATCCTGTATTATACTCCAGAGCTGCACTCACTATTCTGCTGGTGCAGTCACTGTGTACATACGTTACATTACTTATCCTGTACTGTTCCTGAGTTACATCCTGTATTATACTCCAGAGCTGCACTCACTATTCTGCTGGTGCAGTCACTATGTACATACATTACATTACTTATCCTGTACTGATCCTGAGTTACATCCTGTATTATACTCCAGAGCTGCACTCACTATTCTGCTGGTGCAGTCACTATGTACATACATTACTTATCCTGTACTGATCCTGAGTTACATCCTGTATTATACTCCAGAGCTGCACTCACTATTCTGCTGGTGGAGTCACTGTGTACATACAGTGGATATAAAAAGTCTACACACCCCTGTTAAAGGGATTCTGTCATCAGATTTTACCCCTATAACCTAAAGATATCCTCATGTCCGGACTAATAAGAAGAATCCTAAGCTGGCCTTATTAAACCTCACTGAGGCTCTATTTGTCCAAAAAACAGGTTTTTATAACCTGCCAATCACTTACTTAAGGTGCCCAAGGGGAGGTCCGTTAATACAGGGTGCCCGGCCGCACCTCTCGCCGTCCGGTGCCCAGCGCCGCCTTCCGTCTTCATCGCCGCCTTCTACAGCTCAGCGCCGTCTCTGCAATCCTCCCATCCCTCTGCCAGATCCTGCGCCTGCGCACTAAGCTCAGACAATCTGCAGGTCATATTAGGGTTGAGCGAAGTGCGCATCAGGCCGGCGCATGCGCACTTCGCTCAATGAAGCCGCTGCCAGGAGTCCGCACGGGCGCATCAGGCCGAGCCTAGTGCGCAGGCGCGGGATCTGGCAGAGGGACGGGAAGTTTGCAGAGGCGGCGATGAGCTGTAGAAGGCGGCGCTGAAGACAGGGAAGGCGGCGATGAAGACGGAAGGCGGCGCTGGGCACCGGATGGCGAGGGGTGCGGCCGGGCACCCTGTATTAACGGACCTCCCCTTGGGCACCTTAAGTAAGTGATTGGCAGGTTAGAAAAACCTGTTTTTTGGACAAATAGAGCCTCAGTGAGGTTTAATAAGGCCAGCTTAGGATTCTTCTTATTAGTCCGGACATGAGGATATCTTTAGGTTATAGGGGTAAAATCTGATGACAGAATCCCTTTAAAATGTCAGGTTTCTGTGATGTAAAAAAAATGAGACAAAGATAAATCATTTCAGAACTTTAATCTTCTTCTGGTGAAGCCATTCCTTTGTTGATTTGGATGTATGCTTTGGGTCGTTGTCATGCTGAAAGATTTCTAGCAGAAGCCTGAAGGTTTTGTGCCAATATTGACTGGTATTTGGAACTGTTCATAATTCCCTCTAGCTTAACTAAGGCCCCAGTTCCAGCTGAAGAAAGACAGCCCCTTGGCACGATGCTGCCACCACCATGCTTCACGGTGGGGATGGTGTTTTTTGGTGATGTGCAGTGTTGTTTTTGGGCCAAACATATCTTTTGGAATTATGGCCAAAAAGTTCAACCTTGGTTTCATCAGACCATAATACCTTTTCCCACATGCTTTTGGGAGACTTCAGATGTGTCTTTGCAAAATGTAGCCTGGCTTGGATGTTTTTCTTGGTAAGAAAAGGCTTTCGTCTTGCCACTCTACCCCATAGCCCAGACATATGAAGAATACGGGAGATTGTTGTCACATGTACCACACAGCCAGTACTTGCCAGATATTCCTGCAGCTCCTTTAATGTTGCTGTAGGCCTCTTGGTCGCCTCTCAGACCAGTTTTCTTCTCGTCTTTTCATAAATTTTGGAGGGACGTCCAGTTCTTGGTAAAGTCACTGTTGTGCCATATTTTCTCCACTTGATGATGACTGTCTTTACTGTGTTCCATGGTATATCTAATGCCTTGGAAATTCTTTTGTACCCTTCTCCTGACTGATATCTTTTAACAATGAGATCCCTCTGATGCTTTGGAAGCTTTCTGTGGACCATGGCTTCTGCTGTGGGATGCGACTAAGAACATTTCAGGAAAGACCAACTAGAGCAGCTGAACTTTATTTAGGGTTAATCAGAGGCACTTTACATGATGGCAGGTGTATGCTGACTCCTATTTAACATGATTTTGAATGTGATTGCTTAATTCTGAACAACGCTAGATCCCCAGTTATAAGAGGTTGTGCACATTTATGCAAACACATTATTATTATTATTATTATTTTTTTCTTCCCTCCACCTAAAAGATTTCAGTTTGTTTTTCAATTGAGTTGTACAGTTTATAGGTCACATTAAAGGTGGAAAGAGCTCTGAAATGATTTATCTTTGTCTAATTTTTTTACAGCACAGAAACCTGACATTTTAACAGGGGTGTGTAGACTTTTTATATCCACTGTACATTACTTATCCTGTACTGATCCTCACTATTCTGCTGGTGGGATCACTGTGTCCATACATTACTTATCCTGTACTGATCCTGAGTTATATCCTGTATTATACTTCAGAGCTGCACTCACTATTCTACAGTGTCTTGCAAAAGTATTCACCCCCCTTGATTTTTCTTTCCTATTTTGTTACATTACAGCATTAAGTTCAATGTTTTGTTAATCTGGATTCTATGTGATGGATCAGAACACAATAGTCTAAGTCGGTGAAGTGAAATGAGAAAAAAATATAAATAAAACTATTTGTTTAGAAATAGAAAACAGAAAATTGGCATGTGCGTATGTATTCACCCCCTTTGTTAGGAAGCCCATAAAAAGCTCTGGTGCAACCAATTACCTTCAGAAGTCACATAATTAGTGAAATGATGTCACCTGTGTGCAATCTAAGTGTCACATGATCTGTCATTACATATACACACCAGAGGCTGCAACACCTAAGCAAGAGGCATCACTAACCAAACACTGCCATGAAGACCAAGGAACTCTCCAAACAAGTAAGGGGCAATGTTGTTGAAAAGTACAAGTCAGGGTTAGGTTATAAAAAAATATCAAAATCTTTGATCATCCCCAGGAGCGCCATCAAATCTATCATAACCAAATGGAAAGAACATGGCACAACAGCAAACCTGCCAAGAGACGGCCGCCCACCAAAACTCAGGACCGGGCAAGGAGGACATTAATCAGAGAGGCAGCACAGAGACATAAGGTAACCCTGGAGGAGCTGCAGAGTTCCACAGCAGAGACTGCAGTATCTGTACATAGGACAACAATAAGCCGTGCGCTCCATAGAGTTGGGCTTTATGGCAGAGCGGCCAGAAGAAAGCCATTACTTTCAGCTAACAACAATAAGGCACGTTGTGAGTTTGCGAAAAGGCATGTGGGAGACTCCCAAAATGTATGGAGGAAGGTGCTCTGGTCTGAGGAGACTAAAATTGAACTTTCGGCCATCAAAGAAAACGCTACGTCTTTTGAAAATCCAACACATCACATCACCCAGAGAACCCCATCCCCACAGTGAGACATGGTGGTGCCAGCATCATACTGGGGGGATGGGAAACTGGTCAGAGTTGAGGTAGAGATGGAGGGTGCTAAATACAGGAATATTCTTAAGCAGAACCTGTACCACTCAGTGTGTGATTTGAGGCTAGGACTGAGGTTCACCTTCCAGCAGGACAATGACCCCAAACACACAGCTAAAGCAACACTTGGCTGGTTTAAGGGGAAACATGTAAATGTGTTGGAATAGCTTAGTCAAAGCCCAGATCTCAATCCAATAGGAAATCTGTGGTCAGACGTAAAGATTGCTGTTCACAAGCGCAAACCATCCAACGTGAAGGAGCTGGAGCAGTTTTGCAGGAGGAATGGGCAAAAACCCCATTGGTAAGATGTGGGAACTGCTCCTAGAGACTTATCCAGAGAGACTTGGAGCTGTGATTGCCGCAAAAGGCGGCTCTACAAAGTATTGACTTTAGGGGGGTGAATAGTTCTGCACATTGACTTTTTCTGTTATTTTGTCCTATTTGTTGTTTGCTTCACAATAAAAAAAAAAAAAACGTCTTCAAAGTTGTGGGCATGTTCTGTAAATTACATGATGCAAATCCTCAAACAATCCATGTTAATTCCAGGGGGTGAGGCACCAAAATACGAAAAAAGTCAAAGGGGGGTGAATACTTTTGCAAGGCACTGTATATACGTTACATTATGTATCCTGTACTGATCCTGAGTTACATCCTGTATTATACTCCAGAGCTGCACTCACTATTCTGCTGGTGCAGTCACTGTGTACATACATTACATTACTTATCCTGTACTGATCCTGAGTTACATTCTGTATTATACTCCAGAGCTGCACTCACTACTCTGCTGGTGGGATCACTGTGTACATACACTACATTACTTATCCTGTACTGATCCTGAGTTACATCCTGTATTATACTCCAGAGCTGCACTCACTACTCTGCTGGTGGGATCACTGTGTACATACACTACATTACTTATCCTGTACTGATCCTGAGTTACATCCTGTATTATACTCCAGAGCTGCATTCACTATTCTGCTGGTGGATTCACTGTGTACATACATTACATTACTTATCCTGTACTGATCCTGAGTTACATCCTGTATTATACTCCAGAGCTGCGCTCACTATTCTGCTGGTGCAGTCACTGTGTACATACATTACATTACTTATCCTGTACTGATCCTGAGTTACATCCTGTATTATACTCCAGAGCTGCACTCACTATTCTGCTGGTGGAGTCACTGTGTACATACATTACTTATCCTGTACTGATCCAGAGTTACATTCTGTATTATACTCCAGAGCTGCACTCACTATTCTGCTGGTGGAGTCACTGTGTACATACATGCCATGAGCACTGCATTGCCCTGTTATTTATACAGTATAGAGCGGTATTTTTTATATAACCAGTACACCCAATGTTTTCTCTCCTCTCTGTTTATTACCTTCCTAGAAATGGGAAAGTGACTCCAAAAATCCTTTTTGCTCGTCCTCCACAATCCGTGATCTGTCCATCCCTTAACTAAGTCAATAAATGCGCAACTTTGGTTGTCGCTTCGGTGGCTGCAGTGATTGTCCAGTCCTAAAATGTATTTTTATATTATTGCTGTACGGCACTATTTTCATATTATATAGTGGTATTTTTGTGCACAATATGCTCGTGGATTGTCGGCTATAATGTTTCACAATTACTGATAATCTGTCCTGTTTATAAGACCAGTAATGCAGAATTTTGTATATGTACTGTATATATCATCCACATTCCAGGTCTGTAGGTGTAGGAAAAGAAAAGTGAGCATGCACAGGTATGCACGCATTCCTTGTACGCTCGACCTGGCACACAAACTCACGTACGCGCTCAATTTCCCAGCTGCTCACCGTGATTAAACTCTCCTCGGACTTGCAATGACTCATTCTGCACTGCAGAGAGTCCTGCGTCACCAGGAGTCGAGTGGGGGCTGTGGGGGAAACACAGACAAAGACTGAAGGGAGACACCCATGTATATATATGTTTACTGAATACCAAGTGCGGCCAATAGACTTATAGATCATACACAGCTACTATTACTTATGCCTGAGGATCAGCATATGCAGATGTAGCAGAGCTGGGTATGACAAGAATCTGGTTTCTTCATAAGGGTTGAGATAATGTAGACGATTACCCAGCACCCCAATTGAAAATCACAAATAACCTTTCAAGATGTCACCATGCCTGACAGCGGTCTGCTGCAGTAATGAACTCGGCACTGCTACATCTGCATTACTTCCATATAAGTCACTGTATGTGTGCTTATATGAAAGCGGTATTATAGTAGAACACAATACTGGTTATATTGTTGTAGGTAGAAACAGTATTATAGTAGTTATATTCTTGTACATGGGGCAGTATTATAGTAGTTATATTCTTGTACATAGGAGCAGTATTATAGTAGTTATATTCTTGTACATAGGAGCAGTATTATAGTAGTTATATTCTTGTACATAGAAGGCAGTATTATAGTAGTTATATTCTTGTAAATAGGAGCAGTATTATAGTAGTTATATTATTGTACATAGGAGGCAGTATTATAGTAGTTATATTCTTGTACATAGGAGGCAGTATAATAGTATTTATTGTGAGGAATATGGATTAATATTTAGTTAGCTTTTTTCCCACACCAACCATCTGCTGAAAGGTAGCAGAGGTAGTGAGCTCCACGGTGGGGGCCCTGCTTCAAAGCCAGCCAGATGGCAGAGAGCCTCTAGCAGTCCACCTTTGTTTACAATTTCTCACCTCCATTCAGCCTGCCAGGAACCCAGCTAATGGAACAGGAAAAACCTCTCTGCAGGGGTCTAGGCCATTCCCCAGTTCAATCAAATTTATCAGACATCATGGAACCAGCGATTTATAAGGAATTATGAATTGCCCGTCCATCACAGACATAAACCAGATGCATATTTGTGTCCCTGTGGCCACGATGAACAGGCCCGTGGTCATAGCTTGTTGGTGGGATGCCAGGGAGGGGAGATATACCTATCTCTCCACAGAAACCAAATAAGGGTACCATGCTTGGACTCTACTGGTAGCCGTAACCTAGGCGGATCCATTGGTTCCAGAACCACCTCCCTGCAACATTCTGGTCTGGAGCCATGAGCCCTAATCGGTTTTGTGGCTCATATGCTGCCAGCCCAGCAGAGGGGGGGGGGGGGTAGACCCCTCCCAGAGGCCGGGAGGGGAGGGGCCGGCTAGAGGTTAAAAGGCTTGTGCCAGCAAGCGGGTGTGTCTTTCTCTGAAGGGAGGTCACATCGTGCCATGTGTTAAGAGGGACCTGCAACCGCTGACATCACTGCTTCCCATGTGACCACAGCTAAGAACTCATCACAACCCAAAGGACTCCTATACCTGGTAAACTGACTTTTTTTCTGCTTAACCCTGTTTGTACAACACCATCTGTATTTGTAATCTCAGACTACTGTATATATACTTTGTGTGTATAGTGTTATTTATAGTGAGCCCTTAAGTCTGGTATCTCGATCACGAATCCCCACGTCCTTGATTCAGCCTAGTAATACGCTACCGCGGGTTGGTTTCTTACCCTATATAATCCCGTTAGCGGACCGGGCTTATATCAAACAAGAAACTGGCGGCAGTCTTCCAGGTCTGAGAACGCGCTTTACTGGGGCAGTGAAAAGTCTCACTCAGCTTGTTGCCTCTCTGTACCCGTGTGGACAGGAGAAATCTGTGAAAACTGTACCAAGACTGACCTTACCCGCTCCTCCTGGAGGGCGTAACGTCACGCCTTGGTAACCAAGGACCATACTGTATCTCGCTAGCTCTACGTAGTTGACTTCTGGAGTCAGTCGGGGCACGAGGGGTACGGTATTCATCACACTTATATTCTTGTACAAAAGAGCAGTATTATAGTAGTTATATTCTTCTACATAGGTACAGTATTATAGTAGTTATATTCTTGTACATCGAAGACAGTATTATAGTAGTTATATTCCTGTACATAGAAGCAGTATTATAGTAGTTATATTCTTGTACATAGGAGACAGTACTATAGTAGTTATATTCTTGTACATAGGAGCAGTATTATAGTAGTTATATTCTTGTACATAGAAGCAGTATTATAGTAGTTATATTTTTGTACATAGGAGCAGTATTATAGTAGTTATATTCTTGTACATAGGAGCAGTATTATAGTAGTTATATTCTTGTACATAGGAGCAGTATTATAGTAGTTATATTCTTCTACATAGGAGCAGTATTATTGTAGTTATATTCTTCTACATAGGAACAGTATTATAGTAGTTATACTCTTCTACATAGGAGCAGTATTATAGTAGTTATATTCTTGTACATAGGGCAGTATTATAGTAGTTATATTCTTAACCAAATCTCTTTTTATTGAGACAGCAAATATTTAGAAAGTGCAACAGTACAGCATACGCCATACGCAGATGGCATCAAATTAGTGCAAACATAAATAACCGCAGCCAAATAAATGATGGGGGGAATAAACAAAAATAGACATACAAGACAACGGAAAGGGATAACAAAAGCACAAACAAGAAGAGGGGAGGAGAGGAGAGGGATGGGGAGGGAAGGGGGTAGGTACAGTAATGGCAATATCAGTCAGACCGCTATAATGTTGTTCAAGGCGTTAGGTGACGATAGGCTTTCCAGGGACTCCATATGTCTAGAAAACGAGGGCGAGTGTGAGATTCCCAGTGAGCCAGCTCTTCAAAGCGACATATCTGATCCACTTTCTCTTGCCACATCAGCAGCGTAGACGCAGAATCGTTCTTCCACAGCAAAGGGATTAGCAGACGGGCAGCAGTAAGAAGTAATGTTGGTAGGTTGTTCTTAGAGGGAATAAGGGACACATTGGGGCACCAAAGCAGAACTAATTGTGCATTTAGACTTATATGGGAGTCACAGATGTGCCCGATTAAGCTCTCAATCTGTGTCCAAAAGGGACGGATTAGACTGCAGGACCACCATATGTGAGAAAGCGACCCCTTCTCTGTTCCACATCTCCAGCACCGATCGGGTATTTCCTGATTGAGATTATGAAGGAACTCAGGCGTTTTGTACCAACGTGTGAGTAGCTTAAAGGAATTTTCCTGTATTTTGATACAACGACTGAATCCATGAGAATTGGAAAGGATAAATGCCTTTTCAGGTTCTGAGAGGCGGAACGAGAGCTCCTTTTCCCAGGCAATTAGAAAGGACAGTGCCGGAGGTGTGGAAGAGAGAAGTTCCTTGTAGAGAGTCGACAAGGGCTTCTTCGGGGGGATCGGCATGACTATCTTCTTTTCCAGCCATGTGGGTTCCTCCGAGCAGAAGGGAGGGAGTTTCAAGTTCGCAGTATCTTTGCGAAAGGCCGCAAGAGCCAGGAAGGATTGCTTTTGAACCTCCGGTAAGGCCCAAATTGTGTCCCATGCCAAGTCCCCAGCCGCAGATACAACGTCCTGCAGTTTGTGATTAGACAGCTGGCGCCAGACCCCAGAAGGAGCAGTGGATTCAGGGTGAACTAAGTTTTGTAGTAGGTGCAGAGGGAGGTGGGGATTGGGGAATCTTAGATCTTTAGATCTATATAATTTAGCCCACTCAACGAGCATGCCCTTCCAAATGGGGGAGGCAAAGGAATGTGAGGGCGTGCAGCTACGGAACCCCCATAGGACGAGAGTGTCCTTATAGGTAACTAGGCCACGCTCTAGAGCTGTGCATAGGTTTGGGGAGCTTCGGGAAAGAAGAGAGAAACACCTATTCAGGTGCGTTGCAGTGTAATACAGGTGGACATCGGGGAGGCCGAAGCCACCAAACCTCTTTTCCCTCGTCAACGTGGAGTAAGCTATCCTAGATGGTTTATTCGTCCAGAGGAAAAGGGAGAATCTCCTACGTAGCTCTCTAAAGTACGAAAGCGGGAGCCATATGGGTAATGTCTGCAGCAGGTATAGGAGCTTGGGAACAATGAAGGTCTTGAGATAATTCTTCCTGCCTATCCATGATATGAAAGGAAGTTTAACCGACTGTAGATGGGATTTAATTGAGTTAAGCATAGGGGTGTAGTTAAGGCTGTAAAGGTCGTTCAGGTTAGCAGAGATGTGAATCCCCAAAAATGTGATGTCCCGAGCAGCCCAGGTGAAGGGGGTGGAGCGTTTAGGCGACGCAACAAGAGCGGGTTTACGGGTGACATTCAGGGCAAGGGATTTGCTATAGTTGATTTTGAAATTGGAGACCCAACCAAATTCTTCAAAAATAGAGTGCAACCGGGGGAAGGATTTCTCCGGATTTGTGGTCATAATAAGGAGATCGTCTGCAAACGCAGCCGTAAGGTGGGTGTGGGAAGCTCTCTGAAGACCTTCAATATCGGGGTCTTGCCTGATTTTGCACAGGAGAGTTTCCATGACTATCACGAATAACGAGGGGGAGAGAGGGCAACCCTGCCGAGTGCCATTAGTAATGGCGAAGGCGGGTGAAAGAGTGCCGTTGACTTTGACCCTGGCAGAGGGGGCCGAGTATAGAGAGAGAATAGCTGAAATAAGTCGATCAGGAAAGCCAAATTTTGACAAAGCCAGTGACATATACTGCCAGCTCACTCTGTCAAAAGCCTTCTCTGCATCAGTACTCAACAGAGCTAGTGGAGTTGAAGTAGTCCGTGCCCAGTTCATAAGATGAAGAAGGCGAACAGTATTCTCATTGCCCTGTCTGCCAGAGACAAAGCCAACTTGTTCTTTGTGAATAACATCCGGGAGAACTTTTTGAATCCGTTAAGCCAGGATCTTAGCCCACCATTTAATGTCCGTATTAAGTAGGGAGATAGGGCGGTAGCTACCACATTGCAACGGGTCTTTATTCTCCTTATGAATAATGGTGATATGGGCTGTGAGTGATTGGGGAGGAAGGTGGCCACCCTCCAGGAGATAATTACATAAAGAGCTAAAGTGAGGAACTAGAACAGATTTAAAAGTTTTATAATAGGAGATGGTGAAACCATCAGGGCCAGGACTACGTCCGGAGGGGATAGTGGCTAAAATTTTCAGAACTTCTGGGCCGGAGATAGGAGCCACTAGTTGGGAGGAATGGTCTGGGCATGTAGAAGGAAGCTGGAGGGAGGAGAGGAACTTATTCGAGGCCTCCGCGATGGAGCAGGGAGATGATCCAGGAGGGGCCGGGAGGTTGTAAAGGTCTTCGTAAAAAGCACAGAATGCTTTGGCTATGTCAGGGGTGGATTTAAGATGATTGCCCGCAGCATCTTTAATTGCCGGGATGAAGGAGTCAGAAAATTGTTGTTTAGTTAGCGCCGCCATAAGCTTGTTCCCTCTGTCACCGTGTGCATATGACTTAAAGCGCGGACGTAAGAGCAACTTAGCCGAGGTAATGTTTAACATATCTTTTAGTTGAGATCGCGCGACCGAAAGCTCCTCCACTAGGCTTATCGCTTGGGATTGCTTGTGGCTGAGCTCGAGAGTAGCGATACGCGATAGGAGGGTAGACATGGCCTGGGCTCTTTGTTTTTTAATATGGGAGCCGAGAGCAATAAGCTCTCCACGGATTACCGCCTTGTGGGTTTCCCAGATTACGGCAGGAGATGGAGGGGAGGGGCCTGCGGTGTTAGTACTGAAAAACTCCTGGAGGGAGGTGGCTATTTTCTCAGATGATACCTGGTCCTGGATGATGGTTTCATTGAGACGCCAGTTCCATTCCCGTGTAGGGAGGGTGGACAGCGATACCGTCAGAAAGACAGGGGCATGGTCCGACAACGTGATGCTGCCTATTCGGGTGTTTACAATTTGTTTGACATGTTCAGAGGAGAGAAAGAGATAGTCTAATCTGTGGTGTGAGGACCTGGCATGGGAGTAGAATGAATAATCACGACCTGTAGGGTTCAGGGTACGCCAGGTGTCAATAACACCTAATTTACGCAGAGCCACCCTCAGGCGTCTAAGACGGACATGAGTGATAGCCGATCTCCCTGAGGAGGAGTCCAGGAGTGGGTCTAGAGTTACATTAAAATCTCCCCCCAGAATTACCATACCCTGTTTGAATGCAGCAAGCGTAGAGAGGATCTGAACCAGCCATGCAACCTGTCCCCTATTAGGCGCGTAAATATTGGCCAGTGTAACCGGTGTGCCTGCTATAGTGCCCTTCACAAATAAGTACCGGCCGTCAGGATCCGAGGAGGAGGCTACAGCCACAAAGGGCACCTGCTTGTGAATGGCAATACTGACACCCCGGCTAGCGGAGGTCTGCGCACTGTGGAACCACTGAGTGAACTTTTTGGAAGGAAGATTAGGAATCTTACCTGCCCGAAAGTGTGTCTCTTGAAAAAAGGTAATCGAGACTTTGTCTTTCTGTAGCAAGGAAATCACTTGGGATCTTTTGCACGGCTCGTTCAGGCCCCGGACATTAAGGGATGAGACTACAAGAGAAGCCATTTTAAGTCAATGGGAAAGCACATAGCAATCAAGGTCTCAGTGGACCAAGCAAGAACATTAGGGTGGGAAAAGAGGACACAAGAGGGGATACACATGAGGGCAAAAAAGGGTAGACAAAACGGCAAACAATAATTCAAAATCACATAGTGCAATTCTAAGAGCTCCACGGAGCGCCTGTGAACCAGAGGATCCTTTCTCATCACGGACTGGTGCCGGGATCCATCAGGCGGGGGGTCTGGTAGAGCCGGAATAGGCCAAGAAAAGGCCATCAGGTAACAAGGAAGTCAATGAGGGAAACATTGGCAAACAAATCCCCTACGCAGAAGGGGTGGGAGGGGAGAGGTGAATAAAACTCAGGAAGGTAATGTCCACAAGAAGGTGAACAAAGGCCTGAATACATCCAGAAAGGCCTTATCAAAAAACTGGGCGGCCCTGATGCATGTCCTGAACAGCAAAACGGAAGAAATCTTCAGGAGAACACCGGAACTATGGCCGGCAAGAGACGGCAACCTTCACAGCAGAAAGACTTCAGCGATGAGGAGAGCGTCCCGCAGCAGTGGAAGCTTGAAAACCCAGGCTGGATCGGGATTTCTTCCCGGCCGGTACAAGGGACCAAGTTTCTGCAGTCGGAGGCGAGGGTATAGGGTCTCCCTGGTCCGCTGGCATCCAGGACGGTAATTCAATCGGGGCTATTCCCAGTGAGACCCAGGCCCCGGACAAGTCCTGTGGTGTGCGTATGGTAATCTGTCTTCCGTTTTTGAAGACAGCCAAGCCAAAGGGGAACAACCAGCGAAACTGGGTCCCGGAGGATCTAAGCGCTTCTAGAAGTGGACGCAAAATACGCCTTTTTGTCAGCGTGGAAGGTGCCAGGTCTTGAAAGAACTGCAGCTGCGAGCCTTCATATTCTAGACGGTCCGTCTCTCTACTGGCCTTCAAAAGAGCCGCAGTGTCCACAAAGCTGAGGATACCGCAGATAACATCTCTCGGAGGATCTGAAGCCTTTGGCTTGGGACGAAGAGCGCGGTGTATGCGTTCAATAACAATATTCGCTGCTCTTTCTGGATTCAAAAGATTTGCGAATATTTCTTTCGCGATTTTTTCGAGCGGTTCCGGTGCGAATATTTCAGGTATACCTCGGATGCGAATATTACGTCTGCGGCCGCGATTTTCCTGGTCTTCGATTCGCAGGAGGGCATCGTTAATGAGATCTTTATGCTCACCCAGGGTAGAGCATGTTTCCTCACTAAAGCGAATAATCGCATCCTGCGAATTTTCCAGCGCCGCGACTCTCTGGCCGATGGAACGGAGATCGGTCTTTATTTCCGCCAAGTCCTGCTTCAGGGGAGCCAGAGCAGAATCCATAACTTCGCGCAGGATCGCTTTTGAAAGATTTGATCCCCGCCGTCTGTTTTTATATTCGGAAGCATCCGAAATACTTCCCGCTTCTGAGCAGTCTTCCGCATCGGAATGGAGTGAGGGAGCCGGTGCCATCTTAGGCGTCCCTGCAGCTGTGCCCTTGGCAGCTTTCCTCAGAAATTGCTCCATGTCAGGCTGTTTTGAGCGGTTCACAGGTGGGTCGACAGGTTCCCTGGGGCGATCTCTCCCCGTTTTGCCCATTTTTTGCATCTGAAAAGTGCTATTTGAGGGGGTTTGTGCCGATTAGAAAGAGGAGCTCAGTCACCAGCAGCCATGCAGCTCAGCGGCCAAACTCCGCCCCCTATAGTAGTTATATTCTTCTACATAGGATCAGTATTATAGTAGTTATATTCTTGTACATAGGGCAGTATTATATTAGCTATATTCTTCTACATAGGAGGCAGTATTATAGTAGTTATATTCTTGTACATAGGGCAGTATTATATTAGCTATATTCTTCTACATAGGAGGCAGTATTATAGTAGTTATATTTTTGAATATAGGAGGCAGTATTATAGTAGTTATATTCTTGTACATAGGAGGCAGTATTATAGTAGTTATATTCTTGTACATATGAGGTAGTATTATAGTAGTTATATTCTTGTACATAGGAGCAGTATTATAGTAGTTATATTCTTGTATATAGGAGCAGTAATATAGTAGTTATATTCTTGTACATAGGAGCAGTATTATAGTAGTTATATTCTTGTACATAGGAGCAGTATTATAGTAGTTATATTCTTCTACATAGGAGCAGTATTATAGTAATTATATTCTTGTACATAGGGCAGTATTATATTAGCTATATTCTTGTACATTGGAGCAGTATTATAGTAGTTATATTCTTCTACATAGGAGGCAGTATTATAGTAGTTATACTTTTGAATATAGGAGGCAGTATTATAGTAGTTATATTCTTGTACATTGGAGCAGTATTATAGTAGTTATATTCTTGTACATAGGAGCAGTATTATAGTAGTTATATTCTTGTACATAGGAGCAGTATTATAGTAGTTATATTCTTGTACATTGGAGCAGTATTATAGTAGTTATATTCTTGTACATAGGAGGCAGTATTATAGTAGTTATATTCTTGTACATAGGAGCAGTATTATAGTAGTTATATTCTTGTACATAGGGGGCAGTATTATAGTAGTTATATTCTTGTACATAGGAGGCAGTATTATAGTAGTGTGGGGATTTGCTCTGGTAGACAGGCTTGAGGAAGCAGTATATAGGCAACGACAACGTCGTTAACTTAAACAGTTTGGTGTTTATTTACACATAAGGATAAGCAAAACAAAGTCAGTTTCAAGGAAAACAGTCACCTTGAGTCTGGTGTTTGTTCACACCATGCAGCAATGCAGAAGTCCTTGGACATAGCAGGAACCACCTGCTCTCACGCCAACAAGGTAGCAGGCCTTTACCCAGGCCCAATTTTCCAGGTCCCAACACAGAGACTGACAGAGCTTCACTGTCAGAGAGGAGTGAATTCTCACCACCTGACAATGCTGCCTGTGTTTTATAGCCCAAACCAAGACCCGACCTGGAATGTGGGTAGCAGCCACCCACCCTGCACTTTGTCTGCTCCCTGTAAAATCTGGCCAGGATTGGCTTTACAGACATACTAAATAGCAAAACCATGTCAGCCAGCACTAGCTGCCGCTGACACATGAAATTACCGGCTCTTACCTCACCGAGGCCAGGGATCTCGGTGACACATACCTTCCATCAATGATGGACCCTTGCGCCTTCCTACATACCTCCCCCCTTTGTTCAACCCTGAGGGGGTGAACACTTGACAGACAGTGTACCTGGGACAGGGCATCCGCATTTCCCTGTAAGCGGCCTGCCCAGTGTTCCACTGAGAACTCTCTTTGGCTTGTCTCATCCATTTGAGAGGGGAGTGGTCGGTCACCAGACGGAGCTTTCTCCCCAACAGATAATAGCGGAGAGACTCGAGTGCCCATTTGATGGCCAGGCACTCTCTCTCTACTATACTGTACCTAGTCTCGGCTGGGGTAAGCTTTTGGCTCAGGAAAACAACAGGATATTTCTCCCCATTGATGTCCTGAGAGAATACAGCTCCGAGGCCTACTTCAGAGGCATCGATTTGTACCACAAATTCCCTCTTGAAGTCAGGTGTCACCATAACCAGGGACCCACACAGGGCAGACTTCAAAGCGGAGAAAGCCTTTTCCACCTGTTCATTCCACTGAACCGTCACTGACTTGCGTCCCTTCAAAAGGCCTGTCAATGGTGCGGCGACAGTAGCAAAATTGGGGACAAACCTCATATAGTACCCCACCATACCCAGGAACGACTTTACTTGCCAAGTAGTGACAAGTTGGGGCCAATTCCTAATTGCCTCAATTTTGTTCACCTGAGGTTTGATCATTCCGCGCCCAATTACATACCCCAGGTACTTGGCCTCTTCTAACCATATCGGGCACTTTTTTGGGTTAGCGGTTAAGCCAGCCTTCCTAAGGGAGTCCACTACAGCCTGTACTTTAGGTAGGTGACTTTCCCAGTCGGTGTTATGGATAACGATATCGTCCAGATACGCTGAAGCGTACTGACGATGTGGGCGTTTTACAACGTCCATTAGCCTTTGAAACGTGGCGGGAGCGCCATGTAGACCAAAGGGTAATACCTTGCAGTGATACAGCCCCTCTGGTGTGCAGTGACGTCTCTAGCTTTCAAATTTAGGGGGGCACACTGGGGGCCAGGACAAAAGTAGGGGGGGCAGCTATAACAACGATACATTTACACAAGTACGCTTAGAAATGTCCTGCTGTCTGTGGTTTAAAAAAATAAAATAAAATAACTCAGATTTCAACATGTCCTAGTTGCCTGTGGATGACACTTTTATAGGGAGGGGAATCTGTGGATGACACATACCGTATATAGCATCTTATGCTATATGTGTCATCCCCATTTCCCCCTCCATAACAGTGTCATCCACAGATCCCCCTCCATAACAGTGTCATCCACAGATCCCCCTCCCTATAACAGTGTCATCCACAGATCCCCCTCCCTATAACAGTGTCATCCACAGATCCTCCTCCCTATAACAGTGTCATCCACAGATCCCCCTCCCTATAACAGTGTCATCCACAGATCTCCCTCCCCGCCTCTCACAGAAGTGTACATTTGACATTTCTAAACTGTAATCCATATCCTGCAGTAACTTTAACTTTAAATCAGGATTAAGCGGCCGCTCATCTCTACTAGTACCTTAACCTTACACCACTCGGCTAGCTTCGGTAACAGGGCCAGGCTACAGCCTACAGGTACTGCCTGTTAGTTGTTACCGAGCGAGTGCTGATTTCTGCAGGTCAGAGCATATGGATTACAGTTTAGAAGAAATGTACACTCCTGTGAGCGGTCCAGACCAGTGGCGGATCCAGAGCCTGGTCTCGGGAAGGGCACTTCCAGATTATTTTCTGTCCGCCGCCACAGAACAAGGGTGCTTATAGAACAGACTACACAGTGGAGAGGTATACTGTACATTGTGTGGCACAGTGTAGAGGTATACTGTACATTGTGTGGCACAGTGTAGAGGTATACTGTACATTGTGTGGCACAGTGTAGAGGTATACTGTACATTGTGTGGCACAGTGGATGCTATATGTGTATAACATAAACATATTTCACATGAAAACTTACAGTTACTTGGCTTGGCCCTTGGGGATTTTGGACGCCACTTCAACACTTGGCCGGGGCTCGGCAGAGCTGATGTTGTGTTTTATCCTAATGAGAAAGATTTCATAATAAGGATTTGGAGAAGGGGCAGAGGGATAGCAGAGCATGGAGAGGCTGGTGCTGCTACTAGGGGGTCATACCATGGAGGAGTAATAAAGCCCACCATAATGCCCCCCCCCCCCAGTAGAAATAGTTATCTTTATAATGTGACAGTGCAAAAAATACCCCCTTGTAATGCCTCCAGTTGAGCTAATGTCTCCATAGTGCCCCCATAATGTGCCAGTATAAAATACCCCTATATAGTGCCCCCAGTAAATGCCCCCATAGTGCTCCTCTTCCCCCTTCCTCCTAGTGCCTCCCATAATGTACCAGTATAAAATGCCCCATATATCATGCCCCAGTAGATGCCCTCAGTGTCCCCCATAATTTGCAAGTATAAAATACCCCTTCTTAGTGCCCCCCGTAGATGACTCCATGGTACTCCTCTCCCCCCTTCCCCATAGTACCCACTATAATGTGTCCCAGTATAAAATGCTACTGTACAGAGCCCCCCATATAAAATACCCCTTCTTTGTAGCCACAGTAGATGCCCCTATAGTGCCCGCCAATAATGTGCCACTAATAAGTGCCCTCAATAACGTGCCAGTAATAAGTGCCCCCAATAACGTGCCAGTAATAAGTGCCCCTAATAACGTGCCAGTAATAAGTGCCCCCATCACGTGCCAGTAATAAGCCCCCCATCACGTGCCAGTAATAAGCCCCCCATCACGTGCCAGTAATAAGCCCCCATCACGTGCCAGTAATAAGCCCCCCATCACGTGCCAGTAATAAGCCCCCATCACCTGCCAGTAATAAGCCCCCCATCACCTGCGAGTAATAAGCCCCCCATCACCTGCGAGTAATAAGCCCCCCATCACATGCCAGTAATAAGCCCCCCCATCATGTGCCAGTATTGTAATAAGCCCCCCATCATGTGCCAGTAATAAGCCCCCCCATCATGTGCCATTATTGTAATAAGCCCCCCATCATATGCCAGTAATAATTCCCCCATCATGTGCCAGTAATAAGCCCCCCATCATGTGCCAGTAATAAGCCCCCCATCATGTGCCAGTAATAAGCCCCCCATCATGTGCCAGTAATAAGCCCCCCCAATGTGCCAGTAATAAGCCCCCCAATGTGCCAGTAACAAGAGCCCCCCTAATGTGCCTGTAAAACTATTGTAAAACAAAAAAACACAGTATAAAATGCTACTGTACAGAGCCCCCCATATAAAATACCCCTTCTTTGTAGCCACAGTAGGTGCCCCTATAGTGCTCACCAATAATGTGCCAGTAATAAGTGCCCTCAATAATGTACCAGTAATAAGTGCCCCCAATAACGTGCCAGTAATAAGTGCCCCCAATAACGTGCCAGTAATAAGTGCCCCCATCACGTGCCAGTAATAAGTGCCCCCCATCACGTGCCAGTAATAAGCCCCCATCACGTGCCAGTAATAAGCCCCCCATCACCTGCCAGTAATAAGCCCCCCATCACCTGCCAATAATAAGCCCTCCCATCATGTGCCAGTATTGTAATAAGCCCCATCATGTGCCAGTAATAAGCCCCCCATCATGGGCCAGTAATAAGCCCCCCCATCATGTGCCAGTAATAAGCCCCCCCAATGTGCCAGTAATAAGCCCCCCATCATGTGCCAGTAATAAGCCCCCCATCATGTGCCAGTAATAAGCCCCCCAATGTGCCAGTAATAAGCCCCCCCAATGTGCCAGTAACAAGAACCCCCCAAATGTGCCTGTAAAACTATTGTAAAAAAAAACAAAAAACACTTATACTTACCTCCATGTCAGCGATGCGATGCAGGCCTCTTCCGGCCTGTGTCCCGCGCTGTATGGCTCAGGTGGCGCGATGACGTCATTGCGCCGCCTGCGCCGGCCTCTGATAGGCTGCCGGCCTAGTGGAAGGGGAAGGGACACGCCTCTCCCTCCCCTGCCCCGCCGCAGCACAGGCAGATGACTACGGAGATGAGCGCAATGGAAGCGCTCATCTCCCTGTGCCCGACTGTGGCGGCTCACTTGGGGGGCATTTTAGTTGGGGGGGCACATGGGGGGGCACAGCATGATGTAGGGGGGCCGTGGCCCCCTCTGGCCCCCCCCCTGGCGACGCCACTGCCAGTGTGACGAAAGACGTTTTTTCCTTGGCAGCCTTTGTCAAGGGTACCTGCCAGTGCCTTTTGGTGAGGTCCAACACAGAAAAATACCGGGCTTGGCCTAACTTCTTAATAATCTCATCTACTCGGGGCATGGGATATGCGTCCAACTTGGACACCTTATTCAGTTTGCGGAAGTCGTTACAGAACCGCAATGTCCCATCCGGTTTGGGTATTAAGACTATCGGACTGGCCCATTCACTTTTTGACTCCTCGATGACACCTAGCTGGAGTATTAGCTGCACTTCGACCGCGATGGCTTGTCGCCAAGCCTCGGCTACCCGGTATGGTTTTAACCGGACTTTTGCCTGAGGCTCAGTGATAATGTTATGCCTGATTATGGACGTGCGTCCAGGAAGGTCCGAGAACACATCCATGTTCCGACTAATGAACTTCCTGTCTTCCTGAGCCTGTTTAGATGAGAGGCTGTCAGCAATTTTCACTGTGGCAGCCGCTTACCTTGCTACAGACATAGGGTCTGAAACCGCTTCCCCTAAGAACCCTGGTCATGGGCTGTCTTCAGGTTTCCCTATCTTTCCATGGTTTGAACAGATTCACATGGTACACCTGCTCCGGCTTTTGCCTCCCTGGCTGGTGTACCTTGTAATCTACCTCTCCAATTTTTTCAAGTACCTCGTATGTCCCCTGCCACCTAGCTAGAAACTTACTGTCTACAGTCGGTACCAGAACCAACACCCGGGTTAGAGTTCTGGACCCGAGCCTGACGATTATAGACCCTACTCTGGGCTCGCTGTGCTGCCTCCATATGCTCCCTAACCAGAGGTCACACTGTTTCCATCCATCCTTGCATCTGGGTGGCGTACTCAACAACACTTTTGTGCGCTGTGGGTTGGATTTCCCACGCCTCTTTGGCGACATCCAACAGGGTGTCTGCTGTATAGCAGTTCGAAGGGCAAGAACCCAGTAGAGGCCTGGGGTACTTCTCGCACTGCGAACATGAGATAGGGCAGAAGTAGGTCCCAGTCCCTCCCATCCTTAGACACCGCTCTTTAACATATTTTTTTGAGGTGGGACGACGAATCCGTCGAATCCACGAATCCTTCGAATCTTGTTGGATTTGTGGGATTCGTGGACTCGAATCCCGACATAATTTTGTAAAATTCGAATCCGATGAATACCGCAATGCGATATGGCGATTTGGCCGACCCAAAAATTCAGCGATTAGTTTACCTAATGATACACGGCCGCCGCCATGCCGCACAGTGCGGTGGGCGGGTGTATCAACAGAGGGAGGAGGGGCTGGGGGCCGGTATCTGGATTAGGAATGGCAGCGGGGACAGTCCCTGTATTATAATGCATCAGCCCCGCTCACTGTTGTATAATCTTATCTAACCTGTAGGCATTGTTAAGATATAATAATCATTTGTAATCCAGCTGTATTACTAAGTTCCGGAGGAGGGAGGAGGCAGGCCGGGAGGGCGGGCGGCATGTCACTCACTACGTCATGCACCTGTGCCACCCACTTTATGAATGAAGCAGCCGGCGCGGGCGCGTGACGTAGTGAGTGACGCGTCGCCCGCCCGTCCTCCCGGCCTGCCTCCTGCCTGCCTCCTTCCTCCTCTCTGCTATGGAACTTAGTGGTATGTAATACAGCTGGATTACAAATGATTATTATATTTTAACAATGCCTACAGGTTAGATAAGATTCTACAACAGTGAGCGGGGCCGGTGCATTATAATACAGGGACTGTCCCCGCTGCCATTCCTAATCCAGATGCCAGCCCCCAGCCCCTCCTCCCTCTGTTGATACACCCGCCCACCGCACTGTGCGGCATGGCGGCGGCCGTGTATCATTAGGTAAACTAATTGCTGAATTTTTGCAATAGAATACAGGGACTGCACCGGTCCCCACTGTCATTCCTAATCCAGATGCAGGCCCCCAGCCCCTGTATTGGGGGTCATTCACACTGCAGGGACACTGTTATGGGGGGGGGGGGGATCTGTGGATGGCACATAGCATAATATGCTATATATGTGTCATCCACAGATCCCCCCATCACAGTACCATCCAGAGATCTCCCATAACAGTGCCATCCAGAGATCCCCATAACAGTGCCATCCACAGATCCCCCATAACAGTGCCATGCACAGATTCCCCATAAGAGTGCCATCCACAGATCCTCCATAACAGTGCCATCCACAGATCCCCATAACAGTGCCATCCACAGATCCCCCATAACAGTGCCATCCACAGATTTCCCCCATAACAGTGCCATCCACAGATCCCCCATAACAGTGCCATCCACAGATCCCCCCATAACAGTGCCATCCACAGATCCCCCCATAACAGTGCCATCCACAGATCCCCCCATTACAGTACCATCCAGAGATCCCCCATAACAGTGCCATCCAGATATCTCCCATAACAGTGCCATCCAGAGATCCCCCATAACAGTGCCATCCACAGATCCCCCATAACAGTGCCATCCCCATATCCCCCATAACAGTGCCATCCCCAGACCCCCCCATAACAATGCCATCCACAGCTCCCCCCCATAACAGTACCATCCACAGATCCCCCCCATAGCAGTGTCATCCACAGACTCCCCCCATAAGTGTTTGGATCACTTTGATTCTTACATTGTTCACACAATTCTTATGTACAGGATTCGTAGAATTTGAGATTTAAAACCTTCTCGGATTCGGATTTGAAAAAAAATTGGATTTGTCCCAACTCTAACATTTTTTAATCTTTGATTAAACCTCTCTACCAGGCCGTTTGCAGATGATACACGGATGTCCGTAACTGTTTTATGTGGAGCAACTTACAGAGTTCCCTCATGACCTTGAACGGGGTCCCTTGGTCAGTCAGAACCTCCTTAGGCAGACCCACTCGAGAAAACATCTCCATTAACTCCTTAACTATGAGTTTGACTGATGAATGATGCAGTGGCACTGCCTCCAGGTACCGAGTGGCGTAGTTGAGGATGACCAAGATGTGTTGGTGCGCTCTAGCGCACTTCGGTACTGGGCCTATGAGATCCATAGCGATCCGCTCTAATGGAACCTCAGTAATCGGGAGAGGGACCAGAGGACTACGGAAATGTTGCTGGGGATGGTTATCTGGCAGGTTGGGCAAGACTTGCAATACTCTTCCACCTCTCTGAACACACTGTAGAACCAGTAGAACCGCTGTAGAATCTGGTCCTGCGTTTTCTGCTGGCCAAGGTGTCCCCCAAGAACATGTTGGTGGGCTAACTCCAACACGAGCTTGCTATACGCCTTGGGCACCACCAGCTGTTCAATATGCTAACCCCATAGTTGATTTACCCGGTACAACATCTCCTGTTGTACCACAAAACAGGGGAACATAGACTCGGCCCCCGGTTGTTGCCGCTCATCCTCAACTACTACCACATTCTCCCAGGCTCGGGATAGAGTCTGGTCCTGGTGTTGTGCTGTACCAAAATTATCTCCGGAGACGCTGAGTTCTGCCAACTCCAGACCCGGCGGCAAGTCCTTCACGTCTCCCACCATCACACTTAGCGGGGTTGTCTCCCCCTCTTTCACCGAAGTTGCGGTCACCCCTACTGCTGGCCCTTCAGACTCAGGTTCCCAGGGTTCTGGTCTCCCCCCTGAGCCGGGCCACTCTGCTAGGGTTACGTCTGTCTCCCGGGTATCGGCAACTTTCGTATCCAGCCACAGTGCTGGGAAACCGGAGAAGTCTCTCCCAATTATGAGTTCATACTGTAATTTTGTGTCGACGGTCACCTCATGAGTCCAGCTGCCGGCCACTGTTGATAGAGAGACCAGGGCGGTGGGATAGTCCTTTAAGTCTCCATGAATACACACTATGCCAACCTTTTGGCTAGTATACTTGGTGGGCCGTACCAGGGCAGCTCTTACCAGGGACACCAGGCTCCCTGAATACAGCAGAGCCACCGCCAGAGTGTCCCCCACTTCCACCTGACACAGGTGGCTATTGTCTATAGTCTCGGAGGTTCCGGTGGCCCACAACTTACTGGCATATAATGAGTGGCGGTAGCCATAGTTAGTGTCCATGGGTTCACCCCGATTGGGACAGTCGGCCCTTATGTGTCCAGGCTCCTGACATTGCCAGCAGACCACCGGGGCTGGGTCTACAGGGGTTACGTCCCGAGCGGGTTTGGCTGGCACCGGCCGCCGGGTCTGGGGTGGAGATTTCCGGGGTTTGACTCGCCCCCTCCCAAAAGAACCCCCCTGTAGATTTCTGGTGGCCTCGTAGCGCTCCACCAGGTCGACCATCTCCAAGGCATTACCCAGAGACATCTGGCTGATCTAGTGCTGGAAGGGGCACGGCAAAGCCCTCCAGAACACATCTGCCAAGAGACGGTCCAGCATAGCAGTGGGGGTCAGTAAGTCAGGCTTTAGCCATTTTTGCAAACGGTGTAACAGGTCATAATACTGCGGTCTGGTGGGTTCAGCCGGGTTAAATTCCCACTTATGCACTCGCTGGGCCCGGACCAACACATTCACCCCCAGTCTCGCCAGAATCTCACCTTTTACTGTCAGGTAGTAGGCCGCTTGATCATCGGGGAGATCGAAAAAAACTTGCTGTGGTCCAGACACCAGGAACGGAGCGACGACTTCAGCCCACTGGTCTCGGAGTAACTTCTTCCTCATGGTTACCTTTTCGAAGACCGCCAGATAGGTCTCAACGTCATCCGAGGGGGTTATCTTATGGATTTCTGGGCATTGTGGACATTCTAGGACGCTCCTGCCGCTTGCAATGCCATGACCTGTTGTAATAGCAGCTGGTTAGTTTCCTGCTACTGCTTGTTAGCCTCACGCTGCTGCTAGCTAGCCTCTACGAGGGCCTTCACGACCGCCTCCATTTTGTCAGGGGACACTGGTCGTAACCTTGCCTGCTTAATGTAGGACATGCACTTGTGCCGGGGGAAAAAACAACTTTTTGGCCTTCAGGCCTGCCTCACTGCGTTTGCCCGCATCCTCCACCAATTGTGGGGATTTTCTCTGGTAGACAGGCTTGCGGACGCAGTACAAAGGCAACAACAACGTCTTTAACTTAAACAGTTCAGTGTTTTTTCACACATAAGGATAAGCAAAACAAAAAGTCAGTTTCAAGGAAAACAGTCACCTTGAGTCTGGTGTTTTTTCACACCATGCAGCAATGCAGAAGTCCTTGGACATAGCAGAAACCACCTGCTCTCACGCCAACAAGGTAGCAGGCCTTTATCCTGGCCCAAACTCCCAGGTCCCAACACAGGAAATGACAGACCTTCACTGTCAGAGAGGAGTAAATTCTCACCACCTGACAGTGCTGCCTGTGTTTTATAGCCCAAACCAAGACCCGGCCTGGAAAGTGGGGAGCAGCCACCCACCCTGCACTTTGGCTTCTCCCAGTAAGAGCCGGCCCGGATCGGCTTTACAGCCATACTAAATAGCAAAACCATGTCAGCTAGCACTAGCTGCCGCTGACACATGAAATTACCGGCTCTTACTTCACCAAGGCCAGGAATCTCGGTGACACATACCTTTTGTCAATGACGGACCCTTGCGCCTTCCTACAGTAGTTATATTCTTGTACAATACATAGAGCAGTATTATAGTAGGTATATTATTGTACATAGGGGGCAGTATTATAGTAGTTATATTCTTGTACATAGGAGGCAGTATTATAGTAGTTATATTCTTGTACATAGGAGGCAGAATTATAGTAGTTATATTCTTGTACATAGGGGCTGTATTATAGTAGTTATATTCTTTTATATAGGAGGCAGTATTATAGTAGTTATATTCTTTTATATAGAAGGCAGTATTATAGTAGTTATATTCTTGTACATAGGAGGCAGTATTATAGTAGTTATATTCTTGTACATAGGAGCAGTAATATAGTAGTTATATTCTTGTACATAGGAGCAGTATTATAGTAGTTATATTCTTGTACATAGGAGGCAGTATTATAGTAGTTATATTCTTGTACATAGGAGGCAGTATTATAGTAGTTATATTCTTGTACATAGGAGCAGTATTATAGTAGTTATATTCTTGTACATAGGAGGCAGTATTATAGTAGTTATATTCTTGTACATAGCAGGCAGTATTATAGTAGTTATATTCATGTACATAGGAGGCAGTATTATAGTAGTTATATTCATGTACATAGGAGCAGTATTATAGTAGTTATATTCTTGTACATAGGAAGCAGTATTATAGTAGTTATATTCTTGTACATAGGAGGTAGTATTATAGTAATTATATTCTTGTACATAGGAGCAGTATTATAGTAGTTGTATTCTTGTACATAGGAGGCAGTATTATAGTAGTTATATTCTTGTACATAGGAGGCAGTATTATAGTAGTTATATTCTTGTACATAGGAGCAGGATTATAGTAGTTATATTCTTTTATATAGGAGGCAGTATTATAGTAGTTATATTCTTGTACATAGGAGGCAGTATTATAGTAGTTATATTCTTTTATATAGGAGGCAGTATTATAGTAGTTATATTCTTGTACATAGGGCAGTATTAAAGTAGTTATATTCTTAACCAAATCTCTTTTTATTGGTCAAATCATAAAGAGTCATAGGCAGAGTGATACAGGATCCATTTTACATTATCCAACATAAAAAGTATATCATGATAAGCAGAAGTAGAACGCATCATATTGATCATATAAGGCAGTCTGCACGACAAAATGTCGAGCGGAGGTATCATCTCTAACTAGGCACATGAACAATGTCACAATCAACAATATAGAGACTAAACAATATAAATGATGAAAGAAAGGACGGGGAGACATGGGGGAGGCAGGTGGGGGGGAAGGATGGGGGGGAGGAATTTGCTCTAGTTGGCAGGATATCTGAAGTTCTTCCAGGTCAGCCACGTTCTGAGGTACTTTGCGCGGGTGTGTGACTCTCAGTGGGCTAGTTCCTCAAACCTATATAACTGGTCTATTTTTTCCATCCATTCCAAGATGGTAGGAGGTAGAGTTTGTCTCCATAGTAGGGGAATCAGAAGTTTGGCTGCTGTAATAAGTATAGTAGGCAAATCTGATTTAGCTGGGGTGAGTGACATATTGGGGCACCAGAGTAAGATCAGCTTTTGATCCAGGACTATGGAAGTGGAACAAATCCTATTAAGCATATTCTCCACTTGGCTCCAGTAGGGGCGTATATTAGGGCAGTTCCACCAGATGTGTGATAGAGAGCCGATGCCCGCTCCACACCTCCGGCAGACTTCAGGAATTTCTGGGTTAAGTCTATGAAGGAACTCAGGTGTTTTATACCAGCGGGTGAGCAACTTATACGAGTTCTCCTGAATTTTAATACAACGGCTGAAGCCGTGTGAGTGGGTCAATATAAAGGCTTTTTCTGGATCAGACAGTTTAAGGGATAGTTCTTTTTCCCAAGAACTTAGGAAATGTGGCTCAGAGTGGGCAGAGGATAGTAATTCCTTATACATCATAGAAAAGGGTCTGCTGGAGGGTCGAGCGGACCTCAGCCTCCGCTCCAACTAAGTGGGTGAGGCAAGGTGAGAGGTCTGTAGTTGCAAATGCTTTATGTCCCTTTTAAAGCTATGAAGATGAAACGCCACTGACTCGACTTTGGGCAATCTGAGGACCCCCTCCCAATCCAGTTCCCCCCTGACGACATCACATCCTGCAGGGTGTGGTTCCTGAGCAGGGCCCAGACTCCCGTTGCAACGTGTACTGTGGGATTAATAAAGGACTGCAGGAGATACAATGGAAGATCGGGGCTAGGGAAGTTAAGTGTCTTGGAGCTGTATAACATAGACCAGTTGTGTAGTATCCCTCTCCACAGCAGAGGTAATTTGGAAGCTGTGGGGGAACACGGACGAATACCCCACAAGATCAGTCTCTCACGGTTAGTGAGTAATGCTTGTTCCAAATGTGAGCAAATATTCCCAGAATGGTCTGCGAGGAGGGTCATGCCTCTACACATAAGATTGGCTTTGTAGTACCCATGGACATTAGGCAGCCCAAATCCCCCAAACCTCTTCTCCCTAGTCAGAATGGAATAGGCCACCCTAGGGGACCGGCCTCTCCAAAGAAAGAGGGACATCATCCGACTTACCTCTATGAAATAGGACTGTGGAATCCAGATTGGTAACGTCTGTATAAGGTACAAGAATTTGGGGATTATGTATGTTTTTAAGTAATTTTTCCTTCCTGTCCAGGAGATAAATGGCATTTTCAGTGATTGAAGCTGCGTTTTGACAGACTGCAGCAGAGGAAGGTAGTTGGAGGGGAACAACTCTTTGGGATCCGCTGTCACACGGATGCCAAGAAATGGTATATCTTTTGGGGCCCATTTGAAGGGGGTGGAGTTTTTCAGAAATTGCACTGTGTTTGCAGGGCAAGAGACATTAAGGGCCATGGATTTGGAGTAGTTTATCTTGAAATTAGAAACAAAGCCAAAGTCTTCAAAAATAGTGAGTAATTTGGGGAAAGACGCTTTAGGGTTTGAAGTTATTACCAGGAGATCATCTGCAAAGGCAGCTGTCAGATGCCTCTGAGACCCTATAGTGACGCCCTCAATGTCAGATGATTGGCGGATTTTGCTTAACAGTGTCTCCATTACCATGACAAAAAGGGTCGGAGAAAGTGGGCATCCCTGGCACGTGCCATTGATAATGTTAAATGATGGGGATAGGGTCCCATTGACTTTGACCCTGGCAGAGGGGGCTGAATACAGTGAGAAGATGGCTGAAATAAATTGCTCTGGTATTCCAAACTTCGACAGCGTTTTGGACATAAAAGACCAACTCACCTTGTCGAAAGCTTTTTCTGCATCAGTACTCAGTAATGCTACTGGTACTACCTTAGTCCTTTATTCCCTCTGTCACCATGGGCGTAAGCCCTAAATTTTGACCTAAACAGCAATTTGGCGGAAGTGGCATTTAGAAGATTCTTCAAGTCATTTCTGGCTTCATACAACTCTGTGGCCACCTGGGAGGCCTGTGACTGTTTGTGAGAGAGCTCAAGAGCCGTGATGCGAGACAACAACATGTTCTGGGCCTGAGAAAGTTTTTTCTTGACATGAGAGCCAAGAGCAATCAGTTCGCCCCTAATCACGGCCTTGTGCGTCTCCCAAACGATGGGGATAGATGGAGGAGAGGAACCAGATGTGTTTATCCTAAAAAACTAGGACAGTGAGGCTGATAGCTTGGAGACGTTATCAGGGTCCTGGATAAGGGTATCATTTAGCCGCCATGTCCAATCTTTCTTTGGGAGGCCGGTCAGTGAGAGGGTTAGGAAGACTGGGGCATGGTCTGAAAGTACAATATTCCCAATTTTAGCATTGGAGACTAACGGGGCATTAGCAGATGAGAGGAAAAGATAGTCAATCCTATGATATGAAGCTTTTGCATGAGTATAAAATGAGTAATCCCTCCCCGAGGGGTTCAATGTACGCCACACATCTAATTCATCTAGTTTCTTCAGAGAGATCTTAAGACGTCTCAAGAGCCTGTGCGTAATAGACGACCGGCCCGAAGAGGAGTCCAAAGATGGCTCCAGGGCCACATTAAAATCTCCGCCTAGAATAAGCATTCCCTCTTTAAAGGTGCTCAATTGTGTAAGGGTCTGAACGAGCCAAGGGATCTGGCCCCTATTGGGGGCGTATATATTCGCCAGTGTAACCGAGGAGTCAGCAATGAGGCCTTTGACAAATAGAAAGCGTCCCCCAGGATCTACGGAAGTCGCAGTATGCTTAAACGGAAGACTTTTGTGCACTGCAATGCTGACCCCTCTGCTAGCTGATGAATGGGTGCTATGATACCATTGGGTGAACTTCGCAGTAGGTAACTTCGGAATCTTTCCAGTTTTAAAATGCGTTTCTTGAAAGTAAGCTATAGAAGTTTTATCCTTTTGCAAAAGTGACAATACCTGAGATCTCTTACATGGCTCGTTCAGACCCCGGACATTTAGTGAGGATACGACAAAGGTAGTCATGGTAACCAATCATAAAATGGGAAGAAGAGCGTATACCACTGGAAGGATACATTCTGAGGACATATGACAGATTCCAACAGAGCAGGGAAGGAGGACAAAAGGGAAAGGATAAACGGACAGACAGGGTCGGACAACAAGTGGATGAAAAAGCAAAATAAGAACAAATAAATGTTAGATGGCAACAAACATTCTAAAGTGCACAGGAGAAGTCCCATAAAACACCTGACGCATAAGGGATCCTTTTCCATCACGACGTCAAGCCGGGATCCATCAGGGGGGGGCTTCCATGGGACAACTGAGAGCCGCTGAGAGGCTTTCAGAGGGGGGGGGGGTGAACATCACATGGTGAAGAACCGGTGAAACCCCAGGACTAGACTAGCTGGGGTGGGATATCAGTGCAAATGCAAAAGTCCAAACCAGGACAACAGAACATGGACTTGTGAGAGCGGTAGTCCACTAATATAGCCTTGATTTTCTTTCAATCAACCAGGTCCCCACGAACAGCAAAGGGGGGTAAAGCTCAGTACATGAACATGAACATCTCCATTCACGTACAACTGCAGGATCTGGAGAGAGGGGCACATAGCCCGGTAGCCTGAGGCACAGATACAACTACTGTGCAATATGGGGGAAAGAATCCCTGTAGAGGTAGCAGAGGCTCTGGAATCGCAGCCTTCAGGTGTTATGCCGGTCTCTTTTAGCTCTGTCAGCCTTCCCTGGAGAGACATCAACCCAGGCATCGACTCTTGGTGGGGCAGGTAAGGGGTCCCCCTGATCTGCGGGCATCCAAGAGGGAACATCAATAGGCGTCAGGCCGAGCGGGCCCCAAATGGATTTCAAGTCCGCCGGCGTGCGAACCGTGAGCTGCCTGACATTTTTCAATATGGCTAGACCAAACGGGTACAACCACCTAAATGGCGTGGCAGATGCTTTCAATGCATCCAATAGTGGACGGAGGATACGCCGCTTTGCTAGCGTAGTGGGTGCCAGGTCTTGGAAAAACAGGAGAGGGGAGTCCTCATACCTCAGGTCATCGGCTTCTCTGCTGGATCGCAATAGGTCTGCTGTGTCCACGAAACTGAGTAGGCCGCAGATCACATCTCGCGGTGGGTCTGAGGGCTTTGGCTTCGGTCGCAATGCGCGGTGAATGCGCTCCACTACCACTGTGGCTGCCCGGTCCGGGCCTAGTAGCTGGGAGAAGATTTTGGTCGCCACCTTGCGGAGGGCCTCAGCTGCGATGGATTCGGGTAGGCCTCTGATCCGCAGGTTCCGGCGCCTACTCCGGTTCTCCTGGTCCTCTATTCGGAGGAGGGTGTCGTTAATCAGGTCCCGATGAGTTTGTAGGGCCTGGCAGGTTTTCCCTTCATGCTGGAGGATAACATCCTGCGAATTCTCAAGCGCCATTACTCTATGGCCCAGGCCCCGGAGGTCGTCCTTAATGTCCTCCAGATCCCTCTTCAGAGGGGCTAAAGCGGTGTCTAGCAATTCTTTAAGGACTTCTTTAGACAGATTCGAGCGTCTCCGAGGAAGTCTGCATACCGATGCCTCCGATGCTCTTCCCGCTTCCGACGGGTCTTCAGCGTCTGATGGCTGTGGCGCGCGTGGCGCCATCTTGGAGACCTTGGTAGGGCACGACTTCACCTGCTTTTTAAGGTACTGCTCCATATCTGGTTGTCTGGAGCGGGCAGGTGTCAGTTTTCCCCATTAGTGTGCGCTTTTGTTGCTAATAAAGGGGTTAAATCACCAGTGTGAGTGAGGAGCTCAAAAAGTTGCTGCCATTCAGCTTCACGGTCAGGCTCCGCCCCAAGTAGTTATATTCTTGTACATAGAAACAGTATTATAGTATTTATATTTCTATATAATACTTTGTTTTCCCTCTTTGACCTACCTTCTTTTATTAGCTAAAGCATTGATAAATGTTATCTATACCTTGTGAATAGTTCTCGTACCGATATTCTGAGATTTTACTTTTTCTGACAGTTTATTGCCTATTCCCTATGTGTAAAAATGTATTTCAGTATTTTCTGAAAACTTGCAATGAGTGCAGTTAAAGAGATCTCTTAGTTTTTTCCCATACTCTAGATCTTTTAGATTTTGTCTATAAATATACTGGATAGAAAGCCTCTATTTCTTTGTTATTTAATATATTAAGCTGTTGCCTTCCTCAAGCCAAGAACTTCCCGGAATGCCTTATCCATGCACTCTCTTAAATGATCAATTAGCTAAAGCCTTTAAGAATACCCTTGTAAAGGAAAGCTCCACTTTTCCTCTTGGCTGCTACACACTTGTATAGACAACTGGTTTGTTGGCATTACCATACACTATTACTAGTTTGTAGTTTCCCCCTTACAGCATAGAGATAATTGACATTCAGATATAAATTAGTTACAGTACATGACTCCGAGCTGTGAGATTGTAGTTTGTTGCTATCGAATTTTCGTTCTTGGATTAACACCATATATTTGAATGCTTGGAAGGTATCCTAATTCTCCAAGCAGTGGACTCGACAGGTTGATGATGGCTATCCTGCATGCTATGTAAAATGGAATTGGATTTATCATTGACACTTAATTGCGGTGAGAACCTGGCAAAGCTCCTCCAACCATACATGTTGGTGAGACACACCTTGCAGTTTCAAAGCCTTAGCCTTTATGTTCAATAGTTAAGTTATGAGATGAAATTTTCCTTAACTTTTTTGTCCAAGTTTTCCATTACCCCTTGTAGATTGTCTTGATTATTATGGGATGTACAGGGTGGGCCATTTATATGGATACACCTTAATAAAATGGGAATGGTTGGTGATATTAACTTCCTGTTTGTGGCACATTAGTATATGTGAGGGGGGAAACTTTTCAAGATGGGCGGCCATTTTGAAGTCGGACATTTTGAATCCAACTTTTGTTTTTTCAATAGGAAGAGGGTCATTTGACACATCAAACTTATTGGGAATTTCACAAGAAAAACAATGGTGTGCTTGGTTTTAACGTAACTTTATTCTTTCATTAGTTATTTACAAGTTTCTGACCACTTATAAAATGTGTTCAATGTGCTGCCCATTGTGTTGGATTGTCAATGCAACCCTCTTCTCCCACTCTTCACACACTGATAGCAACACCGCAGGAGAAATGCTAGCACAGGCTTCCAGTATCCGTAGTTTCAGGTGCTGCACATCTCGTATCTTCACAGCATAGACGATTGCCTTCAGATGATACCAGATGTGTGAAGAGTGGGAGAAAAGGGTTGCATTGACAATCCAACACAATGGGCAGCACATTGAACACATTTTGTAAGTGGTCAGAAACTTGTAAATAACTCATGAAAGAATAAAGTTACGTTAAAACCAAGCACACCATTGTTTTTCTTGTGAAATTCCCAATAAGTTTGATGTGTCAAATGACCCTCTTCCTATTGAAAAAACAAAAGTTGGATTCAAAATGGCCGACTTCAAAATGGCCATCATGGTCACCACCCATCTTGAAAAGTTTCCCCCCTCACATATACTAATGTGCCACAAACAGGAAGTTAATATCACCAACTATTCCCATTTTATTAAGGTGTATCCATATAAATGGCCCACCCTGTATATTAGTATATTATAGGAATCGGTTGGCACGTGAAGTTTGCGCTCTGTTTTTAATGTCTACAGAAGTATTTTGTCTACTGAATTGTCAATCCTCACAATTCCTCTTTTCTAGCTGTTCCCTTTCTTATCTTCTCTCTTGGCTCACTAAGTGTCACGCTTCGGTGTGGGAGGGAAATACCACACCGAGCATAAGAGGGAAGGACGAAACAGGGAATCAGGCCTGAGAACTGGGGAAGAAAGATGGACACCTCCTAGTAAAACCCTAACCAAAATCCTGACTGACTACCAGTATGAACAGACCCCAGAGGTAGGTGAGTTCATACGCAGGAATACCTAGAGTCCTATCTAGCCCTATAGGTCCCTGGTACTAATGGCAGGGGCAAGACTAACTGTTCTTCCATAAGGAAGAATGAACAGGAGTCTCCTTCAGGCCTAATACAAACAATAGGGAAATGCAACACACAGAACCCAAACAAAATACAAAAAGGGATAGGAAAGACTTAAGTTCAAAGGGGCTATGGAAGCACTAGGAACTCCGCCGAGATCCACACACCAGCAATCCACAACTCAAACTGAAGCTATAAACCGCACAGCATTGTGGGAGAAGCAACAATAAATAAAGACGATTAAATGACCACATTAGCAACACCTGAGGCAAGAGGTGTGGCCATTACCAGAAACAACACAGATGCCTATTGATCTACAAGGAAAACCTATCAGATCAAACCACGTGTTGCCAGTCTCACCGATCTCCTGCCACTTGTTGCGGGAACATCCGTGACACTAAGAGATCACCAACTTAGAAAAAAATGTTTGTGTCACTCTGTATCGTGTTGTGAATAATAATTATCTTTTTTTCAAACCTGGTCATCTGGCTGTTCTCATTTCTAAATATCTCAAGTCAAAAGAAAAGGTAAATAAGGGCACATGTTAGAGAGAAGGTAAAGAAGGATTGTGTGCTTCATATGTTAGATGGTGATCTGAGGAGCCAAACTTGCCTCGCAAGTCCTAATGACACAGGACAACTAGACGGCAGTCCCTAACTTAGGATACGCGCTGGGAAGACAGACAAGACAAATAACGGAACGTGAACGGACCGGGTCAATACCGAGAGAGCTACCCAGTACTAAGGAATGAGCAGAGAATAGTCAGGAAAAGCCGAGGTCAAATACCAGGAGAGAAACAAAGTATAACAGGAGTCCGCAAAGAATCGTCAGGTGGAAGCCGGGGTCAGGATACCAGGAGAGATGCGCAGTACAGGAGGAGCAGGCAGAGAATCGTCAGGGAACACAGGATCAGGTAAGTATGCAGGAACAAATCACCAGATACCTAAAATTAACAGGCAACCTGTGGCCAGCAGGGTGCCTGTATTTATAGTGGGGAGTGAGGGTCATGTGACGTGGCCAGCGTCACATGAGCGACAGACAGACAAATCGAGCACCGAGTGATCAGCTCGGCGCTCAAGGCAGACCTAGGAGCAGGGAGCCTCCCAGCTAGCAAAGCTGCCCTGGGAACGAGGCCAAACACAGATCCTCGCTCCTGAAGCTAAGCAGCAGGTCTGCGGCTGATGTGAGACCGAGTGTGCCTTTAGCGCCCCGTGACACAAACTTTACCATTGACAGACTGGGTGGAAGGGGTAGAACTTGACTATTTCCTGCTTACTATCGGTGTTTGTTAGATAGCTAACCATGTTTGGACATAAACTCAAATATATTAGTTGACACATCAAGTCTTCCAATTATAATATATTGTAGTTAATGATCTTATGTCCAAGAGTTTGGGCCAGACGTCACCTCACATACAGTACAAGTGCCATGGAGCTCTTAGAGAGAGGGGGATATGTCTTAATTGGTCTAATACCTTTTGCTGCTGAGTGATGACAACCTATGTAAGACCACTTTCCAGAGGAACTGCATTAATAGCAAGAAAGGTGGTAGGTAACACTCTAAGGATACCTGTACCATAAAGAAGGTCCAGTTTGACCCTTTGTATGGTAGTGGTCATGTGTCCTTATCTACTTTGTAACACACAACTACATAGCTGTCAATGAATCAACTCCTAAGTTGGTGTTAGACCCTTTCATAGATCAAGACTAGTTTTACCAAGAGATGTTGACCTTAAGTACCTTTTTAGTATATTTTTACCAACTATGGACCTTTCCTTCAAAGGCCTAGCTTTAAACTTAGAACTTTAGAATGATCCAGTTTTAGCCATCCAGATTTTGGCATATGTCGATGGGACAATTGCTATTTTAGGGTTCATGGTAATACTCTTGATGCTTGATAGGTAGCCAGATGTAAAAAGGGATCTGTTAAGCTGCCCATACATGTAAGATTAACGTCACCAAAATGTTTGATTTTTAACATGTCGTCTGACCATCATGTGAAAATTATACGTGAACAATTATCTACGATATCCATCATCAGACTATTGTCTGCCCAAAATGTGATGTTTTGGGTTGGATTTATTTCAGCCGTTGTTGACTGTATGTCAAGATTGGCTAACGACAGCTCATCATTTGCAACTTTGCACAAATCTAGTCTGCTTTTTTTTTGTATACTAGTTTTGTCTTACACGTTGATGTTTGGATTTTTGTTACGAGAGATCTGACATACGATTGATCCATTACATTCTGGCGACATCGGCCAGCTCTAGACAGTACAGATTCAGGTTGGGCAAGCATAACCCAATATAACTGATGAAGGGAATTTCGCTTATTGGAAATTGGAGATTTATGTCTGTCTCCGTTTTCCGTCCCTTCTATTCTATTCCTAGACTGTTGCCCTTGTTTCCTATAGAAACCGATTATTCTGTGTATTGTTACACCTCTTCCAGTCCTTCATAATCCCCAGGAGTAACATACAACCCTCGCAGATACTTATATATAATAATAGTTTACTGATAACATAGAGATGACAAAGTAATGGATATTATACATTAAGATACAGATAACACAATGCATTGAGGACACCACCACACACAGCCACCTCCGTTCCTGCCCACCCTGGATGCTAATCAAATGTGGCTAATAATGTGTATGTATATACAGTATATCCAGAGTCCATCAATATACAGTCTACTGTAACTACTCTTCTAACCAACTCACATCCAGTACCTGACCATTAGTACATGTACTGTACATATAGAGACTCATGCATAAACAGCATATATAATCTACTAGTAATACAATTGCAGACTACAAATATTTATATGTACACATATAAAGTCTACTGGGCTATTATGCTTATATACATTCCTGTGGCAGGCACAGCACTATGAAGTGCCTTTTGCCCTGTGGCATTAGAAGAATTTTGATATCTCTGACTTTAAGTCTAACCAGACTGTCTATTACTCTGTAATTCCTCTAGCGCCATTCTATGGAAACAGTAGGTTTAAAGAGCACACCAAATACTTCAAATAACTTCTTTATTTACTTCAACTTTTTTTCATATATAACACTGCCGCCTCCGCAGCAGATAGTCCTTGTACAAAACAGAAAGGATATCACAAAATGGCGGTATGATTAAGATGGTGGTTCAACTGTTCAATCTTGTCATTCAACATAAAATGGTGGATATATTTCTCTCTTCGGTATCTGTACTCTCACTTTAAGTTAGTGTTGAATCTATTTTTATTGAATAGAAAAAGAACACAACAATCATACATAGCAACCAAGACATTGTATGAAAAGTATATCTCCAATTCCATTTCCAAGACCATGTAAAACATAAAATAAAGTGCACAGATGGATTCAGAGACCACCATATTTCTCTGGGACGCAACCATGAAGACCAGAGAAAACAAATGCCATCAAATAAATGCTAAAGGAGAGGTTCAGCAATATTAGATACATACAGTACGATATGAAGAACCTTGACTACTGAAAGGGAAGGCAAAAGGAACTTAGGACACAATCCTGAGATACTCAGTGATGGCGTTTTGAACAAAGGGCTACTAATATGTAACTCTTAAGTGAAACAGATTAAATCGTTAACCTAGGAGAGACAGGGGGACAGACAAGAACAAAACACGACGAAACAAAAGACAGGGGAGGGAGGGGGGGTGGAAAGTAGGGGGGGCGGGGGGGAAGGGGAAAGGACAAGACATCATATCACGTATCCCAGGTACAGTCACCTGAGACCAACCAGGTTTGAAAACGAGAGGAGCTCCTAAATTGATTCCAAGGTTCCCAGGTTAGTGCAAATGTTTGGACTTGGTTACAGGCCTCAGCTTCCATTTCTTCCATCCTGAATAAGGCATCCAGGGCACGTATCCACGTAATTCTCTGCAAACTGTCTGAGGATCTCCACTGGCGTGGTATGATCTGTCTCATAGAAAGGACAAATGTTTTAAGTACTCCCTTTTTGACATGTTTGATCCTACCCGGGAATATAGAGAGCAGGGCAATCAAAGGGGAGGGAGATATAGTAGACCGGTAAAGTGCATTATACAGAGAAAAAACATCTTGCCACAAAGGGGCGACCCCAGGGCAGTCCCACCAGATATGTAGCATGGAACCAACCTCTGAATGGCACCGCCAACAGGTGTTGGGGACCGATGGATAAAAATGATGCAACTTAACCGGCGTCCTATACCAACGAGTAAGGATCTTATAGTTCAACTCCTGTAAACGACAGGACCTGGATGATTTATGCGTAAATAAGAGGGAACGATTCCATTGCTCAGAGGACAGGGAGAACGTCAGTTCACTCTCCCAACCAGAGGCAAACCCAACACCTCTCATCTGTTCAACGAGTGATAGGTCCCCATCTCCACCGGCACCCAGCAAGCCATATATCAAAGAAATACCATGATCTGGGCCTGTGTTGGCAACACAGAGCTTTTCAAAATTTGTCAGAGGGGCAGACAGCTGCGATCCGGGAGCCAGAGAGCCCAAGAAGCTACGAAGTTGAAAGTAGTGGAACCAGCGGCTCGGGGAGTTTTGGAATATGTGTGATAGATCCACGAGAGGTAGGAGCCCTGAGCTGTTAAAGATGTCCCTAATTAGGATCCGGGGCGGGGGAATTGTGCGGAAGAAGGGGAGATTCTTGATCTGTGAGGGGAGGCCAGGATGAGCCACAATATGCGTCAAAGGACCCGGTGCGGAGATTAACTTGATTTTGGAGGCAAATCTACTCCATAGTTTGATCAGGATCTGAAGTAGGGGAGAACAAAGAGTATGTAGAAGGCTATTTAGTGTTGCTATAGGGAGCCAAAATATCCCAGGTACCATATGGGGCTCGAGGGTGTGTTCTATGTCTACCCAAAGTTTCAGAGATCGTTTGTGTATAAGGTCTAGAACACAATTAGAAATGGAAGCTCTAAAATATGCCTGGAAGTCAGGAAGGCCAGCTCCCCCCACACTCTTCGCTCTGGATAAAACTCTGTAACTCACCCTGGCCTTAGTGCCATTCCAGATAAACCTAGAAGCTAATGACCGCAATTGGGCAAAAAAACTATTTGGTATAATACACGGGGCAGTCTGGAACAGGTAGAGGAATTTGGGTAAGATATCCATCTTTAGGGCATTTATTCTACCAAACCAAGAAATCTGCAGGGGGGACCACTTCTGGAGAGAAGCCTCTACCTTCCTAAATAAGGGTTTGTAGTTCATTTGAAAGAGGAGATTGGGGTTTGCTGGGAGGTTAATGCCTAAGTGGCGAATCGAGTCCGAGGCTACTTTAAACGAGAAGCTTTCTTTAACATGAGAAATTTCCCTGCGTGGTAACGAAATATTCAAGATTTCAGATTTCTGGATATTAACTTTGAAGTTACTAAGCCTCCCAAATCTCTCAAATTCCCGCAGGACCGAAGGAAGGCCTATTCTGGGGTCCGAGAGATAGAGAAGCAAATCATCGGCAAAAAGGGAAAGTTTATGCTCCTTAGTTCCAACTCTCACCCCCTTTATATCTTGATTATTGCGCAGCGCATTAGCTAAGGATTCCATGGTCAGAATATATAGGAAGGGGGATAAGGGGCAACCCTGGCGTGTACCATTCTTGATAGCAAAAGGTGTGGATAAAAGGCCATTAGCCCTTACCTGAGCTGAGGGAGAAGAGTAGAGAGCCATAATACGTTTAATCATTTTAGAACCGAGTCCTAAATGCTCCAGGGTTAAGGTTAAGAAGCCCCAATTGACCCTGTCAAAGGCCTTCTCTGCATCCACTGAAAGTAAACACAGAGGAGACCTAGTATTCCTAGCTCTAGCTATGATGCCCAAGGTCTTCAAGGTACTATCTCGAGCTTCCCTGCCCGGGACAAAGCCCACCTGTTCCTGATGGATATACTTCGGGATGAGGGGGTGTAATCGTAAGGCTAGTAATTTAGCGTACACCTTTAGGTCCACGTTTAAAAGAGAAATAGGCCTATAATTGGAGCAATAAGAGGGATCTTTATCAGGTTTAGGTATAACCGTTATATGGGCCTGTAAAGTTTGGGGAGGGAAGGGGGTTCCCACTGCTATGGAATTAAAAGATTCGAGTAATAAGGGGGATAGCTCATCTATAAGAAGCTTATAAAAGCGTGGGGTAAGGCCATCTGGGCCTGGGCTTTTCCCATTTTTGAGATCTCTTATAACTCCCGCAATTTCTGGGGATGAAAAGTCATCTTCCAGCGCCAAAGAATCTACGCTAGGAATCTTTTCAGGGCCGAATTGGTCTAGATAATCTTTAGTATCCTGTGTAAAGGAAGCAGACGCTGAGTCCCTCCCTGTGTTCAAGTCATAAAGAGAGCTATAATAGGTGCGGAATTCTGATGAGATTTCGGATGGAGCATAAACAATTCCCTTGTCGGATGTGTTAAGTGAGGATATCTGGGTCTGGGGTAACCTAGGATGTAGAGCTCTGGCAAGCCACTTCCCACTTTTATCGCCATATTCAAAAAATCCAAATTTTACCTTATCACGCAAACATAGTGATCTTTGGTCTAGAATTTGAATTACTTGTTGGCGGAGCAGCGAGATATCAGCTTTCAACTGATCAGAGGGGGTCAATTTATTTGAGGTCTCTTTCCCGTCGAGTTGTGAAAGTAGGGAGGAGAGTTTAGCGGACTTCTCCTTTTTGAGTCTAGCGCCATGAGATATGAAAATCCCCCTGAGCACACACTTAAGGGCTTCCCATTTAATCGGCGGGGGAGAGGGGTCTGTTTGGTGGTTAACTGTAAACTCAGAGATGGCCTTCCTAATGTCTGACATGCACACCAGGTCGTTAAGAAGATTGTCATTCAATCTCCACGTGAAGGGACGGGAAGGCGTCTGCTGAAATCTCAGTAGGCCATACACTGGAGTGTGGTCAGACCAAAGGAAGCCATCCATTGAGCTAAGTGGATCCTCCTCAAGCAAAGATTGTGAAATAAATAAATGGTCTAGTCTGGCATAGCTATTGTGGGCTAAAGAATGAAAACTGAAATCTCTGACTCCCGGATGCAGCACCCTCCAGAGATCTACAAGGCGGAGAGAGGACAGGATTTCCCTAAAGGAACGCTGGGATGTCGGAGAGATAGCTGACCTACCAGACGAAGAATCCAGATCCGGGTCCATCACCATATTCAGATCACCGCCCAGGATGATAGAGGATCCATCTGCAAAGCGAGCCAGTTTCCTGAGAATCTTGGAGCCATATGGAATCTGCCCCTGGTTGGGAAAATAGACATTAGCAACCGTGTATACACGTGGACCATCAGACAGCTTGAGGAATACATAGCGCCCCCTACTATCAATATCTGTAGCCAAAATCGTAGGCCGAAAAGATTTATGGAATGCAATAGATACACCTCCTGCTTTTTTGACGGGGTTGGGACTATGGAACCAAGTCGTGTAATACCCACGGTCACACCTGGGAACCGAGGCAAGCTTAAAGTGGGTCTCCTGGAACATAATAAGCATGACCCGCTTCCGGTGAAAGCGATATAGAATCTGGCTACGTTTTTCTGGTTTATTTAGGCCCCTGGCATTATACGTACAAAAAGAGAGAGGGGACATCTTACCGACCTCTGAGAGGAAACTGGATTAAGTGGGGGAGGGAACACGAGGATCCAAACAAAAGGAAAGAGACAAGGACTAACAAGCAACACGCAGATAAAACAACAAAGAAAAAGAAAAGAAAAAAAACAAAACAAAAGAAAAACCTCCTATAAGAGAGAGCCAAAAACTATGGCTCCGAGGTAGACTAGTAAGTGACTATAGTCACGTTCGACACCAGGTGTCGATACCCCTAACGAGGGGAGGAGAGGTCAAGGGCAAGGCAGCAGCCCCACTGACCCCCGGCATATAAAAAGGAATATCAAAGATATATAACATATAGCATAAAACATTAGAACATGAATACTATACACTGAACCAGCGCATTGGGATAATATGTGAAGTCCCACGAAAGCCAATTAGGCTCAAACAGGTGGTCTGGAATGGCGTCTGGGATGCCTCTGCGGTTTCGGGATCGCCTCTTGCCATTCTTCACGATCACTAACGGGCGGCACCATGAGGGGTCTGGGCCAGTCAGGCAGCTCCACCGCGGGGAGATCTAGTGTAGCCAGAAATCTGGGGAGGTCTTCAAGAGATTTGAACGTAGCAGACTTCCCGTTTCTCTTGGCCGAGAGCTGGAAGGGATACCCCCATCTATACAGGATCTCATTGTCCCTGAGTGTGGATAGAAGCGGTTTCAAGGCCTTCCTAAGTTGTAAGGTGCGGCGTGCTAGGTCCGGGAGGATCTGGATGGTATTCGGGCCCGATTCAGGGCCAGCCGCAGCTCGAGCAGCTTTGAGGATGGACTCCTTCTCCTTGTAAAAGTGAATACGGCAAATAATGTCCCTGGGACGTTTCAGGTCCGTTGATTTTGGGCCCAGCGCCCGATGGATCCGATCTATCTCAATGATCCTGTCCGGATTAATTTCCAAAAGTGAGGCAAAATGGCGTTGCGCCCAGGATGGCAGATCTTCTACAGATTCAGGGACCCCCCTTATTCGGAGGTTGTTTCTCCTATTGCGGTTTTCAATATCGTCCATGTGGGTTAGAATGTCCTGCATTTGAGCAGCGTGCTCATTAATGACTGCACGGTGACAATCCAGAGTATTAAAGATCTGCTCCTGTTTGTTCTCCACCTCCTCTACCCTCTGCCCCACATGCCTGATATCCTGATGCAAGGCCGCAATATCTTGCTTGTGGGAAGCTTCCATCCTGCTGAGCAAAGCATCTACCTCAGCAGTAGTGGGAAGGGATTTTAAATGGAGCTTCCAGTCCCAGTCATCCTCATGGGAGAGGGCAGTGGGCGATCTACTGGAGGCAGCCGACAAGGCAGGGGAGCTGTGGTGGGAGAGCTGTGGGCCTGAATAGGCCTCTGAACCCCTGGAGGCTGGCGATGAAGGGACGGACCCCAAGGTAGGACTCACCGCTGCTGCCACTGCTGCATATGAAACCGGAGGTCCTCCGGTGCTATGTTCCCCCTGGTTCCTGGAGGTGAGGGCCGCAGTTTTCCCTCTAGTCAGAGGAGTAGAGGCGCTCGTTTCCCGCGCCTGCTCCGCCATCTTGGAGGTTGTGGCGCCGGATCTCAGGCTTTCAGGCTGGCTGGACGGGCACAGGAACTTTGTGATGTCCCCCGATTCTCGTGATGCGGGTGCCGGGGTGTTAGCTGTGCCCCTCTTGCGACCCATGAAAAATCTGTGGGCTTCTGGATGCTATATGGGGCTGTAAATGCCGGCGGTGCTCAGGAGCTCAGGCAGTGTGCTGCTCACTCCGCCATTGGCAAGCTCCGCCCCTCTCACTTTAAGTTATTTAAGCACTTTATGATCTCTCTGAGAGGAATATCTAAGATTTGACCGATAGTTCTACTGATCTGTATGCAATTTGTATGGATTACTATTTGTATGCTATTTGTAGTTTGCAATTGTATGGTTGCAATTGGTGGAACTGTAAGTAAACACATATATATCTAGTTCAGTATACAGTTCTAAACACAATACTAACAATATGAACACTATATAACTGTTTTAAATACCTATATTGGCCTCTTGTTCCCATAAAACTCAGTTCTCAGTGGAGTGAATGTCTCTTCAGCTCCTGTCTCTGGTAAATAATGATTCTAGCAGCAGGAGCTGGGGGAATTCCCAGACAGGCTGTCTGTGATTGGTGAAAACTCTTGCTGTATAAGAAGCTGGCTATGATTGGTCTAGACTTCTGCCTAGTAACAACAGATTAACACTATACTTTCTGTTGTTTCTGCTGTGTCACTGAGTTTATCTTACATTACAAAATGATTCTTAAAGGCATATTATCTTTTTCTGCTTCTGTGAACACAAAATATAACAGTAATATGACATCCAAAACATGATGTCACAGTAAATAACTCTGTTTTTGTCTTTAACACATAAACATAGGAACTGTAATAAGGCTATTGGCAGGTCTAGCTGTATACACATATAAGCTATACTAGCAACCTAGGACAGGTCCTAGCTGGCCAGCTACACTCCTACCAAAATTACCTATAATTCTATGTTTTTAGTGGTAGGACTTGAACATGAATTTGAGGAATTTTCCATCAGGTTCTCAACTTCCAAGTGTCTTTTATCACTCTCAAGTAGAACAACTAACTTCTGTATAGGACGTTCCAACTTGAGTGGAGTAGTGAGACATTTTCCTTTTTTGTCAAGTTTAGAGTCTCCTATTTGTAACAAAACTCTTCTTACTAGTTTGTCTTCATACTTTTGAACTTCTAGAACTTTGGACAATTTCCATTGACTTCTAAGTAAATCTTCTTTCACTAAAACTATGTCACCAACTTGGACATTTCTTCTGGGTGTTTGCCATTTACTTCTTAGCATAAGATTGGCTAAGTACTCTTTCCTCCATCTATTGCAAAACTGTTCTGATAGATATTGAACTCTTTGCCATCTCCTTTTAGCATTTAAATCCTCTTTAGTGAACTTGCCAGGCGGTGGCTGTATGCAATCTGACTTAAGGTGAAGTAGATGGTTGGGAGGTAAAGGGTCCAAACTTGTTGGATCGTTGATGTTATCAACTGTAAGTGGACGACTGTTAACAGTAGACATTACTTCATAGAATAGGGTCCTAAGGGAAGCATCATCTATTCTTCCGGCGTTCTTTTACAACACTGAACTTAACACATTTCTTACAGTTCTGATTTGTCTTTCCCAAACTCCTCCTGTATGGCTTGCATGTGGAGCATTCATATGAAAATCACACTGTTTATCTAACAAATACTCAGTTACTTTTTCTTTATTGATCTCTTTTAGAGCTTTCTTCAATTCATTCTTTGCTCCAACAAAATTAGATCCTTGGTCAGATCTAAGCTCTCTGACGGTACCTCTAATGGCTATGAAACATCTTAGGGCGTTGATGAATGCGTCAGTTGACATATCCTCTAACATTTCCAGGTGAATTGCTCTGGAGCTCAGACATGCAAATATTAGTCCATATCTCTTGTACTCCTTGCGGTTCTGTTTGGTGATGAATGGGCCAAAACAATCCATTCCGCTATAAAGAAACGGTGGTGATGGGTTTACACGATCTTCCGGTAAATTTGCCATTCTTTGTTCTTCTGTAGGTCTACGTGCCTTTCTGAAGACTACACATTTACTTATATACTTTGCTATAACTTTGCTTCCTTTCACAATCAGTAACCACCTTCTCTAAAACAGCTTTGGGTAAAGCTTCTTCCTTGATGCAAGGATATGTTGTGGTAGTGATCAATAATCAATCTTGTGAAGGTAGAAATTTTGGGTCAAATTGCTGGATGCTTCACTCTGCTAGGTAACGATGCATTTTCCAGTCTCCCTCCCACCTTCAGTATACCATCCTGCAGAACAAGATTAAGCTTGTACAATGGGTGGTTGTTTGGAAGCCTTTTCGGTTCTTGACTAAGTCTCTTCAAATCTTCACTGTAGAATCTCTGTTGAATGAGTTGTTATGACTGTTCCTTCAGCTTTCAGTCTTTCCTCTACATTCAATTATTCCTTCTTTCTGATTCCCCTTGCCAAATGTTGAATTCGAGCTACTACGTTTATGACTGTATTCCATTTTGAACATCTGGCTAGTCTTTCAAGTATGTCATCTTGACACTTGGCAGCAGTGCTCAATGTTTGTACAACTTTTACTTCTGGATCACCCATAGACAATTCTGTGTAACCTTTACTGGGCGTGATTTTCTTTTCCCAAAGGAACTCTGGACCGTTAAACCAGTTTGAATTTTCCAATTCTGTTACATTCAGGCCTCTTGAAGCATGATCTGCTGGGTTATGCTTTGTGTCAGTGTGATGCCAATGTTCCGGATTTGTTATTTCCCAAATTTTCTCAACTCTGTTGGCAACAAAAATATGGAATCTTCGAGCTTCGTTGTTTATGTATCCTAGGACAACTTGTGAGTCTGTCCAAAAATATTTTTCATCTATTTTCAATTCCAATTCTTCTCTAAGAAACTTGCTTACTGATGCTGAAACTACATGTCGGGATTCGAACCCATGACCAGCTACATCCCAGGCAGTAGCCCTGCTTACTAGGCTACCGTCCTCTCTGGACATTCCTCCCTGAAACCTATTATGTAACCTCAGTCTTGCCAAGCCTTGCTCATCACCCTTGATTCCCCACACCTGGTACTTCCCTATATAAGTCCAGCCCCTTGCACTCTAGCTTGCTGATTATTGAGCTCCTGAGCCTTGATCAAGCTTCTCCTCATCTGCTGCTCTTGCTACTACTGGAAGTCCACTGCTGACCAGGAATTGCCTACCGACTACTCTTCTGCTTTGTCCCTACCTACTGAACTGCTACCACCGTTGCCATCCGGATTGTCTGACCACGCTTACTGCCGCCTGCCCTGACCCACCGCCTGCCTACCGACTACTCTTCTGCTTTCTCCCTACCTACTGAACTGCTACCACCGTTGCTGTAGGACTGTTACAGAATAATCAGCCCCACTATGGATTCCGCAATGGCCACTCTGCGTAAGCAGGTCTCCGAACTTCAAGAATTTGGTACTACATATCAGGAGAAATTTGCCCAGCTCCAAGGCGTAGTCCAAAGCCAGCAAAGGGAGATTATTGAACTACAGAGGCAACTCCTGGACGTCCGCGGCGCGGCCACAGACACCCGCATGCCACTCCCATCAAGATTCGGCGGCGACAGACTCCAGTATCGGGGGTTTCTAAACCAATGCCAATCTATTTTCAGATGTACCCGGCCCCCTTCACCACCAAGAAAAAGAAGGTGCTATTCATGGTCAATCTCCTGACGGATGAAGCATTAGCATGGGCATCACCTTACGTGGAGACTAACAGTCAGCTCCTGGACAACCTAAACAACTTCATCACCGCCATGAGCCAAGTCTTCGACGACCCCAACCGCTGTGCGACAGCCGAGGACGATCTGGATGACTTTATTCAGTTATGCATCCGGATAGATCAAAGACTCTCCGAGAGGAAGAAAGAAAGACTCTGGTCCTCGGACCACAGACCCACTTACTCCTTCTCTTCCACCACCCAGCGCGACCCCCAATCAGCAACTGAACCTATGCAGGTCGACGCTCTACGTAGGTCTCTATCCACAGCTGAGAAGGAGAGACGGCTGGCCGAAAACCTCTTCCTCTACTGTGGGGAGCCGGGTCATTTTGCCATCAAATGTCCTCATAAGATCCGAAAGACTATTGCCGTCACGGAACTAAAGGAGCAACCACAGACTCCAACCCCGCCAGCAGCCCCGGAAAATAACAACACGGCGGCTCATGGATCCCACTTCATCGTTCCCATCCTCATCGACATTGAGGGGCGACAACTCCCCTGTTCAGCGATGTTAGACTCCGGGGCGGGAGGAAACTTCATGGACCTAACCTTCGTCCGCGAAAAGAACATTCCACTGACAATCAAGGCAGCCCCCGTTGACCTGGAAACCGTCGACGGATCCCCACTCTCCTCGGGGCCGGCCACTCACGAGACCACCGAACTACAACTCCTCATAGAACCCGATCACCGCGAAAAGATCCACTTCTCGCTGATCGCCTCCCCGAAGTTACCGGTGATCTTGGGCATCCCATGGTTGGCCACCCACAACCCCTCGGTGGACTGGGAAACCCGCTGCATACGATTCCCGTCCGAGTTCTGCTCGCTAAATTGCTCCCACAAACCCGTCATTCCACCCGAAGACACTACCATTCCAAAACTATCCGTCAAGGATCTGCTACCCCCTCAATACAGCGAGTTCCAGGATGTCTGCGACAAGAAAAACGCAGACAAGCTGCCACCACACCGACCCTACGACTGCCCTATAGAACTGTTGCCCGGGGCCGAAATACCCTTTGGCAGTATCTACCCCCTCTCAGAGCCTGAACTCAAGGCTCTGAAAGAGTACCTGGACGAGGACCTGAGGAAGGGGTTCATCCGGCCCTCTACCTCCCCAGCGGGAGCCCCCTTTTTCTTCGTAGAGAAAAAAGACTCCTCCCTGCGTCCCTGCATAGACTACAGAAAGCTTAACAACATAACCGTAAAAAAACGGTACCCGCTCCCACTGATTTCAGAACTCCTCGAGAGACTCCGGGCAGCGAAGATCTTCACTAAACTCGACCTTCGAGGGGCCTACAACCTCGTCCGAATCCGCCCTGAGGACGAATGGAAGACCTCCTTCCGGACACGTTATGGTCATTTCGAGTATCTGGTCATGCCTTTCGGACTCTGCAATGCTCCCGCCACCTTCCAGCACTTCATTAACGATGTCCTCAGGGACATGCTGGATCTGTTTGTAGTCGTTTACCTGGACGACATCTTGATCTTCTCTGAAGACCTCGAGCAGCACCGCGAACACTTCCGCAGGGTACTGCAGAGACTCCAACAGAACTCTCTCTATATCAAGCTAGAGAAATGCGAGTTTGAGCGAACCACCACTCAGTTCCTCGGATACATCATCTTCCCTGAGGGCCTAAGTATGGACCCGGGGAAGGTCCAAGCTGTGATGAACCTGCCGGTTCCGAGAAACGAGAAGGAGATACAAAGATTCATTGGCTTTGCCAACTTCTATCGGAAGTTTATCCGGAACTTCTCCAAGGTCATAGCACCAATCACCCAACTCACCAAGAAGGCAGTCCCCTTCTCCTGGACACCCGAGGCCCAGGAGGCCTTCACCAAGATGAAACTCCTCTTCACTTCTGCTCCAATCCTAATCCACCAGAACCCCGAGCTGCCATTTACAGTCGAAGTGGATGCATCAGACTCCGCGGTGGGGGCAGTGTTGTCACAACAGACAGGGGAGAGGATGCTATTACACCCGTGCGCAGATTTCTCCCGCCAGATGTCCCCCTCCGAGAAGAACTATGACATCGGGAACAAAGAACTACTGGCGATCAAGGATGCCTTCTCCGAGTGGAGACACCTGCTGGAGGGAGCCACCAACCCCATAATCGTACTAACTGACCACAAGAACCTCGAGTTCATCCGCAGCGCTAAGAGACTCTCAGCCAGACAGGCCAGATGGAGCCTACTCTTTTCCCGCTTCAACTTTCTCATCACCTATCGCCCCGGATCAAAAAACGGCAAGGCTGACACCCTCTCCAGAATGTTTTCCGAGCCCTCACAGAGTAACAAGGGCCAAAATAACATCCTACCCGAGAGAAGGGTCGTAGGGGCCACCTACTCTAAAGAACTCCTGGGCACAATCAAAGAAGGATATGAAAATGATCCCTTCCTCGCCCACCCCACAGGGAATGTCAGCCTTACGTTTAAGAACGGTCATTGGTTTCATCAGGACCTACAACTACAGTATATGTACCAGAAATCGCACGGCTCGAAGTGCTCAGACTCAACCATGACTCCAAGGTGGCCGGCCATTTTGGCACAAGAAAGACCCAGGAGCTTCTCTCCCGCTCCTTCTGGTGGCCAACATACAAGGAGGACATCAAGAGGTACATCTCCTCGTGCACAGTCTGTGCCCGCAATAAGACTTCTCGTTCCTCTCCCGTGGGTCTGTTACAACCCCTTCCTATTCCCTCCTGCCCCTGGGGCTCGATCTCCATGGACTTTGTGGTAGACCTTCCTCCTTCAAAAGGGATGAACACCATCCTGGTCGTGGTCGACCGTCTCACCAAGATGGCCCATTTTATCCCCTACAAAGGCATACCCACCGCCAAACAGACGGCCGATCTAATTCTCAGAGAGGTCTTCAGGCTGCATGGGATCCCGGGCAACGTGGTCTCCGACCGAGGCGTACAATTTGCCTCAAAGTTCTAGAAGAACTTCTGCCTGGCGCTCGGGGTTAAAGTGAACCTGTCCTCCGCTTTCCACCCTCAGTCAAACGGGCAGACTGAGAGAACTAATCTGACCCTAGAGCAATACCTACGCTGTTTCAGCTTCCACCTGCAGGATGACTGGCTTGACCATCTCCCCACGGCCGAGTTCGCCTACAACAATGCTGAGCACAGCTCAACCAAGCACAGCCCCTTCTTTGCTAACACAGGCTCGCACCCGGTGTTCATTCCCCACCTGCCCGTCGCCTCCACCCTCCCGCAGTGGCCGAACGCCTAACAACCCTACAGGAGGCACAAAAGAACATTATAGACAACCTCCAGCTTGCCCAGAGGCGTTTTAAACAGGGAGCAGACAGACGTCGCAAACCCACCCCGGGCTTCCATGTGGGAGACAAGGTGTGGCTGTCCACCAGGAACCTCAGATTGAAGGTCCCCTCCAAAAAGTTGGCCCAAAGATACATGGGTCCGTTCCGGATCACCGCACAAATCAACTGCTGCTCTTGCTACTACTGGAAGTCCACTGCTGACCAGGAATTGCCTACCGACTACTTTTCTGCTTTGTCCCTACCTACTGAACTGCTACCACCGTTGCCATCCGGATTGTCTGACCACGCTTACCGCCGCCTGCCTTGACCCACCGCCTGCCTACCGACTACTCTTATGCTTTGTCCCTACCTACTGAACTGCTACCACCGTTGCCATCCGGATTGTCTGACCACGCTTACTGCCGCCTGCCCTGACCCACCGCCTGCCTACTGACTACGCCTCTGCCAGACTTCCTGCACCTACTACCTGCCTGCGGTCCTTGCCACTGGGCTCCACTTCTACCTCCAGCCAGCTGTCCTCTGACTCAGGTGAGCCGTAGGACTGTTACACTACGGCTGCTGTCAGTTCAAGTCTTGGTATTGTCTGAATACTGGTAGGTGCAACTCTGGCCTTCCCCATAACCAGGGCACAGTGTATCTTTTCTTCTCCTATTACTCTGATGTAGGAGCACTGACCATAACCATAACTACTGGCATCTAAAAAATGATGAAGTTCTATTTTCTTGTACTTTCTGAAATCATGAGGTACAAAACATCAGGGTATCGGAACTTCTCTTATGTTTTGGAAGTCTCTTATCCAACTCTCCCACCATGGCCTCAAATTTTCAGGTATGGGCTCATCCCATCCTAACTTCTTTCTGCATAATTCTTGCAGTATTTATTTTGCTCTGAGGATTACTGGGGCCAAGAATCCCAATGGATCAAATATAGAAGACACTGCGGAAAGAATGGTTCGTCTAGTTGCAACTTTCTCTTCAATAGATACTTCAAAGAAGAACTTCTCGTTCTCTACATTCCATCCCAATCCAAGTACGTTCTGAACTGGAAGATGATCATAATTGAGATCTTCATTATTATTTGTTGATGCACGTTCAGAGTCACTGGTGGATTCCAGTACCGCTCTGTTGTTTGAGATGAATTTGTGAAGGCGCAGGTTTCCTCTTGCGCATAACTCTTGGCTTTCTTTCACTAGTTTGATTGCAGATTCTGTAGACTCTAGACTTATGAGACCATCATCTACATAAAAGTTTTTTTTTCAGAAAATTTGCTGCTCATGGGCAATCCTATTCATCCTGATTAGCCAGGTACTTCATACCATAATTGCCGCAACCTGGAGATGATGTTGCTCCAAACAAGTGTACTTTCATTCTGTATTCTGCTGGCTCTGTATCTGTATCTCCATCCTCCCACCATAGAAACCTCAGGAAGTCTTTATCTTCATTCTTCACATCTTTTCAACGTCACACATGACTGCTACGGGATAATTTCTGAATCTACAGAGTACTCCAGGCAGAGTGTTTGTAAGATCTGGTCCTTTTAGTAGACGATCATTTAATGCAACACCTTTGTACTTTGCTGAGCAATCAAATACTACTCTAATCTTATCTGGTTTCTTTGAGTGGTAAACACCTTGATGTGGGATGTACCACACTTCTCCTTCTTTAGGTTGGTTATTAACTTTTTCTGCATGTTCTTCTTCAAGGATGCCTTCCATAAATTCCAAATAAACCTGCTTTAATTTGGGATCTCTTCCCATCTTTACCTTAAAACATTTAATTCTTGCTAGGGCAAGATTTCTGTTAATTGGCAGACAAGGTTGTTCTCTAAAAGGTAAGGGCATTTAAAGATGACGTTGTTGATTCTGCTGAATACTTTCTTCTAAAGTGTGTACGAACTTTATGTCTTCTTGAGATACTCTCTTTTCTTTAGAACTTATGTCTGCAAAGTCGGATTCAAGGATCTTGATTACTTTTGCTGGACTTACAGTTAGTAACTCTTGGACAGATATTCAATGACACAATCCTGTCACCTGTCTTGAGTTTGCGATCTCCTGTTTTCCTCCAACAACACCCCATCCTAGATCAGTTTGAACAGCATAGGGTTCACCCTTTCCTCCTGTGATTACCTTCCGTGGTACCAAGGCTTCGGGACAATCGTAGCCTATCAACAGTCTAACACCAAACTCCTTCAGCGGGGACATTTTAAGGAGATATGACAGATAGGTGCTCCCATTAATTGGCTGCTTCACAGGTAGGTATGCGATCTCGATCTAGAGGTATATTGTCTTTTGTATAAGCTGGAGGTAAATCTAATGTGCAGTTTGAATGAAGTCCTCTAACGCTCAGTCCTTTGACCCTTTGACTGTTCACTAATGTGTCTCTCCCTGTCATTGTGGTGAGTTTGAGCTTCACTGGTTCTGCAGTAATTTCTTGCAGATTTCTTGATCAATGAAGGTGACATCACTCTGGGCATCCAGTAGTGCATAGGCTTATACCTTCTTGTTCCTCCTTTTAGGATTTAACATGCACACTGGTACAACCATTGATGTGCCATTGCTTTCTCCTTCCCTCACTCTCCAAGAGAATACTGATACTTTCTTTCCTTTCTCAGTATCTTTAGGTATTGAGGATTTATCTTTCTTTGGACGTTCTTCATGTAGTGGTGTAGGATGGCGTCTACATGTGGCCATTTTTTTACACTCCTTAGTAACATGGCCTTTTCTTAGACATCCGAAACACAGTTGGTTATCCAGCCCAATTTTTTTCTTTTATTCTGGGGACTTCGCCTTCAATTCTTGACACTTGTGTATGGAGTGGTTCTCTCCACAGAACATACACTTGAAGGTAGTCTGAAGATTTGTCTGTTCTGTCTCTTTACTGATCCCAGTAGTGACTTTGAACTTGCTCTCGTAGGTATCTGGACCTTTAGCTGCTGTGTTAGTTGCAAAGCTAGTTGCTCTTGCGCGTCTTATATCTCTTGCATGCCTTTCTTCTAAGGATTTTAAGATGTAAGATGCTGTTACTGGATTACATGCTATCCGTGCTTCCTTATTGATGAACTCAGAGAACTCTTTAAAACTTGGGAAGTCCTTACCTAGATCTAAATGTTCAGTCACATAGCGATTCCATCTAGAAGCCACTTCTTCAGGTAGCTTAGTTAGCATCCTGTGGTTTTCTAGATAGTCGTTCAGTACTTCAAGTCCTTGAACGTGTGGGATGGCATTGTTGCATGCTTGCAGGATGCCACCGTACTCTTGAAATCTGATGTGTTCTTTAGGACCTATTTTAGGCCAGTTATTTAATTTCTCTCTAAAATCTCTTTGTATTATGAAAGGATGACCATATCTTGCATTTAATTTTTCCCAAGCTTGCTTCTAGGCTTCTTTGTCTTTTCTAAAGAAGTTACTTCTAAGAATTTCTTTGCTTCCCCACCAACATATCTCTGAAGGTAGAATAACTTGTCGATTGGACTGAAGCAATGATGCTTAATGATAATTTCAAAACTTGCCTTCCACTCTATGAACTTCAGTACTTCTCCTGAAAATACAGTGGGTTCCGGCACGGGAAGTCTAGCGAGGACTGTTTTCTGTTGTCCTTTTGGGACAATAGTTGAAACACTCTCCTGAGCTTTGCCGTGACATCTAGGAATAGAATCATCCGGTTCTATTTTCTCACTTAGTTCTGAATTAGATGAGTCCTTTTTTTTATCTTTTCTGGTAGAGATAGAGGGTAAATTCACACACCTTTTTCCTAACACTGGACTAGGCCTCTCTTTGTTTTTATGAGCAGGGATAGAAGGATAATAACTTATTTCTTCACTACATGCTGGAGATTTCCTTCCATTCTCCTGGGCATATGAAGGAAAGTAGGAGTCTTTTTCTTCACTTAGTACAGATTTGAACTTATGACTACTCTGACTCATATCCTCCTCATGTACTCTGAGTCTGGCTTCTATGATCTTAACTTCTTTCTGCCTTTCCAGACTTTTCAATTCAGCTTCCATTTGATGGCGCTGTGCCTCCATTTCAGCTTCCATTTGATGGCGCTGTGCCTCCATTTCAGCTTCCATCTGATGGCTTTGTGCATCCTTTTCAGCTTGCTTTTCAGCCATCAGTTGACGCTGCGCCTCGATGGCAGCTTCAATCTCAATTTCTGCTTTCTTGACAGCAAGTTGTTCAGCTAATTCCTTTCTTTTGGCTGAAGTATTTGAGGACTCTGATATGTGGGTGGCACTTCTGCTAGCGAAGAAAGTCACACTTGAGATTGTGGTTCCCCCTAAGGACCTAGCATAGTCTCTCATAAAAAGCTCGTTCATTCTACTTCTTGCTTTAACTTCATCATAGTTTGCTGCAGATGATAGTTCTCTCATGAATTTTACTAAATCTTTAGTGACCGCAGTACATGTGTCCATGTTCCTTACAATATCCTGGGAAGGTGTCGTAAACGACAGCAGGTTGACATATGCTGCCATAAGCTCTGATTCAGATACTTCTACCATCTCTACCATATCACTCAAGTTCCCTTTTATACTTTCTTGCTTTAGCTTTTTACGAATGTCTTGAATGTATAATTTCCATTTATCATACATTCTGGCAAACTTTTTTCCTTTCAGTGCTGCTTCTTGCTTTAAATTTTCCAGCATCTTTCCCCTCTACTCTATCTATCTTTGTATCCTCTAACAGTCGCATGGTAATACTAGGCTCAGACATTTTACTTTCAATGCTATCACAATCAATATGAATAATAAGATGCCTTTCACTTTAAATGCAATATTTATCAATCATAATTGAGATCTTCATTATTATTTGTTGATGCACGTTCAGAGTCACTGGTGGATTCCAGTACCGCTCTGTTGTTTGAGATGAATTTGTGAAGGCGCAGGTTTCCTCTTGCGCATAACTCTTGGCTTTCTTTCACTAGTTTGATTGCAGATTCTGTAGACTCTAGACTTATGAGACCATCATCTACATAAAAGTTTTTTTTTCAGAAAATTTGCTGCTCATGGGCAATCCTTTTCATCCTGATTAGCCAGGTACTTCATACCATAATTGCCGCAACCTGGAGATGATGTTGCTCCAAACAAGTGTACTTTCATTCTGTATTCTGCTGGCTCTGTATCTGTATCTCCATCCTCCCACCATAGAAACCTCAGGAAGTCTTTATCTTCATTCTTCACATCTTTTCAACGTCACACATGACTGCTACGGGATAATTTCTGAATCTACAGAGTACTCCAGGCAGAGTGTTTGTAAGATCTGGTCCTTTTAGTAGACGATCATTTAATGCAACACCTTTGTACTTTGCTGAGCAATCAAATACTACTCTAATCTTATCTGGTTTCTTTGAGTGGTAAACACCTTGATGTGGGATGTACCACACTTCTCCTTCTTTAGGTTGGTTATTAACTTTTTCTGCATGTTCTTCTTCAAGGATGCCTTCCATAAATTCCAAATAAACCTGCTTTAATTTGGGATCTCTTCCCATCTTTACCTTAAAACATTTAATTCTTGCTAGGGCAAGATTTCTGTTAATTGGCAGACAAGGTTGTTCTCTAAAAGGTAAGGGCATTTAAAGATGACGTTGTTGATTCTGCTGAATACTTTCTTCTAAAGTGTGTACGAACTTTATGTCTTCTTGAGATACTCTCTTTTCTTTAGAACTTATGTCTGCAAAGTCGGATTCAAGGATCTTGATTACTTTTGCTGGACTTACAGTTAGTAACTCTTGGACAGATATTCAATGACACAATCCTGTCACCTGTCTTGAGTTTGCGATCTCCTGTTTTCCTCCAACAACACCCCATCCTAGATCAGTTTGAACAGCATAGGGTTCACCCTTTCCTCCTGTGATTACCTTCCGTGGTACCAAGGCTTCGGGACAATCGTAGCCTATCAACAGTCTAACACCAAACTCCTTCAGCGGGGACATTTTAAGGAGATATGACAGATAGGTGCTCCCATTCATTGGCTGCTTCACAGGTAGGTATGCGATCTCGATCTAGAGGTATATTGTCTTTTGTATAAGCTGGAGGTAAATCTAATGTGCAGTTTGAATGAAGTCCTCTAACGCTCAGTCCTTTGACCCTTTGACTGTTCACTAATGTGTCTCTCCCTGTCATTGTGGTGAGTTTGAGCTTCACTGGTTCTGCAGTAATTTCTTGCAGATTTCTTGATCAATGAAGGTGACATCACTCTGGGCATCCAGTAGTGCATAGGCTTATACCTTCTTGTTCCTCCTTTTAGGATTTAACATGCACACTGGTACAACCATTGATGTGCCATTGCTTTCTCCTTCCCTCACTCTCCAAGAGAATACTGATACTTTCTTTCCTTTCTCAGTATCTTTAGGTATTGAGGATTTATCTTTCTTTGGACGTTCTTCATGTAGTGGTGTAGGATGGCGTCTACATGTGGCCATTTTTTTACACTCCTTAGTAACATGGCCTTTTCTTAGACATCCGAAACACAGTTGGTTATCCAGCCCAATTTTTTTCTTTTATTCTGGGGACTTCGCCTTCAATTCTTGACACTTGTGTATGGAGTGGTTCTCTCCACAGAACATACACTTGAAGGTAGTCTGAAGATTTGTCTGTTCTGTCTCTTTACTGATCCCAGTAGTGACTTTGAACTTGCTCTCGTAGGTATCTGGACCTTTAGCTGCTGTGTTAGTTGCAAAGCTAGTTGCTCTTGCGCGTCTTATATCTCTTGCAGGCCTTTCTTCTAAGGATTTTAAGATGTAAGATGCTGTTACTGGATTACATGCTATCCGTGCTTCCTTATTGATGAACTCAGAGAACTCTTTAAAACTTGGGAAGTCCTTACCTAGATCTAAATGTTCAGTCACATAGCGATTCCATCTAGAAGCCACTTCTTCAGGTAGCTTAGTTAGCATCCTGTGGTTTTCTAGATAGTCGTTCAGTACTTCAAGTCCTTGAACGTGTGGGATGGCATTGTTGCATGCTTGCAGGATGCCACCGTACTCTTGAAATCTGATGTGTTCTTTAGGACCTATTTTAGGCCAGTTATTTAATTTCTCTCTAAAATCTCTTTGTATTATGAAAGGATGACCATATCTTGCATTTAATTTTTCCCAAGCTTGCTTCTAGGCTTCTTTGTCTTTTCTAAAGAAGTTACTTCTAAGAATTTCTTTGCTTCCCCACCAACATATCTCTGAAGGTAGAATAACTTGTCGATTGGACTGAAGCAATGATGCTTAATGATAATTTCAAAACTTGCCTTCCACTCTATGAACTTCAGTACTTCTCCTGAAAATACAGTGGGTTCCGGCACGGGAAGTCTAGCGAGGACTGTTTTCTGTTGTCCTTTTGGGACAATAGTTGAAACACTCTCCTGAGCTTTGCCGTGACATCTAGGAATAGAATCATCCGGTTCTATTTTCTCACTTAGTTCTGAATTAGATGAGTCCTTTTTTTTATCTTTTCTGGTAGAGATAGAGGGTAAATTCACACACCTTTTTCCTAACACTGGACTAGGCCTCTCTTTGTTTTTATGAGCAGGGATAGAAGGATAATAACTTATTTCTTCACTACATGCTGGAGATTTCCTTCCATTCTCCTGGGCATATGAAGGAAAGTAGGAGTCTTTTTCTTCACTTAGTACAGATTTGAACTTATGACTACTCTGACTCATATCCTCCTCATGTACTCTGAGTCTGGCTTCTATGATCTTAACTTCTTTCTGCCTTTCCAGACTTTTCAATTCAGCTTCCATTTGATGGCGCTGTGCCTCCATTTCAGCTTCCATTTGATGGCGCTGTGCCTCCATTTCAGCTTCCATCTGATGGCTTTGTGCATCCTTTTCAGCTTGCTTTTCAGCCATCAGTTGACGCTGCGCCTCGATGGCAGCTTCAATCTCAATTTCTGCTTTCTTGACAGCAAGTTGTTCAGCTAATTCCTTTATTTTGGCTGAAGTATTTGAGGACTCTGATATGTGGGTGGCACTTCTGCTAGCGAAGAAAGTCACACTTGAGATTTTGGTTCCCCCTAAGGACCTAGCATAGTCTCTCATAAAAAGCTCGTTCATTCTACTTCTTGCTTTAACTTCATCATAGTTTGCTGCAGATGATAGTTCTCTCATGAATTTTACTAAATCTTTAGTGACCGCAGTACATGTGTCCATGTTCCTTACAATATCCTGGGAAGGTGTCGTAAACGACAGCAGGTTGACATATGCTGCCATAAGCTCTGATTCAGATACTTCTACCATCTCTACCATATCACTCAAGTTCCCTTTTATACTTTCTTGCTTTAGCTTTTTACGAATGTCTTGAATGTTTAATTTCCATTTATCATACATTCTGGCAAACTTTTTTCCTTTCAGTGCTGCTTCTTGCTTTAAATTTTCCAGCATCTTTCCCCTCTACTCTATCTATCTTTGTATCCTCTAACAGTCGCATGGTAATACTAGGCTCAGACATTTTACTTTCAATGCTATCACAATCAATATGAATAATAAGATGCCTTTCACTTTAAATGCAATATTGACAAATGCAGAAACAAATGACTGTCACTTTAAATACAACAGCTATAAATGCAGGAAATGAATGACTTTCACTGTAAATGCTTTAGAGTTCGTTTACTACAAACTGTCCTTTGTTTTTATTTAAAGTCTCTTATTTCTGAACACAAAAAATGTCTCTTTACGCCAAAGCCTATATGCAATGATAAGTAATAAAGGAAAGCTCTGACCTTATTCTGAAGAGCAGGATACTGCGATCAGAAGGTTGCTGGAACAAAAGTCTGTCTTAAAGGAGACTTGTCTTTTCTAGGGTTGAGAGAACCCGAACTGTAAAGTTCGGGTTTGTACCGAACGTTAGGATTTTTGGACCCTGGACCCGAACCCGAAGTTTCCAATAAAAGTTCGGGTTGCGGTTCGGTGTTCGGTGAGTTAATGGTGCTTTTTGAAAGGCTGCAGAGCAGCCAATCAACAAGCGTTGACCCGTGTGCCCTTAGAAGCCATCACAGCCATGCCTACTAATGGCATGGCTGTGATTGGCCAGTGCAGAATGTGACCCAGCCTCTATATAAGCAGGAGTCACTTAGTGCTGCACATCACTCTGCTCTTATTAGTGTAGGGACAGGATGCTGCTGCTGTGAGGGAGAGAATAGGAAAGAATCAGTTATCAGAAGTGCTTGTTAACTCAGCGATCTACAGCGATTTTATTTTGTGGGTGCAGTGCACAATTTTTTTACCCTGCTCTGGGCCCAGTGACACAGAAAAATAACTTTTATCTGTCTGTTAGTTAGGTGGGCGTCAGCGCCCATTTTATGCAAGTTCAATGCACCAGAAAAGCATATTTGCATTTTTGACAGAGAAATAAAAGCTTGAAATACTGCAATTATATTCTCGGTTTAAAAAAACACAAATTTTTTGCAATACCCTACATCTGGGGCCTTTGCTGCATTTGTCACAGGGAAATACAAGCTTGAAATGCTGCAATTATATTCTGGGTTTTAAAAAAACACCCATTTTTTGCAAGTCTCTATATCTGGGGTTTTTGCTGCATTTGTCACAGTGAAATACAAGCTTGAATAACTGCAATTATATTCTGGGTTTTAAAAAAAACACCCATTTTTTTTGCAAGACCCTACATCAAATACAACCAGTCAATACTGCAGTTACATTGTTGGTTGAAAAATTAAATTTTTTTGAGACTGTGAAGTAATTGTATAAAATTCGCCTGTCACACTGTTGTGTGACCTCAATAAATTTTTCCTCTTTATGACACAGGCACTGCCTTACTCTCAGTGAACTTAATTGTTGACTATTGGTGGTTACATAGTGGCCTGACAAAAACGATCTGTTAGTTTGGTGGGTGAACGCAAAAAATGTCAAAAAATGGATGTGGCCCCGGTCGTGGTGCTGCTGGTGGATCTCCTGTTGCAGGGAGAGGACGTGGTTGATCTGTGCCAGCTACATACACAAGTGAAACACCTTCCTCAGGTGCGAGTAGGTGACAGAACCTTCAGCGGTATTTGGTCGGGCCGAATGCGGCTCTATGAATGGTGAGGCCAGAACAAGTACAGGCGATAGTAGATTGGGTGGCTGACAGTGCCTCCAGTTCCTTCACATTGTCTCCCACCCAGTCTCCTGCTGAAAGATCAGAGTTGGCACCTGCAGCCCATGTCCATCAGTCCATCACCTCACCCCCTTGCAAATCAGCCAAGCAGTCTGAGCCCCAAGTCATGGAGCAGTCTCTTCTGCTTTTTGATGACTCTGCTAGCAGGGTTTCCCAGGGCCATCCACATAGCCATGCCCCAGAAGTGGAAGACCAACCACTTATGTTTCAGGATGAGTACATGGGAGGACCATCACAGCACGTCTCGGATGATGACGAAACACAGGTGCCAACTGCTGTGGCTTTCTGCAGTGTGCAGATCGACAAGGAGGGCAGGGGTGAAGACTGGGTGGAAGATGATGTTAAGGACGATGAGGTCCTCTACCCCACATGGAATCAAGGTCATGCGAGTGACCTGTGTAGTTCGGAGGAAGAGGCAGTGGTCGCACAGAGCCACCAGCACAACAGAAGAGGGAGCAGGGTGCAAAAGCGGAACGGCCATCCTCTAGACAGTATGCCTCCTACTGCCCACCGCAGCAAGGGACCGAGCACACCAAAGCCAGCTCCAAGGAGTTCCCTGGCATGGCAGTTCTTCAGACAATGTGCTGATGACAAGACACGAGTGGTTTGCACACTGTGCAATCAGAGCTTGAAGCGAGGCATAAACCTTTTTTAACCTGAGCACAACCTGCATGACCAGGCTTTTAAGTGCAAAGCACGAGCTGCAGTGGAGTAGACACCTCAAAAACCAAGAATGGTCTCTGGCTCCTCCTGCTTCCTCTTCTGCTGCAGTCTTGGCCTCTTCATCCACCTCTGAAGTGACAGTGGCACCTGCCACCCTTCAAACAGAGGATCTGCCAGCAACGCCACCACCTGGGTCACCAAGCATCTCCACAATGTCCCATGGAATCAGTCAACTCTCTATCTTCTAAACACTGGAGCGAAAGAGGAAGTACCCCCCTACCCGCTCGCGATCCCTGGCCCTGAATGCCAGCATTTCAAAATTACTGGCCTTTGAAATTCTGTCATTCTGTCTGGTGGAGACAGAGAGTTTTAAAAGCCTTATGGCGGTGGCTGTCCCACAGTACGACGTGCCCAGCCGCCACTACTTTTCCAGGTAAGCCATCCCTTCCCTGCACAACCAAGTGGGGGACAAAATCAGGTGTGCACTGCGCAATGCCATCTGTGGCAAGGTCCACCTAACTACTGATATGTGGACCAGTAAGCACGGTCAGGGACGTTATATCTCCCTAACAGCACACTGGGTAGATGCAGTGGCGGCTGGGCCTGAGGCAGATAGCAGTTTAGCCCATGGCCTTTTTTTCCACCGAGTATTTCAGGGCGCTTCAGTTTGCCTCCTGTTGCTTCCTCCTCCTACTCCGCTTCCTCATCTTCTACCGCCTCCTAATCCTGTCAACGTAACACTTTCACCACCAACTTCAGCACAGCCAGGGGTAAACGACAGCAGGCAGTTTTAAAACGTATCTGTTTGGGGGACAAACCCCACACCGCGCAGGAGTTGTGGACGGGCCGTGAACAACAGACCGATGAGTGGTTGGTGCCAGTCAGCCTCAAGCCCGGCCTGGTGGCGTGCGATAATGGACAAAATCTCGTAGCAGCTCTGGGACTAGCCGGTTGGATGCACATCCTTTGACTGGCGCATGTGCTGAATTTGGTGGTGCAGAGATTCCTTAAAAATTACCCCGATATGTCAGAGCTGCTGCAGAAAGTGCGGGCCACCTGTGTGCGCTTTCGGCGTTCTCACACTGCTGCTGCTCGTCTGTCCCGCTCACCACCTCATATGCGACGTGACCACAAGGTGGAACTCCACCTTGCACCTGCTGTCCAGACTGTGCGAGTAGCAGGCGATAGTGGAGTTTTAGCTGCAGCACGCATGGGTGAGTCTCTCTACGGAACAGCACCACTTCACCACCAATAACTGGGCCTCCATGCGAGACCTGTGTTCCTTGTTGCGCTGTTTCAAGTACTCCACTAACATGGCCAGTGCTGATGACGCCGTTCCCAGCGTTACTATGCCACTTCTATGCCTCCTTGAAAAAACGCTTCGGGCGATGATGGAAGAGGATGTGGCACAGGAGGAGGTAGAGGGATCATTTCATAGGGTTTCAGGCCAGTCATTCACAAGTGGCTCAGAGGGTGGGTTCCTACACCCACAAACGCCAAGTACACAATTGTCCAGCCAGGGCACAGTTCTGGAGGATGAGGAGGTGGAGGAGGAGATGGAGGAGGAGGAACCGTGTTCACAGCAGGGTGGCACCCAAACCAGCTCATGGCCATCACTGGTGCGTGGCTGGGGGAATACAGAGGACACAGACAATATACCTCCCACAGAGGACAGCTTTTCGTTGCCTCTGGGCAGCCTGGCACACATGAGCGATTACATGCTGCAGTATCTCCGCAATGACCTCCGAGTTGGCCACATTCTAACTTGTGCTGATTACTGGGTGGCCACGCTGCTGGATCCCCGTTACAAGGACAACGTACCGTCCTTAATTCCGTCACTGGAGCGTAATCGTAAGATGCGCAACTTGCAGGATAACAGGCCGAACTGGATGGACAAATGTCTTTTTTCGGCCTTATGTACTATGTTACTATGTTACAAGCCCCCTTCAACTTCTGGGTCTCCAAATTGGGCACATGGCCTGAGCTTGCCCTTTACGCCTTGTAGGTGCTGGCCTGCCCTGCATCCAGTGTATTGTTTAAATGTGTGTTTAGCATGGCAGGGGGCATTATCACAGACAAGCGCAGCCGCCTGTCCACAGCTAATGTGGACAAGCTCACGTTTATTAAAATGAACCAGGCATGGATCCCACAGGACTTGTCCATACCTTGTGCAGAATAGACATGTATACCTGCCTTACCCAGCCATTGTTATACTACAACACAATTTCTCAGTGTTGTATTTTTGATATTTACCACTCTTTTTGAGTGTACCCTAATTTAAAAAAAAATATAATAAACTGTGTTGGCTACTTCGTTCTCCTCCATAGCCGCTTCCACCTACACCGCTACGTCCACCACCTCCTCAACCTCCTACTCCATATGGACCTCCACCTCATAGATCAAGATCCTTTTTTTTTATTTTTACGTATTTTATTTTAAGTCATTTCACTAATTTGTCTGATACATTGTTGGGTTACATATCCCAAATTTTTGGCTGTGATATTCTCCTGCTCTAACTTGTGGACAGGTTAATAAATTTCACTAATTTGTCTATTACATTGTCGGGTGAAATTCACCAATTTTGTGCTGTGATATACCCCTGCTCTACCTAGTGGACAGGTTAATATATTTCACTAATTTGTCTGTTACATTGTTGGGTGAAATTCACCAATTTTTGGCTGTGGTATACCCCTGCTCTACCTAGTGGACAGGTTAATAAATTTCACTAATTTGTCTGTTACATTGTAGGGTGAAATTCACCAATATTTGGCTGTGATATACCCCTACTCTACCTAGTGGACAGGTTAATAAATTTCACTAATTTGTCTGTTACATTGTCGTGTGAAATTTGCCAATTTTTGGCTGTGATATACCCCTGCTCTACCTAGTGGACAGGTTAATAAATTTCACTAATTTGTCTGTTACATTGTCGGGTGGAATTCACCCATTTTTGGCTGTGATATACCCCTGCTCTACCTAGTGGACAAGTTAATACATTTCACTAATTTGTCTGTTACATTGTCGGGTGAAATTCACCAATTTTTTGTTGTGATATACTCCTGCTCTACCTAGTAGACAGGTTAATAAATTTTACTAATTTCTCTGTTACATAGTTGGGTGACATTCACCAATTTTTGGCTGTGATATACCCCTGCTTTACCTAGTGGACAAGGAAATAGATTTCACTAATTCGTCTGTTACATTCTTGTGTGACATTTTACCATTTTTGCCATGAATAAACCCCTGCTCTGCATAGGTGACAGGGACCTAAATTTCTAAAAATCATCTGTTACATTGTCAGGTGACATTTTACCAATTTTGCCGTATACAAACCCCTGCTTTACATAGGTGACTGGGACCTTATTTTTTGTAAAATCGTCTGTTCAATTTGTGGTTGACATGAACACAGTTTTGCCGTGAATAAACCCCTGCTCTACATAGTTGACAGGGCTTGAAATTTGCCGGGGACTTAAATTTCTAAAATGTATCTTTAATTGGCCCTTTCATTCGATCCTTCCGCTTTAATAACTTGTCCCACATTTCAGCTCGATCACATTGCAGCCATTGACCTCCCTTGGATGTGGTATCCCTTTCTCACGCTCCCTCTCCGGCGTGGAACCCTGATTCGCTGCTAACCGTGATCAACATGGTAGGCGCAGAATCGAAAGTTAATAGAAATGATATCCAATTGGATCGTGGACGGGCAGAAGTTATCTAGAGTTAACAAAGTGGCAGCAGGGCCTCTCCTGTCTAACGTTTCCAAATCCAACATACCCCAGTGACATTCCCTATCATTTTTTATTAATTATTTCAATAACAGGGCATCTGAAGAGTCCTGTATTGTTATTTATCGTAACTACCTCCCCGATTTGGGAGTGGGTAATTGCCACGCTCTCCCTCCTTTACTTGGAAGCTTCGGCTTCAATAATTTGTCCCACATTTCCGCTCAATCACATTTAATTTCATACATTGGCCTCCCTTGGATGTGGTATCCCTTTCTCACGCTCCCTCTCCAGGGTGGAACCCTGATTCGCTGCTAACAGTGATGAACATGGTAGGCGCAAAAAAGAACATCGAATGTTGATAGAGCAGATATCCAATTGGATCGTGGACATCAGGGGGACGTGCGACATGGTGGAGCAGTATTTGTGCACACGCCTACACATACTGACTGATGGGTCTGCCCCCTTTAACTTCTGGGTCTCCAAATTGGGCACATTGCCTGAGCTTGCCCTTTACGCTTTAAAGGTGCTGGCCTGCCCTGCAGCCAGTGTATTGTCTGAACGTTTGTTTAGCGCAGCTGGAGGGGGTTATCACAGGTTATATTTCCCAATGTTTTAGGGTGTACCCTAATTTAAACATTTAAAAAAAAAAAATAATTAAAAACAAAAACCAGTGTTGGCTACCTCCTCCACCACCGCTTTTACCTACATCGCCACATCCACCGCCTCCTCAACCTCCTATTCCATATGGACCTCGTCCACCTAGATCAAGATTATTATTTTTTATTTTTACGTATTTTATGTTATTTGAAGTCATTTCCCTATCCACACTTGCCATGCTCTTAACCACATTTTGATGCCATTTGCAGCCCTCTCGCCCTTTCCATGACTTTTTAAGAGCCAATGTAGTGCTCCAAAGTTCGGGTCCCCATTGACTATTATGGGGTTCGGGTTCGGGGTCAAATTTGGGTCCCGAACTCAAACTTTTTTGTGAAGTTCGGCCGAACCCGTCGAACCCGAACATTAAGGTGTCCGCTTAACTCTAGTCTTTTCTTGATGTGATGCTCTACCCTGACTTGCGATGCTCTGTGCAGACTTGCGATGCTCTGCACTGAGTTGCGATGCTCTGTGCAGACTTGTGATGCTTTGTCATGACTTGGGATGCGCTGGCTTGGATACGCGGCTGCAGGCTTTGGGCATAGTGGCGGGAAACTAGCTGACTGCAGTACGTGGTCTCTCCGTGGATAGCGGTGCGAGCACTCTAGCTCTGGACTTTGGCCTCCCACCATGCGTCTCTTTCTCTCTCTAGGGATCGCAGGAGGGTTGGCGCTCTTTCTCTGACTATCTTGCCTTTGCCGTTCTGCCACTTTAAGAGTCGGCTGCAGTTTGACTAATGCACACGTTCTATGGCCTTTATGGTAGCTCCGCTGAGGTGTCTTTGCTTGTTCACTCAGGGAACAGTTGCTGCTCGGCGGTATATGCTGGCGCTCCACTGCTCTAATGCGCTCTTTACTGTGCAAGTTGAGGAGCGCTATCACTTTGCCCTCTGAGGGCTATAGTTCCACTGTGGCAGGCGCAGCACTATGAAGTGCCTTTTGCGCTGTGGCATTAGAAGAATTTTGATATCTCTGACTTTTAGTCTAACCAGACTGTCTATTACTCTGTAATTCCTCTAGCGCCGTTCTATGGAAACAGTAGGTTTAAAGAGCGCAACAAATGCTTTAAATAACTTCTTATATAACGCTGCGGCCTCCGTAGCAGATAGTCCATGTACAAAACACGTGTTGAAAAGATATCACAAAATGGCGGTATGATTAAAATGGTAGTTCAACTGTTCAATCTTGTCATTCAACATAAAATGGTGGATATATTTCTCTCTTCAGTATCTTTACTCTCACTTTAAGCTATTTAAGCACCTTTTCTCTCTCTGAGAGGTATATCTAAGATATGACCGATAGTTCTACTGATCTGTATGCAATTTGAATGGATTGCTATTTGTATGCTATTTGTAGTTTGCAATTTTATTTGCAATTGTATGGTTGCAATTGGTGGAACTGTAAGTAAACATATATATCTAGTTCAGTATAGAGTTCTAAACACAATACTAACAATATGAACATTATATTTCTGTTTTAAATGCCTATATTTGCCTCTTGTTCCCATAAAACTCAGCTCTCAGTGGAGTGAATGTCTTTTCAGCTCCTGTCTCTGGTGAATCATGATTCTAGCAGCAGGAGCTGGAGGAATTCCCAGACAGGCTGTCTGTGAGGCTGGCTGTGATTGGTGAAAATTCTTGCTGTATGAGAAGCTGGCTGTGATTAGTCTAGACTTCTGCCCGGTAACAACAGATTAACACTATGCTTTCTGTTGTTTCTGCTGTGTCACTGAGTTTACCTTACATTACAAAATGAATCTTAAAGGCATACTATCTTTTTATGCTTCTGTGAACACAAAATATAACAGTAATATTACATCCAAACATAATGTCACAGTAAATAACTATGCTTTTGTCTTTAACACACAAACATAGGAACTGTATTAAGGCTATTGGCAGGTCTAGCTGTATACACATATAAGCTATACTAGCAACCTATGACAGGTCCTAGCTGGCCAGCTACAATACCCACATAAGCACACATATAACTTAGCTTGCTCCTGAAGTGCTGTTGATCCAAGGGGGTCCAGGAAGAGAAGAGAGAGCTTGACTCCCAAGTTTCACCTATACAGTTGCAACAAAAAGTATGTGAACCCTTTGGAATTATATGGATTTCTGCACAAATTGGTCATAAAATGTGATCTGATCTTCATCTAAGTCACAACAATAGACAATCACAGTCTTCTTAAACTGATAACACACAAATAATTAAATGTTACCATGTTTTTATTGAACACACCATGTAAACATTCACAGTGCAGGTGTAAAAAGTATGTGAACCCTTGGATTTAATAACTGGTTGAACCTCCTTTGGCAGCAATAACTTCAACTAAACTTTCCTGTAGTTGCAGATCAGATGTGCACAACGGTCAGGAGTAATTCTTGACCATTCCTCTTTGCACAACTGTTTCAGTTCAGCAATATTCTTGGGATGTCTGGTGTGAATTGCTTTCTTGAGGTTATGCCACAGCATCTCAATCGGGTTGAGGTCAGGACTCTGACTGGGCCACACCAGAAGGCGTATTTTCTTCTGTTTAAGCCATTCTGTTGTTGATTTACTTCTATGCTTTGGGTCGTTGTCCTGTTGCAACACCCATCTTCTGTTGATCTTCAGCTGGTGGACAGATGGCCTTAAAGGGATTCTGTCACAAGGTTTCACCCCCTCCATATAAAAATATGGTTATGTTCATGGAGCTTTCACGATTGCTAATGTGGTCTTATAAATGTAATCTGTAGGCTCATTTTGCTCAAAAAACGCTATTACTAACCTGTCAATCAACAGAATAAAGTGCCCAAGGGGATGTAAATGGATCCAAGCTGCCGCCCGCACCCGCCGCCGTTCGTGCCCAGCTCCGCCTTTCCCGACCTCAGCGCCGCCTCATAATCCTGTGTGACGCCTCCGGCTCTCCCTCCCCCTCCTTCTGCTCTAACATCTCGCGCGTGCGCACAGGGCTCTGCTTGATGCGCCCGTGCAGACTTCTCCGTTTGGCTTCATAGAGCGAAGTGCCCATGCGCCGGCACTTCGCTCAACCTCTCGATGACCTGCACACTGGCAGAGCCCTGTGCGCACGCGCGAGATGTTAGAGCAGAAGGAGGGGGAGGGAGGGAGAGCCGTCACACAGGATTATGAGGCGGCGCTGAGGTCGGGAAAGGCGGAGCTGGGCACGAACGGCGGCGGGTGCAGGCGGCAGCTTGGATCCATTTACATCCCCTCGGGCACCTTATTCTGTTGATTGACAGGTTAGTAATAGCGTTTTTTGAGCAAAATGAGCCTACAGATTACATTTATAAGACCACATTAGCAATCGTGAAAGCTCCATGAACATAACCATATTTTTATCTGGAGGGGGTGAAACCTGGTGACAGAATCCCTTTAAGTTCTCCAGCAAAATGTCTTGATAAACTTGGGATTTCAGTTTTCCTTCGATGATAGCAATCCGTCCAGGCCCTGACGCAGCAAAGCAGCCCCAAACCATGATGCCCCCACCACCATACTTCACAGTTGGGATGAGGTTTTGATGTTGGTGTGCTGTGCCTCTTTTTCTCCACACATAGTGTTGTGTGTTTCTTCCAAACAACTCAACTTTGGTTTCATCTGATATATGGCCACAACACTTAAGAATTGCTCCACTAAATTGCAGGCGTGTAAACTGAATTCTCTCCGGAATATCATCTGCTTGTGGAGAGTCGGATGACACCCATGCACATTAGCTTGTTGACCAATCCCCTCGAAAATGGCACGTTCGGCTGACAATAGCCTAGGGTGTATGGTGGCCTTAAAGGGAATATGGTATCATTTTTGACTATGCTAACCGGTGACAGCACTAGCTAGAGGCTGAATAGAGCAGCAGAAACCAAATTTTGGCAGAGCTTTTATAACCAAGTGTCCAGAAGGTGGAGCATTTATCTGCTTTAAGACCCCTACCCTTTGATCCCCTTTCACTTTATAGTGAAGCTCCACCACCTGGGCACTTCGCCAAAATATGGCAGAATAAAAGTTCATATTCCCACTACCTAATAAAACCCTGATAAAAGCTCCATAAAAGGCATGTTTGTACTGCTCTGGTAACCCCCGACCTAGGGCTGTCAGCAGTTTAGCATGGTCAAAACTACTGACAGATGCCCCTTATCGATGCCATAAGGCACTAGATTGCTTTTGCCCTTTCAGCCAAATTTGACATTGTATATACACCATCAGGCTGACCTTCGCGGATGTGATAAGCAGCTGAGTTTTTAGTTTTTTTTTTGTTTTGTTTTTTAACTTAATTACCATTGTTAACTCAAAAGATAAACCAGTGCTATATCAATTTGTCTGTGGTATCTCTCTTTACTTTGTGTGGTATTAGTACCTGGTTATGGAACACTATGGTTATCTGGGGAACCAGACGTATGTACATAATGAATTCACATGCTGCTTATTTTAGTGCTGTTATACTTTATTCATGGGCTTCTGCTCTGTGCAGAGTTATTATCAGGATTATTATCTTGTCAAGCCCTCTTAGGTGCATGCAGAGTCAAGTGCCTCTTGTCATCCATGTCCTCTGCTCATTACGTCACAGCTGAAACGCATACATGATATTTTATTAGTTCCAAGGATCTCAATGTCAATCCGCCTATTCGAATTTAGAGAAATCTCGGTGAGGTATAAAAACTCTATATACAGTAAGTGAACCTGCCATTTCTTTACCATTCTGTAGGTATACGATACATCTATTATATTCACTACTGACCTGTAGGTGTTACGGAAAAGGGTGTGGAACTACTATGTTAACCTACAGATTTAACTTAGGGCTAATCCTAAGGGTGTTATTCTGGCATTTCCCTGGTATTTACCCTTTAATCTCTACACAGGGATATTCACAGCAGAGGAACCACCAGCAAGTTGCGGTACCTCCTGGAGTAGTCTCTATGTGATTTACAGCTGACCCACGTGGTCTGGGACAAAGATGCAGAGCACTGATTTGGTCAAGTAAAATTATAGTCAGGGACAGGCCGACATCAGGACTGGCTGAGTACATGCAATAATGTAACTTGTCCGAGGCTAGAGCAGGCAACAAAATAAGGGAGGACTGGCACAGGTTATGTCTGAATACAGTAAACGGGCAGATGTTAGTGCACAGGCAGACACCAGGATACAGTACACATAGCAGAAACTTAGCAAGCTAAGCAACCTAATTTCTCAGGCACCTTCCAACAGGGGAAGGTGCATTAAGTACCCCGGGGCTGACAGTCATTGGGTGATGAAGAGCCATTGAGAGCACGCATGTGCACCCTACACGCACATGGAAAGGCCAAGCAGGCCACAACCTGTGTGGAGTGACACAGTGGACCCAACAGCTGGACCAGCAGAGAAGAAGACAGCTTGAGGTGGCCCATGCTTCCAGGTAAGGTGAGTGGGGCACTGGCGGCTCACAGCCATTGTTGTAACAGCAAGAGAGGTCTGGTTCATAACCAGTTGAATCTCTAAGCAAGAAAACTTCTCCCATCCTGGACTAACATGACAACCTGAGTAAATATGCATAGAAATATTTTGGCAGGATTTTCAACATCATCAGAGGTGCTAAACCCTTTGTTGACATCTAATACCAAAGCAAATAGATAAAGACATAGTTACACAGAGTGTAGGTAGGTCTACAGTGAAGAAGGATTTGGGTCAAATTATTAAAACCTAAAGCATGTAGTAATGCCAGCCTGCTGCATCAAAAGACAAACAAGATATGGTATTGTATGAGGAAAAACATAGGGGTTTTAGATGCCGGTCTTAATAAAGTCCTAAGCTGGCAGTGGTTCCACCAAAGTTATGAAGAGGCGCCGGCCAATACATAACTTTGGTGGATCCTCCCCCAGTACTAAATGTCAGACAGCTTTTTCTATGCCTAAAACAGGCGTTGAAAATGCAGATCCGTCCCCTTTCCCGCCCATGCCACTCCCACAATTTTAGACCTGGCGTGAGCGAAGTCGCAGATTGCAGCACAACTAACCTTTGCACTGCAATCTGCGCCCGAAATACGCTGTCACGGCCTTCGGTGTGCGCTGTGACACTTATGCCACGCTTGCTGTTGCCTGTGGCAATGTTTTGCTGTTTCAGCATGCGGGGGCAGTGTCACGGCCTTTGTGGTGTGTCCCGTGACTTGGTTGCCTTGCATATTGTTGCCTGCGGCAACGTGTAGCTTTTTATGCTAGTGTGTACACTTCCCCTTTCAGTTGTTTCCTCCTCTGTCCAGTGCTGGAGGGGTTAACCACCTTGTTGGGCGTGGTCACTAGGTGCTTCATCTTACCTGTGGCTAGAGGCCAGGAGTCGGTGGTACTCCAGCCATGGTGTGTGTTGGAGTGATGCTCCTAGTCTTTATGTTCCATCACCCAGATTGAGGGCCTCCTATTGGGACATCGAGGTCTCCAGCGATGTCTTCCCTCCCTTACATGTGTTGTATGTTTGGTGTGGGGTTATGATTTGGTGTGTTGTTATTGTACCACAAGCCTGTATGCAGTTCTGCCAGGGGATGCCATGCACCATGCAGCATGGGGGTGCTAGCGGAGTCTGGTGTGCTGGATACCTGTAAGAGTTGCTGGTATGGTGTCCTGTTTGGTGTTAGGGCTCCGGTACATATTCACGGGTTCCATTTGTTGTGGCAGCGGCAGGTAGGTGTGTTGTCTTGTTTTCTTACCTGCCGTTTCTCTTGCTGCATATGGTCTTTTCCTTTCCCTGCTTCTAGGCCTTTTGAGAATCCTGTTCTTCTGTGTCCTGGAAGAACAGGGCGCCTCTCCTCAGCTCCTTTGTGAGGGATTCTCAGGGCGACTCAGGGCCTCAGGTATCCAGGGTATGAGCCATCCTACCATCCAGGTCCGCTCATACGGTGAGGAGTTAGGGCTAGGTAAAGGGACGCATTAGGAGGTGACCTGCTCCCTTATCCTTGTGTTCAGGCCTAGTTGTTTTCCTTATCCCCCAGTCATCGTACGGTGGGGGGGTTCCCCACTCCCCGCCCGTGACATACGCCTAATTTAGGTGTATTTCAGATTGATAAAAGAACCCCATAGGATATACAGAAGAAAGTATCATTTTACCCCCTTATAAAGCACTGGTATGGCCACCACTTGAGTATGCGCTTTAGTTGTAGACACCAGAGCTGGAGAGAGTTCGAAGGAGGACAGCCAAATGAATACAAGTCATTGGCATTAATGTACAAAGTGGAGCCAGAGATCCCTCCCATTGACAGTGCAGCATTAAGGATTTTTTTTCACTTTATGGCAAATTGGGCCTATGTCATTAAGGTTGTTTTTCTCTTCCTCTGGGTTTTCACTTAGGGGTGTACTCACTTTTGTTGCCAGCGGTTTAGACATTAATGGCTGTGTGTTGAGTTATTTTGAGGACACACCAAATTTACACTGTGATACAAGCTGTACACTGACTACTGTACATTGTATCAAAGTGTCAGATCTTTAGTGTTGTCCCATGAAAAAATATAATAAAATATTTACAAAAATGCTAGGGTGTACTCACTTTTGTGAGATACTGTAGCTGTTGCCAGAAGTCTGTCGAGGCTTATATGCTCCACCCAGGGGTTTACACTGAAATGAGGGGCCATAGATCAGATCAAAATGGGTCCCAAGTAAGGGGGCCATAGCTCAGAGCAAATAGCTGTATTATTATGACGCTGGTCTTTTTCTCCACAAGACAGATGTGATGGGAACTGGCTTATCTTACACAGGATCTTGTAAAGGAGACCCTAACTTTTAAAAAATCACTCTGCTTAGTCTTCGTTCCAAATACTGTAATAAAGCAGACAAAAATTATCTTATAATTTGTGGGAATGGAAGAATTCAAATATTTTGTGAAAAGCTAGAGGATTGATTTAGGGATGACAAAACAGGAGAATTCATTGTGGAATTTGAGATGAATGAACTCAAGTGGAACTTTTTTGAATTAAGCTACGTAGACAAGAGGAGAATACAAATGATCCAAATGGCATTTGGAGACTCAGTAGAAATTTGCCCTGTGGGACAGAAAATGAGGATCAAGGTTCTATTTAAAGTTTGTAAGTGTTATGACAGCTGCATTGTGAATAGACTGGAGAGGAGCTGGAGGCGACTTTGAGATAGTAAAGCGATGTGCCATACATCACAAGTAGTTGCCAAAGACTTGACTTTCGGAGACTCAACTTTTTTTTTTTTTTACCAATATGGCAACATAACTCCTTGATCAATATTTCCTGTCATGCAGAAACCACTGTTTCAACTGAACAGATTTGACTTGGGTCTTCTAAGAGCATGATCCTGGCAGTCCCCTGGTTTTCACCCTTTAACCTCTATAATGGGACCTGGACTTCGCTGCAGGGGAACCACCAGGCTGATATCTCTTGGAGTAGTTTGTGTTCAAGTGGCTGATGACCCATGGGGGTCAAGAGACATTGGTGCAGCACACCGAGGGATTAGGCAAAACTATAGTCAGGGACAGGCTGAGGTCAGGAGGTCAAGACAGGCAGTGTACATGCAATCCAATAAACAGTCCAAGGTCAGTGAAGGGTCAATATGGAGGTCAGGTCAAACAGCAAAGGTCAAATCCGGGAAATAAGCAGAAGTCAGTACATGGGAAGACAAACTTACAATAGCACACCTTTACAGAACACTAGTGGACTAGAACCTATTGCAGAGGAACCTTTCCACAGGGAAGGTGCATTAGGTACTTAATGGTGCACTCACTGGTCCAAGAGCTAAGGGAGCAGCTGGGAATGTCTTTTTCAGAGCGAAAAAGGACTAACCGACAAGCTGGCCACATCCTGCATGGAAGGAAAGAGTTTTCCTGGTTTGCCTGAAAGAAGAGGAAAGTGTAAGGTGGGTCTGTACTCAATGGTGCACTCACTGGTCGAAGAGCTGATGGAGCAGCTGGGAACGTCTTTTTCAGAGCGAAAGAGGACTAACCGACAAGCCTGTGAGTGCTCACTTGCATATGAATTAAACTTTGTTTTTCCAGCTTCTGCAAGTGTAAAGAAAAAGACAAAGGTACCATTACATTCATGTATAGATGTGCTATAGGACAATGTAAGCACTGTATATCGCCATATGGAGGGGACAGACTCCCTTTAACATTGACCCCCCCACAGTGCCCCGCCACATTAAAATGGGACCTCCACAGCAGCCCATCCCCTTTAACAGTGAGTTTCACAGCACCCTACTCCCATGACAGTGACCTCCTTAGAGTACCGCCCCCTTAACAGTGACCGCCACAGCAGCCTGCCCCTTTAACAGTGAGTTTCACAGCACCCTACTATCTTAACAGTGACCTCCTCAGGGTACTGACTCCTTAACAGTGACCTCCACAGTACTCTGATGCCTTAACAGTGACCTCCACGGCAATTGCCCCTTTAATAGTGGCCCCTGCCCCTTTAACAGTAACATGCACAGTGCCTGCCTCTTTAACAGTGACCTCCACAGTACCCGCCCCTTTAACAGTGACTTTCACAGTGCCCGCCCCTTTAACAGTGACCTTCACAGTGCCTGCCCCTTAAAATGTGACCTCTACAGTCCCTGCCTCTTTAACAGTGACCTCCACAGTACCCACCTGTCACGACGGGGAGTGGGGGAAACCGTGCGGTGTCAAAGGGTAAAGGGGATCAGCCTGGCCAAAAGGAGTAATAAGGGAGCAGGTCACCTCCTACCGCATCCCTAATCCTCTCCCTGACTCCTCACTGTATAAGCGGACCCCGATGGTAGGACGACTCATACTCAGGATTCCTAGAAACCCTAAGTCGCCCTGGTAATCCCTCACTTAGGAGCAGGGGAGAGACAACCTGTTCATCCCAGTCATGGAGGAACAGGAGTCTCTATCTGAGGCCAGGCTGCAAGGAGAGGGGAACACATACAGCTATAGAGATGGCAGGTAAGCGAGACTAGTAACACACTTACCTGCCACAGACACACTGACTGGAACCCGTGCACAAGTGCTGGTGTCCACACCAACATTAAGGACACAGCACACACCACAAACCACACAGGAACCCAGGACATCCATAGCTGCAATAAACATAAGACACCATAAAAACATCTTCTACCTTCTTTGACCACAAGGGTGGCCCTCACTGGACAGATGGAATATGAAGACCATCAGCATAGCTCCAGCATACACCATGGCTGGAGTACCCCTCAGCTTCAGGCATCCAGCAGAGGCTAAATAGCCCAAGCAGCCACACACACATAAACCCAGTGTTAAAACACTAGGAAGGGAGTTTAACCCTTCCAACCCCAGACAAGGGGAGGAAGCCACTTAAAGGGGAAGTGCACACACAAGCATGGAAAGCTACAGATTGCCACAGGCAACAACATGCGTGGCAACCATGTCACAGCAATCACCCAGAAGGCCGAGACACTGCCACCGCATGCACACACAGCAACACGTTGCCGCGGACAACTGCAAGTGTAGCAACAGTGTCACAGTGCACACCATAGGCCGTGACACCACCCCTTTAACAGTGACCTCCACAGTGCCCGCCCCTTTAACAGTGGCCTCCACAGCACCCGCCCCTTTAACAGTGACCTCCACAGTGCCTGCCCCTTTAACAGAGACCTCCACAGTGCCCGCCCCTTTAATGCTAGGGCTACACGACGGCATGTGTCACGCGAAAAATCCATCCAAGATGGATGCATGTAGCAGCGTAGTTGTGTCCAATGTGTCGTGCAACTTATTGTCGTCGTGTAGCCCTAGCCTAAAGCTGACCTACAGCAGTGAAGAAAAATGGCTGGTCTGTCTCTGGAAACCTGGAGTAAAACTGTATGTATGGCAGTTGGGATTTGAAGAGAAAGACTTGCAGGCTTCTATTGGCTAATGCAGGTCATATTTTGGAAATATCTCAGTAACGGTACGCCCTAGAGAGCTGTCTAAAACCTTCCCAGACACCTAATGTACCTGTGTGCCAAATTTGGTGAACATCGGTCCAGTCGTTTGGTCGCGCATAAAGAACGTCCAGACAGACAGAAACTCATTTTTTTTATATATAAGAGACTAGCAGAAGTACTCAGCTTTTATCGACAGTATCTCCCATAACAGTGACCTCTACAATACCCAGCCCCTTTAACAATGACCTTCACAGTGACCGCCCCTTTTATCAGTGACCTCCACAGTGGCCTCCCCTTTAACATTGACCTCCACAGTGGCCGCCCCTTTAACATTGACCTCCACACTGCTCGACCCTTTAACAGTGACCTTCACAGTGCCCATCCCTTTAACAGTGACTGCACCTTTAACAGTGACCTTCACAGTGCCTGCCCCTTTAACAGTGACTGCATCTTTAACAATGACCTCCACAGTGTCTGCCCCTTTAACAGTGACCTTCACAGTGCCCGCCCCATTAACATTGACCACCCCTTTAACAGTGACCTTCACAGTGCCCATCCCTTTAACAGTGACCTTCACAGTGCCTGCCCCTTTAACAGTGACTGCATCTTTAACAATGACATCCACAGTGTCCGCCCCTTTAACAGTGACCTCCACAGTGTCCGCCCCTTTAACAGTGACCTCCACAGTGCCCGCCCCTTTAACATTGACCACCCCTTTAACAGTGACCTTCACAGTGCCTACCTCTTTAACATGAACCTCCACAGTGGCCGCCCCTTTAACATTGACCTCCACAGTGGCCGCCCCTTTAGCATTGACCTCCACAGTGGCCGCCCCTTTACCAGTGACCTTCACAGTGCCCACCCCTTGAACAGTGACCTCATCTTTAACAGTGACCTTCACAGTGCCCACCCCTTTAACAGTGACCGTATCTTTAACAATGACCTTCACAGTGCTTGCCCCTTTAACAGTGAACTCCACAGTGTCTGCCCTTTTAACAGTAACAGTGACCTCCACAGTGCCCGCCCCTTTATCAGTGACCTCCACAGTGCCCGCCCCCTTAACAATGACCTCCACAGTGCCCACCCCTTTAACATTGACCACCCCTTTAACAGTGACCTCCACAGTGCCCTCCCCTTTAACAGTGACCTCCACATTGCCCATCCCTTTAATAGTGGCTGCCTTTTAACAGTGATCTTCACAGTGCCCGCCCTTTTAACAGTGACTTCCACAGTACCTGCCTATTTAACAATGACCTCCATGGTGTCGGCCCCTTTAACATTGACCACCCCTTTAACAGTGACCTTAATAGTGGTCACCCCTTTAACAGTGATTTCCACAGTGCCTGCCCCTTTAACAGTGACCTCCACAGTGCCCGCCTCTTTAACATTGACCACCCCTTTAACAGTGACCTTAATAGTGGCCGCCCCTTTAACAGTGACCTTCACAGTGCCGCCCCTTCAGCAGTGACTTCCACGGTGCCCACCCCTTTAACAGAGACCTCCACAGTGCCCGCCCTTTTAACAGTGACCTCAACAGTGCCCACCCCTTTAACAGTGAACTCCACAATGACCACCCGTTTATTAGTGATCTCCACAGTGTCCGCCCCTTTAACAGTGACCTCCACAATGCCCGCCCCTTTAACAGTGACCGCCCCTTTAACAGTGACCGCCACATTTCCCATCCCTATAATAGTGGCCACCCTTTAACAGTGATCTTCACAGTCCCCGCCCCTTTACCAGTGATTTCCACAGTACCTACCACTTTAACAGTGACCTCCACAGTGACCGCCCCTTTAAAATTGACCACCCCTTTAACAGTGACCTTAAAAGTGGTCGCCCCTTTAACAGTAACCTCCACAGTACCCGCCACTTTAACAGTGACTTCCACAGTGCCTGCCCCTTTAACAGTGATCTCCACAGTGCCCGCTCCTTTAACAGTGAACTCCACAGCGCCCGTCTGTTTAATAGTGGCCCTTGCCCCCCATGCATGTAGCAGTGTAGTTGTGCCGTCATATGACTGAATATTTAAGGACCTGCAAACTGCTAAAACCTGTGATCAGTTGTTATGGCAACCTGGAGTAGGACCTGTGAGCTTCTATTGGCTAATAAGGGACATGTGACCGTGTAAATGGCAGTTCGGGTTTTAAGTCAAAGACTTGCTGGCTTTAATTGGCTAATGCAGGTCATTTTTTGGGAATATCTCAGGAACAGTAAGTCCTAGAGAGCTGGGACCCGGTCTAAAACCTTCCCGGACACCTGATGTACCTGTGTGCCAACTTTGGTGAAGATCGGTCCAGTTGTTTGGTCACGCATAAAGAACGTCCAGACAGACAGACGTCTAGACAGACAGACAGAAACGTATTTTTATATATATAAGAGATTACTAAAACACTAGCCTTATACTCAGGGTACTTCTGCTTCAAGGAATTGTCCCATCAGATGTCGAGAAGCTACATAGTGTCCATTTTGATGTACTGTGACCATACTGTACGAGGTTAAGTCCTCCATAGATTTAGGTATAAGATGCGTCCTGGACGTCTGTTATGGCCATGTGTCCCAATTGGGCATATAAAAAGGGTTTGACCTATAATTTACTAATGTACAATGTGACTTTCCAACGAAACCTCCCAATGGTTCCTATAGAACTCTAGGGGCTGGAGCTTATTTAGGGCACAACACATACAGTGTATGAGCACTACCTGTAAATGATTTCCGGTACGTTGAGGTTGGTTAGATGGATTGTGGTGCAGGCTCGGTATGTATTCTACGTGTATGACTGATAAACCTTCATTCCAATTAACCTTTTTGCTGCTTTTCCTTTGGTGAAAGGAGCTTAGATGAGACAAGTTGGGAGATGCGGTGTGATAAAATCTTTCATACGTAGAAGAGGCGTTAATAGCATTCAGGAGAAAATCATTTTACAAGGAGACTGAGATGCGTCATAAAAGAGTAACTGTTTAATGACTCTGTTACTTGTAAAAATTTAAATGACCATCGTTTTATTAAAGCTGACATTTGCAGTAAATTGTTATGGGCTACAGCAGAAACTAGAACCTAATATCTGAGATTCATGTCACTCCTAGAAAGGCCAGGTCATATGGACATACCATGCGGATGCGCCATTTTTCTGATACAAAGCTTCAAAACCCTGTATAGATAGTGGCAGTCTAAATGCAAGCCAACTTCCTTGCAGTCTTACATTTAAACCATTTTTTATGCCTAAAACAGGCATAAAAAATGATGAATAGGACGAGCCTACTGACCTGTCCCCTTCCCCGCCCAGGCTACTCCCACTTTTTTAGACCTGCTGTGAGCGGGGAAACTCTTGCAGATTTGCACCGCAATCTGCGCCATAAATATGTCTAATGCAGGCGTACTTCTGCCCAGTAAGTGACCCACATAGATTTAAACAAAATGATCTGGCTTCCTGTAGCCACCACTAGGGGGAGCTTAAGAGCTTACTGCCTACAGCACTGTAAGCTCCCTCTAATGGTGACTCCAGAAAGTCAGAAGATTATCATTTACCTCTATGTCTGTTGTGACACAGTGAGAGGTTTGGTCTGGGAAAACAGGTATTTTCCTCCCAGCATGTGCTGCTGGGCTGATTTACAGACAGGTGAGGTCAAATAGCGGACCGGATTTTAAATGCCGGTCTGGGTTTTGACATCACCTGGCTGTCCTTAAATAGGCAGCTGGGCTCAGACGCCGTGTCTCTGTGTTGGGATCTGTGAGCCTTGTGTCTGGATGAAGGCTTGCTACCTGTTTGGTGTGAAAACAGGTTGGTGCTGCTATCAGCAAGGACTCTTTGAGGCAGAATTGCTGCATGGTGTGAATTACCGCAAGGTGACTTTTTGTTTGAATATGACTGCTTGTTTTGTCACTTGCCTAAAGTGTGAATAAAACACTGAACTGTTTGATCCAAAGAACTTGTTGTTGCCTCTATACTGCGTCCGCTAATCCTGTCTACCAGAGCGAGTCCCCACACTATGTGCAGGAGGTTTGAAGTTCTGCATCAGAAAAAGGTTGACCACTGTAAAGAAATACTGTATTAAGAAATTAATCAGAACATAAATATGACAAAATGGGATGGGGACCCAGATTGGAACTGATATTAGCTAAAGGGGAGAATTACTGCTCCCAGTCTGCAAAACTTAATGCAACTGTGTAATATAACATCTTTGCAATATGACTTTGTTACATTTGTTAGTAGTTTTCCTTATTGACTCCTCATTTAGCTTAAAACGTTATGTAGTAACCATCAAAAAGCTGCTGTTTATGGATCTCTTATTCTTACATGTCTCTATTTCAGTCATTCCCCCAATCATATTGCCATGTTAGAGTCCCTAAGGATGTATTCCTGTTCTCTCGTAATCACATAGAGCAGTCATTCCTGTCACACTTCCCACATTCTATCCTATACTTTTATATAATTTGGGCAATTTTATCAAAATTAGAATTTTCTACTCATAGGCGATAACGGCAAGAACCAGAATCATGAGTCAACAAGTGTTGCGGCTTCTTTGGGGTTGAACATCAGACCAATGTTCCCTATAGTGAAGTTTGGATGTCTGCTGGTTTACTCAGTACTTATTTCCTTCAGACATATCTATTACAAAAAAAAACACTTTTCATACACCTACGCTAAAAAAAGAAAAAAGTTATGACCGGCAGACTACAAAGAAGAGACAAAAAATGTTTTAGTCCTCAAGGAGTTAAAATACTTGTGAAATTGTATTGAATTACCAGATGTCTTCTCTCCTCTTCCTCTTTCCCATTTGTAGCAGTCTCATACTGCAGTTGCATCCCCCTCCTCTCCCCTCCTCCCTGTCTTCTCCTTTTGGTATTACTACAGACTGAACTGAGCAGGTTTCTGCAAAAATACAATTATAATGACGTAAACAAAATATTCTTTATGGCCTAGGACATTAACTTAAGCTGATATGGGGGTCCACAAATTCAAATCTTACCTGTACTAGCAATAACTGAGAACTTTGTCATTGGCTCCATCAATGATACCAGTGTGAATGGCAATTTTATTTCAGTGGTTGGCATGTAAAGCCTTAGTGCCTCTGCTCATCAAGGGAGTTCTCATGATGGGAAAAGGGTTGTTCAAACTAGAAACCCACCCTGACCAGCTATAGTGGGGCTGGTCAGGATGTTGTTAAGGGGCGCATGTGCAACGGCTGCCTAACCTGTTGGGGAGCACGTGCCAGGATTCTTCATTTCTACATTCTTCATGATGGCTTCTTTGTTTTCTGACCTTAGGAAGTTTTGATCTTATGGTTCTATGTTCTGGAATTTGCAGCCTTTCGTTTTGTCCCTCTACCTGAAGAGTCCAGAGAAGCCTCTAGAACATAAGAAGACCCCGGTATTGTGAATAGCACATGGGAGGTGGGGGGACCTGTTACAAATCTTGCTTTGGGATCTTGGAGCTTCAAGTCTCTGGGACCATGTACAGATGTAGCTTCGTTAACAATCAAACTATGAACTGAAATTTCTTAACCTATTGTGATATCCTGTAACAAAAGGTATTGAAAAGCAATTGAAGGTGTCGGATTAAGACAACCACAGTAGCACACATCTAGTTAACTGTACTACTATACATCTGTACTTGTTTTATCCAGTTGTTTCATCTTGACCAAATATTCTACTATGAGACCCTCAGTAATAATAGCAACCACCTGCTCCTATTGGTGTTTCCTCTTGAAGTACCAAAAATGAATTGTAGGATAAATAACTGCACTTAAAGGGGTTGACCACACAAAAAAACATTGGTTGCCATGCATGTGCACTATGGTTAAATTCCTGCCAGTCCCATAGGCTTAGAATATAGGGCTAATGCACTTGTGTGTTAACCGCTCCATTCAAACTGGGGACACGGGACCCCCATTCCCATGATTAGTGGGGATCCAAATAGTCATACCCTCAGTGCCCATACATTTATTGTGTCTGAAATTCTTGCTTCCTCCTTCCTTTCTACCTTCCACCTTCTTTTGCTTTCTTCTTTATTCCTCCATTTCCTAGTGCTCGCCTTTCTTCATTGCCATTCTACTTTTTGATTCCCTGATTTTCTTCACATCTTCTTGGGTAGCTCAGAATCAGATTTGTTACAAACACATTTTTAAGAAACTTTTTGGATACAATCACAACCGGTTTATATATGCAGTGATTCATACATTTGGGGAATGACCTGGATGACTCCCTTTATCCTCTCCTTATTCCTTTAAGGTTACGTGATAGAAGATAATGTCTACTACAGTAAAGTGAAGGACCTTCTCCTCTTCTGCCTTATTTGTGGCATTTTGTACTTATGTTCTTTTGGTCCTCCTCATAAACCCCTTGCCTTTGGATCTGTGCCTTATGTGATGTCGTCGGTACATTTCACCACTGGGTCACAACCATTAAAACTTGGGGTCATTCTCGTTATTTTCATAACTGATGTCAATGCACTGTGGAAAATCAACCCTGCAAAATGCTCAGCCAATCAGACATTGGGAATTTTATGACTACTGACCACTTTTCTTCTCTCCTTCTATCTTTCATTTCTTACTTCCTTCTTTCCCTTTCTTTCATTCTTCTTTACTTTCCTATTTTTACCTTCCCCATCTTCTTTCCTTCCCTATCTTCCTTTCTCTTCTCATATATGCTTGCTCCCTTCCTTTCCAATGCCCCCCTTACCCTTACTTCCTCCCCTTTCTCTTTTTTCTTCTTTTAAAACTTTCTTCCCTTTCATCCTTGTTTTATCCATTCCTATCTAGTATATCTTCCCTTTCCTTCCTTCCTGCTTTAACTTTTTTTCCTTGCTTTCTTCTTTTCTCTTGTCTGACATTCTTGCCTCTTCCTTCCTTTCTACAGCAGTCCCTCTTTCCCTTCCTTCCCACTGGCTTCCACCTTCTTTTGCTTTCTTTTTTACTCCCCCCTTTCCTCGTGCTTGGCTTTCTTTTTTACCATTCTACTTTTTAATTCCCCTCTTTCCTTCACATCTTCCCACCCTATCTTCTAATCCCGATTTCCTACCTTAATTCCTATCTTTATACCTTCCCTCCTTTCGCCACCTTCCATGTCTTCCTTTCTATGTACTTCCATTCTTCCTCTCCTCCTTCCTACCATATTTTTTTTCCCTTCCTTTCTCCTTTCTCCCTTCCTGCCTTATTTTATCTTTCCTTCTTTTTTCTTCCTTCCTTTCTCATACCCTTTCTCCATCCTTCCTTCTTTCATTTTTCTTTCTTTCTGCCTTTTCTTATTTTATCCTTTCTTCTATCCTTATTATATATTTCCTTATATCCCTTCCTTTCCTTTCCTTCCAGCTTTACAACTTTCTTTCCTCTTCTTTCATATCCTTGTTCCCTCTTTGCTTTCCAGAGCCTGTGCCTTTCCCACATTTCTTCCATCCTTCTTTGCTTCTTTCTTTACCCCCCTTTACTTGTGCTCTCCTTCTCTCCTTCTTTCCCCCCTCCTTTCTCACTTCCCATTCTACCGCACTGTTTCACTCTCTCCTTCCATGACATTTTCATACTTATCCCTTTTACTAATCTATGATCATTCTTTTTATGTGTCTTCCTTTTTTCTGTTTATTATTTCCCCTTTTGACTAAAGCCAAAAAAACAGGAGTGGATCCAAAACAGAGATGACACGTGAATGGAATATTTGCATGTCTTCTGTGTTTTGTACCCACTCCTGATTTTGGCTACCAAATCATAAGCCAATTCTGATGCAAAATAGGGACCATGTCATACAGGCCTTACAGATGCTACGCAGACAGGATCCGTTGTGTGTCTCATTTTTCCTTCCTTCTGACAGATCAGAAGAAGGGTCAGATAAATGATTATGTCAACCAGGCCAAAAAGGCAAAATAGTGGCCTGGTCATGGAGTGGGGAGGGTGGGAACAGCATGAGAATTCCACAGACTGGCCGAATGACAGAGTGAGCTGAGGTGGCAGAAGCATGAGGAGACCACAGAGGGGACCAATGACAGAGTGGTGACGTGGCAGAAGCATGAGAAGACCACCGAGTGGCCCAGTGACATAGTGTTGAGGTAGAAGCAGCATGAGGAGACCACAGAGTAGTGATGTGGCAGCAGCATGAGGAGACCACCGAGTGGTGAAGTGGCAGCAGCATGAGGAGACCACAAAGTGACCCAGTGACATAGTGTTGAGGTGGCAGCAGCATGAGGAGACCACAGAGTGGGTAAGTGGCAGCAGCATGAGGAGACCACAAAGTGGCCCAGTGACATAGTGTTGAGGCAGCAGCAGCATGAGGAGACCACAGAGTTGTGAGGTGGCAGCAGCATGAGGAGACCCCAGAGTGGGGAAGTGGCAGCAGCATAAGGAGACCACAAAGTGGCCCAGTGACATAGTGTTGAGGCAGCAGCAGCATGAGGAGATCACAGAGTTGTGATGTGGCAACAGCATGAGGAGACCACAGAGTGGCCCAGTGACATAGTGGGGAGGTGGCAGCAGCATGAGGAGACCACAGAGTGATGATGTGGCAGCAGCATGAGGAGATTACAGAGTGGTGATGTGGCAGCAGCATGAGGAGACCACAGAGTGGTGAGGTGGGAGCAGCATGAGGAGTCCACAGAGTAGTGATGTGGCAGCAGCATGAAGAGACCACATAGTGTTGAAGTGGCAGCAGCATGAGGAGACCACAGAGGGGCCCAGTGACAGAATGGGGAGGTGGGGGGAAATAACAGTACCAACTGAAGATGGTGGCTGGCAGTACAGTAGGAGCACCTGGCTGCAGGTGTCGCATCAGGCGTGTGGCAGCATCAAAATAGTAGCTGAAGCAGGTAGCCAGAAGAAACAGGTCGGTGTCACACCATGGATGATCTAGTCTGATGCATCAGGCACTGGTGTTTGAAAATCCTGGCGATCCATGCCTGATTCATCTTCACAAAGGTCAGTTTCTCCACATTTTGGGTGGACAGGTGAGTTCTCCTTGGGGTAACTATGGCCCCCGCCGCACTAAACACCCACTCTGATGCCACACTGCTGGCCGGGCAGAAAAGCTTGTCCAGGGCAAACTCTGCCAGTTGTGGCCACAAATCCATTTTTGCTGCCCAGTAGTCCAGGGGATCTTCGATGTGGGGTGGCAGGGTGTACTCTAAGTATGCCACAACCTGCTGGTTTTGGTTCTGTTCTATGTCTAGCTGCTGCTGCTGGTGAGTAGTTTCTTCAGTAGGCGGGTGAAAAAAACTGCTCATCAGCGACTTTAGACTTAAGTTGCTCCTGAGGGAGCTGGTACTGCTCCTGCCCCATTACCAGCAGCCATGGCAGTGGAACGTGAGTGCAGAGGGCTCCCCCAGTCAGATCTGCGTGGGGATGGCACACATAGGCAGCGGTTAACTGACTACATAGGATGTCTCTATAGTAGTTCAGTTTGTCCTCCATCTCAGCAGGTATAAAAAAGGCCCCCATTTTCGACCGGTATCGAGGGTTTAACATGGTGGAGAGCCAGTAGCCATCCCTCTGTCGAATGGTGACAATTCAGCTTTCACTACAAAGCAAGTGAGCATGCATTCGGCCATTTGCGCAAGTGACTCGGAGGGACTCCCTGGCTCCATCTCCACTGCATACTGCCACGGTGTGTCTGGGTCTTTTGCCTCGTCTTCCTCATTTCCCTGTAACTCCGCTGGCTGCTCCTGCTCCTCCTCTCCTGTCACCTGTGTAGAAAAACCACCCATTTCTCCACACATTGTGCTCCAATGTCCTCCTCCTCCTCTAGTTCAGTCCCCACAGGGCTCATGTAGCCGTGAGATCTAGGTGCCACGTCTCCAGTCACCTGACCAGCCAGATTTACCAGCATATGTTCCAGGACATGAAGCAGTGGAATGACGTTGCTAATCCCATAGTCCTGGCGACAAATAAAGTGGTCTCCTCAAAGGGCCCGAGCAAACGGCAGGTGTCACGCATGAGCTGCCACTGGCTGACATCGTAGTTACACAGGGGAGTACTCCTGTATTATCAAGAAATCGTTTATGGCCTTTCTCTGTTAATATAATCGGTCAAACATATAATGGAGGGTAGAATTCCAACGGGTGGAAACGTCGCATATCAGCCTATTTTCTGCCAATGCAGCTCAAGGAGGGTGTGCTTTGCGGTGTACGAGTGGCCAAAGTGCATGCAAAGTTTCCTGGCCCTCCTTGACGCAGCACTGACACCATGTTTTTCCCGTTGTCGGTCACCATGGTTCAGATTTTGAGTTGTTGTGGAGAAAGCCAGGATTCGATTTCTTGATGAAGGACGCGGAGCAGTTACTCCCCTGTGTGACTCTGTTCGTCCAGGCAAACTAGGTGCAGAATAGCGTGATACCGCCTTGCCCTGCACATGTATGCTGGAGGGGCACTGTGGATTGTCCCTGCAGTGCAGGCTTAGGACATGTTGGAGGATGAGGAGGCGGAGGCGTGCATTGTTGGAGGATGAGGAGGCAGAGGCGTGCATTGTTGCAGGACCACTGGCGTGAGAACGTGGAGGCGGAAGCAGTGTCACCTGGCCAAGTTGCTGATGTGGCTGTGTAGGAACCACATTTAAAGGAATATATATTGTTCTTGACCGTAGTTACAGCTCCACACATCGGCGCTGTAGTGCACTTAGGCAGACACCGACAGGCTCAAGGACTGGCCCACCTTCTGTTCTACATGTGTCTGGAGGGCTGGTACTGCCCTTTTCGCAAAGACATGACGGCTTGGGACTCTCCAGCTCAGCTCGGCACATCCATCAGTTCTCTGAAAGGTGCAGAGTCCACCACTTGGAAAGGGAGGGACTGCAGCACCAGTAACTTGGCCAGGAGCATGTTTATAGTGTAGATGATTCCTCCCTATACTTTCCCTACACCTTGACTAATCTTTCCCTGAACTTGTAAATCTTTTTTTTAGCACAATGAAGTCTTTCCTACCACTGTCCCTAGCGCCTGCTGACATCTCTCCCTGCACTAAGCACACTGGAAAATGTCAGAATCCAAGATGGATGAGGCTATTTATAGGGCTGTGACATCACAGGGCTGGCTGGCTGCTGATTGGCTGCATGCATGGCATTGTGGGTGATCCCACCTTCCCAGAGTTCTTTGCTCCATGTCCTAACACTTGCAGCAGCAATTTTAGGAATAAATGTGATTCGTTACCACGAAGCATTAGGAAATTCTGACTCGGTGCAAATCAAATTTTTCCTGAAATTCAAATCAATTTCTAGTTGTAGTGTCTGAAGATGCTCACTAATGAGGACACCTATTATGCACATTTTGAGGTGTACACATGCAATATCAGTGCTCCAGATTGCGACCAAAATGGTCGCCAAAGCGCCTTAAAATTTGCAGATGGCGACAAGACTTTTTAGCCTTGTCGCCATTTACTTAAGGTCTGCCGCGCTGTAGCTGAATGTTGTGGCTGGGCATGGAAGCCAATAATTCCTTGCCTCGCCGCCGATCATCTACGCTACAGGCTACACACCTCATTGCTGTGCGTCCGGGACATCATGACATCCGCCTGTTCCAGGACGCACAGCAGTGAGGTGTGCGCATCTGCGTCGCACCATCCCGGGCCGTACCAGCAGCTAGTGAGCGCCAGCGAAAGGACACAGGTGAGTATAAGATTTTAGCTTTTTTTTTTAATGTTTTTTTTTAAGTGCCAACATTACTGGCCATAAGGGGGGCACTGAGGGGGACTTTACTGGCCATAAGAGGGGCACTGAGGGGACATTACTGGCCATAAGGGGGGCACTGGGGGAACATTACTGACCATAAAGGGGGCACTGGAGGTACATTACTGGCCATAAGGGGTGCACTGGGGAGACATTACTGTCCATAAGTGGGGCATGGGGGGACATTACTGGCCGTAAGGAGGGCACTGGAGGACATTACTGGCCGTAAAGGGGGCACTGGAGGTACATTACTGGCCATAAGGGGTGCACTGGGGGGACATTACTGTCCATAAGTGGGGCACTGGGGGGACATTACTGGCCGTAAGGAGGGCACTAGGGGACATTACTGGCCGTAAAGAGGGCACTGCGGGACATTACTGGCCGTAAGGGAGGCACTGGGGGGGACATTACTGGCCTTAAGGGGGGCACTGGGGGACATTACTGGCCATAAGGGGGCACTGGGGGACATTACTGGTCGTAAAGGGGGCACTGGTGACCATTACTGGCCGTAAGGGGGGCAGTGGGGGATATTACTGGCCATAAGGGGGGCAGTGGGGGACATTACTGGCCATAAGAGGGCACTGGGGGGACATTACTGGCCGTAAAAAGGGCACTGGGGGACATTATTTGCTGGAATGGTGGCACATTACTTGCCGGAAGGGGGGCACTGGGAGAAATTAATAGCCATAAGGGGGGCACTAGAGTAAAGTATAAGGGAAACTACTACTGTGAAGCATATTTCTACTTGGGGTTAGTGGGGGAGTAATTACTATGTGTGAGGAAATTACTTTATGGGGGCAGTGTGGGAGAAAATTACTATGTGAGGGGGGAAGTTACTACTGTGCGGACAGTGTGGGGGGAAATTACTATGTGTGGACAGTGTGTTTGGGGGGGGGGGAATTATGTGAGGGCAGTGTGTGGGGGGGGAATTAATCTAAGGTTTTATTATTATTACTGGGGGCACTCTAGGTGGCATTTATAATTGCTGTAGACACTATAGGGACATTATTTCTAGTGGGGTCACTATTTTTTCAGCAGTATAGTACCTGGGGCATTGGGGAGCACCACGGGCACAGGTATTGGGGGTGTCAGCAGGATGACACTGTGAGGACACCAGGAGGGGGGGGGGGGGTTGATGGAAAAATTTAAAAATCTAACGTGTCTGTAACAAACTCTGTAGAGACGCGGCTGAAAGACTTTGTCATGGAGGTCTGGGTCAAATGGAGGAGAAGAGGAAAGAGAAGGTCTACATGACAGGAGATGTCACTGGATGTAAGAGGTATGTGGTGCTGTATTCTCCTATATGTAGTGCTGGCTCACTGCTGTGACCTGCGTCTCATCTTCTCCAAGTCTTTTTTTTTTTCAAATTATCATAATTATATATATTTTCAATTTGGCGACTAAAAATTTAATTTGGCTCCTGTTTATTTTTTTTAGTCTGAAGCACTGAATATGGTTGTAGTTAGTGTTGATCGAGCACCAAAGTGCTCAGGTGCTCTGGTGCTCGAGTAGAACACTTCGGGATGCTCGGGTGCTCTACCAAGCACCAGAGCACAATGGAAGTCAATGGGAGAACCAGAGCTTTAAACCGGGCACCCCCTGCTCTGAAGAGGGGAGGGTGTCTGGTTCATAGGAAAAGGTCAGAAATTGATGGAAACACCAGGAACAGCATAGGGAGGATGTCTGGATGCATCTTGGACTCCCAGGTCGCTGCTGGGAACCATGTTGTCCGAGTAGTACACCACTTTTACAGACTGACAATAATACGCACAAAACCAAAGATAAAATCAATTTTAGAGGAAAAATTGTTAGGGAACATTCTTTCCTGTATATTTACTTGTATATAAAGTGCAAGTGCTGCCAAAAAATTACAATGAAGAGGCACTCCGATACAACCTGTATATCACATAAAGCAGGGCCTCATTCACATTGTGGTACAATTGTTCACGTAGTGGGACTCCTACACTCATAAAGCCTATGCACTAAGTGAAAGGGCTGCCAAAAATTACAAGGAACCAGCACTACAATACACCCTTTATTACACATAAAGGAGGGCATCATACACACCCTTGAAAAATTATGATTGATGGCCTGCTGGTGACCCTCAAAAACATTAGGAGCAAGGGCCTGCTGCTGATCTGACCATCTAAAACATTAGGGGAGAGGGCCTTCTGCTGATCTGACCATCTAAAACTTTTGGGGCGAGGGCCTGCTGCTGATCTGACCATCTAAAACATTATGGGCGAGGGCCTGCTGGTGACCCTCTAAAACATTAGGGATGAGGGTCTGCTGCTGAGCATGTTGATATGATGGAGAAGGATGAGATAAGGAAGATTAAACCATATACCCTTTTTTGTGGTGGAAGGGGTGCATAGGAAAACAGTGTATTCAATACACCATAAAATCCACATTTAAAGTGCCTTTATGTTCAGTCGCTTTCCTCTGGTGGAGTAGAGAAGTCAGGGGCAATCCATGCCTTGTTCATTTTGATGAGAGTCAACCTGCCAGCATTTTCAGTTTACAGGCGGATGCGCTTATCAGTTATTATGCCCCCAGCAGCACTAAATACCCACTTTGACAAAACGCTGGCGGCAGGGAAGGCCAGCACCTCCAAGGCATAGAGCGCCAGTTCATGCCACGTGTCCAGCTTGGACACCCAATAGATGTAAGGCACAGAGGGATCATTGAGGACGCTGACACAGTCTGCTACTTACTCCTTCACCATCTTCCAAAACTTTTCCCTCCTTGTGACACTAGGCAGCGAATCAGGGTGAGGGTGCTGGTGGGGTGTCATGAAACTGTCCCAGGCCTTGGAGAGTGTTGCTCTGCCTCTGTTAAAACTGCTGTGTGTTCCCCTCGTCTCCCCTCTACGGTTGCCCAAGAAACTACGTACTCTGTCGCCTGCGTTGTCAGCTGGAAATTTTTGGAGACATTTTTCCACAAGGACCTTCTGGAATTGCACCATTTTGCTAGTCCTCTCCACCACAGGAATGAGAGATGAGAAGTTCTCTTTTTAGCGGGGCTCAAGAAGGGTGAACAACCAGTAATCAGTGTTGGCCAAAATGCGTATAACGCGAGGGTCACGGGAAAGGCAGAATAACATAAAGTCAGCCATGTGTGCCAGAAACAGACAAGACTTCGCTGTCCTGATCAGGAGAATGACTCTAAATCTCCTCATCCTCTTCCTCCTCTTCTACCCATTCACACTGAACAGATGGAATAAACCTGCTATGGGTACTACGCTCTGTAGCGGAGGCAACCGTCTCCTGCTCCTCCTCCTCATCATCCAATTCGCACTGAGAAGATGAACTGAGGGTGGTCTGGCTATCACCCTGTGTACTGTCTTCCCCTATTTCCATCTCTTCCATATGCAAAGCGTCCGCCTTCATTGTGAGCAGCAAGCGTTTGAGTAGACACCGAAGTGGGATGGTTACGCTTATAATAGTGGCATCATCGCTCACCATCTGTGTTGAGTCCTCAAAGTTGCGTAAAAACCTCACAGAGGTCAGACATCCATGCCCACTCGTCGCTTGTGAAGAGAGACAGCTGACTGGAAAGGCGACGACCATGTTGCAGCTGGTATTCCACTACTGCCCTCTGCTGCTCACAAAGCCTGGCCAATATGTGGAACGTGGAGTTCCAGCGCCAGCTCACGTCACACAACAGTCGGTGAGCTGGCAATTGCAAATGCTGCTGCAGCGTTGCCAGACTGGCAGAAGCTGTAGATGCGCACCTTCACCAGTAGCTCAGGCAAATTGGGGTAGGTTTTGAGAAACCGTTAAACCACTAAGTTGAACACATGGGCTAGGCATGGCATGTCTCTGAGCTTGCCGAGCTCCAAAGCCACCACAAAGTTACGGCCATTATCAGACACAACCATGCCTGGTTGTAGATTGAGAGATGATAGCCACAGCTTATACCACCCAACAGCTCTGTGGCGGTGTGTTGTTTGTCACCTAAGCAAATTAGTTTCAGCACGGCCTGTTGCCTCTTCCCCACTGCAGTGCTACGCTGCTTCCAGCTACTGACTGATGTTTGATTGGTGCTGCAAGATGAAAATTCAGAGGCGGAAGTGGAGGAGGTGGTGGAGGAGAAGAAGGGGGGGTTGCAGCCCCTAATGTAGGTGATGGCGGAAATCCTTCCCAGGGTACGACTCACTCCCGGTCTCCACAACGTTCACCCAGTGTGCCGCCAGGGAAATGTAGCATCCCTGGCCAAAAGCACTTGTCCATGTGTCAGTCGTTAAGTGGACCTTCTCAATAACTTTGTTGGTCAGGGCACGGGTGATGTTACGGGACACATTCTGGTGTAAGGAGGGTACGGAACACAGGGAAAAATTGTGGCGGCTGGGCACTGACTAACGAGGGACCGCCGACGCCATCAGGCTGTGACAAGCCTCAGTGTCCACAAGCCTAAATACCAACATTTCCAGGGCCATCAATTTGGAAAGGTGCGCATTTAGTGCTATGCCCTGTGGGTGGGTGGCTGGGTATTTGCGCTTTCGTTTAAAGGCCTGGGGTATGGACATCTGTATGCTGCGCTGAGACACAAAAGTGGATGTGCTAGCTGATGGTGCTTGCGAAGGTGCAGGGCGGGAGGCATCCGGGCCTGCGTCTTGGACAGAGGATTGGCCAGCACATAACACAGGGGAAGAGAAGGCAGTGGTGTGACCTGCAGACACTGATTGTGGACCCAGGCATTCGGCCCACCTATTAGGGTGCTTTTATGCCATGTGGTGGATCATGCTGGTGGTAGTGACGTTGCTAGTGTTCACGCCCCTGCTCATTTTGGTACGCCACAGGTTGCAAATGACAATTCTTTTATCGTCCGCACTTTCCTCAAAAAAGCGCCAGACTGTGGAACACGCCCTTGGCAAGGGAGATTGCCGCAAGTGGGTGCTCCGGGGAACAGTTCCTTTTGCCACCCCACTGCCTCTTCCAGCCTGTTGTGGTTCTGCGGATCCCTTCCCCTCTGTAATGCTGTCCTCACTTGGCTTGCCACCTTCCCAGGTTGGGTCAGTGATTTCATCGTCCACCACCTCCTCTTCCACTTCCTCATTTTGGTCATCCTCCTGACTTGTTGACCTAACAAGAACCTCACTTATTGACAACTGTGTCTCATCCTCATCATCAACCTCTTGAGACACTAATTGTCGTTGACTTATTGGCAACTGTGTCTCATCATCATCATTCACCTCGTGAAACACTAATTGCCGTTCCCCACCGTTATCTTCTTCTGACTGTGGATGCTCAAGAGTTTGGGAATCAGTGCATAAGATCTCCTCATGTCCCTCTTCAAGCGGTCTTGGCGAGAGGCCCAAATCAAGGAATGGCGATGAAAAGAGCTCCTCGGAATATCCGAGTGTGGGATCACTTGTTTGCCAAGACTCTACAAGGTGGGAGGAAAGAGGATCAGGGTGAGGATTCTGTTCACCAGACTCCTGTCTACTAAGACTGGACTTTGTGGAAGACAGGGTGGTGCTTAACCGACTTGAAGCATTATCTGCTGCAATCCAACCGACCACCTGGTCACATTGGTCTGACTTCGAGAGTGGTGTCCTGCGCCGCCCTGCAAACTGGGACATGAAGCTAGGTATTGTGGAAGAGTGTGTTTATTGTGCTCTGGCAGCAGGCACAGTTTATCCACGGCCAGGGCCACGGCCTCTGCGTGCACCCTCAGCAGCACGGCCACTTCCCCGTCCCTTACTGCTTGCCTTGAGCATATTAAATGGTATATATGCTTGCAAGTATGTCACGCGTACAGTAGTGCAGGTTTTGTAAGTGTATGAGCAAATAAATTACACTGAATGTCACTGATATTTAGGATGTGCAAACGTTATACAGGAGATGTAGCGCAGGTAATGGCGCTGTCAGCAGCGGCCAAACAATTAGCGCTGCATGTCACAGATATTTAGGATGCACAAATGTAACACAACAGATGTAGCAGAGGTTGTGTCACTGTCGGCAGCGGCCAGACAATTGCACACAATTTAGCGCAGGTTGCGCTAATAATATATATTGCAGCCAGATAAAACAGACTTTTGGGTCTCTAACACCTTTCAACACTAAACCCTGCCTAAAAAAAAACTATTCCTGTGCCTACACTATTTGTCCCTTTTGGCTAGGTTCACACCTGAGCGTTATACAGCGCGTTCCTACGTGCTGTAAAACGCTCAACAGGCAAAAACCAATGTTTCCCTATGGGCATGGTTCTCACCTGAGCGTTTTACAGCGCGTACGAACGCGCTGTAAAACGCCCTACGCCCCAAGAAGTACAGGAGCTTCTTTGGGGCGTATTGTCGCGCGTAACACCTGTTTTTCATTGTTCGCCTCTGTGGCCAATAGCAAGAATGCGCGTACGAAGCGCGTTTCAAAAATACAAAAACGCCCCAAAATACGCCTCAAAAATGCCCGATAAAAACGCCTGTAAACAGCGCTTATCAAATACGCTCAGGTGTGAACCCAGCCTTTGCTGCAGCTCGCCCTGACTAAGACTGAGCCGAACCACGTGTCATTGGGTGCTAATATAGCACCCGATGATGCGTTCCGGCCAGCCAATCACTGTATTGCCAGTAACCAACATAGTTATGGGATTACAGTGAGTGCCAGTACTTATCCACATGTTTATTAGCTGCGTAGCAGCCAACAAACGTGCGGGGAGGAGACTCGAGCACATGTGGTATTCGGCCGAACACCGCGATGTGCCGAGCATCGCGATGCTCAAGTCAAAGTGGTGTTTGGCCGAGCATGCTTGCCCAACACTAGTTGTAGTGTCTGGAGATGCACAATAATGGGCACACACATTATACACATTTTGAGGTGCACTTATGTGTTATGGTCTTGGTGTCTGGAGATGCACAGTGATGAACACACATGCACATTTCGGGGTGCACATATGTGTTATGGCTGTGTTTCAGTACAGTATATACACAGCCGGTTTCTTGGAGCCGCAGTTGTGAGTCATTGACTCTCCCACACACCTCCCAGATTCACTTTACTGTGTTAATCTTCTATTAACACACAGAAAGTGTCTGGCATCAGTGGGAGGGAAACCAGTGACAATGAGATGGAGCAGAGTTATGTTCTGTTACACAGAGACAAGATCCCGTCTTATCTGGGAGAATCCTTTGTACTCAGCAGGGATGCTGAGGAATGAACAGATTCTCCGCCAGTCAATGCAAGAAGTGACTAATGCAGAGTCGGACACGGTTCTTAGAGCCGCAGCCCGCGTCAGCGAAACAATCTTCTTAATAAGAACCTTTACACAGCGCCATATCACTGCTTGTATTCTATGCAGTTGAACATTTCATCATTTTCAAGATCAATGCTTCCTATCAGTGAATAGGAACATTCATTGTTTACATTCAGAAGCCAACCTCCCCCTGTCTCTGTCCTGATTCTACAGCGACGCATTGTAACAAAATATTCTGTCGGCAGGAGTCGATCCCAATTATTTTTGAGTTATTAATATTTGCAAGATTGTTTCTATTCTATGGCAGCAAGCAGAGATCAGTATGCTCAGTTTTATTGAATGGGAACAGCCATTGTTTAACATTCAGAGACTGAAATAATTTTTTGCCGTCCGTACCATGGGCAGTATGAAATATCATTAGGCTCCCTTTTTACAAACAGCCATGTTTTGCTCTGGCATGCTTTCAGACAAAAACATACTTAAGGAGCCAGGAATCACAGGGGTCGTTCCCCCCTTGTCTTTATTGGCAGGTCTCTTTTTATTTGACATCCCAATTATTCTTCTCCCTGTTCCCACCTTGTTCTTCACCTATGGTTTCACTGAAACGCAGTAGCATATTGAAGAAGTGATGGATCAGCTCATTTAGGCTACTTTCACACCTGCGTTTAGGTGCGTATCCGTCTGGTATCTGCACAGACGGATCCGCACCTATAATGCAAACGCTTGCATCTGTTCAAAACGGATCCGTCTGCATAACTGTTTTTTCAGATCTGAGTTTTCACATCGTGAAAACTCAGATCCGACAGTATATTCTAACACAGAGGCATTCCCATGGTGATGGGGACGCTTCAAGTTAGAATATACTAAAAGAACTGTGTACATAACTGCCCCCTGCTGCCTGGCAGCACCTGATATCTTACAGGGGGCTGTGATCCGCACAATTAACCCCTCAGGTGCCGCACCTGAGGGGTTAATTTTGCGTATCATAGTCCCCTGTAAGAAATCAGGTGCTGCCAGGCAGCAGGGGCCAGACCCCCCTCCCTCCCCAGTTTTAAATTCATTGGTGGCCAGTGCGGCCCCCCCTCCCTCCCCAGTATTATATTCATTGGTGGCCAGTGAGGCCCCCCTCCCTCCCCAGTATTATATTCATTGGTGGCCAGTGCGGCCCCCCTCCCTCCCTCCCCAGTATTATATTCATTGGTGGCCAGTGCGGCCCCCTCCCTCCCTCCCCAGTATTATATTTATTGGTGGCCAGTGCGGCCTACCCTCTCCCCCCCCTAATTTAAATCACCCCCCCATCATTGGTGGCAGCGGAGAGTTCCGATCGGAGTCCCAGTTTAATCGCTGGGGCTCCGATCGGTTACCATGGCAGCCAAGACGCTACTGCAGTCCTGGCTGCCATGGTTACTTAGCAATTTTAGAAGGATTATAGCATTATACTTACCTGCGCTGTCTGTGTCCGGCCGGGCGCTCCTCCTACTGGTAAGTGAAAGGTCTGTGCGGCGCATTGCTTATAGCAATTTTTCACTTACCAGTAGGAGGAGCCCCGGCCGGTCACAGACAGCGCAGGTAAGTATAATGCTTCTAAAATTGCTAAGTAACCATGGCAGCCAGGACTGCAGTAGCGTCTTGGCTGCCATGGTCACCGATCGGAGCCCCAGCGATTAAACTGGGACTCCGATCGGAACTCTCCGCTGCCACCAATGATGGGGGGGGGGATTTTAATTAGGGGGGGGGAGAGGGGAGGCCGCACTGGCCACCAATGAATATAATACTGGGGAAGAAGGGGGGGCCGCACTGGCCACCAATGAATATAATACTGGGGAGGGCGGGAGGGGGGCCGCACTGGCCACCAATGAATATAATACTGGGGAGGGAGGGAGGGGGGCCGCACTGGCCACCAATGAATATAATACTGGGGAGGGAGGGAGGGGGGCCGCACTGGCCACCAATGAATATAATACTGGGCAGGGAGGGAGGTCTGGCGCGGCACCTGAGGGGTTAATTGTGCGGATCACAGCCCCCTGTAAGAGATCAGGTGCTGCCAGGCAGCAGGGGACAGTCATGTACACAGTTCTTAGTATATTCTAACTTGAAGCGTCCCCATCACTATGGGAACGCCTCTGTGTTAGAATATACTGTCGGATCTGAGTTTCAAGATCTAACTCAAATCCGATGGTATATTCTAACATAGAGGCGTTCTTATGGTGATGGGGACGCTTCAAGTTAAAATATACCATCGGATTGGAGAAAACTCCGATCCGATGGTATTAATAGGGACTCCTGACTTTACATTGAAAGTCAATAGGGGACGGATCCATTTGCAATTGCACCATATTGTGTCAACGTCAAACGGATCCGTCCCCATTGACTTGCATTGTAAGTCAGGACTGATCCGTTTGGCTCCGCACGGCCAGGCGGACGCCAAAACGCTGCAAGCAGTCCACAGGGGCAGTTAACCCCCATCTGTGCTGCTGGTAGGACGTAAGGGAATCAGCTTGTTTGGAAGCTGATCATATCTTGTATAGGCACTTAAGAATTAGCTTTTATCGGCAGCACATCTCCTCATGAGCCATGTGCTGCCGACCACAACAGATATAAATGGTTGCATAATCATAAGTGTGTGCCGTTCATTTGGCCGTTCATCTGCCCAGGTGAAAGGTCCTTAAACGAGGGCCAATTAACTTATTATATCTAGAGATGAGCGAATCAAAGTTGACGAAATGGAATTTGATCCGAATTTCTGGAAAAATTCGATTCACACCGAATACGTGGTAACGAATCACATTTTTTCTTAAAATGACTGCTGCACGTGTTAGGACATGGAGTAAAGAACACTGGGAACGAGGGATCACCCAAAATGCCACGCATGCAGCCAATCAGCAGCCAGCCAGCCCTGTTATGTCACAGCCCTATAAATAGCCTCGGCCATCTTGGAATCAGCCATTTTCCAGTGTACTTAGTGCAGGGAGAGACGTCAGCAGGCGCTAGGGAAAGTAGTACAAAAGACTTGAAAACTTTTATTTTGCTGTATAGAAGTTCAGGGAAAGGATCGGGAGGAATCATTCCACAGTATTGAAGCAGAACAGGGTTCAGTAGGGGAGTTTACAGCCTGGGTAATAGCAACAATCCTATTACACCTTGCTGCACTGACTGCGGATCCAAATTGCCTGTCAGTATTGGGTCCGTGACCTCACTGCAGGGTGGCAGATCGTCACCTGCACACTGCAGCGCCATGGGTCCCAGTGCTGGCTTACCTCGCATGAAGTGCTGGCTTACCTTACCATGAAGTGCCCAAGCGTGGTTGTATACCTGGTAACTTCTGCTGAAGCCTGTCGTCTGCTACCTGGATTATCTGGACTATTTACCCTTGCATTACCTGACTACGATTCTACCTGTCCTCTGCTACCTGGATTATCTGGACTATTGACCCTTGCATTGCCTGACAACAAATCTGCCTGCTGTCTCTGTAAGTTCGCCTGAATTTCTGATCGTGCACTGCCTGACCACGAGTTCGCCTGACCCAGTTTACCGTATTACTCTGAACTTTGTTTTGCCTTTATTGCAAGTGACTTTTGTTTGCCTTCTGCCAGTAAAGATCATCTGTTCCTTTACTCTGCCTTTGTTGGACTCTGTACACACTGCTGCAGTTAGCTGCGTTCTGGTGACTGGTGCAAACACCAGGTTCCTGACTCTGAGAGTCAGCAGTCAGCAATATTGAGCTAATTCCTAGTACTTTATCAGCTGATCCAGAGGATCCACATCCTCTGGTCGTAACATTGCCATTATACAGCTCTGTAATTCTAGCAAACCGTTCTTGTTATTAGTGTGCAAGTGCTGTTTGATACAGCCATTAACAGGGTTTATTATAAGGAAATATTTCTATGTCTTATTTGCCCTTGTGCAGTGCAGTTATATGTTCTAAAATCTTTTTTTGGCTTGTTTTAGTGGGGGAAAAAAGGGCTTCTTAGCCGTTGTGTGGTGAAGTGCGAAAATTACAGCCCTTTTTGACGTGTATTAGTGGCAGAAAAATATATATTTGCTTTTCAGCGGTGCAGTTATATGTTCTAAAGCCTTTTGTGGGGTGTATAAGTAGAAAAAAAATAAGGGCCTATTTGCCGTTCAGCGGTGCAGTTATATGTTCTAAAGCCCTTTTTGGCCTGTATTAGTGGCACAAAAAAAAGTATTTGCCATTGTGTGGTGAAGTGAGAAAATTACAGACCTTTTTGGTGTGTATTAGTGGCAAAAAAATAAATATTTGCCGTTCAGCGGTGCAGTCATATGTTCTAAAGCCCTTTTTGGCGTGTATAAGTGGAAAAAAGTAAGGGCTTATTTGCCATTCAGCGGTGCAGTTATATGTTCTAAAGCCTTCTTTGGCGTGTATTAGTGGGAAAAAAAAAGAAGGCCTTATTAGCCGTTGTGTGGTGAAGTGAAAAAATTACAGACTTTTTTGGGGTGTTTTAATTTCCTTTTTGTTTATTTATTTGATCTAACAATATGTCAGACAGAGAAGTGCCAGGCCCTGCACAGGGGAGGGGCAGAGGCCTGAATGCTTCTGGCGCAGGGAGAGGTCGCAGGAGAGTAAGGGGGCATAGCAGCAGGGGTCACTTCCAGAGGCCTGAGCTCCCGGTGTCATCTAGCGGTCGTGTCTAGACTAGCAACCCAGCGTTTCTTGAATGGTTGACCCGATCATCCACTTCACCCCAAGTGACATCAGACACCCCCAGCCAAGAGTCGGTGGGTTCTTCAGACACAACCCTTAGTGTCATGGCCTGGGAGCAGGCCCTGTGCCATCACTTGTACTCAACCTGCCCCTGTCCTTTTCTGTTCCCTCAGCCAGAGAAGTATTATATCCTGTGGGCTCAGCTGCACTATACAGTGGGGACGAGCTACTAAAGGACAGTCAGCCGCTACTGGCCAGCCAAGATGTGGAGGAGACATCTGCCACTTCCTCCAGTAGGCGGGCAAGTAGTGATGAGGAGAGTGGCGTGGAAGCTGGTGTTTCGAACAGAGACCATTGAGGAGGACATCAGTGAAGTGCAGACAGTACTCGATGATGATGATGTAGCTGATCATACTTGGGAGCTGGGTGAATTAGGAGCTTCATCATCATCGGGAGAAGAGGGTAGCAGCTTGCCCATTAGGCAGCGGCGGAGCCAGCAAGTCGCTAGCATGTCTGGAAGTCAGCAGGGTGGCAGCAGTTGGAGGTCGGGAGCCAAACGTGCCCGGGGTAGACCACATGCTTCGTAGGAGCCTACCTGCCCAGAGAGTAGTGGTGCAGGGGGTCACAGAAGCAACGGCAGTAGCAGTCAGTGTGGAGTATTGGGGATAAAATCACCTACTCGGCGGTGTGGCAGTTTTTGTTAAGCTGCCGGAGGAGGTAAACATGGCCATATGTACAATCTGTGGGCAGAAGGTGAAGCGTTGCAGAGGGATGACTTCTGGCTCTCCACCTTGTTGGACCCTCGCTAACGGTCCAAAATGGGGGCCTTTTTTACACCCGCTGAGAGGACAGACTTAACTACTATAAAGACATCCTATGTAGTCAGTTTCCATCTGTGCCATTGTCCATCCTCTCGCAGGTCTGACTGGGGGGCGCTCTGCGCTTACGTTCCTCTGCTGTGGCAGAGTGGGGGGGGGGGGTTAGGAGTAGTTCCAGCTCCATCAGCAGCAACTTGAGTCTAGAGTTGCTGATGAGCAGCTTTCCTCACCCACCTAGTGAAGAAACTACTCACCAGCAGCATCAGCAGCTAGACCTGGTGCAGGACCTGAACCAGCAGGTTGTTGCATACTTGGACAGCACCCTGCCACCCAACATTGAATATCCACTGGACTACTGGGCAGCCAAACTGGATTTGTGACCGCAACTGGCAGAGTTTGCCCTGGAAAATCTGTCCTGCCCGGCCAGCAGTGTGGCATCAGAGCGGGTGTTTACTGCTGTGGGGGCCATAGTTACCCCAAGAAGAACTTGCCTATCCACCCAAAATATGAAGAGACTGACCATTGTTAAGATGAATCAAGCGTGGATCAGCCAGGATTTCCACCCACCAATGCCTGATGCATTAGACTAGATCATCCATGGTGCCACACCAACACTTTGACAAAAGAGACCGGTTTCTTCTGGCTACCTGCCTCAGCTACTATTCTGATGCTGTCACTCGCTTGATGCCACATATCTGATGCCAAGTGCTCCTTTTTTAACCCACCATCTTCAGCTGGTACTGGTATTGCCACCCACCTCCCCACTCTGTCAACTGGTCACTCTGTGGTCTCCTGATGCTGCTGCCACTTCACCATTTAGGCCCCCGGATGCTGCTGCTGCCACCTCCACACTGTCATTGTGCCACCCTGTGGCCTCCTCCTGATGCTGCTGCCACCTTCAGACTGTCATTGGGCCACTCTGTGGACTTCTCATTCTGTTCCCACTCTCCGCACTTCATGACTTGGCCACTATTTTGCCTTTCGGCTTCGCTGACATCATCATTTATCTGACCCTTCTTCGGATCTGTCAGAAGGAAGGAAAAATGCACAACGGATCCTGTCTATGTAACAGCTGTAAGGCCTGCATGACATAGTCCCTATTTTGCATGAGAATTGGCTTACGATTTGGTAGCCAAAAGCAGGAGTGGGTTCAAAACAGAAGACATGCAAATATTCCATTCACATGTCATCTCTGTTTTGGATCCACTCCTGTTTTTTTGGGCTTTAGCAATACTGATGGATTACTGACCAAATGCTGACCGAATGAAGGCGGATGCTCCACAGACAGGATCCGTTTTTGGAGGGTTATTGTTCTGACGGATCAAAGGAAGGGCAAAATAATTAGTGACATCAACACAAACTTACTGCTGACACCCTCTCCACTCTGTCGTGGAACTGTACTTGTATAAGCGTTTAATAGAACAGGTTCTGTAGACATCTATGTGGAATCAGCTGACGAGGGTGTAAAAGGATTGCGCCCTTTCACGCTACAGTAGGATCTTGGGCCTCTGCACGGTTCTTTATACCTGGCGCTAACATTGACCTGTAAGGCTGAGTTCACACTTGAGTTATTTGGCCCTGTAACTGCCCAAATAAGTGAAGTGTGCAGTGATTCTAAGAGCGACTCCTGTCATCTGCATGTCATACTCACTCACAGTATTGTTTCACTACTACAGCAGACTCTCTATGCATGTTACTGCAAGGCACAGTGTTCTACACCACTATAAAGGCTCTCTGCAGCCAGGAAATTGCAGTTTTTAATGAGATTCACCGCGAATAAATTCGGATCGAACCAAATTTTTTTGGAAAATTCGACATCCAGCCGAATCGAATTTTTTAGAAATTCGCTCATCTCTATCAATGATCAATGCTCTTTATGGGCAGAAATCTTACAATGTTAGGACCAACTGATAGACAGGAAATTTCTCAAAACGACCAAAAGTCCATAAGTCGGAAAGTACTTGTATATGGCAACTAGTCACAAAGCTTCTTCACAGCTCCAAGCCAAGTATTCGAGATGTCTCTTTTTGAACATTGACTTGAACTTTTTTATTTAAATAGTTGACTTTTATTTTCTGCCATTTAAGTAGGTCGTCGCTATCAGATGAGGTCAATGACTAAGGAGATTTAGATCACAGGCTACAGATTCCGAAGAAAGGATGAGAGGAGAGCAGAGGAGGAACAAGTCGTGAGGATATGAATGGCAGGAGGTCCAGAAGTTCTTTCTGTATTAATTAACATATTAATTACTCTTGTGATTACGAACCGCCCTGCAGCTCTCAGACTAATTTTCATGCAATACTCGTTCCTATGGAAACTCAGATGCAGACGATAAGAAACTCCATGGATATCTAAGAGAAGTAAATTAAGAATATTGACTCTCCATGTTTACCTTATCAATCATGGAGAGCCTCAGAAACGTCCATCTTCATCTTCCTCTTCTCACCAAATATTTGTATGTAATTATTGATTCCAACTGAATCCAGAGCGGCATTCACAATCCTGCAAGCTTCAGAGTTCAAATCTTCCAGCATTACTTTGTTCAATGTCTGCACAGAACTCCCTTGGATTCCTTTACACAGTTAAAAAATATCTTGATGACTTTTAGCTGCTTCCAATTATAACTAGCAGAATAGTGAGTGCAGCTCTGGAGTATAATACAGGATGTAACTCAGGATCAATACAGCATAAGTAATGTAATGTATGTACACAGAGGCTCCACCAGCAGAATAGTGAGTGCAGCTCTGAAGTATAATACAGGATGTAACTCAGGATTAATACAGTATAAGTAATGTAATGTATGTACACAGAGACTCCACCAGCAGAATAGTGAGTGCAGCTCTGGAGTGTAATACAGGATGTAACTCAGGATCAGTACAGGATAAGTAATGCATGTGCACAGTGACTGCACAAGCAGAATAGTGAGTGCAGCTCTGGAGTATAATACAGGATGTAAGTCAGGATCAAAACAAGATAAGTAATGTAATGTATATACACAGTGACTCCAAAAGCAGAATAGTGAGTGCAGCTTTGGAGTATAATACAGGATGTAACTCAGGATCAGAACAAGATAAGTAATGTAACGTATGTACACAGTGAAAGCACCAGCAGAATAGTGAGTACAGCTCTGGAGTATAATACAGGATGTAACTCAGGATCAGTACAGGATAAGTAATGTATGTACACAGTGACTCCACCAGCAGAATAGTGAGTGCAGCTCTGAAGTATTACACAAGCTGTAACTCTGGATCAGTGCAGGATAAGTAATATACTGTAATAAGTGATGTTTTCTGGGTGTATTTTAATGATTTTGAAATACAAACAGAATTTACTAAAAATGTTCTCCATATGCATGTATAGACACAAACAATATATCTTTAATAGTGTCCTCAATGTTCAAAGTCACTTAAATGAAAGGAGATAAATTAGTATAGCAGGGGTAGACATAGACATCAGAAGTTTCTCATGCAAGAATAGTACAGAATATGGTCTCCTTGATCTCTAGTAACTCTTAGGGCACCCTTCCTCCATAAGTCTCTCTTTCGGTGTATAAAATTCATTAGTTTAACATGCAATCTAAGAGGCAGTAAGATGCTGGCAGCTGCCGTTTTTATGGTGTCAATGGCCTCTAATTGCTTGGTCATACCATCTCACCCTTCTGTACTAAAGGTAATACATCTTATTGATTCTCTAGCCCTACCCATTTCCATCGCTCCGAGGACAGTTGGGTCGTGTTTACCATAGGTTATTACCTCCATCCTTCACATCAGTTTGCAAACATTGTTGGGGTTTTGAAGAGGGGATGTCCTGCTTTGGTCCTCATAGCTCATTTCTTATTCTATGAAGTAAGCATGAAGAAATGTAAAAAGTCATGAGTTGCCCTTGGTTTCCTTTTGGATTTTTCTAATTCTATTGAAGTTCTTTGGTGTTGATGGAGTCATCGTTGACTGGTAAAATTTAATATATATATATATATATATATATATATATAAAAAAATATGTAATTAAAATCAGGAACAGCTTCATAGCTGGGTGGGTCAGAGGTGGCAATGCCAGTGATGACCATCTTATCATGTTGGTATTGTTAAGACTTTTTTTCATCCCCATATTTTCCATAAGGGCATTTACCCCGTATGAGCAACTGATTATATTATTGTTACATGACTCAAAAGCCTCTTTAGATCTCGCTCTGCAGGTGTAACGACTATGGAACAAGTTGATTGCTCCTTTTATTCAGCAGATCGGAGTGTTTTAGGCTGAAAAATGAGAAACCTGACTACATGAGAGTAGGAGAATGCGTCATGAGTTGGGCTCGCTTCCAATTGAGTTTTCTTCCGGAGGGCCTAGTGAGCTGTTTTATGTATGGTGTCTCACAGGTGATCACACAATAGATGCTAATTGTAGGACATTTTCCTAACCCCTTGAGGAACCAACTCCAGCCTACAGAATGCAGAATTTGTGTTTTTAGTTTTTTGCCTCCACAGTTTATAAACATATTTGTCCATATAGGGGGGAAATTCTAGTGAATTGCTCCATGTTTATGTTTCCACCATGTTTTTAACACCTTTCTCAATAGGTTTTAAAATTGTCAAAAAAAATGAACATGACTAAGAGGAGTCGTAACGTTTTGTCAGCGACATGCACCATTTTTTGGTGCTAAATATTGGAGATGTACAGTAAGCGGAAATATTAGAATGAGATATGTATCACCAAAATTTACTAGTCTCGTCTCGTCTTATCCTGTCCTTTACTGTCCTGAAAGGGACACTATTGAAAACCCCTGTCCAGTTGCTCTCTTAGGTCACTCTGTAATAGGTCATGGCTCTTTTCCGTCACTCAGTACAGACCTCATCTCCCACCATAAATGATAACGTCGAACTACTAACTTTCCAATTACCTCCTTGGATTCTTATCAGAAAGAAAACTTTTGCCTTCTCCTGTATTTGTTGTATATTGCCACCTGGTGGAAATATGTAGTCAGCACGGAAGAAAAATGTGAAGACAATATGTAAAAAACGTTGGCCTAAATCACGAAAAACCGCTGTTTGAAGGACGTTTTCAGAACCATTGCAGTCTATGGGGGAATTTGCATGGCTGTTTTTTTAATGGTCCATGAATAATAGAACAGGACATGTCCTACTTTTGGCTGTTTTGATAGTCAGATGACCCCCTTGAAATCTATCAACCCTTTTTTAACAGCCATTTAGATAGAAATTCACACATCTAATGGCCGTTAAAAAAATGTATGCTATGAAAAAAATACCTTGCTACAGGCATGAGCAGGAATACTTTTGCTTCGCACTGGAGGCAGCAGGACCTGATGCTCCCAGAGTCGTCACAGCTCATGATCACTCTGGGAGCATCAGGTCCTGCTGTCTTCAGTGCGTGGCCATATATATATATATATATATATATATATGTTTATGGATTTGTTGGCACTAACCTTTTGTGCATTATATGTCCTGGGGGCACTATATGTCCTGGGGCACTACAGAGGGGCATTCATTATATTGAGGTACTATGGGGAGCATTATATGTCCTGGGGGCTTTACAGACAGCCATTATTTATACTGGGAGCACTTTTATATATATTTTGAGAGTACTGTGGAGGGGCATAATATATACTGAGGGTTTTGCAAGGTTTAGGGTTAAAAGAAAAAAAGGCAATTAATTTTATCTGTTAAAAATAGGCATTTTTAATGGCTGTTAAAATTGTATGAAAAATGGATGTTAAAATGGTTTTCTGAGAGTTTTTTTACTGATGACCTACTACTTGCTACTGCGAGCGCTGATGCCTTCTCAAACAGCTGATTGTTGGGGATCCCGGGTGTCGACCCCCACCGATCAGATAACGATGACCTATCTGGAAGATATGTCATCAGTAAAGCAAAATTCTTGAAAAACTCCTTTGAAAATGGTTAGATGACCAGTAATTGGATACGGTAACAGGGCGCAACTGGACGGCAGTCCCTAACTTAATTAAGTGCAGGGGAAAACAAAAGACAGGACAAACAGAACACAAGCAAGTCAAACTAGCCGAAGTCAAATACCAGGAAGTCAAATCAGTACAAGGGAGCAACAAGAGCGAGTCCAAACACAAGCCGGAAGTCAGTACCAGGAGAACACGACAAGCAACAGGGGATGAGCAGAAGCGAGGTCAAACGAGCAGAGCTGAGGTCAGGATTCAGGAACACAATGCCAGGAATAGAAGAGCGTATAAAGGCCTTAATTACAGGCAATCTGTGGCCAGCACACTGCCTGTTTAAATAGGCCTGGCTAGTGAGTCACATGACATGGCCAGCGTCACGTGACTCACAGCAGCCCAACTCAGCCGAGCACCGATCATCAATATCGGCGCTCGGCTCCCCTGCTGCTCGCCTGCTGCCATGGAGACAAGGACCCAGGCTACGTTCTTGCCCCTCTCCTTGCGCAGGTTGCCGGCGGTGCTGCGAAGAAAGCACACGCCGCCTACCCCTCGTTACAGTACCCCCCATTCTACAAGGGGCCACCGGATCCAAAAAGTCAAAGGATTGGGTATCTCCCGATGAGCCAGATGGAACCTCTTCACCAGTCTGTCAGCATGTAACTTATTTATTGGCACCCAAGACCTCTCTTCTGGCCCGAAACCCTTTTAATGCACCAGATACTGGAAAGAATTCCGGACCTTTCTAATATAAACAATCCTTAAGACTTCTAATTCCATTTGTCTGGCAACCTCCACTGGAGGCGGAGGTTCCTCTGAAGGAACAACAGGTGACACATACTACTTTAGTAAAGATTTGTGAAACACATTGTGGATGCGAAAGGAATCAGGTAGTTTTAGTTTAAATGATACAGGGTTAATAACCTTAATAATCTCGTAAGGACCAATAAATTGTGGAGCAAACTTATTACATGGTACTTTAAGAGACAGATTTTTGGTAGATAGCCATACCTTCTCACCCACCACAAAATCCACCCCTATTATAGGCCTTGATTTTCTGAACCTCCTCGGCTTTCTTCAGGTTCGACGGCACCTGGGCCCAGACTGTGCACAGTTCTCTAACCAATTTATCTGCTTCCGGAACTTGTGAAGAAGACAGCGACAATGAATTAAATCGTGGATTTAACCCAAGATTACAGAAGAATGGCGACACTCCTGTGGATGATTTCACCCGGTTATTGATAGCAAACTCAGCCAAGGGTAGATGTCGCACCCACAACAGTTGATTATCAGAAACATATCATCTCAAGAACTGTTCCAACGACTGGTTCAACCGTTCTGTTTGACCATTAGTTTCAGGGTGAAAGGCGGAAGAAAAGGACAAAGAAATATCACATTTATGACAGAAGGCTCTCCAGAACCTAGAAACAAATTGAACGCCTCTATCAGAGACAACATTCTCTGGAATCCCATGAAGACGTAGCACATGATCCACAAACAGAGAAGCCAAAGTTTTAGCATTAGGGAGCTTTGCTAGTGGAACAAAATGCACCATTTTACTAAATCTATCGACCACTACCCATACCACCGACTTACCCTCCAAGACTGGTAAGTCGGTGATAAAATCCATGGAAATATGTGACCACGGTCTACTGGGAATAGGCAGTAGTCGTAACTCACCAGTCGGGCGAGTTCTGTGAGTTTTGGCTCTGGCACATACCTCACATGAAGACACATACAAGTTCACATCTCTAGATAACGTGGGCCACCAGTAGGACCTGGAGATGAGTTCCTTAGTGGCATGAACACAGGGGTGTCCACATAACACTGAATTATGACACTCACCCAAAAGCCGGAGACGTAAGTGAACTGGAACAAACAATTTATCATGGGAAGACTGTACCGGAGCTAGATGTTGTGCTGCCTCAATTTCGGTGTAAAATCGGAGGACATTGAGGCCACAATGATACCAGCAGACAAAATAGGTTCAGGAGGAGAGTCTGGCGGTTGAAAGGCATGAAAACTTTGGGACAATGTATCGGCTTTAACATTTTTACTTCCTGGCCTAAAAGTAATAGAAAAGTTAAAATGCGTAAAGAATAACGCCCACCTTGCTTGTCTAGGATTGAAATGTTTTGCGGATTCCAGAAGCAATAGATTTTTATGATCCGTAAAAACAGTAATGCAATGCTGAGCCACCTCCAAAAAATTTCACCATTCCTCAAAAGCCCATTTAATAGTGAGCAGTTCTCGGTTCCCAATGTCATAATTTCTCTCTGTGGGGGAGAACTTCCGGGAGAAAAACGCACATGGCCTTAAATTAGTAAGATTAGATGATCCATGAGAGAGAACTGTTCCTACTCCGTCCTTAGAAGCATCGACCTCGACAATAAACTGCTTTTCTTGATCCGGCTGAATCAGGACCGGGGCATTACCTAAACACCTCTTGAGGGTTTGAAAGGCTTCTATGGCCTCAGATGACCAATTAACAAGATCCGCCCCCCTTCCCGGTTAAGTCGGTCAGAGGTTTAGCGATTACCGAAAAGTTTTTAATAAATTTCCGATAATGTAACGGTCGTGTACACACACACAGGGGGGAGGGAAGTGACCACTGCGCTCCACCCTCTCCCCTGGCCCTGCCTACTTGCCTCGCAAGTCCTAATGAGTGAATAAGTGCAGGGAGGACAGACCAGACAAACAATAGAACGTGAACGGACCGAGTCAATACCAGGAGAGCAACGAAGTACAAATGGAGCAAGCAGAGAATAGTCAGGAGAAGCCGGGGTCAAAAATACCAGGAGAGTTGTGAAGTACCAAAAGAGTCAGCAGAGGATCGTCAGGAGGAAGCCGGGGTCAGAATACCAGGAGAGCAGCAAAGTACACAAGAAGCAGGCAGAGGATCGTCAGGAAATCAGCAGAAGGTAAGTACGCCAGATCAGACAAAATCACAAGTGGAACCTAAATAACAGGCAACCTGTGGTCAGCAGGCTGCCTGTTTAAATACTGACCAGCAGGGGACATGGCCAGCGTCACATGACTCACCCTGCTGTAAATGGCTGAGCACCGAGTGCCCAGCTCGGTGCTCATGCATAATCTGGTAGTTGGGGGAACCGAGGCGCCATCGGCGCTGCGGAGACTGAGCGCATCGCCTGCGCCCCGTGACAGAAAATAATTAGCAAACCCCAGAAAGCGTTGCAACGCCTTAAGGGAAGAAGGTCTCACCCACTCTTGAATGGCTTGTACTTTCTCTGGAATCCATCTTAAAAGATTGAGGGGTAAGTATATAATTTAAAAACAAAATCTCTTGTACCCCAAAAATACACTTTTCTTTCTTGGCAAATAATAGATTTTCCCTAAGAACTTCCAGCACCTGCCTGGTATGGGTGAAATGGAATTCCCAACTAGTTGAAAAGATTAGGATGTCATCCATCATAAATTTGCCAATAAAGTTCCTGAAAATGTAATTAAGGAAGTTTTTAAATACCGCCAGCGCATTACAGAGACCAAACGGCATGACCAAATATTCGAAGTGACCCTCAAGTGACCCTCGGGAGTGTTAAAAGCTGTCTTTCACTCGTCCCCCTCCCTAATACGAATCAAATTGTAGGCTCCTTTTGAATCAAGCTTAGAAAACCAACAGGCTATAAGCAGCTGAATGAACAGGTCTGGAATCAATGGTAGGGAATACTGATTTTTAATAGTGATTTTGTTTATTTCCTTATAATCGATACAGGGTCTCAAACCTCCATCCTTTTTATCCACAAAAAAGAGCCCTGCCCCCATAGGTGAAACAGAGGGTCTGATATGACCTTTTACTAAACTTTCTTTGAGATAATCCTTCATAGAGATTCGCTCAGGGCCGGATAAATTATAAATACGGCTCTTTGGAAACTTAGATCCTGCAACGTGATTATTGGCACAATCATATAGTCTGTGGGGTGGCAGCTTCTCAACATCAGATGAGTTAAAAACATCAATAAAGTCACTAATGTGCGGAGGGAGGTTTTTAGATTTAATTGTGATTCCAGCCTGGACAACCGGTAAACAATAGGAAAAACATTTAGGACCCCACTTCTCAACTTTGCCAGTAGCCTAATGACAGAGTTATGAAGTTGAAGCCATGGCATGCCCAAAACCCACTTCTACAGGTAAGTTCTCTAATACAAGAAAAGAACAAATTTCAGTGTGACAAACCCCCACAGTCATAGTAACCTCAGGAGTACAAAATTTGACTGTCCCACCCACCAAGGCAGCAGAGTCAATGGCAACTATGTTGATGGGGTTAGGAAGAGCCAACATGGGTATGTGGCAGGCGCAGCACTATGAAGTGCCTTTTGCACTGTGGCATTAGAAGAATTTTGATATCTCTGACTTTTAAAGAGGTTTAAAGAGCACACCAAATGCTTCTTTATTAACTTCAACTTTTCTTCATATATAACACTGCCGCCTCCGCAGCAGATAGTCCATGTACAAAACACGTGTTGAAAAGATATCATAAGATGGCGGTTCAACTGTTCAATCTTGTCATTCAACATAAAATGGTGGATATATTGATATAATGAATATCTGTACTCTCACTTTAAGTTATTTAAGCACTTTATGATCTCTCTGAGAGGTATATCTGAGGTTTAACTAATAGTTCACTTGCAGTATGCAGTTAGCAGTGACTACAGTATTTGCAGATTGGTTGAGTATGATCTGGTATGGTTGTAATTGGATGCAATTTGCAATTGTATGCTTGCAATTTGGTGGAACTGTAAGTAAACACACATATAACTGGTTCAGTATACAATTCTACTCACTATACTAACAGTAGGAACATTATATAACTGTTTTAAATAACTATTTTGGCCTCTCCTTCTTCCATAAAAACACAGCTCTCAGTGGAGTGAATGTCTCTTAAGCTCCTGTCTCTGGTGAATAATGATTCTAGCAGCTCCTGCTAGGGGAATTCCCAGACAGGCTGTGTGTAAGGCTGGTTGTGATTGGTGAAAACTCTTGCTGTGTGAGAAGCTGTCTGTGATTGGTCTAGACACTTCTGCCCAGCAACAACAGATTAACACTATGCATTCTGTTGTTTCTGCTGTGTCATTGAGCTTACCTTTCATTACAAAATGAATCTTAAAGGCATATTATCCTTTTCTGCTTCTGTGAACACAAAATATAACAGTTATATGACATCCAAAACATGATGGCACAGTAAATAACTCCACTTTTGTCTTTAACACATAAACATAGGAACTGTATTAAGGCAGTGTCTCGGCCTTCTGGGTGATTGCCGTGACATGGTTGCCACGCATGTTGTTGCCTGGGGCAACGAGTAGCTTTCTTTGCTTGTGTGTGCACTTCCCCTTTAAGTGGCTTCCTCCCCTTGTCTGGCGTTGGAAGGGTTAACTCCCTTTCTAGTGTTTTAACACTGGGTTTATGTGTGTGTGGGTGTGGCTGCTTGGGCTATTTAGCCTCTGCTGGATGCCTGAGGCTGGGGCGTACTCCAGTCATGGTGTATGCTGGAGCTATCTTCCTGGCATATGCCATCTGTCCAGTGAGGGCCACACTTGTGGTCATAGAAGATAGTAGATGTTCTGGGTTCCTGTGTGGTTGTGGTGTGTGCTGTGTCCTTTTAATGTTGGTGTGGACACCAGCACTTGTGCACGGGTTCCAGTCAGTCTGTGGCAGGTAAGTGTGTTACTGGTTTCACTTACCTGCCATCTCCTTATAGCTGTATGTGTTCCCCTCCTTGCAGCTTGGCCGGTGGAGACTCCTGTTCGTCCGTGTTGTGGAGGAACAGGTTGTCTTACCCTGCTCCTAGTCCAGGGATTTCCTGAGGGTTAGTAGAGCCCCGAGGTTCCGGAGTATGAGCCCTCCTACCATCTGGGTTGGCTCATACGGTTAGGAGTCAGGGTCAGAATTAAGGGACACATTAGGAGGTGACTTGCTCCCTTATCCCGGCATCCTCACTCCCCGCCGTGACAGCTATACTAGCAACCTAGGACAAGTCTTAGCTGGCCAGCTCCAGGGTATTCCCATAGAGAGAGAATACATTTATAATCAACAAAACTAGAGGCGGAACCCGAGTCAATAAAGGCCTCCCCAGTACCCTTACTGGAACCAAAAAAAATCATCACTGGTACTATTAATTTTTTTCTTTACCACCTCTGAAAGTACCTTATCCTTGGAAACATCCGGTTTGTGTGACCTTCCGGAAGGACGGATCTTGGGGCAATGTCGTACCCAGTGGCCAAAGTCGCAACAATAGAAACATGTACCACGCTGGCGACGTTGGTCTCTCCTCATCATGCCAAGTTGCATGGGCTCATCCAAAAGAGTTTCCGCCTTGACCCCCACAGGAAAGGAGTCAGGTTTTGTCGTTGCCTGTGGAAAGAACAGATGCTCCCGCTGATGTTCCCTTATGTGTCTGTCCAGTCCCACAGCATAATTTGTTCTAAAGTGTCAGGACAGGGGTAACTAACTAGCATGTCTTTAAGACTTTTGGAGAGTCCTGCCCTGAACTGACATTTCATACCAGCCCGAGGGAACACACCACTTCTGAAATTGAGTGCAATATTCCTCTACTGGTCGGTTTCCCTGGGTGAGGGATTTCAACTGGGACTCAGCCACGGTCGCCCTATCTAGTTCCTCATAGAGGATACCCAGAGCCTGAAAAAATGCTTCAACAGACATAAGACACAGGGAGTCAGTGGGCAGGGAGTATGCCCATTCCTGTGGGTCACCTTGTAACAGAGAGATAACAATTCCCACTTTTTGCTGTTCAGATCCAGAAGAATTGGGGCATAAACGGAAATACAACTTACAGCTCTTCCTAAATGCAAGGAAACATCTGCAGTCCCCCGAAAACCGATCCGGCAACCTAACGTGGGGTTCGGGTTTGCTGTACGGAGGGACCCGGTACATGTAGGGTCTGAGCAGATTCCTGTTGCTGTAATCTTTCCCCTAACTCCTGTACAATTTGCGCAAGGTTATGGACCTGATCAGTGAGCACTCGCATAGGGTCCATAATGTAGGTGGGCCTGTGATTCTGTCACGGACGGGGGTAGGGAAGCGTGTACCCCTGACTGCGGCCCACACCTCTGCCCCTACCTACTTGCACGATCCGTCCTAGGCATTGGAGATCACGACAAGCAACAGAGGATAAGCAGAAGCAAGGTCAAATGAGCAGAGCCGAGGTCAGGATTCAGGAACACAATGCCAGGAATACAAGAGCGTATAAAGACCTTAATCACACGCAATCTGTGGTCAGCAGGCTGCCTGTTTAAATAGGCCTGGCTGGTGAGTCACATGACGTGTCCAGCGTCACGTGACTCACAGCAGCCCAACTTAGCCGAGCACCGATCATCATTATCGGCGCTCGGCTCCCCTGCTACTTGCCTGCTGCCATAGAGACGAGGACGCAGGCTACGTCCTTGCCCCTCTCCTTGCGCAGGTTGCCGGCGGTGCTGCAAAGGAAGCACGTGCCGCCTGCCGCTCGTTACAAGTCCTATATTTCCATTGTCTGTGGAGGCCTTGGCTAAAAATATGTGTGCCTGTGATGGAGATAAATATAATAGTTTAATCTAATAGAAAAATAAACATGTTGTGCTTAAGTAATACTATCGTACACTTTAGGAGGTAATGCTCTTCGGTCTAGGTGGGCAACAGATGAGAGGTAAACCATGTTGAGAGGGGCCAAGAGTATACAAGGTGCCTGCCCCCCAGGGCCCATCGTGTCCCAGGTTTATAGGAATGCTGAGTGGTGTGTTGCAGCCCCAATAGTCTCTGTGTGTGTCACAGTGCTCCTACCTGGATACCGTCGATTCCCATGGTTTGGCTCCGAAGCAATATAGGGGAGAATAACGGTGGCGGTGAAGAATAAATCGAGTTCAGACTTTATAATGTTTAACAGCTTTACTAGAATCGACTTGAATCCAGACAATATTCAAGCTTTCTCTTGGTTCCAGCAGGTGTTGGCAAAAACTGGCAGGCAAACTTGATAACTGGATTCTGGTAGCTGGACTTCAGGACTGTTTTGGTACCTCTGGAGTGGGGTTCTTTTGGTTGCTGACCCCCTAGTGACACTCTGTAGATCTGTAAGAACTCATGCTCTATGAGCTACTTCCCTCTGTCTAGCCTGGACTAAACTAGAACTGCAGCTCCTCCCTTTGGTAGGAAACAGGACTGGCCCACTTCTGCCCAAAAGGGAGTGTTAAGTTCCATTCTATCTAAAGATCTGCCTGTCATATACACTGCCACCTGCGGGACAACCAGGCATGTTACATGTACAAAACAGTTTCATAGCAGATTATGAATGCACAATGTAGGAGGACCTGGCCTAAATACACAGATGACATCATGGTTAGCCCATTAGAGACAGTAGCAGGGTGTAGGAATGGGTATGACAAGTATGCTACAGTTTTGAAGGTTTGTAGATCATTGGAAGATGCATATTAGGAATGTGTTGCTTGCTCTTTAAAAACTGATTGATATAAAAGAGGGGAAGACTCTCTGGATCCATCCTTATCCTGTCTCACATCAGGATAATTAAGATGGTCAAGAGGTGCGATAGACGTTGCCACCTCAACAGCTTGCCGGAAGGTTTGTCGTGTATGACACACAGAATGCATTAGTCTTAATGACTAAGCCGAGCACATAATTTAGACACAGCATTTTCACATGAAAGCCTGTGATTATGGAACTTTTAATAAATCATGAATCATAACTCACCAGTTAGAGACTCACTAATCTTCAGCAGACAGTATCTAGAAAACAGGACTCTCGGCAGCATTTCTGATGAAGCGCATATATTATTTTGGGTAAATCTTTCTTCCTTTGAAGTTCGTAAGGATAATAATTGCCATCAGCCTATGTCACATACTCTCTAGGAAGGGCAAGATGCTTCATAGCACAGATAAGGAAGAAGGAACTGAATTTTTTCCTGAATCCTTGGAAGAATTAAGTCATTCAACTTTTGTGATTCTTGATCTGAATGATAGATGAAAGGTGGACGCTTTTAAATTCAGATGAGTCGATGATTCATGTTCTAATTTGAAAGGCAGAAGAAGACTCTGTTACTCCACAGATATGGAGGTAGCATGAAAGACACATCTGCTGTGGGCATGTTGGGGACTGTGTTGTCAAAGCAAGTAGTGGAAGTTAAGGCGAGAACATTAGCCATGTGGTGTTTGGGGTGGTTCGGGGAACCAAGTGTGATAAAAAAGATTCAAGACTGATCCTTGAGTCCTCACATTTGGTATACTGTCTTGTATAGCTGAAGAATGATCATTGAGTCTAAGGATGAGGAAACCAGCTCAGAAATGATCAAGTTTGGTTCGAACTTTGCTGTTTTTCGGGCGGCAGACAAACCTGAATCTTTTTGGGCTTGTTTCAGACGAATCAACTAAAATGCAGCATAGTGCCATTTTAGTGTACATGACCCTGAGGGGAAGTTGGGGGGATCTTGCCCTGATTGGCTCCAAGTCTGACAGACAGGCTGACTGAGCCAATCAGTGCTGTAGCAGGGAGGCAGGTGGCCTATCAGAACATCATTCTGGGCTGGGATGTGAGAGAGGGTGCTTAGTTCTTACAGTGTCTTCCAGGAAAACGATCTTACGAAGTTAAGGACAGTGAAAAATCAATCAGGGACAGTCATAAATCAACCAAGCTTATTACCAGGGAGAGTAAAGGGAAAGGCTTGGATTGCAAAGATTAATTCTGTCTGTTGTATACAATACAGAGAAGCAGGGCAGCTGACAGGCAGAGATTGAGGAGACAGGACCTGTGGCTGGCAGTGCCTGCTATTAGAAGTACAAGTGCACCTCAAAAGCAGCTACCTGCAACCAAATGCTTGCATTTTGTTTCCTCATTTTCATAGACATTTTTTTTTTTGGGTTCAAAATATAATATGTAGATATTTATAATTACTGTAGCAATACCCATGGTGTAGCAGCAATCTACCTATGATGTGTAAAAGGGGTTATCCAAGATCCAAAATGCCCCCCCCCCCCCATATGCCCTGGCACCTTACACAGATGGTATTTACCTCACTCCCCGGCACCCGTGTTGCTTATCATAGCGGCACAGCCGCCGCTGCATCTCCTTGTCACGTGGATGAAAACATTTGGCGTTGGGGTGGGGGGCAGCCAATAACAGGTCGCGATGAAAATGAGCCTCCGTAGCATCGCGGATGACCCTAAAAAGGCTCATCTGTCACCGCCAGCTATGTTTTCATCCGTGAAACGGGGAGGTGCAGCAGCGGCCGTGCCGGTATAAGAAGCGACGCGGGTATCGGGGAGCGAGGTGAGTGCAACCTCTGTGAGTGGGAGGCATCATAGACCTTGGATAACCCCTTTAAAGAGGACCTTTCATGGGTCCAGACATTATAAATTAAGTAGCACGTTATGTAGGGCATAAAGCAGGGATCTAATAGCGCTTTCTATTTTTCCTGGGCGCAGCTCCGTTCGCCCGCTGTGCCCCTGTTAAATTCTCCTGCCTGGTATGCTAATTAATAGCATCGGAACAGGGAGGAGGAGACGCCAGGGTTTCTGAATGGGCGTCTCCTTCTCCCTGACTGTAGCGCAGTCCAATCACAAAGGAGAGCGTCACAGTCAGGGAGAAAAAAAAAATCACCTTCTCCCTGGCTGTGACACTCTCCTTTGTAATTGTACCACGCTACAGCCAGGGAGAAGGAGACGCTCATTGAGAAACCCTATCTCACAGTCTGATAAAAGCGGCAGGGAGGGTGAGGACTCACATGCCAATTGTGTGCTGGACATGACCTGGGAGCCAGATCAGGGTGCAGAAAAAAAGGCAACATCGGTGGAGAAGTGCGGTGACGGCAGTAATAAAGAGGCCATGTACCTCCTGAAGAACAGCCATGGCCATGTCTGCTTCGATTACTGGTGATGCCACTGACTCTGTGGGTGGGTTAGGCGTAAAAGGTGCCAGAGCTAAGCCTAGATTGGCTGCCTGTAGCTTTGTGCGCGCAACTCCAGTATGGCGCTTTTTCTCTACAAGGCAGACACACACAACTACAGCCATGTGCAAGATCTGCAGGATGAGAATTAGTCGTGGCCGTTCAAACACAATTATAGGTACCAGAGGTCTATTGCAGCACATGAGGTGGCATCAATGCTAGCATTGCCAATCAGAACAAGTCTGTCCTCCTTCTCCTGGTCCTATTTGTGGCAGCCAACCTGCATCCCCAAGTAATATAGAATCTTATCATCATCATCACCTTCTTCTCCTGTTAAGACTCTTCCTTTTCCTCAGCTCTATCGTGAGACAACTATAATGGAACATTTGGCCATGAAAAAACTTTTCTCCATCTGCAATTAACTTGTCTACAAACTGACCCCCCACCTGACTTCGTTGCTGGTGTTGCAGACGCTGTAGTACCATTGTAGTGGAGCCTCATACAATTGGCAGACAATGAAGGTCACTCCATGTAATTCTCACTGTGCATCAAGCTGCTCTCCAAGGTGGTCAGCTGGAGCAGATGTTATGGGCAGGGACAGTACGTGCCTTTCGCGGCCCACTGGATCAATGTTTTTTGCAGCGTTGGAGAGGCAGCACCAGGGGCGTTGCTAGGTTAAAACATTTGGGGCCTGGGCCCCTGATGTTTTGTTCCTGGCCCCGAATGTACTGCCTGCCAGATAGATCCAACTGTATTGCCATCCTCAGGACGGAAATACAATTAAATCTAATGCCTTGCAAGAGCTGAAGGACCTGTGATGACATCACAGTCCATGTGATCAGTGCTAAATGCAGTAGCTGAAAAGAATCTGCGATGATGTCACCGTCATGTGACCAGTGCAGGAGAGGACAGCTCAGCAGTGAAGAGAAGTCCTGGGAAGAAGCTGTGGTGAGGTCTGCTACACGAGGAGAGGTAAGTGAAGATTACTCAGTTTGAGAGGCAGAGCAATGTTCAGAGTTGTTGTTATTTAACTGGGACTGTATGTTAGGCCTGAAGTTATTTACATGGGACAGTGATGTTATTTACATGCGACTGAATATTGAGGGGTGGTGTTATTTACATAGGACTGTATGTTGAAGGTGGCTGGGGACTGGGTGATGTTATTTACGTGGGACTGTATTTTGGAGGGGGCTGTGGATAGAGAGGGATGTTATTTACATGGGACTGTATATTGGAGGGGGCTGGAGCGATGTTGTGATGGTATTTACATGGGACTCTATGGCGGAGGAGGGAAATAATGTTATTTACATGGGATTGCATGGTGGGGGGGCTGAGGAATTATAATTTATGAGGACAGTAAACGGAGGAATATAACTACAGGGGGCACTGCAGGGGGCATTATAAATACTAGGGGCACTTCAAGGCGAGCATTATAACAGTAGGGGACAATATAAATACTGGGTGCACTGTGTGGGCATTATAACAGTAGGTTGCGATATAAATACTGGGGCACTTCAGTGTGAGCATTATAACAGTAGGGGGTATTATAAATACTGGGGACACTGTGGAAACATTTTAAATCCAGGGGACATTGAGAGTTCTTATTACTACTGGGGGCTCTATAGGAGGGACTTATAGATCCACATTATTTCTATTAAGAGCATTATGGGGGGCCTTATAACTACTGAGGGGTCTGTAGAGAGCTTTATTACCACTGGAATAACAATAGGGGGGCCTTATTTGTACTAGGGGCTCTTTTAGGACATTATTAATACCAGAGGGCTCTTCTACTAATGGAGGCACTCTTGGGGAGCACTATCACTGTTGGGGGAACTGTAGGGGGCAGTATTACTAATGAGGGCATTCTAGAAGGGAATTACTATTGGTTGGACTATGAGGAGTACTATTACTATGGGGGGCACTCCTTTTTCTTCAGGATAGTATTTGGGGGTAGAGAAAAATGAGAAAGCTAAGATGTCTGTGTTTCACACTTTGCAGAGACGAGGCGCGGCTGACAGAAGTTGTCCGGACTGAATGGAGAAGATGATGACAGAGAAGATCTACATCAGAGGAGACGTCACCTGGGAGGCACTGGATGTGAGAGGTACGTGCTGCTGTATAGCAAGTACAGTAAAATGTCTTAAGTGCTAGTGTTTGCAGGGGGAGGGGTTGGGGGGGCGATTGGTTGACTTTGAGAATAGGGCAATATTCATTGGGGCTTGGGCACCGGATCTTTTGAGACCCTAGCAATACCCCTGGGCAGCACCATGGTCAGGACCATTTGACCCCTTCCTAACATATCATGGGGCTAGCTCCTACAGCAGGAACTTACCTGCCTCCTCTACCTCCATGCACCAGACTGTCTCAGCAGGGAGCATGTGTTATTTCCAGGTATGTATGTCAGTATCACTCAGACATCATTTACTATTGCTGTCATTGTGTTCCAGAGCTTGAGGATGGGAGGGAAAAAAAATCATAAAAAATAATAATGAAAAAAAGATAGCAAGTTTTCCTCAGATTTATGAGTCCTAGGAGGCTAGAGAGGGTTATATACCAAGTTTCAGTCCGAAACAAGCTTTTTTAAAAAGAAATTGGCAGACTGGACCGGAAAGTAATCTTGGCTGGCTGCTCATGTCTAAGTAAGTCCCCTTATTTGGTATACTTTCCTTCATAGCTCAAGACTGATCAATCAGCCCTCTTGTTTGGACACTATCCTGTCTGGCTCCAGCACGATCATTGAATCCTTTCATTATCTATACTGTCCTGTATAGCTCAAGAATGGTCCTTGATTCTTCTTGCTTTGTATATTACCCTGTGTAGCTTAAGGCTGATCATTGAGTCCACTAATTTTGTACACTGTCCTTCATAGCTCAAGACTCTCTGATTATGGAATGCGTTTTGGACACTATACTGTATAGCTTCAGTGTGGTCATTGAGTCCTCTCATTTTGTATACTACCTTTTACAGCTCAAGGCATTGAGTCCTCTAATTTAGAATACTATCCATCATAGCTCAAGACTGATTATGGAATGCTCTTGTTTTGGACACCATCCTGTATGGCTCCAGAGTGACCATCCTGTCCTTGTTTTGTATACTGTTCTACATAGTTCAAGACTGATCATTGCGTCCTCACATTTGTAACAGTACCTTGTATTATATTGATGTCAACATTGTCTACCCGCCCTCACTTCCATCAACTCTGGCCATTAGCTTGAGCTTGACAAAGAGTCTGAAATCTGAAGATCAAACCACTCAAAGATTCACAGACAGGCTCTGGAAAAAATACTAAAAGTGGCCCCGTTTTGTAGTCGGATTCAAACTGATGGAAGTCAGATCCAGCAATACCATATTGTGGCACAGTAGCTTTAGTTTATATTAATGTAATAATAGTGTGAAGAGAAGAGAGAGAATGAGAGAGAGCATAAGAGAGTGAGAGAGAGACTGACTAGTATGCAACTTTGAGTTTCTAAGCAACATATATGTATTGTCTGGGGGTTAGTCTTTCTCATTATGGAGAGCGCTTGTCAGTATGCCTCTTGGTTTCTGGGGAAGATAATCAAACTAGCTTTCCTAAATCTGATGCCACCGGATGTATAATGTGATATTTTTCATATATTTTTCACAGAAACTCAGAGGAATGTTGTTAGGCTTGTGATACTCCTCATGGATACTCTGCTCCCTCCATAAGAAGAAATAGTACCCCCAACAAGGCCTCTCAGGCAGCCTTAGCCCTATTAAGGGTAGTTATCCGGAAAGGGCTAGATTTCTGGGAAGACTAGATTGCTTGTCTCTTGTACAGAAAAGCATTATGTGAAGATGGAAGCACAGTAATAGATACAAATCTTACAGCCAAGGAGAAGGAGACGCCCACTGAGAATGACTCAGTCTCCTCCTCATTGCTCCGATGCTCAGTATTAGCATACTGAGCAGGAGAAATCCAGCGGAGCATAGGAGGGGGCCCAGAGAAAGTGCATGCTGGTCAAGTAACACCTCTGGCAGGAGGAAAGGGGTTAGGTCAAGAATTTCGCATGGGGGGGGGGGTGCCGTTTCAGTGTTTTCCCCAGGCAGCACGAAGGCTATGTGCTTCCCTGACTCTGGCCGCAAAGCACTAAGGGAAGGGGGACCCAAGCTGAAATCTTGCACCAGGGATCATGAGCCTTTGACTACACCCCTGGTTAAAGACATTACATAGCCAGGGGCCATAACTACATCTACCCCTATAATTGAAGATGTTCACATCCGTTGTTTATTTTTTTATGTTTTGGTGCAACTTTTCCCTTGATCTTTGACGGAAGTGAGATCAAGTAAATGGACTGTTTGTTCACTGATCTCTTATGTCAGTTCTGTGCCTCGTTGTTTTTTGTTTTTATTTCGTTCTAACAGATAGTTCCCCAAAGCGAATCTATCACCTTTCCATAGGATAAGGCAGTCATCGATATATCTCCCATTATTTCACCAATTGTTGAGGTGGTGGAGATACATGGATGAGAGACACCTCCCACAGCACCATATAGACATTCTCATAGCTGGGTACAAATTTTGGTCCCCCACTGCGATGCCTACTCTCACCAAAAATAATTTCTTGTCAACAGTAAATAAATCAGTTAAAAAATGAACTCTCTTTAACTCCCCCTTCCTCAATGAATTGTGTGTTACGATTTATAAACTCTTGAGCAGCCTTTAACCCCCGCTCATGTGGAATCACTGTATAAAGAGTGGAGACATCTGCAGTGCTCAAAAATAGATCTCTCCCCACTGTCTCATAATATCTGTGGAGACTTTCACTAATCATGGAATATGTTTAACATAAAAACAAATCAATATACTTCCTAAATTTGCAAAAATTTCGACTTTCAGCCTGGGGGGTGGGTCCTTTTGATTTTTAGGAATTTTTGGTAAAAAGTAAATCAAGGGAATTTTGGGATGCTTGTTATACAAAACACTTAAATTGTTTTTCTGATAATATTCCTAACCATTTATTTTTTACCAGTGTTTCAAGCTAGGATGGCTCTAGTCCTCAGTTGTTTGCATGTATCTTTATCGTCTAACCTCTTGTTAATTTTATTTGCATATAAATCTCTGCTCGTGATCATTCCCCCAACCCCCTTATCAGCTGGCTTTATAACCATATTGGCATCCTTCTGCAGCTGTTCTTTCCTTCCTGGACAAATGATGATGGACTAGAGGTTGATGCTGATAGTTCTTGTAGAAGGAGTTTTATAAAAAACCTCTCCTGATGACGACTTTCCTGGAGGGTTAAATTCAGAGTTTTTTTTTAGGTGTTGTACATCAGATATTATCCACCATCTGTTTTATTGATTTCATCTGCATTTCCGCTAATGATGAGCAAATCGATTTTACCAGCTCGGAATTTGTTCCAAATTTCCCAAAAATATTACATTGAGACCGAATATGAAAATAATAGAGAGCGCTTGTGTGCTTCATTGAGAGAAGTGTAAGCTTGGTGGGATGTTCTAGTTCTCGTGTCTCACTTTCAGTTGAATATTACTTTCGTGGTCTCTCTTTGGTTCTTCAGAAATTAATCCCAAAATGGTAAAATGGAGTTTCTCAAGGGGTTGTCTGCTTTCGCTATACTGATGACCTATCCTCTGGTGAACAGTAGGGAACTGTCTCATTCAAGTCAATGGGAACAGCGGAGCTGATTATATCTGCTCGAAAAATATAACATCTGTTAGCAACAGATAGGCTTAGGACTAAAGTTGAGCGAACCCGAACTGTAAAGTTCGGGTTCGTACCGAACTTTAGGTTTTTCGGCACCCGGACCCGAACCCGAACATTTACGTAAAAGTTTGAGTTCGGTGTTCGGCGCTTTCTTGGCGCCTTTTTAAAATGTGCTTTGTGGGTGCAGTGCTCAATTGTTTTAAGCCTTCCCTGAGCCAACTACTGCTGAAAACAAACTTTTTTTCCTTCAGTTAGTCAATATCAAGACATAATCGGCAGCCATTTTATGCAACGATAGTGCACCAGCACAGGATATCTGCATGTCTACAAGTCCAGAAATACTGCTTTGAGACACTGGGGTTAATAAAAACAACATTTTTTCATATAGTGCACATCTAGGATTCGACGTGCATAAGGGAGTGTAACATTTAGGCCAGAAATACAGCTTTTTGCTTACTGGGGTGAAAAAAAACATCTGTTTCATATAGTGCACATCTAGGATTAGATGTGCATAAGTGAGTGTCACATTTAGGCCAGAAATACAGCTTTTTGCTTACTGGGGTGAAAAAAAAAATCTGTTTCATATAGTGCACATCTAGGATTAGACGTCCATAAGTGAGTGTCACATTTAGGCCAGAAATACAGCTTTTTGATTACTGGGGTGAAAAAACCCTCTGATATACTGCACATCTGGGATTAGACGTGCATAAGTGACTGTGAAATTTAGGCCACAAATACGGGTTTCTCATACTGGGGCATACTGGGGTGAAAAAAAAAACATCTGTTTCATATAGTGCACATCTAGGATTATAGGTGCATAAGTGAGTGTCACATTTAGGCCACAAATACGGTTTTTTGCTTACTGGGGTTAAAAAACCCTCTGATATACTGCACATCTGGGATTGGACGTGCATAAGTGAGTGTCACATTTAGGCCAGAAATATGGCTTTTTGGTTACTGGGGTTATAAAAACCTGTGGTGGTGGTGTTGGTCGAGCCTCTGTTGCAGGGAGAGGATGTGGCCGTTCTGCCACAGCTACACGTCCTACTGAACCTACTACCTCAGGTCCGAGTAGCCACCAGAATCTACAGCGATATTTGGTGGGGCCTAATGCCGTTCTAAGGATGGTAAGGCCTGAGCAAGTACAGGCGCTAGTCAATTGGGTGGCCGACAGTGGATCCAGCACGTTCACATTATCTCCCACCCAGTATTCTGCAGAAAGCGCACAGGTGGCGTCTGAAACCCATGCCCATCAGTCTGTCACATCACCCCCGTGCATATCGGGGAACCTGTCTGAGCCTCAAGTCATGCAGCAGTCTCTTATGCTGTTTGAAGACTCTGCTGGCAGGGCTTCCAAAGGGCATCCACCTAGCCCTTCCCCAGGGGTGGAAGACATAGAATGCACTGACGCACAACCACTTATGTTTCCTGATGAGGACATGGGAATACCACCTCAGCAAGTCTCTGATGATGACGAAACACAGGTGCCAACTGCTGCGTCTTTCTGCAGTGTGCAGACTGAAAAGGAGGTCAGTTAGGAAGACTGGGTGTAAGACGATGCAGGGGACGATGAGGTCCTGGACCCCACATGGAATGAAGGTCGTGCCACTGACTTTCAGAGTTTGGAGGAAAAGGCAGTGGTGAGACCGAGCGAACAGCGTAGCAAAAGAGGGAGCAGGGTGCAAAAGCAGAGCAGCCGTCGCCAAAACAGTTCACCTGCTACTGGCCACCATCACCAGGGACCGAACACACCAAAGGCAGCTTCAAGGAGTTCCCTGGCATGGAATTTCTTCACACAATGTTCTGACGACAAGACCCGAGTGGTTTGCACGCTGTGCCATCAGAGCCTGAAGCGAGGCATTAACGTTCTGAACCTTAGCACAACCTGCATGACCAGGCACCTGCATGCAAAGCATGAACTGCAGTGGAGTAAACACCTTAAAAACAAGGAACTCACTCAGGCTCCCCTTGCTGCAGCCGCCTCGGCCTCTTCCTCCGCCTCTGGAGGAATGTTGGCACCTGCCGCCCAGCAAACAGAGGATGTACCACCAACACCACCACCACCTCCGTCACCAAGCATCTCAACCATGTCACACGGCAGCGTTCAGCTCTCCATCTCACAAACATTTGAGAGAAAGTGTAAATTCCCACCTAGCCACCCTCGATCCCTGGCCCTGAATGCCAGCATTTCTAAACTACTGGCCTTTGAAATGCTGTCATTCAGGCTGATGGAGACGGACAGCTTCAAACAGCTCATGTCGCTTGCTGTCCCACAGTACGTCGTTCCCAGCCGCCACTACTTCTCCAGGAGAGCCATGCCCTCCCTGCACAACCAAGTATCCGATAAAATCAAGTGTGCACTGCGCAACGCCATCTGTGGCAAGGTCCACCTAACCACAGATACGTGGACCAGTAAGCACGGCCAGGGATGCTATATCTCCCTAACTGCACACTGGGTAAATGTAGTGGCGGCTCTGCCCCAGGCGGAGAGCTGTTTGGCGCACGTCCTTCCGCCGCCAAGGATCGCAGGGCATCATTCTTTGCCTCCTGTTGCCTCCTCTTCCTACTCGGCTTCCTCCTCCTCTTCTACCACCTCCTCATCCGGTCAGCAACAGACCTTTACCACCAACTTCAGCACAGCCAGGGGTAAACGTCAGCAGGCTGTTCTGAAACTGATGTGTTTGGGGGACAGGCCCCACACCGCGCAGGAGTTTTGGCGGGGTATATAGGTTGCTGCCAGTGAGCCTCAAGCCTGGCCTGGTGGTGTGCGATAATGGGCGAAATCTCGTTGCAGCTCTGGGACTAGCCAGTTTGACGCACATCCCTTGCCTGGCGCATGTGCTGAATTTGGTGGTGCAGAAATTCATTCACAACTACCCCGACATGTCAGAGCTGCTGCATAAAGTGCGGGCCGTCTGTGCGTGCTTCCGGCGTTCTCATCCTGCCGCCACTCGGCTGTCTGCTCTACAGCGTAACTTCAGCCTTCCCGCTCACATGCGACGTGCCCACCAGGTGGAACCCACCTTGCATATGCTGGAGAGACTGTGCGAGCAGCAGCAGGCCATAGTGGAGTTTCAGTTGCAGCACACACGGGTGAGTCGCACTGCGGAACAGCACCACTTCACCACCAATGACTGGGCCTCCATGCAAGACCTGTGTGCCCTGTTCCCCCCTGTTTCGAGTACTCCACCAACATGGCAAGTGGCGATGACGCCATTATCAGCGTTACAATACCACTTCTATGTCTCATTGAGAAAACACTTAGGGCGATGATGGAAGAGGATGTGGCCCAGGAAGAGGGCCACATCTCTAACACTTTCAGGCCAGTTTTTTAGAAGTGGCTCAGAAAGAGGATTTTTGCAACAGCAGAGGCCAGGTACAAATTTGGCCAGCCAGGGACCACTACCCGAGGAGGATGAGGAGGAGGATGGGGATGAAGCATGTTCACAGCGGGTGGCATCCAACGCAGCTCGGGCCCATCACTGCTGCGTGGCTGGGGGCATATGGAGGACGCAGACGATACGTCTCCCACAAAGGACAGCTTCTCCTTACCTCTGGGCAGCCTGGCACACATGAGCGACTACATGCTGCAGTGCCTGCGTAACGACTGCAGAGTTGCCCACATTTTAACGTGTGCTGACTACTGGGTGGCCAAAGACAATGTGCCGTCCTTAATTCCGTTACTGGAGCGTGATCGGAAGATGCGCGACTACTGGCCACGCTGGTGGACGCGCTCCTGAGAGCATTCCCGACTGATGACAGGGGACAAGTGGAAGCACAAGGCGAAGGCAGAGGAGGGGCAAGAGGTTCCCAACGCAGCTGTGTCAGCTCCAGCACCTCAGAAGGCAGGGTTAGCATGGCTGACATGTGGAAAAGCTTTGTCACCTTCCCGCAACAACCGGCCCCAACTGCTGATATGGAGCGTGTTAGCAAGAGGCAGCATTTGAACAACATTGTGGAACAGTACTTGTGCACACGACTACACGTACTGACTGATGGTTCTGCCCTATTCAACTTCTGGGTCTCCAAATTGTCCACATGGCCAGAGCTTGCCCTGTATGCCTTGGAGGTGCTGGCCTGCCCTACAGCCAATGTACTCTCTGAACGTGTATTTAGCACGGCAGGAGGCGTCATTACAGACAGACGCAGCCGCCTGTCCACAGCCAACGTGGACAAGCTCACGTTCATTAGAATGAACCAGGCCTGTATCCCACAAGACTTGTCTGTACCTTGTGCAGAATAGACAGTTCTAACAGCCTCAACCATTCATCCTTGTACTCAAGTGCTCTTATTCCTTTTTTTTTTTTTTTGCATAGGGATACCCCTATGTAAAAATGCAAAATAACACACATGTGTTGGCTACCTATTCCTCCTTCGCCGCCGCTTCCACCTAGACCACAACGTGAGCCTACACGGCCACATCCACCCATTCACCGCTTCCTCAACCTCTTCCTCCTACATCATTCCTAATTTTAATTTTTTTAAGGTCTTTTATGTTTTTTTAATTAATTTCCCTATCCACATTTGTTTGCAGAGCAAATTCGGGTCCCCATTGACTTCAATGGGGTTCGGGGTCAAGTTCGGGTCAAGTTCGGGTACCGAACCCGAACTTTTTTTTCAAGTTCGGCCGAACCCGAACATCCAGGTGTCCGCTCAACTCTACTTAGGACAGCTAATTTGAATATCTTTCCTAGAAAACCCAGAGGGGCATTGTCTGGCCGACTGTACTGCTCATGAGTACTCCGTAATTCTAGGCACTCTCCATAATAAGAAAGAGTACCACCACCCACTAATGCATGGCTTTCTCTCTCTCTCCCCCTCTCTCTGCACTTAAAAAATAAATAAATTGCTGAACCTCATACAAACTGAATCTTGAAAGGTTTACTCATATCTAATTTTAACCATAAAATGAGAATATCTATAAAGGTTTTAAATTGTTTTCAACCTCTTGTCTGGAGCATATTTTAGTCCTTTTCTAACGAGATCTTCAGACTCAGAGCTACATTATTTATAGAGAAGAGCACATTTTTTAAAAATTCAATTTGGCCGGTTCGCCAAATTTTTCAAAAAAATTAGGTCCGATACAATTTTTTTTTTGCGGCAAATAGCGTTAGAAAAATTCTACTTCCTGGCTGCACAGAGCCTTTATAGTGATGTAGAACACTGTGCCTTGCAGTAACACGCATAGGGAGTCTGCTGTGGTAGTGAAATAATACTGTGAGTCAGTATGACATGCAGATGACAGGCGTCACTCTTAGATTCACTGCACACTTCACTTATTTGGTCAGTCACGGGGCCAAAACTAACTAAGTATGAAGATAGCGCCAAGAAGAAGAGCACTCCTTTTACATCGTCGTCAGCTGATTCCACGTAGATGTCTACAGAACCTGTTCTATTAAACGCTTATACAAGTAGAGCCCCCCCCCCCCGAAAGAGTGGAGAGGGTGTCAGCAGTAAGTTTGTGTTGACGTCACTGATTATTTTGCCCTTCCTCTGATCCGTCAGAACAATAACTCTCCGAAAAATGCATGCTGTCTGTTGAGCATCCGCCTTCACTCAGTCAGCATTTGGTGGGTAATCCATCAGAATTGCTAATGCCCAAAAAAATCTAATAAATAAATAAAAAGGGGTGTAATTTTCTCACTTCACACAATGGCAAATACTTTTTTTGTGCCACTAATACAGGCAAAAAAGGGCTTTGGAACATATAACTGCACCGCTGAACGGCAAATATATTTTTATTTTTTCCACTTTTACACTGCACAAAATGCTTTAGAACATATAACTCACAGCAAATATATTTTTCTTTTGCCTCTAAAAAAGGGCTTTAGAACATATAACTGCACCACTGAACAGCAAATATATTTTTCTTTGCTACTAATACATGACAAAAAGGGCTGTAATTTTCGCACTTCACCACACAACCCTTTTCCCCACTAATACAAGCCAAAAAATGATTTAGAACATATAACTGCATACAAGGGCAAATAAGAATTAGAAATATTTCCTTGTAATAAACCCTGTTAATGCCTGTATCACACAGCACTTGCACCCTAATAACAAGAACGGTTTGCTAGAATTACAGAGCTGTATAATGGCAATTTAGATCCCCAGTCAGTGCAGCAAGGTGTAATCGGATTGTTCCTATTACCCAGACTGTAACCTCCCCAACTGAACCCTGTTCAACAGAAATACTGTGGAATGATTCATCCCTATCCGTTTCCTACTCAATGAATAATCTTTCCCTGCACTTCTAAATGGTTTTTTTTTTAGCAAAAACGTTCTAGCACTGTCCCTAGCGCCTGCTGATGTCTCTACCTGCACTAAGTACACTGTAAATGGCAGAATCCAAGATGGCTGACACTATTTATAGGGCTGTGACATCACAGGGCTGGCTGGCTGCTAATTGGCTGCATGGATGGCATTGTGGGGGATCCCGCATTCCCAGAGTTCCTTGCTCCATGTCCTTTAGGAAAAAATGTGATTTGTTACCACGAAGTGTAAGGAAATTCGGTGCAAATCGAATAATTCCTGAAATTCGTATCAAATTCCACTTCATCAGCTTTGATTCGTTCATCTCTAATTATTTAGATTAAATATCCTGAATTTTGTTCATTATATTTTGTTTTTCTTTGCTCCTCTTTCTACCTCCCTTTCCTCCACCTTCACATTTTTCTCTCCCACCTGAAAAATTTCTTCTTGATTTTCTAAAACAGCAAATCTGTTGGACACATTTCTGTCACTTGTAGTTTTTCTCTAATTTCTCATGACCTTATTTTTTTAATGCTGCATACAGTTCTGATTTATGTTTCGCATCATATTTATAGATGAGTGTCTATAAAAGGATGGTAGTCTCACATTCCAAGCTGTAGTGGATGGTCAGATATGGAGCCTGAAAGTCAAAAGTTCAAAACATGGTTACCCTTTTGTTCATCAGTGTATTAAAAAATATCCATAGGGTCTTTCTGCACGTTAATCACAGTAAAATATGCAAGAGCAAACATCTATATAAAAGCTCTAAAAACAAGTGCCTTTCGATCTTCTCTGAGTAAGATCAGCCACAACTTGAATTCATAAAAGCTTCAGTGCTTGGAGCTAGTTGGTGTCTCAAATCACCATAATAGTCATTATTAATACTGTATGTCACTGCACCAATGTCAGTCACTCGTGTCCTCCTTCAGCTGTGAGCTTGTAAGCCACTCTTCCATTAATTACCTTGCAGATCAATATTTTCTGTCCACTACTACATGCCGCTATGCAGCTGATGGGGGTAGTTGTTGTAGGTAGTTGTTTGTGGATACACCTGGACTGGTAAACCACGGTACAGGAAATAGACTGTGTAGGATCTGAATAAAACCAAAGCTCCCCTTCTTTCATTTAGGCCTCATGCACACGACCGTATGTATTTTGCGGTCCGCAAAAAACAGATCCGTGTGCATTCCGTATTTTGCGGAACAGAACAGCTGGCCCCTAATAGAACAGTCCTATCCTAATGCGGACAATAATAGGACATGTTCTATTTTTTTGCGGAACGGAAATACGGACATACAGAAACTGAATGCACACGTAGTACCTTCAGTTTTTTTTTGCAGACCCATTGAAAAGAATGGTTCCGTATACGGTCCGCAAAAAAACGGAACGGACACTGAATGAAATCACGTTCGTGTACATGAGATAAAAACATAAAACAGGCATTTCATAAAATTATAGATAGGAGTGTCTCATGCCCGACCACTTTCTCCTCTTCTCAACAGCTCGTCATTCCACTTCTCAACCACATGATACCCCATATATGAAACTAGATAAAGTCGCTAATATCAGGTACTACTTCTAACCCTTTTTGGGCCAAAGTGTATAGAATAAAAAATTTCGGTTTCTTTTTAGGATAAAAAAATCTAATGTGTCCCACCCCCTTCCTGTCCAATTGGATGTTCATTTCTATATCCCGATCACTCACAACTCCTTGGGATTTTTTATGTTTAGTTTTAGAGTGTGTAGACACACTGTGGGATAGCAATCTGGTATTTATTCCTACTATGCTCTGCTAGGCGAGTTTGTATTTTCCTCCCCGTTCTCCACAGAAACACGGGAGTAAATACATGACATTTACAGATTTGCAGATAATATTCTGTAGTATTTTATACTTAGTCCTTAGGTCACATACTTTGCAAGTGCCACAAGGGTCTAAACACAACCTTGGGTTTAGGGTTGGTGCTGGTTTCAGTACATGACAATTCTTCTCTAGGACATTTTTAATCTGCCAAAAATCCCTTGAACAGCACTAAACCATAGAATTTGATTTTTCTTTTTATTATTATCCACATTCTTATCTTTTATAACTCCTTTTATCAATTTCTCCCTATCCATCACGACCACCTCTTCAATTATCTCTTCAAGCTTCTCTTTAGAATCATGCTTCTCAATAAACCTCTCCTTTAAAATTTCAGCCTGTACTTCATAGTTATCCTGCAGTTTGCAATTTTTTGTCAATCTCAGAAACTGATTTTTTGTGACATTACTTAGCCAGGGGTCAGAAAGGCAGCTGGCCCTATAATTGAAGATATTAATAATTTTTTTATTTTTATGTTTTGGTGCAGATTTTCCCTTGATCTTTGAAGATAATGAGATCTAGGAAATGGACTGTCTATTTAATAATCTCCCATGTCCATTCTCCAAGCCCTTCTGTTTCATGAATTCAAGTTATAACTGATCTTACTCAGAGAAGTTCTAAAGGGACTTGTTTTTAGAGCTTTTCCATAAGTGTTTTCATTGTGCTTGTATTTATATAGCATAATTTGTGTTTTACTGTGATTAGTGTATGGAAGAGCCCTATGGATATTTTTGAATATAGGGAAAATAAAAGTACTGTAGGTGTTATAAAACATCTTTTTAAAAAAAAAAAAATAATTTAACCATGGTAAAGACTTACACTCAACATTTAGGAGGTTGGAATTTTGTATGGAAAAAGAAACTCGAATACATTAAAATATTATGTTGGAAAGATATTTGTCCGAAGGTTTTGTGCCCAAAGGGTTGAGATGGCAACTTCCATTTAATGAAAATATAGATGATACGATGGAAAATGAAGATCTCCATTGATGGGAACATTTTTTTGGATACGTTTGGGGAGGGAGAAATACAGTTTTATTTTGTTTGGCTGTAAGAACATGTTAAAAAAGTTGAGTTTTCGGGTGGAAGAAATCAAAGATATGTTAACACTATAGAAGAAAAAAAACTGAATATGGAAATCTAAAGTACTGGTGGAAAGGTTGGAAGAAGTTATGTTGAAAAAACATAAAAAATACAATAGGAATAAAGGTGACTAGTGTAGGGCAAGAGTTTATAAATAGCAACCAAATGACAAAGAACCACCTCGTGTGAACAAACAGAAATATCAGACTTCTGGTAATAAGTTAAATAAGATACATCTTGACCCCATAGGGATAGAAAGAGGGTGAGATCCTAGATTACAGGCCCTGATGTTAGAGGGTCCATCTGTGCACCAATCCCAGCTTAGGTATTAGAAAAGATCAAGTTATACACCTCTACAAAGACTACATCAGAGAACACAAGCAACAGACCTCAGAGGTCTACCTCGTATGTAGGGAAATGACTATAACAGCGCAGGGGATAGCTGAGAACCCAGTATAACAAGTGCATCAAATGGAGATGGGGATGTAGGTTGGAAATATAATGTGCAACATAAATCAGAACTGCATGCAGCATTAAAAATGAAAGTAATGAGAAAGAACAGGAGAACTAGAAGTGACAGAAAAGTGTCCAACTGATTTTCAGAATCAGAAAATCAAGAAGACATTTTTCAGGCGGGACAGAAAAATGTGGAGAACAGCAATTACAGTTGCAAGAAAAAGTATGTGAACCCTTTGGAATGATATGGATTTCTGCACAATTTGGTCATAAAATGTGATCTGATCTTCATCTAAGTCACAACAATAGACAATCACAGTCTGCTTAAACTAATAACACACAAAGAATTAAATGTTACCATGTTTTTCATTAAATACACCATGTAAACATTCACAGTGCAGGTGGAAAAAGTATGTGAACCCTTGGATTTAATAACTGGTTGAACCTACTTTGGCAGCAATAACTTCAACCAAACGTTTCCTGTAGTTGCAGATCAGACGTGCACAACGGTCAGGAGTAATTATTGACCATTCCTCTTTACAGAACTGTTTCAGTTCAGCAATATTCTTGGGATGTCTGGTGTGAATCGCTTTCTTGAGGTCATGCCACAGCATCTCAATTGGGTTGAGGTCAGGACTCTGACTGGGCCACTCCAGAAGGCGTATTTTCTTCTGTTTAAGCCATTCTGTTGTTGATTTACTTCTATGCTTTGGGCCGTTCTTCTGTTGAGCTTCAGCTGGTGGACAGATGGCTTTAAGTTCTCCTGCAAAATGTCTTGATAAACTTGGGAATTCATTTTTCCTTTGATGATAGTAAATCCGTCCAGGCCCTGATGCAGCAAAGCAGCCCCAAACCATGATGCCCCCACCACCATACTTCACAGTTGGGATGAGGTTTTGATGTTGGTCTGCTGTGCCTCTTTTTCTCCACACATAGTGTTGTGTGTTTCTTCCAAACAACTCAACTTTGGTTTCATCTGTCCACCGAATATTTTGCCAGTAATTCTGTGGAACATCCAGGTGCTCTTGTGCAAACTGTAAACGTGCAGCAATGTTTTTTTTGGACAGCAGTGGCTTCCTCTGTGGTATCCTCCCATGAAATCCATACTTGTTTAGTGTTTTACATATCGTAGATTCGCTAACAGTGATGTTAGCATATGCCAGAGACTTTTCTAAAACTTTAGCTGACACTCTAGGATTCTTCTTCATCTCATTGAGCAGTCTGCGCTGTGCTCTTGCAGTCATCTTTACAGGACGGCCACTCCTAGGGAGACTAGCAGCAGTGCTGAACTTTCTCCATTTATAGACAATCTGTCTTACCGTGGACTGATGAACAGCAAGGCTTTTGGAGATACTTTTATAACCCTTTCCAGCTTTATGCAAGTCAACAATTCTTAATCGTAGGTCTTCTGAGAGCTCTTTTGTGCGAGGCATCATTCACATCAGGCAATGCTTCTTGTGGAAAGCAAACCCAGAACTGGTGTGTGTTTTTTATAGGGCAGGGCAGCTGTAACCAACACATCCAATCTCATCTCATTGATTGGACTCCAGTTGGCTAACACCTCACTCCAATTAGCTCTTGGAGATGTCATTAGTCTAAAGGTTCACATACTTTTTCCACCTGCACTGTGAATGTTTACATGGTGTGTTCAATAAAAACATGGTAACATTTAATTCTTTGTGTGTTATTAGTTTAGGCAGACTGTGATTGTCTATTGTTGTGACTTAGATGAAGATCAGATCACATTTTATGACCAATTTGTGCAGAAATCCATATCATTCCAAAGGGTTCACATACTTTTTCTTGCAACTGTAGATGATGCAGAGAGAGAAAAGAGGATTAGAAGGAGAGGAAAGGGAGGTAGAAGAGGAACAGCAAAGGAAAAAAGCAAAATATAATGAATGAAATTCATGATCAAACACATATCCCCCATAGATTTCATCTATTTTACGTAGTCTAGAGTTATGAGTCTAAGGATCTCAATCGAAAAGACTAAAATATGCTCTAGATGAGGTTAAAAAATGTTAAACCTGTATAGATATTCACAAATCGGTGCGCCAACTCAACATGAAGTGCCATTTTATGTTTAAAACATAACCTATACAATAGAAAGTGGATAATGTCAGGTGTACAAGATTAAATCTCTCCACATTTAACCCTCCAGAAAAGTTATCAGAAGAGGTTTTATAAAACTCCTGCTACAAGAACTATCAGCATTTAAACATCAACCTCCGGTGCATCATCATTTGTCCAGGAAGGAAAGAGAGACTTCAGAATATCTGCAGAAGGAAGGCGATAAAGTTATAAAGCCAGCGGATATAGGGGGGGGGGGGAAGAGAGATTTTTTTATGCAAATAAAATGAACATGAGGTTAGACGATAACGATACATGAAGCATCTGAGGAGCCATCCTACTGAGAGTTCTTTAACCACTTCTACACCAGGCCATTTACCCCCTTCCTGACCTAATTTTGTGAATCGGACATGTGTTACTTTATGTGGTAATAACTTTCGAATACTTTACTTATTTAACTGATTCTGAGATTTTTTTTCTGGGGACATATCACACTTCATGTTAATTTTAAATTTGTTTTTCCTTTATTTTAAAAAAAAAAATCCAAACTTTACCAAAAATTTTGAAAAATGCTTTTTTAATAAATTTTTAATAAAAAATAAAAAAAATCTACTTTTGTAAACAGCAATTCAGTTTTGAAGTCACTTTGAGGAGTGTACGTAATGTAAACCACTCATAAATGACCCCATTTTAGAAACTACACCCCTCAATTTATTCAAAACCGATTTTACAAACGTTGTTAACCCTTTAGGTGTTTCACAGGAATTAAAGCAAAATGAAGATAAAATGTAAGAATCACTTTTTTTTGCAGATTTTAAATTTTTCTTGCGACAACAACAATATTTATTACCCTGATTCTGCAATTCTTTTATGAACTGCAGAATCAGGGTAATAAATATTGTTGTTGTCGCAAGAAGAATTTAAAATCTGCAAAAAAATTTAAAAGTGACCACATTTTGGAAACTGCACCACCCAAGGAATTGGGTGTAGTGAGGACTTTGACCCTACAGGCATTTCATAGAATTTATAACACTTAGCTATGAAAAAAATTTTTTTTTACAAGAAGATGGTGCTTTAGGCCCAAACTTTCTTTTTCACAAGGGATAACAGGAGAATATCACCCTACCATTTCTTACTCATTTCTACTGAATCATAAACTGCTGTTTGGGGATAAACCTGGGCTCAGAAGGGAAGAAGCAGCATCTGGATTTTATAACATGGAATTTGCTGAAAGTTTTTTTTTTATGAGTCATAACTTTTTAATTTTTTTTATTGACTGAGCTGTGTGAGTGGTTATTTTGCAGGACAAGCTGTAATTTTTATTAGAACCACTTTGGGGTACATTTGGCTTTCTGATCACTTTTAATCAAATTTTTTGGGAGGTGAGGTGGAAAAAAAAATTCTGTCTGTACAATATGATAACTTTATTCTGCTGGTTGATAAAATTATAGTGATACCAAATGTATATAGTTTTTTTCATATTTTACAAATTTTGTATAATAAAATCACTTTTTATAAAAAATAATCTGTTGTATTTTGCGTCGCCATATACTAGCATCCATAACATTTATATTTTTCTGCCAATGTACAGTAGATATCTGAGGGCTTGTCTTTTGCAGGACAGACTGATGCGAGGTTACAAAAAAAAGCTGTTGTGACAAAGTTTTTATTTACTTCTTTCAAGCTGTTCACCGGACTAGGTAGATCATGTGATATTTTTATAGAGCTGGTCGTTATACCAAATTTTTTAAATGTTTTTTTCAGTTTTACACTATCAGCATTTTTTTTTTTTTTTAATCATGTTTTTGTGTCACCATGATTTTTTTGCATTTTTTGTCTTCTGTGAAGCCTTGTTTCTTGGTGGATGAGGTGATGTTTTCATTCGCACCATTTTGGGATATACAGTATATGACTCTTTGATTGTTTGATATTATGTTTTTTTGGGAGGTGAGGTATTTAGGGTAGATCATGTGATATTTTTATAGGGCCATTGGTATGGATGCTGCGATACCAAATATGTATATTTTAAATTTTTTTACATTTTTTTAAAAATTTTTAAATGACTTGATTAGGGGACAGAGGCACTTTTTTTTTACACCTGCCTTTATTAATTTTTTTATTTTACACTTTGTGTACCCCACAGGCCCATTGCAGACGAGCGTTCCTCCCGCAGCGAGTCCGCATTGCAGTACCCGGCCTGACCACCCATATTGCATTATATTGATTTATGATGCTATGTAACCCTTGCAGTTCTGGAATGTACTGGATAACACTGGCAGCATTATGCCAGTGTTATCCAATACATTCCAGAACTGTAAGGGTTACATAGCATCATAAATCAATATAATGCTATGTGACCCCTGGCAGCGCTGGGAGGTCAGGGTCAGGACATGAGCTGCATTATGGACTCGCTGCGGGAGGAACGCTCGTCTGCAAGGGGCCATAAGGTCACACAAGACCTTTGGGGGACATTTAACATTCCATTTTTCTTTTTTTTTATAGCTGATTTCTCCTGTAACTAGTAGACCCAGTTTCAGTGGGAATAAAATCCCCAGAGAGGCTGTACAGCAGTCTACAGCATAGTACAGCCTCACTGCAGAGCTGATTGAGGTGCAGAAAGGTTCTCCTGCACTCTCTCGGCCCGGCGGTCACATCGCTGGGACTGGAATAGGAAGCAGCATCGACAGTCCTATATGTATACACGGCGCTCATTCAGTGCTGTGTACACAGCGATCTAGAAGGCAGAAACCATTCCTGCCTCCATTATGGGGAGCCTTGCTGTCACTGACAATGGGTGCCCCGCTCAGCTCCTGACTGCCAGGACACTTCTAGTCGATGGGCAGTCGTGAGCTTGTTCAAAAAGAACTTGGAACACTAGTAGAAGAAGGGCTATCGGAAGGAATATTAACAGATAAGTAATGTAAGTTTTTGTATAACAAACATCCCAATATTCCCATGATTTAATTGAAAAATTCATAAAAATCTAAAGGACCCTTCCCCCGGGCTGAATGTATCCAGAACAGAGTCCATTTTTGCGAATTTAGGACATTGTGTTGATTTGTTTTGGTAATGTTATGTCAAACATATTACATCATTTGTGAAAGTCTATTTTATTATTGAGCACTGCAGATGTCTACTCCCTTTATATGGTGATTCCACATGGGTGGGAGTTAAAGGCAAAATTTGCACCCAGCGATGCAAATGTCTATATGGCGCTGTGGGAGCAGTCTCTCATCCAGGTATCACCTCAACTATTGGTGAAATAATGGCGATACACTGATGACTGCCTCATCCTATGGCCAGGTGATAGATTAGTTTTGGGGAACTGCTAGAATGAAATAAAAACAAAAATCATCAGAGCACCGAACTGACAATGGAAATCAGTGAATAGAGAGTCCATTTCCTAGATCTAACTATCTTCAAAGAGCCAATAAAAATTTGCACCAAAACTGATGTGAACATCTTCGATGATAGGGGTAACTGTCATTTTGACCCTTCCTAAGGAATGTCCCTAAAAATCAGTTTCTGAGATAAAAAAAAAAAATTGAAACTGCCAGATGGCTATAAAGTAAAGGCTTAAATTTTTGTAGAAGAGATTTATGGAGAAAAAAAATACCCTACAGAGAAGCTTGAGGAGATAATTGAAGAAGTGGCGGTGATCAGGAAAAATTGATAAAAAGAAGAATAAAAGATAAGAAGGTGGGTAAAAATATAAGGGAAAATCAAATTCCATGGTTTATTGCTGAATATTCAAGACCTTATTGGTGGATTAAAAAGATCCTAGAGAAGAATCAGCATGTACTGAAAACAGACAGGAGAAAACTATATAAGATTGTTTGGTCCTTTGTCAAATTGGAAAGCAAAACGAGAAAACACATTTAAAAGTTTTTTTTTGTCCCTTGTGGCACTTGCAAAGTATGTAAAACATCAAAGACAGATGCTTTCCATGACCTAGCAGCCAAGTATACAATCCTACAGAATATTATCTGAAAATCTGTAAGGCCCCTTGCAGACGAGCGTGTCCGGATTAGGTCCGGATTCGTTGCGTCTGCGATCAGGGATAATCGTGCGAGTAGGTACGCAATTGTAGTCAGTTTTGACTGCGATGTTCAGTTTTTTTTCCGATGCATTTTGCATGCGCGTGATAAAAACTGACTGTGGTACCCAGACCCGAACCCGGACTTTACTAAAGTTCGGGTTTGAGTTAGGTGTTCTGTATATTTTCCCTTATAACATGGTTATAAGGGAAAATAATAGCATTCTTAAATATTAATACAGAATGCTTACTAAAATGTGGCTTTAGGGGTTAAAAAATAAGCGAAGATTAACTCACCTCATCCTGTTGTTCACGCAGCCGGCATCATCTTCCTTCTTCTTCTTTCAGGACCTGCCAAAGGACCTTTGATGACGCAATCGCGCTCACCACGTGGTAAGCGCGGTGACGTCAGCGCAGGTCCTGCTGAATGAAGATAGAAATCTTCTATCTTCATTCAGCAGGAGCTGCGCTGACGTATGGTACCCAGACCCGAACCCGGACTTCACTAAAGTTCGGGTTTGGGTTAGGTGTTCTGTATATTTTACTATTTTCCCTTATAACATGGTTATAAGGGAAAATAATAGCATTCTGAAATCTTAATACAGAATACTTACTAAAATGTGGCTTTAGGGGTTAAAAAATAAACAAAAATTAACTCACCTCATCCTGTTGTTCGCGCAGCCGGCATCTTCTTTCTTCTTCTTTCAGGACTTTCCAAAGGACCTTTGATGACGTAATCGCGCTCACCACATGGTGAAGAAAGAAGATGATGCCGGCTGCGCGAACAACAGGATGAGGTGAGTTAATTTTTGTTTATTTTTTAACCCCTAAAGCGACATTTTAGTAAGCATTCTGTATTAAGAATGCAATAAAGAAGGTCAAACAGGATCGGCGGTATAGACCTACCTGAACGCTGCTCCAAAACTGAGAATTAAACTATTGTGAGGGGGCAGTAACTAAATAAAATATCACTTTTAATCATATTAAGGATAAAAAAGCCCCTACAGACAAACAAACATGTAAGAAAGGTAATATCGAAAGCCGCGTGATCAATTGATGTGTAGAACAACAGAGGCTACGATAAGACCATCAGGTGAAAAGAGTAACCACACAGCGCATAGCACAAAATTTAGCGCTCAGCTAGGTACCTACAGAAGGAATACCGTGAGAAGCTGAGATGTCACCGTGGGTACTAGTAATGGACTAGCGAATGGTGTGTCAAGTAAGGGAAGTGGAGGGTATTGGCAAGGTGTATACACTGACCCTAGTGAATCCCTACTTGTCCTAGTCCATCCTACTGATGTATCCTTGGAACTCGGTCCAAAAATACCCCGCAAGGGGTGGCCCCAACTGGAACTCTGATCCTACGCTGGATGCCCTGTTGAGGCCCTAGACAGCGATATAGGAACCATATACCCATAAAGTGATACAAATCATGGCTAAAAAATCTCAATTGAGCTTGTTGGAAAAACTATCCCAACAAAACCCAATAAGGCTTGTAGCAAAAAAATACTTAGGTGTACCGACGCGTTTCCTCAAAGTGAGCCCCAAGATTCTTCAGGGGACACGGGGCATAATGATGGTGACCCCAGCTGGCGTATGGCTCAACAGATAGGGGGTAGCTGTTTGATGGCTGCAGTCAGTGTATGGCTGAGCCTAAAACATAACAGAAAAAAAAAAACCACATAAGAATAATAACCATAAAACACCACCATTCGTCCATAAAACAGGACGATGGGGGAAGTGGCGACTTACTGTTTGATGGCTGCGGTCAGCGTATGGCTGTGGACCCAAATAAAGGGGAGAACCAGGGTGGTGGTGTTCCGCCTGGATGAAGAGACCAGCAGCTTATGGGGCCAAACAGCCCCATTATGTAGGCAGAGGGGCCAGGTGAGACGCATACCTGTTAATCAGCGTCACATGACCAGTCGCCCGCTGATGATGTCAGTGAATGCGACTCACCATCGCGGTCACGTGATCGAAAGTACAGAAGTCACGTGACCGCACATGCGCAAAGAAGACAACCCCAATGTATTTCATGAGGCCTGGTGGAACGCAAGCCAGCAATAACTTCCGTGTCACGTGACCGGACGCCGACCGCTGACATCACATACAGCGGCAACATCATGCCGGTCATCTGGAAAGAGCCGGCTGCGCTTGAGCAAAGATGCGTTGGCGAGAAAGTAAGACACCTGAAGCCCAGTAAGAGCTACACAGGTGAACAAGGTAACATACTGTATCTGCCCACCTCATCAATATGCCATGCAACACATCTCCTTATGTTTTCATGGCACCATACAAGGGCGCCCCCTATTGGTCATACTGCTAAAGACATGACCAAAGGAACGGCATAAACCCGGTGTCGACTTTAACAAATAGGAGAGGGGAGGAGGAGGAAAAAAGACCTCTCACTGGCTTTGGGAAACCACAACTCCAACCGACCTTAATATGATTAAAAGTGATATTTTATTTAGTTAATGCCCCCTCACAATAGTTTAATTCTGCATTAAGAAGGCTATTATTTTCTCTTACAACCATGTTATAAGGGAAAATAATACAGTGATTAGACTTTAATGGGGTTGCTCATCCCTATCATCTCCTAGCAACCATGCGTGAAAATCGCACCACATCCGCACTTTCTTGCTGATGCTTGCGATTTTCACGTAGACCCAAACGCAGAATATAGAACCTGCTGGGATTTTCATGCAACGCACAAGTGATGCGTGAAAATCAACGCTCATCTGAACAGCCCCATTGAAGTGAATGGGTCTGGATTCAGTGCGGTTGCAATGCGTTCACCTCACGCATTGCACCCGCATGGATTTCTCGTCCGTGTGAAAGGGGCCTAAATGTTGTGTATTCACTCCAGTGCTCCTGTGGAGAACAATATATAGGGAAAACGGGGAGGAAACTAAAAACCCATCTAGCAGCACGTAGTAGGAATATAAAAATGGGACTGCTATCCAAGTTTAAACACTTTAAAATCAAACATAAAATCCCAAGGAGTTGAGAGTGATGAGGATATACAAATTAACATCCATGTGGAGAGGAGGGGGATATTTGATTTTTATCCCAAAAAGAAACAGAATTTATTTTTCTTCTAAGCACATTGACCCCAAAAGGGTTAAAAGTAGAACCTGATATTAACTTCTTCATTTAGTTTTATATAAGGGGTAACAGGTGGTTGAGAAGTTGAATGATGAGCCGTTGAGAAGCCATATAGGAGAAACGGATCGGGCATGAGACACTCTTGTCTGTGATTTTATGAATTGCCTGATTTATGTTTTTATCTTGTGAGTTTAAGCTAAAGGGGGGGAGCTTTGTTTTTATTTGGTTCCCAAACAGTCTGTCTTTCTTTTACCTATACCCTGTTTTACCAGTCTAGGTATATCCACAAACACAAGAAAACTGATTGGGGAAACAACTATCCCAATCAGTTGACTTGTGGGCTGTAGTAGGGGATAGAAGAGATTAGAGAAAGCCGCTAGATAATTAATGGAAGAACGACTTACCAGTGAGATACAATATTATTGACTCTTGTGATGATTCGAGATGGTACCTGGAGAATGTTAAAGTTACAGAAGAGACTGGGACATCTTGCTCTTCTATTTAAGTTTTTGCTCAGAACAACCCAGCCACCGGTGGTAGAGAAGAACATACAGTAGATCTGGTGCTTTAGCAAGTGACAGACCAGACATTGTAGAAGGGAGTCATTGACCTTAACTTTATATTAAAGAAGAACCTGGAGAAAAAGAATGAAGATGAAGAGATCACGAAAGCCGTACAGCAAAATTCAAGGTCACCGCTTCCCTCCTCTGCTCCTTGCAACTGCCCTGAGTTTTGTTGCAGCATCATGGGTAAGACTGAAATAAACATGTCTGGGACAACAATAGTCTAATTTTTGTGAAATTTTAATTGGGGAATGTTGACGGATATTTGTGTGTGAGCTGCTCTTCAATAGTCCTTAATGATTTTTCTCTTCAGAGTTTATGGGACACTGGACCATGTAGAGCTAGGACTATGTTCAAATCTGTGCCATTTTATCAATTTTTCAGTTCTGTTCTAAGAGCAGAGAGATTACAAAAAGTCACAGATGGATCAGACATATTATAAAAAAAACAAATGGCGCCCAAAGGTCCCAATTAACTATAATGGTTATCATTTGTTGGGTTTCATCACGGAGTCTAGAATTCTACAGGTCAAAACAGCAAATAGCTCAGCATGCTGCTTTTTAATGGAGCCTCTGAAGCACATGAGAACCTAGCCTTGGTATAAAAGTGCAGCGTAGGAATTGTTATAGCGAAAGCCTATGCCTTCTACCCCTTTGCTTACCTGCTCCCCAACTCCGGGGTCCTGGTGGCTTGGACCCATGGGTGTCTCTGCCATCCTACTTGGCGTGTCTGATAACGTTCCATACAGGCTAGGCCTACTCCTGCTCTGCCCATAGGGTGCATGTGCATACTCCCTCCATTTCTTAAAGCGCCAGTGCATTAATACCCTAATTTCCATCAGCCAATAGCTAGCCACCTTGGGGTACCTAATAGGTTCTGGGCCGGTGGTGTCCTACAAAGGTGTGTTGTACAAACTTCTGCCTGTACCAATGTACCAACTTCTTCCTGTTTCATAGATGATTGACAGAAGAAAAAGACGATGTGGTTCATCTAGTCTGCCCTTATATTTTAACTTCTCTTAAGGTCGACATGTGCTTATCCCAGACACTTACAGTCACTTACTGTCAAATTCCTACCCACATCTGATGGTAGTTTGTTCCAAGCCGGGACTACTCTTTCAGTGTAAAAATATTTCCTGTCATTGGTTCTGATTAGAAATTGGATCTCTAACAAACTAAAAATTTTGGTAATTTATTTTGGTCAAATCAAGAGAGATCTGCACCTAAAAACGTGCAATTCAGCTTTCTTCCAAAATGATTGAAAAAAGCTGCATGTTTCACACCCAGGGATCCTACCAAAACTAGGAGCAGCCTCATATCTGCAAATATGTAGCTCTTGTATGACAAAAGCCATTTATCAGAGCAGAGCAGAGAGGATTGAGGGGAACTGTAGGTGGTACTATTTCTGTAACGTAGACCAGTATAAATATGTGATGACTATTGTAGGCTAGGCAACTCCTCTTGGTTTTGGCAAAGATATCCTATTATCAGACCCCCATATCAGATCACAAATTAGACCCCCATATCAGATCCTTAAATCAGACCCCCATATCAGATCCTAAGACCCTCAAATCAGACCTCAGATTAGACCTCCTTTAGACCTCCATGTCAGACCCCCATGTCAGATCCTCAGATCAGACCCCCCTTATGAGATCCTCAGACCCCCAGGTCAGACCTCAGATCAGACCCCCATATCAGATCCTCAGAAGCAGCTGGCCCGGGCCCAGTTGCTCCTGGGGGGCCCAAGGCAGCTGCCTCTTTAGCCTGGCTGGCCACTAGTGACGTGGGGGGCGGCGGCAGGGCACAAGGAGATGAGCGCTTCCATTGTGGAAGCGCACATCTCCATAGTCATCTGTATCGCCGTGCTCAGGACAGCGATACAGATGGAAGTGCTGCGGCGGGGCAGGGGAAGGCGAGGCATCTTTCTTACCTGTTCCTCTGATAGGCTGCAGGCACTACAGTCATCTGAGCCTGAGCCGTACAGTGCGAGACACAGCCAGAAGAGGCCTGCATCGCATCGCTACCAGGCTGATGGAGGATAAGTGTTTATTTTTTTTTTATATGGTACTACTACTGGCACATGATTGGGGGGCATCTTTGGGGGCACTTCTTACTGGCACATGATTGGGGGGCATCTATGGGGGCACTTTTTGTTGGCACATGATTGGGGTCATCTATGGGGGCACCTGTTACTGGGGCATGATTGGGAGGCATCTATGGGGGCACTTGTTACTGGCACATGATTGGGGGCATCTATGGGGGTACTTGTTACTGGAACATGATTGGGGGGCATCTATGGGGGTACTTGTTACTGGCACATGATTGGGGGGCATCTATGGGGCACTTGTTAATGGCACATGATTAGGGGGCATCTATGGGGCACTTGTTATTGGCACATAATTGGGGGCATCTATGGGGGCACTTGTTACTAGCACATGATTGGGTGCATCTATGGGGGCACTTGTTATTGGCACATGATTGGGGGCATCTATGGGGGCTCATCTTACTGGCAGATTATTGGGTGGCACTATAGGGGCATCTATGGGGGCACTTCTTACTGGTAAATATTGGGGGGACTATGGCCACAAAGAAGGGGTATTTTATATGGGGGAAGGGGGAGAGGAACACTGGGGCTTCTACTGAGGCCACATAGAAGGGGTATTGTATATGGGGGGCTCTGTATAGGGGCATTTTATACTGGGGCACATTATGTTGTGTACTATTGGGGGACACTGAGGGCATTTACTGGGGCACTATATATGGGGCATTTTATACTGGTACATTATGGGGGGCACTAGGAAGAAGGGGGGAGAGGAGCACTATGGGGGCACTATATAGTGGTATTTTATACTGGCATATTATGGAGGCACTATGGGGACATTAGCTCAACTGGGGGCATTAAAAGGGGGTATTTTTTGCACTGGCACATTATAAGGAGGATTATTGCAACTGGGGGGCATTATGGTGAGCTTTATTACTACTGGGGGTCTATGGGAAACATGATTACTAGTATGGGCACTATGGGAGCATTATTACTTCTGGGGCACAGTGGGGACAATGTGTGCTCTACCAGAGAATTATTCCTTTTTGGGGGATTTATGGGAGCACTATTACTGTGGGGGGCACCTTGGCACAGTATCAGCTTACCACAATTATTTTTGGGGGACGTTATGTTTACACTATTAGTGTCAGGGGCACTATTTGCTGGGTGCAGTTATTTTAGGGCACTGTGTGCCAATAATTATTGAAGGGCACTATCTGCATGGTATTACTATTATCAAGGGGTTTATCTGTTTCTGCAGTACAGTATTGGGGAGCACAGCGGCACAGTATTGGGGGTGGTAGGATGATTTGTCCAGAAGATGATGGAAAAGTAGTAAACTAAGATTTTGTTTGTCAAACTGCAGAGACGAGAAATGGCTGAAAAATGGTGGTCTGGTCTGAAGGTCTGAAAGGAGAAGACGAGGAAAGAGAACATCTACAAGAGACATCACTGGATGTAAGAGGTATGTAGCGCTGTATTACTCTGTATGTAGGGGTGGATGGAGGGGTTAGTAGTACAGTACTATCTGCACATTGTAAAAAAAATAAAAAGTAATCTGCAAAATACTATATATTTGTGTCAGAAGTTGTGCTTTTTTAATTTTTAGAATAATGATGCAGCCATTTTATATGATACTTTTGTGCTGATTCATTTTTTTTTCTCTATATTAAGGGACACTATAGTCACCAGACCCACAACAGCTAAACGTAGTAGTTCTGGTGTCTATAGCATGTCTCTGCAAGCTTTGTAATGTAAACACTAGTGTTTTGAGCGCGAATATTCGAAAAGTGAAATTTTATCTCGAATATCGGCACTTCGAGAATTTGCGAATATTTAGAATATAGTGCTATATATTTGTAATGATGAGTATTCATAATTTTTTTTGTTCGTTTTTTAACACAGTACACATCAGGTGATCATCCCTCCCTTCTTCTAGCTTGTGGGCCAATGAGAAGGCTTTGTCACAGTTTATTGCAGTTATGGAAGAGACATCAGTGTCATTGCTGTGCTCTGTGCTTTGTTGTATTACATTAGACAGTTAACTTATATATATATAATTCAGATAGTTAGGGGGAGATAGTCAGTGTAAGTTAGATTGACCTATAGTGTAGCAGAAATGGCCAAAAATTCGCAAGCGCAAACATATTGGAGCACTCTATCTGCATATAAAGCTATTCTAATGTTCTGCCAACCATTTTCTCCAGTCTCTTATACCAGCTTGAAAAATGTAGCATAAGTGACCCACGACAGTATTTTGCGCGCATTACGCGAATATTACATTGCCGATTTTCGAAATCAAAAATATATAGGACGAATATTCTACCAAATATTCGCGAAATATCGCAAATTCAAATATTGCCCCTGCCGCTCATCACTAGCAAACACTGCCTTTTCAGAAAAGAAGGCATTCATTTCATTACTGCCAAGGAATACCTCTAGTGGCCACTCATCATTATTAAAGTTTACTACTCTACCAGGTGTGTTGGTGGAGGGCGTGATTGCATGCTGGGGTGTGGGAAGGCGGGATCCAGGAGGCCCAAGTAAATTCTTGCTCAGGGTCCAATCAATATTAAAGACGGCCCTGCTTAGATCCTGGTCCACCGCTACTCTCCAGGTCTGGTGTTTTCTTCTGCAGTCACTGCTCTCTGGTTTTCTCCAGGCCTGCACTGCACAATGTCAGGTCATCGTGCTCTCACTACATCCTGATGCCGTACGCAGTCAGGACAGGGCAGCCTAATGCCTGGAGGAGATCAGGGAGGAGGGATGAGTACCGAGCTTTTCTCCCCGCTACTCCTGCAGACTAGTGAGCGCTTTCATAATGGAAGCGCTCCCTAGTATTAACTTATTAAGATGCACTGTGTCTTATAAAGCGATTGGCTGTGTTGCACTAGCAAGGGGGGCCCTGTGGGACCCCCTGGATTAGGGTTTCGGTCACATTTGCTACACCACTACCCATGTTATTGAAAGCATAGCATGTTACTGCAAGATATTATTCAGTGCTACAGTATTATTTGTAGAAGGGGGGGGGGGGGCTTTTAATTGTGCCTCTATTTTTTTATTACAGAACAAACATTTTCTAGTAATGTTTAATAATCTGTGAACCAAACGCTTGACTTTTCATTTATAGCCTTATAATAAAATGTTTTAATAAATGGAATTGTGGCAAAGAAAAAAAAAACATGCTTCGTCATCTGAGATTCAGAATTTGGTTAGTAGTGCAAGCAGCAGTAGCAACACCATTAATCCAGCCAGTAGAAGTAGTAGCAGCAGGCCACAGTTGTAACTTGTTTCCAATTGACACTACATTATTATTCAGGACAAAGCGGATAAGATTGTAGATTAGTTGGCGCATTTCTCCTCTCAGACACAGCAGGATGATATTCTTTATACAAATGTTATTCTTCTGTATGTCATCAGTTTTTGCTATATCCCATTGATCGGACTTTTGGTCAGGTTTCCATAGTGGCTACTTCTATGACTACTACCCCCTACTACAGCCGCACACACGGCTACTGCCTTGTCTGTTCCATGTTGTGTGTTGGCACTACTATTGCTGCCACTATACACCTTACCCTTTCTACATCCATACTGCACTGCTGCTGCTACCAAATAAAAAGGAGAATTTTTCTAGGCTTGTTCAGAACAAGCCATTCTTTTTTCAAATAACTAAAAATGTGCATGTACAGGGTGGGCCATTTATATGGATACACCTTAATAAAATGGGAATGGTTGGTGATATTAACTTCCTGTTTGTGGCACATTAGTATATGTGAGGGGGGAAACTTTTCAAGATGGGTGGTGACCATGGTGGCCATTTTGAAGTCAGCCATTTTGAATCAAACTTTTGTTTTTTCAATAGGAAGAGGGTCATTTGACACATCAAACTTATTGGTAATTTCACAAGAAAAACAATGGTGTGCTTGGTTTTAACGTAACTTTATTCTTTCATGAGTCATGTACAAGTTTCTGACCACTTATAAAATGTGCTGCCCATTGTGTTGGATTGTCAATGCAACCCTCTTCTCCTACTCTTCACACACTGATAGCAACACCGCAGGAGAAATGCTAGCACAGGCTTCCAGTATCCGTAGTTTCAGGTGCTGCACATCTCGTATCTTCACAACATAGACGATTGCCTTCAGATGATACGAGATGTGCAGCACCTGAAACTACGGATACTGGAAGCCTGTGCTAGCATTTCTCCTGCGGTGTTGCTATCAGTGTGTGAAGAGTGGGAGAAAAGGGTTGCATTGACAATCCAACACAATGGGCAGCACATTGAACACATTTTGTAAGTGGTCAGAAACTTGTAAATAACTCATGAAAGAATAAAGTTACGTTAAAACCAAGCACACCATTGTTTTTCTTGTGAAATTCCCAATAAGTTTGATGTGTCAAATGATCATCTTCCTATTGAAAAAACAAAAGTTGGATTTAAAATGTCCGACTTCAAAATGGCCGCAATGGTCACCACCCATCTTGAAAAGTTTCCCCTCTCACATATACTAATGTGCCACAAACAGGAAGTTAATATCACCAACCATTCCCATTTTATTAAGGTGTATCCATATAAATGGCCCACCCTGTATAAATATAGGCAGGTCATTAATGCAGGGGCGTTGCTAGGGTCTCAAAAGATCCAGGGCCCTAGACCCAATGAATATCGACCAGTTCTCTAAGTCGAACCCTGCCCCCCCACCACATTTTGCTGTACTTGCTATACAGCAGCACATACCTGTTACATCCAGTGCCTCCAGGTGACGTCTCCTCCGATGTAGATCTTCTCTGTCATCATCTTCTCCATTTGATCCGTACAACTTCTTTCAGCCTCGCCTCGTCTCTGCAGAGTGTGACACACAGACATCTTAGCTTCCTCACATTTCTATCATCATCCCCCAACCTGGAGTCCCCACAGTGTTATCCTGCTGCTCGCTGTGCTCCTCAATACCCCCAAATACTATCCTGAAGAAAAATGAGTGCTCCCCATAGCAATAGTGCTCCTCATAGTCCCACCAATAGTAATTCCCTTCTAGAATGCCCTCATTAGTAATACTGCCCCCTAGAGTGTCGTTAACTGTGATAATGTTCCCCAAGAATGCCCTCATTACTAATACTGCCCCCTACAGTGCCCCAACCATGATAACTCTCCCCAAGAGTGCCACCATTGATAGAAGAGCCCTCCAGTATTAATAATACCCTCACAGACCCCTCAGTAGTAATAAAGTCCCCCATATTGCTCTTAGTAAAAATAAGACAGATAGATAAGTCCCACCTATAGAGCCCCTAGTAGTAATAAGAACACTTATAATGTTGCCTGGATTTATAATACCCCTACAGTGCCCCCGTAGTTATATTCCTCCCTCCACCATACAGTCCCATAAAAATAACATCACACCATCTCTCCTGCCCCCTCCAAAATACAGTGTTATGTAAATAACATCACACCATCTCTCCAGCCCCCTCCAAAATACAGTCCCAGGTAAATAACATTGCCTCCTCCCCAGCCGCCTTCAACATACAGTCCCAAGTAAATAATATCACCCCCTCCCCAGCCACCTCCAACATGGAATCCCATGTAAACATCAACCCCTAACATTCAGTTCCATCTAAATAACATCATTCCCCCCACCAGACACCTTCAACATACAGTCCCATGTAAATTACATCACTTCCTCCCTCAAGCCCCTATAACATTCAGTCCCATGTAAATACCATCACTCACTCTCATAGCTGCCATCAACATACAGTCCCATGTAAATACCATCACTCCCTCCCCCAGCTCCCTCCAACATTCAGTCCCATGTAAATAACATCACTCCCTCTCACAGCCGCCATCAACAAACAGTCTCATGTAGATAACATGATTACCTCCCCAGCCACCTCCAACATACAGTTCTGTGCAAATGACATCCCTCCCTTCAGCCCTAACATATGGTTCCAGTAAATAACCACAACTCCCAGCATTGCTCTGCCTCTCCCTTCACTTACCTCTTCTCATGTAGCAGACCTCACCACAGCTTCTTCCCCCAGGACTTCTCCTCTTTACTGACATCCTCTCCTGCACTGGTCACATGATGGTGACATAATTCCAGGTTCTTTTTTAACCACTGCCTGTTTTACTGGTCACATGACCTGTGATGTCATCACAGGTTCTTCAGATCTTCCAGTGCATTAGATTCAATTGTATTGCCGTCCTGTGGATTTACAGTTGTATCTAGCAGGTAGGCAGGACATTTGGGGCCTGGGACAAAACATCAGGGGACCCGAATATTTTAACCTAGCAATGCCCCTGCGTTAATGTATAATTTTTGGACACTTGTGCAGAACAAGCCACTGTTCTTATGACATTAACATGTGTGTATGCATAAACAGGGGCAGGGATTTCCCCAGTCATTGAAGCATATTTTTTAGGTGCTTGGTCCCAACAAGCCAGTTTTTTCCTATAACACAGTGTGTGTGATTAAACACCATCTGCCTCCTATAGAAGACAATTGTTTGGAAGGTTTCTAATCTGAAAAAGCATAACACATGCCACCCCAAACAAGCTGTTTGTTAACATTGTACAGCGCGGCCTGCGATGTATCAGAGCTCTATCACGCAGGGTGGGAGGAGGGGCTGGAGGACGGCAACTGCTCTTGCACTAGTGGCGGGGCCCGGTGCAGTCACTGTACTTCATTACACCAGGCCCCGCTCAAAGTCTAGTTATGTAATCCTCAATCCTGCTTTGTTAAACTACGGTAATCTTCTGTAGTAGTACTCACTATCAAACTAGCAGGCAGGCCGGCAGCGTAACGTCACTCACTCATGCTCCTGCTCCGCCAGCTTCATTAATGAAGTGGGAGGAGCAGGAGCGTGAGTGAGTGACGTTACGCTGCCGGCCTGCCTGCTAGTTTGATAGTGAGTGCTACTACAGACAATTATGGTAGTTTAACAAAGCAGAGCCACTGGTTGACGATTACATGACTAGACTTTACATATGAAGACTGCTGTGACCGGGAGTCGGGGGCGGAGCTAGCGCTGGAAGGGAATGGTCGCAAGTGCTTGAGCTCCGTCACATCGAGTCTCTCCCTACATAGCCTACGCTAGCATACCCGACATACCATGGTGAAAATCGGGAACCCTAAAGCTGGGGAAGCTACCCGCCACCAAAAATCCACGTCTGGAGAGGGTGACATGGATAAATTCATAAAGAAAGCGGCGGCGATATGCGCCACGAGAGAATCCAAAATGGCGCCTGCTCCGCAAGCTGTTGATGCCATGAGCGAGCAAGAAGCATCTGAGGCTGACAGCGAAAATGAAGAGGCGAGAGGGTCTCAAAGCCTGCCGATATCCAGGAAGTTCCTGAAGAAGACGTTAGCGAGAGCCCTGGAACCAGTCGCACATGAATTGGCCTCCCTCAGGCAAGAAATGAGACACATCGGAGGCAGAGTTGAAAATCTGGAAACGGCCCAAACCTCCATGCAGGAGTGGCAAATGGCGGCATCAGAGAGCTTCAAGAAATGCCAAGACCATATGAATGCGGTACACACAGCACTTGAAGATCAAGAAAACCGCGGCAGGAGGAACAACCTCCGGTTTCGAGGAGTGCCAGAAACCGTTACGGCCTCAGAGATCCCAGCAGCAATCCTAGCTATCTGCTCCGACATCGTAGGCCCGGAATACCCATCGCAAATCATCCTAGAGAGGGCCCATAGAGCCCTGAGGCCTCAACCTAACGCCTTAGAACCGCCAAGAGACGTAATTTGCCGTTTCCTCAACTATAAAGATAAAGAAGCGGTCCTCTTTAAATCCCGCAACGCCACAGAATTAAACTACAATGGAGCTACCATTAACATATATCAAGACCTAGCTCCAGTGACCTTAAAGAAACGGAAGACCCTCAAACCTTTGACGGATTGGCTTAGGGCTCAGAAAGTTCCATACCGCTGGTCTTTTCCGTTCAGTCTTTCATTTGCCATAGAAGGTCGCAGGTTCAACATCCAATCGCATGCAGATCTGGGCCTGCTGTTCGAGTATCTGGAGATGCAACCTCTGAAGATCGAGAACTGGGACAGCATACAAGACCTTGCAGCGCTCCCGCCGATCCAATACTCAGCACCATTTGAAACCAGAAGAACACCCAAAGCACAACGCCAGAAGAGGAAGAACTCCCCTCTGACACCCAGGAGGATCAACGCGGACTATTTCTGACCGGGAACCGCATACTCCTTGAGGAAAATCCGAGATTCCTGTCCCTTGATGTGCCATCCATCTACGTACTAGGGGACTGGTAGTATTACTTTGAAAATTTTAGCTTCATTTGTTGCCCCATAGCCTCCTTATATTCAACTTTTGTGGTAGGCCCTTGGCCCATAGTTAATCTCGCTATAAGACAAATAAACATGTTTGTTTTCTATGTTAACCCCTAGGTTGCGGTACAATTCTAGTTTGTCTGGCTAGTATATAACGCATGTTCGCAGATATATTTCCTGATGTAGACTCACCTAAGGTCGTCTGTAACTATTCACTTCAATCCTCCTTCCCTTATCCCTCTCCCCCCCCCCCTATATCCTGCAGCTATATTATTTACATAATATTCTCACAACCTCCCTGCCTCCCCTGCTCCCAATTCAGGATACTTTTATTGGTAGGCGTAATACACAAGTTTTTTGCCAGAGGGTGTTTCTACTATCTGTTAATGTATTCTCAGGCAGTTTGCGAATACTATCCTTCTAAGAATTCAGATTATTTATTCACATACGGTCGGGTACCTGGGGAGGGGGCTGTCTATATATTTATGGATTAGCCTCTACCACCAGACACATTATACTAAGTAGGGAAGGATTCCTAAATGAGTGGAATCTCTTTCCCCCCCTTTAAAGTGATCATTGATCCTGCTTATTATTTGGTTCATGTTATTTACGTTGTTTATTGTGTTATGTATGATCCTAGATCACAAGGAAAATTCCAAGAGAGAGACAAACGACTCCATGTCTTCCTTAATACTACAATCTGGTCAGTAAACTACCGTAAGATGTTTCACACATTACACCATACCTTTGCTTATTTAGACGGTTCGGGCTCTCCTCCACTCCCCCAATGGCGGACTTACGGATAGCATCATATAATGTTCATGGCTTTAACTCGCCATCCAAGAGGCGCCAGATATTTGGGGTGTTGAGGAGAGACAGAGCTAATGTCTTATTCCTTCAAGAGACCCATCTAAAGACAAACAAACTCCCTAACCTTTCATTTTCTCAATACCCTCATTGGTACCACTGCGGATCCCCCTCCTCTAACTTAAAAGGAGTAAGCATAGGCTTTAAAAGGAATATCCCCTTTCTTTTTAGCGACCAGATTATTGATCCGGAAGGGAGATACTTAATGATAAAAGGGAAAATAGGACCACAGTCATACACATTCATTAATGTTTATGCACCGAACATTAAACAAACAATTTGGCTCAAAAAAGTTTTGTCCTTAGCTACTCCCTTTCAAGAAGGTATCACTATACTGGGGGGCGACTTTAATGTAGCAATAAACCCATTACTAGACTCCTCTTCACGTAAGTCGGTACATTCTCAAAAAGCCCTTAGCTCTTTATCAAACTGTCTTTAGAACTCACATTTTATAGACACATGGCGAACACTATACCCAGAAGCTTTGGAATATACCTTTTATTCTTATGCCCATAATTCATATAAACGCTTGGACTACCTATTTATTACTAAAAATCACATTGGGCTATGTTCTGAAGCAGAAGTGGGATCTATCCTATTGTCGGACCATGCTCCGATTTATTTATCAATACTGGCACCTCAACAAAGAGATTTTAACAAATCCTGGCGACTCAATGAATCCCTATTGGGGACCCCAGAGACAAAAAGACGTCTTCATCTCTTACTAGAGGAATATTTTACTCTAAATAACACTCAAGACATCTCGCCTCAGACTTTGTGGGACGCCCACAAGGCTTTCATTAGGGGCCAATGTATAAATCTCAGCTCTTACCTTAAAAAGAAAAAAGAAAAACAACTAGACTTGCTTTATGAACAAATTAGAAAGATAGAGGGTTTACATAAAAGCTCGCTTCTCAATACCCACCTAGAAGAACTTAGCAAACTTAGAACTTCTCTCAAAAACTTATTAAACACAGCCTCGGCTAAATACTTTCTGCACTGACAACAGAAGATATTTGCGCATGGCGATAAAGCCTCAAAGTTTGTCACACAGAGAATAAAAAAAAGAAAATTAGATAACTATGTCCACAAATTAAAAGGGGCATAAGGATCTTGGATCTTTGATCCTTCAAAAATCGCATCTCAATTTAGAAATTACTATGAGGCCTTATATAACTTAGATCCCCCCCAAAAAAATACAAACGATACTCCGGATAAGAATCCATGTGTGGCGTTTTTGAAAGACCTTTCACTCTCAAAACTTTCAGAAGAAAATAGAATATCCCTTCAAACCCCATTTACCAAAGAGGAATTGTTAGAAGTTATAAAAAATTCACCCAAAGGGAAAAGCCCAGGTCCAGACGGGCTCACGACCCCTTATTATTTAGCCTTTCTCGACACTTTGATCCCATATATGCTGCCAATTTACAACGAATCTCTAAGGAACACTCCCCTTTCGACCGATATGACAAAAGCTAATATTATCCTTATCCCAAAGGAAGGCAAAGACCACACTCAATGCCAAAATTTTAGGCCCATTTCGCTCCTTAACATGGATCTTAAATTTTTAGCAAAGCTATTAGCCAATAGATTAGCGAAGATTCTCCCCTCGCTTATTCATAGGGACCAAGTTGGCTTTGTCAAAGACAGAGAAGGAAAGGATAATACGGCTAGAGTCCTAAATATTTTACACTATGCAAAAAAGAAATCATTACAAGTGGCACTTCTCAGCACGGACGCCGAAAAAGCCTTTGACAGAGTCAACTGGTCCTTCATGAAGCAAGTCCTTATAACACAGAACTTTCCACATGCCTTTTTACACGCAATAGATGCCATGTACATTAATGCTTCCGCCTCTGTCTCAGTTAATAGTACAATATCACACCCGTTTAAAATAAAAAATGGTACTAGACAAGGGTGCCCATTGTCCCCCTTGCTATTTGTCCTGACTCTTGAGCCCCTTCTTCAAACTATCAGAAACGACTCTACTATCAAAGGAATATCACTCGGAGACCAGGAACATAAAATAGCAGCTTTCGCGGATGATATGCTTATTATGATCAGCAATCCAAAAACCGCACTGCCTAATATCTATCAACATCTGGAGAACTATGGAATTTGCTCCAATTTTAAAATAAACCATAGCAAATCATTTATCATATCCTCGGGCTTATCATCCTCTACAAAACAAAAACTAGCACAGGCATCCCCTTTTAACTGGTCAGCTCCTTTCTTGACTTATTTAGGAATTAAAATTAGCACAGACCCTTCGCAATGGTTTGCTCTGAATTATGACCCTCTGCTATTGGAAATAACTAAGATAATTAAAAACTTGGAATTGCCAATACTTTCATGGTTTGGGAGAAAAAATATTTTAGCCTCATTAATCCTTCCGAAACTAACATACCTACAACAAACTCTTCCTATACAGGTCCCCTCGCTATTTTATAAAAAAGTGAGAACCCTGTTTAGCTCATTTATTTGGTTTAATAAAAAACCTAGATTGTCTTACAAGTCCTTGAACAGAGCAAAAAAATGGGGCGGTATTGCCCTCCCAGACCCTGAAATTTACGGTAAAGCAGTCCTTCTGGCCAGAGCGATAGATTGGTTGAGGGAACCCCCCGGCAAATCTTGGGTCTCTATGGAAAAAGATCTATTGGGTGGCAACTTTAGGGCTTTCTTATTAGGCCACAGAACTGTTCAATTTTTACCCCCACTAGCATCCTCATTAATGAGGGCCACATTTTCGGGATGGAAGTGGCTTAAAGATTCACAACATTGTATACCCTTCCCTTCCATAACCCTGCAAATTAGAGATATTATGAACGCGGCACCTAAGGCCTTAATGGATAGCGTGAGGGGTTCACTTAAAAAATCCACAATTTATGTTAGGGACATAGTGAGCGACTCTAACTCCTATTCCATAACAGACCTGAAAGCCAAGCTCGAATATAACCATACAAATACCTCCCCTCTACTTTTCCTAAAATCGCAACAAAATATAAATAATAAAGATTTCTCCCGTTTACCAGTCTGGCTAGAGAACCTTTTAGATAGTTATGTACCAAAATATATCTCTATGCAACAGGTATATATATGCAGAGATAGGTCACACCTCCAATAATTATATTTACCACATGTGGACTGAGTATATTTTAAAATATAACTTTTACTCTGATATCACTAAAAACATTGGTGGTTATGGTGGGACATAGACGTAATACATACACACATATATACACATATATTTCCACTATCCCGATTCGTCTATAAGATGTAAGATAATGGGTGGATCTTACCCCGTCCTGTAGGCGTATGACTCACTCGGTAGTGGATGGGGTGGTACTCTTGTGTGGTACGGGCACAGGTGGCCAAGATGCTTCAGATGATACAGTAATCTGGCCAGATTGCTTCAGATGATATGGCAATTATATTCTCCTATAATGCCCTGGTCTAGAGCCCTCCCTATATGGATGGTTAGGGGCTATACTCATAGACCTGCCTCAGCGACACAGAGTACCCGCCCCGACAGGGGCGACCCCATACGGAACCTGTCCCTAAATGGGGCCTATTCCCTTTAAATTCCCTCAGTATATTACCCTACATGCCATGTTTCGTTTCAATGATGATGAAACTCATCAGGGGCTTACTGAAGTCAGAGGGTTTCTAAAAAATAAAGTAAACGTGCAAAAAATCACAGTCACTGAATGTGCTTCAATTCCATACGTATCCGTATAGCATTCATAAAGTATATGTTTCTAACTTACTGCTTCAGCAGAGAGTTCCTTTCTTTGTAGATACAAAGTGGTGTAGACGGTCAGTGGTACACGTCCTCCGGGGTATAGGGAAGTGTCCCCAATAGTACCCTCGCCTTGCCTCACCACAAGATGCCAGTAGTGTGGAGACGCAGCATACACTGCTGTGTCTCCTTTTGAATTCAGCGCCTCCAGCTGTTTCCACCCTATTGTTCCGCCCACTCCCGGTGGAACGCATGTGGAACGCACGCCGTCAGCATGCGCTCCACTCCACCGGAAGTTGCGTCACACAGTCACACAGGCTGCCGGAAGTTGTGTCAGAGCGTCATCCGTCACCAGGTAACCGGACGACGCGCAGACACTTCACACTGATAGACGTCTCAGATGCCGGACGGTAACTTCACAGAATATAATAATTCGAATATGGATTTATTTGGCAGATTCTCCACCGCATCAGTATCAACACTTAGTTGGTTATACAGAGAGTACCAGGTGGAAGGGATTTTTGGGACAGTAAGGCACATATAATACTGCGCCAATGATATAACATCTGTTCTCTCATTAATATGTATTTCAATATGTAAGGTACACCGTACCTACAACACAATGATATAGGTACTGGTGCCCCCACCCTCCACATTGGAGTACACCCCACAGCTCAGCCATGGTACAACAGGCACCACAGTGCCCACGCTCCACGCCGGAGCGCAATAGAACAGCCACCATAGGAAAATACACACATATAAATTGGCATCCATTAATGCACGCTGGGTGCCATAGTACCCTCATCATCAAATGAAACATGTGTAGCTCAATTGCTCATTAAGGCCATTGGGATGTACCGTCTTGAGATAGAATATCCATCTTGCCTCACACTGCAAGATTTGTTTATCCCAATCGCCGCCCCTTAGGGGTCGTTTCACTTTTTCTATGCCCATGAAAGTAAGGCACCCTGGGTCCCCGTCATGCTCAGAGCGTACATGGCGCGAGACTGTGGTGTCCCGGCAGTTGTGAATGTCGTTTATGTGTTCGCCAATTCTCCTTCTCAGCTCCCTTTTTGTTTTGCCAATATACTCCTTCATGCAGGTGCATGTGATCTTATAAATAACCCCTATGGTTTTACAGTTTATCAGATCCCTGACAACATATGTTTTCTTTGTATTACTGCTCCTAAAGGTTTTTCCACACTGCATATATTTACAGGCTATGCAACCTCCACATCGGTAATTTCCATGTACCCCCCTATCCAGCCATGTTTTTTGTGCCGGCTCAGGGGAAAAATGACTATTCACCGTCCAATCACGTACGCTCTTCCCCCTTCTGTATGTAATATTGGGGTACTCTTTTATAGTGGTACACAGGTCAGGGTCCATTCTGAGTACATGCCAGTGTTTGGTGATAATTTCTCTTACACCTGCGGAGGCTTCATTAAATGTACTGATCAGACGTGTCTCATGTGTCTCTGTTGCAGACACATTGTCAATACTTTTTTCTTTTGGAGTGAGAAGGGAACTGCGAGTACGGGCTTTTGCGGCCTTATAGGCCGGTGTTAATGTGCCACTAGGGTAACCCCGGTCCATGAAGCGTTTTTTTAGATCTGTTGCCTGTTTTTGAAATTCTACCTCCTTGGAGAAATTTCTCCTTACTCGCAAGTACTGGCCCCGAGGAATTCCCCTCCTGAGGGGGAAAGGATGGCAACTATCCCACCTCAGGAGTGAATTCGTCGAGGTCGGCTTTCGGAATATTGTAGTCTCAAGACAACCGTCTTGATTTTTAATGATGAGGATATCTAAAAATGGTAGCTGTTTCGAATCGCACTCCGACGTGAAGCGCAGTCCTATCTGGTTCTTATTTAGGCCTGATGCCCATCCAGTAAACGACTTGGGACAGCCCTTCCAGACTACCAGCACGTCGTCAATGTAACGTGCCCATATCTGGACATTCTGGACCTCACAGATGGACTCATCACGGAAAACAATGGTATCCTCCCACCAGCCCAGGAGCAGATTTGCATACGACGGGGCACAGGAACACCCCATCGCAGTGCCCCTGAGCTGGTGGTAGAATTTACCATTGAACAGGAAATAATTTTTGCACAGCACAAATTCCAGGAGCTGGAGAATCAAATTATTGTGTGCCCCAAATTGGCATCCACGTGTGCCCAAAAAATGTGCTACAGCTTGTAGGCCCCATTCATGCGGGATAGATGAATAAAGGGCCTCCACGTCAATGCTCCCCAATATGCACCCCTCCTCTAGGTGTATCCCCTCTAGTTGTTTTAGGAGATCTCCCGTGTCCCTAACATATGAGGGGAGTGATTGCACAAAGGGTGATAGTATTTTGTCTATATAGATTCCCACATTTTGACTCAGGCTATTTATTCCCGAAACTATCGGCCGGCCTTTAAGTGGGTCATACCCTTTGTGCACCTTGGGCAAGCAATAGAATGTTGCTATCTGTGGGTGCTGTGGGAAAAGAAAGTCATATTCAGTCTGGCTAATTAGTTTATTATTTTTTGCTGTGTCCAATATACTTTTTAGTTCCTGCCTATATTTGATCGTGGGGTCCCCCTTCAGGATCTCATAACAGTCACGTGAGGCCAGCAGTTTCTCACACATTAGTTTATAATTGTCTGTGTTCATAATAACAGTATTCCCTCCCTTATCCGAGGGCTTTATAATTATATTCTTATTTTTCGCCAGACTCTCAAGTGACTGTGATTCCTCCTGTGTGCAATTTTGGGGGGCCACATGTAGGTGTGTTGATTCCAGGTCATTACTCACTAGATTTAAAAATACATCAATGCAATTCGTGTCAGTTGTTGGTGCCATTCTAGTGCTCTTATTTTTTAATGGGGTAAAGGGTCCTTCCCCAGATAGTGTATCTGAGGGGGCCGCTAGACTCTGAAGGAGTCTTACATCTGCCACCATACTTGGAGGAACCCCTAACTCCTGACCCTGTTTTCTCTCTACGTTACGATAATGCTTAAACCACCTTAATTTTCTGATGAACAAATTAATGTCAACTATTGTCCTGAAGAGGTTAAACCTCGGTGTAGGTACAAATGAAAGTCCCTTTTCCAGGATACTGTTTTCAGATTGCGTTAGACAGTGGGAGGACAGATTAATTATTTTTGGGCCTGTGATGCAATCGGTTGTTGCTGAGGGCGATTCCTTAAGGGGTAGGACAGATTTTGGTCTAAAAAACCTTGTGTGCTTTTATTATAGGGGTTACCTCTCCAGGTAGCTTTGGAGAAATTCCAATACCATTTAAAAGAAAGGAAGCATAAACAGTTTACACGAGATTTATCAGATTTTAAAGAAAATAAAGCCTATATACTTTTGAGCGAAAAAGGGAGAACAGAAAGGGACACCGATCTGTCCTCGACAGAAACGGATCAATCCGAATCTGATAGAGAACAACCTGGGAATAGAAGAAACGTGGCCAGAGGGAAGGGGCGTGGGAAGAAAAATTATAGAGGTAACCCCTATAATAAAAGCACACAAGGTTTTTTAGACCAAAATCTGTCCTACCCCTTAAGGAATCGCCCTCAGCAACAACCGATTGCATCACAGGCCCAAAAATAATTAATCTGTCCTCCCACTGTCTAACGCAATCTGAAAACAGTATCCTGGAAAAGGGACTTTCATTTGTACCTACACCGAGGTTTAACCTCTTCAGGACAATAGTTGACATTAATTTGTTCATCAGAAAATTAAGGTGGTTTAAGCATTATCGTAACGTAGAGAGAAAACAGGGTCAGGAGTTAGGGGTTCCTCCAAGTATGGTGGCAGATGTAAGACTCCTTCAGAGTCTAGCGGCCCCCTCAGATACACTATCTGGGGAAGGACCCTTTACCCCATTAAAAAATAAGAGCACTAGAATGGCACCAACAACTGACACGAATTGCATTGATGTATTTTTAAATCTAGTGAGTAATGACCTGGAATCAACACACCTACATGTGGCCCCCCAAAATTGCACACAGGAGGAATCACAGTCACTTGAGAGTCTGGCGAAAAATAAGAATATAATTATAAAGCCCTCGGATAAGGGAGGGAATACTGTTATTATGAACACAGACAATTATAAACTAATGTGTGAGAAACTGCTGGCCTCACGTGACTGTTATGAGATCCTGAAGGGGGACCCCACGATCAAATATAGGCAGGAACTAAAAAGTATATTGGACACAGCAAAAAATAATAAACTAATTAGCCAGACTGAATATGACTTTCTTTTCCCACAGCACCCACAGATAGCAACATTCTATTGCTTGCCCAAGGTGCACAAAGGGTATGACCCACTTAAAGGCCGGCCGATAGTTTCGGGAATAAATAGCCTGAGTCAAAATGTGGGAATCTATATAGACAAAATACTATCACCCTTTGTGCAATCACTCCCCTCATATGTTAGGGACACGGGAGATCTCCTAAAACAACTAGAGGGGATACACCTAGAGGAGGGGTGCATATTGGGGAGCATTGACGTGGAGGCCCTTTATTCATCTATCCCGCATGAATGGGGCCTACAAGCTGTAGCACATTTTTTGGGCACACGTGGATGCCAATTTGGGGCACACAATAATTTGATTCTCCAGCTCCTGGAATTTGTGCTGTGCAAAAATTATTTCCTGTTCAATGGTAAATTCTACCACCAGCTCAGGGGCACTGCGATGGGGTGTTCCTGTGCCCCGTCGTATGCAAATCTGCTCCTGGGCTGGTGGGAGGATACCATTGTTTTCCGTGATGAGTCCATCTGTGAGGTCCAGAATGTCCAGATATGGGCACGTTACATTGACGACGTGCTGGTAGTCTGGAAGGGCTGTCCCAAGTCGTTTACTGGATGGGCATCAGGCCTAAATAAGAACCAGATAGGACTGCGCTTCACGTCGGAGTGCGATTCGAAACAGCTACCATTTTTAGATATCCTCATCATTAAAAATCAAGACGGTTGTCTTGAGACTACAATATTCCGAAAGCCGACCTCGACGAATTCACTCCTGAGGTGGGATAGTTGCCATCCTTTCCCCCCCAGGAGGGGAATTCCTCGGGGCCAGTACTTGCGAGTAAGGAGAAATTGCTCCAAGGAGGTAGAATTTCAAAAACAGGCAACAGATCTAAAAAAACGCTTCATGGACCGGGGTTACCCTAGTGGCACATTAACACCGGCCTATAAGGCCGCAAAAGCCCGTACTCGCAGTTCCCTTCTCACTCCAAAAGAAAAAAGTATTGACAATGTGTCTGCAACAGAGACACATGAGACACGTCTGATCAGTACATTTAATGAAGCCTCCGCAGGTGTAAGAGAAATTATCACCAAACACTGGCATGTACTCAGAATGGACCCTGACCTGTGTACCACTATAAAAGAATACCCCAATATTACATACAGAAGGGGGAAGAGCGTACGTGATTGGACGGTGAATAGTCATTTTTCCCCTGAGCCGGCACAAAAAACATGGCTGGATAGGGGGGTACATGGAAATTACCGATGTGGAGGTTGCATAGCCTGTAAATATATGCAGTGTGGAAAAACCTTTAGGAGCAGTAATACAAAGAAAACATATGTTGTCAGGGATCTGATAAACTGTAAAACAATAGGGGTTATTTATAAGATCACATGCACCTGCATGAAGGAGTATATTGGCAAAACAAAAAGGGAGCTGAGAAGGAGAATTGGCGAACACATAAACGACATTCACAACTGCCGGGACACCACAGTCTCGCGCCATGTATGCTCTGAGCATGACGGGGACCCAGGGTGCCTTACTTTCATGGGCATAGAAAAAGTGAAACGACCCCTAAGGGGCGGCGATTGGGATAAACGAATCTTGCAGTGTGAGGCAAGATGGATATTCTATCTCAAGACGGTACATCCCAATGGCCTTAATGAGCAATTGAGCTACACATGTTTCATTTGATGATGAGGGTACTATGGCACCCAGCGTGCATTAATGGATGCCAATTCATTTGTGTGTAATTTCCTATGGTGGCTGTTCTATTGCGCTCCGGCGTGGAGCGTGGGCGCTGTGGTGCCTGTTGTACCATGGCTGAGCTGTGGGGTGTACTCCAATGTGGAGGGTGGGGGCACCAGTACCTATATCATTGTGTTGTAGGTACGGTGTACCTTACATATTGAAATACATATTAATGAGAGAACAGATGTTATATCATTGGCGCAGGATTATAGGTGCCTTACTGTCCCATATATCCCTTCCACCTGGTACTCTCTGTATAACCAACTAAGTGTTGATACTGATGCGGTGGAGAATCTGCCAAATAAATCCATATTCGAATTATTATATTCTGTGAAGTTACCGTCCGGCATCTGAGACGTCTATCAGTGTGAAGTGTCTGCGCGTCGTCCGGTTACCTGGTGACGGATGACGCTCTGACACAACTTCCGGCAGCCTGTGTGACTGTGTGACGCAACTTCCGGTGGAGTGGAGCGCATGCTGACGGCGTGCGTTCCACATGCGTTCCACCGGGAGTGGGCGGAACAATAGGGTGGAAACAGCTGGAGGCGCTGAATTCAAAAGGAGACACAGCAGTGTATGCTGCGTCTCCACACTACTGGCATCTTGTGGTGAGGCAAGGCGAGGGTACTATTGGGGACACTTCCCTATACCCCGGAGGACGTGTACCACTGACCGTCTACACCGCTTTGTATCTACAAAGAAAGGAACTCTCTGCTGAAGCAGTAAGTTAGAAACATATACTTTATGAATGCTATACGGATACGTATGGAATTGAAGCACATTCAGTGACTGTGATTTTTTGCACGTTTACTTTATTTTTTAGAAACCCTCTGACTTCAGTAAGCCCCTGATGAGTTTCATCATCATTGAAACGAAACATGGCATGTAGGGTAATATACTGAGGGAATTTAAAGGGAATAGGCCCCATTTAGGGACAGGTTCCGTATGGGGTCGCCCCTGTCGGGGCGGGTACTCTGTGTCGCTGAGGCAGGTCTATGAGTATAGCCCCTAACCATCCATATAGGGAGGGCTCTAGACCAGGGCATTATAGGAGAATATAATTGCCATATCATCTGAAGCAATCTGGCCAGATTACTGTATCATCTGAAGCATCTTGGCCACCTGTGCCCGTACCACACAAGAGTACCACCCCATCCACTACCGAGTGAGTCATACGCCTACAGGACGGGGTAAGATCCACCCATTATCTTACATCTTATAGACGAATCGGGATAGTGGAAATATATGTGTATATATGTGTGTATGTATTACGTCTATGTCCCACTATACCTTTTAGATAGTGCACAATATCCAACTAAAATAATCTCCCAGCTATACGAGAAACTAAGAGTGCCAAAGGCTCTCTTTACCCCGGCGTACATTAGACTTTGGGAAAGAGATTTAAACAAAACATTCTCCAGACAAGAAATAGATAAGATACTGATATCTTCACACAGAGCTTCAAGATGTGTTAGAATCCAAGAAAATTGCTTTAAAGTAATGGCCAGGTGGTATAAAACACCGGACAAAACATGTCTGTACTCTGCATCAGCATCCGACACCTGTTGGAGATGTTTAAAAGCTAGAGGTTCTTTCATACATATTTGGTGGGAGTGTCCTCCCTTAAAAGAATGGTGGGAAAAGATATTTAGGTTATGTAACAAAGTGTGCTCCTCCTCCCTGGCTCCTCAACCGGAGATAGCTTTGTTAAATTTATTTCCTACAGCCACTAAAACCTTAAACATAGGCTTATATAAACAACTGATTAATGCAGCTAGATTCCTGATCCCACTTAATTGGCTGTCACCAGAAGTCCCGTCGATTGAAAAATGGTGTTCTAGAGTGGACCAGATATATAGGCTTGAGGAAATATCCAACTAGGAATGTAGATCTATTCATAAATTTAGATCCATCTGGCTGGCTTGGGAAACTTATAGAGGTTTCAGGAAGGAATAGATACCGGTCGCTCAGGGGTAGTGGGGACTCTCTCATTTCTCACATTTCCTTCCCCATTCGGTATAACATAAACACAATCACAAAATTACGTGGGAAAGTAGTCGCATTGGCTCGAGAAGTTGGTCCAGGGTTGAGACACCTCTCTTGGAATATAGTCCTTTTACCAGAACAGTAGTTACCTATTATTGAAATATTATTATTGGAATAATACTAATAATAAAAATAAACGTCGTAATGTCTTATATTCATCTTGTGATCTAAATACATCATAATGTTTGTGATCTGTATTTTTTTATGTGGTGCATGGAGACCTGTCATAACTCTCCTACGCACCTCTGTTATGTGTATTCTTGCTTTTACAAATAAAGCTTTTTTGAAAATCCAAAAAAAAAAAAAAAGACTGCTGTGACCGGGGCCCGGTGTACTGGGGGTCACTATTTACACAGGGACATGAGAAGACACAGAGGGGACCAGCCACAGATCCCCCCATAACAGTGTTATCCACAGATCCCCCATAACAGTGTCATCCACAGATATCCCCATAGCAGTGTATCATCCACAGATCCCCAATAACAGTATTAGCCACAGATCCTCCATAACAGTATCATCCACAGATCCCCCATAACAGTGTCATCCACAGCCCCCCATAGCAGTGTGTCATCCACAGATCCCCCATAACAGTGTCATCCACAGCCCCCCATATCAGTGTGTCATCCACAGATCCCCATAACAGTGTCATCCACAGATCCCCCATAACAGTGTGTCATCCACAGATCCCCCATAATAGTGTCATCCAAAAAACACCATTAGTTCAAAACAGTTTTTTTCTTATTGTCCTCCTCAAAAACCTAGGTGCATCTTATCATCAGGTGCGTCTTATAAAGCGAAAAATACAGTACATTACTTTATATTGCTGTTATTGAATTAAAGGGATTCTGTCATCTCTTTTTACCCTATAGAGATGTGAACATGCACGGCTAGATCGCCGCTAGCATGTCCGCAATATACCTGTCCCATATCTCTGAGTGGTTTTATATATATGTAAATATATATATTTTATATATATGTAAATCAGCCTGGTAAGGCGCCCAAGGGGCTGCACTAACCATTCTGAAGCCCAGCCACGCCGCCCTGTGAAGGAGCCCAGCACTGCCTGTAACCATGAATCTCCTCCTTGCTCACGAAGTCAGATCGCCTTAAACTCACGATGCGCGAGCTCGCGCATGCGCAGTGCCGGCATAGTGTTCCTTCCGTGTGCTGGTATCAGCCTTAGGGAAGGAACTGCGCATGCGCGAGCTCGCGCACCGCGAGATTACGGCAATCTGACTTTGTGATCAAGGAGGAGATACAGGCGGTGCTGGGCTCCTTCACAGGGGGGCGTGGCTGGGCTACAGAACAGTTAGTGCAGCCCCTTGGGCTCCTTACCAGGCTGATTTATATATATAAAAAACATTATTTTTTTTTAAATCATTTTTTACATTCAATAAAACCACTCAGCATCTCTATAGGGTAAAAAGAGGTGACAGAATCCCTTTTAAAGAGTTTAATGTGTGGGAAGGAGCAAAAATTCATTAAAAAAAGACAGAGAAAAGTAAAAGATATAACAATTGTCATATGTGAATTTTCAGGCCAGTTGGAGCATATTTGGTTTGTGTAGAATTTTTTGATGAATTGGATACTAAACAAATTTCAGGAAGTCATCTCTACACCCAATCAATCCAGCCACCAAATGTCCTCTTATCCAGGAGGCTACCCGAAGACCTTCCACCACTGCAGTACTTCCATCATCAACCAGTAGGAATAATATGAAGCGCACTTGACAGTCCACAAGGAGAAGAGAAAGATGAGCATAGAGTAGGTCATGGAGTTTCTGGTCTACTGGAAGATCCTGGCATAGAGGAGGAGGTATAAGCAGTACTTTGTCATATTTTATATTATGAATAGATCTTCAACTTTTTAATATACTTTATGTTTGAATTCCTGACGAAAGTAAATGAAAGCATTCTTTTTTACATTAAGAGGCCAAAACCCATCTGGTCCACACAACAGAAGAGGTTGTGGCAATGTATCAGTGTATTTTTTGTATCAATTTTGTAGTCTATATTGCAGTGAGTTGTCGCATTGCATGTTTTTGTCTTTTAATGTTGTTCCCTGCCATAGCAATGTGCTCCTGCGGTTTGGTATGTGCTGACTGACCCCCTTTTTTGTCTCTCTTTGCAGTTTGTACTGGAGGTGTGGCTGCCTCCTCAGTCATGCACTCCTGACCACCCTGTCTGCCCTATAGGCTGATTTTAATTAGTGTGAGTATATAGTCAGGCCTGCTCCCCCTCACTCACTGAAGCCATTTGGCACCAGGAGTGAGATAGTTTGTGGACCCTCACTGCAGTCTTTGGTGGCCATTTGGCGCCGGGGGTGTTATGGAGTGGGCCTGCATGCATGTTGGTACCTGCACTCAATGGATATAGTGGAGGCCATTTTGGCACCCAACATTACAGTTATTGAAGCAGATCCAGCATGCATGTGGAACCTACACTCCCTGAAGTGTATGGTAGCCGTCATGGCACCTACCAGGTAGAATTTAGTGTTAGGAACCCGTCTAACAGAAATCGCCTTGACGTGCGGCAGACGGGCTCAAATAATTTTGTACAAAACGATTTGCCAAGTATCTCTCACTTATAGTGTAGCACTTGCAATTATTATGCAATTTTGTACTCTATATTGCAGTGAGTTGTCGCATTGCATGTTTTTGTCTTTTAGTGTATCAGTGTAGACAAAGCAACATTAGCCGTGTGACATGAAGTCATGCTAAAGCATGTGTAGATTGTCTGCTCTTTGCTGTCATGTGACTATTTTAGAGGTTGGGGTCATAGCGGGCTTTAAATTAATTTGAACATTTTGTTAATTTGTTTTTCATGTTTTTTTTTAGATGTGTATACTTTTCTCTACTGGACATGTTCATGTGGTTTATGAAGTCTATGTGTCACCTCCTTTTTGCTTTGACAGATAAATGAAGGTGAGATGGAAGCTGACGTAGGAATCATTTATCTCTATGGAGACACATGGAGAAAGATCACATTCTTTCTTAAAGGTTGATGGATATGGACAAAGAAAGTAGATTATTTTCTGCCTTATTTTTTTCTGTTCTTCCACTGTCATTGTCATGTTCATGATCTATGTCTAAAAAAAGAGACTAGAAGTGAAAGGCTCATCAGTTACCAGAAGATGCCAAGGAAAGACTAGTGCCCAAGATAAGGCCGATTGAATTAAAGCTATTGACTGGGGGAGCCTATAAAGGGTTAAACTGGGGAGTGCTAAGATCGTCCACTGTATAGTCTGGTAGTGCTATAGTGAGAGCCAGTAGAATTGCTAGGCCCAGGAATGTGCCATGAGTCATTTGACCAGTGCCACAAATGGCATTCACCACTTTAAAATTTGTATCTGCAGTCTTAGCACTTGGAAAATTGAAAACTAGCAGAGGACAAATTAGGTTATGGCTACTTGCCTAAGAATTAAAGGGCATCTGTCAGCAGATTTGCACCTATGACACTGACTGACCTGTTACATGTGCGCTTGGCAGCTGAAGGCATCTGTGTTGGTCTCATATTCATATGTGTCCAAATTGCTGAGAAAAATGAAGTTAATACATGCAAATGAGCTTCTAGGAGCAACGGGGGCGTTACCATTACACCTAGATTCTCCAATGTTGAAATGTTGTCCTGGTACAATACGGGACCATCACTCCTAGAAGTACTGAGGACCTCCCATTCCTAGTTTTAAAAAATGAGGGCCTTGATCACTACCTCATGTAACTGAAGGAATGTTCTCATGGAGCCTGCAGCCATAAATAACACGTAAGCATTATAAAGTGCAGTCTGTACAATGTGCACGGTCGGCTTTTTGTGCCACCCCTTATTTTCCGCGAGACACTGTACGGCTTCAGAACCTGATCTGAAAGATGAACCCCTCCCATGTACCAGTTATGGTCCAGGATGCAGTCTGACTTGGGGGTAGTGGTACCTGGTGCAAGGGCAGGGGAGGTGATATTCCCATGAACGGTGGACGTCCCTCTTGTCCTTGTACTTAACCACCAACATGTTCTCATTGAGGAGAGCCTGCATTTGCCCTTTCTGAGTGGTTGCTCGAGCAGGTATCTAGGCAGGCCTCTCTGATTTTTGTGTCTCTCTGTGCCAAAATGTATAGTACCTATCAGGGCCGGGCCGACACAGAGGCTGGGGAGGCTCCAGCCTCAGGGCGCAGCTTGGGCTGGGCGGAAAAATAAACCTTTTTTTTTAATCTCTTACTTGTCAGCAGCGCAGCGCTGCCGGGCGCCCTCCCCTCCCCTCCCCAGCCAGTCTTCACTCTAAGCTGCGCTTGTAGATAGGAGCAGGAGGCTGCTGATTGGCCAGTATCAGCTAGCTGCCCTGCCATTGGTCCATCCTTTCACACCCCCTTCTCTCTGGAGCTGAACACAGCAGGAGGCAGGCGTTCTCACAGTGGATCATGTGACCATGAAGGAGCATGTGACCAGTGACGTCACAGACCTCCTTCTAACAAATCCATTCTAGCATCTACCCAGCATGTATGGCAGGACTCTGCTGAGCAAAGACCATGTGCCCAGGTGAGGTGACCACAGAGGTGCCCTGGCATCTGTCTGCTGCTAGAAGCTCAATGTGGAGCTTTATGAATGTAAAAACTAAGATACCCAAGAGGCTAAAGAAACCCTGCTTGTCTGTTTCTGACCCTAATCTTAACACCTAACGTTAATTTGATTGCAATTTACTCTAACACCTAAAGGGATTTGTTTAAAGCCTGCTGTTTCTCTAGAAGATGACCTTATGCTGATAGTAGTGTTAATAGAGTCTCAAAGGTCTGTAAAAATAGGGTAACTGCTTCTATAGACCCTTGAGACTCTATTAACACTACTATAAATATAAGGTCACCTAGAGAAAGAGCAAGTTTTTAAAATTATTTTTTTCCTTTAGGTGTTAAAACATAACTTATTTGATTGCTTGAACACCTAAAGGAAATCAAATAAAAAACCTGCTGTTTCTCAAGATGACCTTATGTCGATAGCAGTGGTAATAGAGTCTGAAAGGTCTATAGAAGCAGTTACCCTATTTTTACAGACCTTTGAGGCTCTATTAACACTACTGTCAACATAAGGTCATCTAGAGACACAGCAGGTTTTTAAAAAGATTTTTCCTTTAGGTGTTACAGCAATCAAATGAAAGTTATGTTTTAACACCTAAAGGAAAAACATAATTAAAAAAACCTGCTGTTTCTCTAAATGACCTGATGTTGATAGTAGTGTTAATAGAGTCTCAAAGGTTTGTAAAAATAGTGTACCTGCTTCTATAGACCTTTGAGACTCTATTACCACGACCTTTAGCATAAGATCATCTGGAGAAACATCCGTTTTTTTAAATTATTATTTTTTCTTTAGGTGTTAGAGCAATCAAATGGAGGGGGAGAAATGTGACATGGGTGAGGATGGGGTTACATGATGGGCCGGAGACAATGTCTGTAGCCTGCCTGTGCCATGGACGGGGAGAAATATGACATGGAGGGCTGATGGCTGACATGGGGGTCTGATCTGAGGCATTGGGGCTGTGCCTGTGAGCTGGGGTCTGATGTCTGGTCTGACCTGAGGTGGAATGAAAAATATTGTTTCCTATTATCCTCCTCTAAAACCTAGGTGAGTCTTGGGGTGGGTTGGGGTGCGAGATCATTAATAACAAACATACATATTTAAATGGCGTGGGGGGGGGGGGCTTGACTTGAGTCATCTACTGATCAGTGATCATCAGAGCATTAGAGCTTCAGGAATAAATAACATCTAAATGTCTGGTGGGGCAGATGGGAAGGGCACTTGGGCAGCTCAGCCTCTGTTGGTGGTGGACCTTGTCCCAGCCCTGGTACCTATTGAACTTAGAGACACACTGTGCAGGATCTTCAGTTAAAATAAAACAGCCCCTTCTTTATTGTAATTCTTAGGATAATATAATAAACCCTTAGGATACCGGAGGTTTTTGCGTAGGAGGAGTAAACGTGCCACTAGCATATCGACTGTGGCTGTTGTAAGTGCGGAAGCGCACGTGATTTTGTTGCTAGGCAGCTGGTCATGCTGCGCCTCCGCCTCCCGGACATGCTCCATTGCCACGTGATGACTCCTACTGATCACGTGTACTCCCGCAGCACCTGCTTCCTGGCGCGCTGGCTTGGTTTGCATTCCAGCTGGCACGCGCAGGTAGGGAGGAGCCACGGTATGAGTGCATTAGCTGGGATATTTCAATAAGGGTGGTTGTAGCACACCTCTGTGCTTCCCTCCTTGATAGACGGCTGTGAGACGCGGGCCGAGGGTGACACTTCCCCCAGCCCATACAGGCATCGACCACTGTCGCTCTTCATGTCTGTTACCTGAGGAATGGTCTATTTATTTGGACGCCTCTGATCTTCAAACCGGTCAGTTTTACTTCTGCATGAAATGCCATGTGAATTAATTGGTTTATATTGGGACAGTAGGGTTTACTTTTTGTTCTATTTTTCGATTTGTTTTTCAGTTTACCCTCCATTTGTATACCTATCCCCTGATGAGTCCCAGGGAGGGACGAAACATGTCATGTTGGGACATGAGAGAGAGGGATATGCTTAGGGACTAGGCCCCGACAATGGGAAAGGTTCCAGGCGGGGTCGTCCCTATCGGGGCGGGTGCTCCGTATTGCTAGGTAGGGACGGCTTAGCCCCAATTCCAACCAATTTTTAGGGCATCCATTTAGGGGCTATGTAGTTTTATGTCCCCGTTAGAATCACAGCATTTATACGGACCCTGTCATTTGATTATCTAGGACGGTTGAAAGGTAGAAATTCACCTGAGTATAATCTCAATGAACTGGTAAGATCATTCCATTTATTAATGGCTACTGTCTATTTGTATTTTTATACTTCCTTTTTTGTTATATTTTTTATATATTTTTTTTTGCAGTTTATTTGAGCACTATGTGGGTTTATCCTTTCAATTATTATCAGTAAAAGCTATGTTTTAAAATGTATTCAGCTTAAATGTATTTAGCCCAGGTCTTTTTTTTAAGGATTTGTTTTATGTCTAAATAGTGTAAAAATTCATTTAAACTTTGACCCCAATAACTTTTTTATACAGTAGTTATATCTACTGAGCTGTGTGGGGGCTCATTATTCCAAGGAATATATCTTACAGCTTACAAATAAAAACATATAAATCACCGATAGCACCCCAGACCGGCTTCACTTTCCAGCTTCATCCGGGGTGTGCTATCAGTGACCACGCATTATGTACGGTACATGTAGGTGATAATGTGTGAGGGCTTGTATGGAGCGGGCTGCTGCAGTGAGCACACTCCATACTTGCTGTTCCCCTGGCTGCACTGATGGGGAATGGCAATCATGCCGAACCCCGCCATTCAAACCATCAGTCAAAAGAGATAGCAGCATCTGTGAAGTAAGGTAGAGGGATGCGACTCTCTCTGTCTTTCAATCGGAGGCCCCACAGTGAAATGGTAGAGTTCTGATCGGTTACTATGACAGCCTGGGGCCTGCTGAGGCTTCCCAGGGCTGTTATAATAATCTGCCTGCTAAGCTGTGCATGAGGCATAGCTTGGCAGATAGAGCAGCAGAATCCCATCTCCCTAATAGAGCTCTATTAGGGTGAATAAGACATTGTATGAAAAGATCCCAGGTTCTAGCCGCTTAAGCGGGTTAAATGTCTTTAGGTAAAAAAAACATAAAAATATTGAAAGTTTAAATCACCCCTATTTCCCAATTTCACATCTAAAAATAAACTATAACAAAAAATATATGCTAGGTATTGATGCATCCAAACATGTCTGAACTATTAAAATATAAAAAAAAAATTCATGTGTGGTGTACGCTGTAATGGAAAAAATATATAAAAAACACATGATTCAGAATTTTTTTGTCAACTTTCCCCCACCCCCAAAAAATTGAATAACAGTGATTAAAAAGTCGTACGTACCAGAAAAATGGTGCCAATAAAAACTACAGTTCGTTCTGCAAAAAACAAACATTCATACAGCTTCAAGGAATGGAAATTTTCAAAACTTATGGCTGTCATAACAATGCAAACAATTATTAATTTTTTTAATGATTTTTATTATTTTAAAAGTAGTGAAACAAAATAAAAACTATACAAGTTTACAGTAATCATATTGACCCGCAGAATAAAGACGTCATGTCAAAACCTAAAAAACCTTGGAGGAATTTTATTTTTTCAGTTTTACCCCACAAAGAATTTTTTTCCTGTTGTCCAATACAAGACATGATAAATTAAATGGTGCCATTAAAACATACATGTCCCTCAAAAAATAAACCCTTATATGGCTATGTGATCAGAAAATTTAAAAAGTTATGAAACGTGGGGGGGGGGGGGACAAAAATGAAAATGGGCGTAGTCTTGAAGGGGTTAAGGACAAAAATTAACCCCTTCCGCAAACAGAGATTAAGATGGGTGACCCACTCGAGATTTAGTTGGGTTCAAGTTCACCGAATTCGGATACAAATAGATTTGAGCCAAACCAAAGTTGCTTCAGTTACCCTGAAAATTGGTATATAACCTCCTCTAGCTTTCTAGGACTTCCTTAGAAAAACTTGTCATCTCTTTTCATTTATTCTCTATGATTTTTTTCTTTTTCCCTCCCCAAGCTCTGGAACGCAATGACACCAATAGTAAATGATGTCTGAGTCACGCTGACATACTTAGCTATGGGTACACGCAAGTGTTAACATACTGTACAGCGTGTTTAAAAACACACTGAGCCGGCACATGTCTCATGCTTTTTCATATTCCAAAGCTTCCAAAAATGATCCCTTATCCGGGGCAGATGATGTGCAGTGAGCCACCATGGGAGCTGCTGTAGAGTATGGGAGTGGTAGTGGCTCTGATGTAGTGTAGTTGTGTCATGGTGTCCTACCTCAGGTCTGCGTTCCCTGGGGTCCGTTGCAGTGAGAGTTCTACACCAAAATGACCTTGTTCTTCAGTGCTACACTGAAGAACAAGGTCATTTTATTAAGTGCAACGCAGAACTTGAGAATACAAACAGTCGCAGCAGGCTTTAGTTATCTTCTGGCACCAACTGAGGGGGTATGGTTGTAGGTTGGTTGGTGATGATTCAGCACTTGATACTGGCCTACTGGTAGTTGTTTGGTCATGAGGGTGTCTTCAGCCTGTTTTCCCTCACTTCACAGCAGTGTCTGTAGAAGCTGGATGTAACAGTTCACTCTGCTGTATTGATCCTAACTTCAACTCTGGGGAGTTGGTGCTCTAGGAGCTGCTTTCTCACTCCCTCTGACAGGTGAGGGGCCGCACACATCCCCTCTCTTCCCCACTCTCCTCTTGACTTACTCTCCCTAGCTCAGTCCCACCCTTGGCAGGAAATCGGCCTAGCCCACGTCTACCAAAAAGAGGGAGGAATGGAATGATAAGTTCCTTTCTTATTATCTAACAAAGCCAACCATACTCCATCTGCTGGTGAACCAAGTGCATAACATGTACATTACAATAACGTTGCATCAGAAATATTTAAAATACAGTAAAGAAGTAAAAAATAGTAATACCCCCAACTCTGCAGTATTACAGATGTTTAAACACACATGGTGTTAGGAAAAAAATATAAAACTGGCTTGATGAGGGACCAAACATCCAAAAATGATGCCTTGACAGGATCAGAATGCCTGCCCATATGACACACACAAGTGTTGATTGTCAGAGGAAAAAGTGGCTTGTGGCCTTGTAATTGGGAGCAGCAGTGTTGTGTGGATGTGGAAATGGTTTGGATATAGTGGCAATCGGCAGCAATAGTAGCGGCATAGCATGGCACATACAAGGATGTCTATGGGTAGTAGTAGTAGTGATACTGGAGGCAGATGCTTTGCATTAATGCTGGTGGCTAGGGATGAGCAAATTTCAAAAATATTAGATTCGGACAGTTCGCCGAATTTCCCCAAAAGGTTTGATTCGATCCGAATTTATTTGTGATCAATCACATTAAAAAAAAAGCTATTTCCTGGCTGCAGAGAGCCTGTATAGTGGTGTGGAACACTGTGCATTGCAGAAACATGCATAGGGAGACTGCTTTGCTAGTGAAACAATACTGTGAGTGAGTATGACATGCAGATGATAGGCGTTACTGTTAGAATCACTTAACACTTCACTTATTTGATCAGTTACGGGGCCAAAACTGACCAAATAACTCAAGTGTAAACTCAGACTTACAGGTCAATGTTAGCGCCAGGTATAAAGAACCGTGCAGAGGCCCAAGATCCTACTGTAGCGTGAAAGGGCGCAATCCTTTTACACCCTCGTCAGCTGATTCCACATAGATGTTGTCACAGTCGTTACCTCTGACTGTGACCTTCCGTCCTTGCTCGTTCAGCGCTCCTCGCTGAGGTTTCGTTTCTGTGTGTTTGTGGTTCTGTATGAGTTAACTCCCCTGTGTTCCTATTAGGAGTTAATCCTCTGTCTGCTCCATGGGTGTGGCCTCTCTGCTGCACCCATGGAACCTGTATATAAGGCTGAGGTTTCCTCAGTTCTGGGTCAGCTCTCCTGGTGTGTGTTGTCTTGTCCTGCTCCTGGTTTGTACTCTCTCTCCCATGCTGCTGACCCATGGGATCCGTGTCTGTCTGTCTGTGCTTTGTGGGTTTCCCTACTTGTTCATTTGCGTCCTTTTTCCTGTCCTCTTTCCTGTCTTTCTGTTCTGCCAGTTATGTTTTAGTTACTTTGTGTTTATTCTGATGTCTGTGTTCAGCAAGCCTTTGCAGCAGAGTGGCATGACAAGGCCATGCAGTTTACTACTGGTGGAGCAAGTCCTTCTCTGCTCATTGCCACTCCTGCTCCCTTGCGTGAACTCCTGCTTGTATTATTAGTTGCCCTGTTTTGTATTTGCCTGTATGTTATGTATGCCTATGTGCCGTCGGTACCTTCTGGTACCTGTTGTCCATTCGCTCCTGCTGTCACTGTCTAGTTCACGCTCCAGAGTGGACCCTGGCAACTTCCTGCGGCAAAGCCTAACCTTACCTTCTGAGGCCCTAGTGAAAACCAGGAGTTGCTTAGTCACGCCCCTCTGGAGTATTACTAGACAGTGGCGCAGTGGGGGTTTTCTCCCCCTGTGCTGATGGTACATAGAGCTCATGTTTTGTCTGTGCTGCCTTCCATGTTTTTGTTTGTGCAATAAACTCTTATGTGTCTGTACCTGATTTCCGTTTATTGCATGACGACGCGGTGGTCTCTCCTGGGACCTCCAACTCGTGACAGATGTCTACAGAACCTGTTCTGATACACGCTGAGACAAGTAGTGTCCCTCTGACAGAGTGGAGAGGGTGTCAGGAGTAAGTTTGTTTTGACATCACTGTTTATTTTTCCCTTTTTCTCATCCGTCATAACAATAACCCCAAAAAAATGGATCCTGTCTTTTGAGCATCTGCCTTCACTCGGTCAGCATTTGCTCAGTAATCCATCAGTATTGCTAAGGCCCAAAAAAAACAGGAGTGGATCCAAAACAGAGATGACACGTGAATGGAATCTTTGCATGTCTTCTGTGTTTTGTACCCTCTCCTGCTTTTGGCTTCCAAATCATGAGCCAATCCTGATGCAAAATAGGGACCGTATGATACAGGCCTTACAGCTGCTACATAGACAGGATCCGTTGTGTTTATTAATTTTCTGTCCTGACAGATCAGAAGAAGGGTAAAGTAAATGGTGATGTCAACAAGGCCAAACAGGGACAATAGCGGTCCCGTCATAGAGTGAGGAGGGTGACAACAGCATGAGGAGTCAACACAGTGGCCCAGTCACAGAATGATGAGTTGGGGGGGCAAAAGCAGTGGCAGTAAAAGCACAAGATGGTGGGTGGCAGTAGGAGCACATGGCAGTAGGTATGTGGCATGAAGCGGGTGGCAACATCCGAATAGTGGCTGAAGCAGGTGACCAGAAAAAAAGGGTCTCTTTTGACAAAGTTTGGGTATGGCACCCAGAATGATCTATGATCTGATGCATCAGGCACTGGCGTGTGGAAATCTGGGCTGATCCACTCCTGATTCATTTTCACAAAGGTCAATCTCTCCACATTTTAGGTGCATGGTTCAGCCCTCCTTGACACAGCGCCGACACAATGTTCTTCCTGTTGTCGGGGACCATGGTTCAGATTTTGAGTTGATTTCTTGATTGAGGACGCAGAGCAGTTCCTCCCCTGTATGACGCTGTTCGCTCAGGCAAACTAGGTGCAGAACAGCATGATACCGACGTGCCCTGCCCATGTGGTATGCTGGATGAGCACTCCGAATTTTATCTGCAGTGGAGGCTGAGGACAAGGTGGAGAATGAGGAGGCAGCAGAGGACATTGGCGCCGGACCTACAGCTTAAGAACGAGGAGGCGGCATTGTTGTCCCATGACCAAGTTGCTGGTGTGGCTGGGCAGGAACCACATTTACCCAGTGGGCCCGTACAGGACATATATTGTCCTAGTTACAGCTTCACATGTCGGCGCTGCCATGAACTTTAGCAGATACTGACAGGCCCAAGGACTGGCCCACCTTCTGTTCAACATACAGTACGTGTGCAGGGCTGCCTTTTTGGAGAAGTAATTACGGCTTGGGACTCTCCATCTTGGCTCTGCACAAGCCATCAGTTCTTTGAAAGGTGCATAGTCTACCACATGGAAAAGGAGGGACTGTAGTACCAGCAACTTGTCCAGGAGCACGTTCAGCTTCGGCGCTGTTGGAGTGCACGCATACTGTTGTCTATTTGCAATCACCTCTGGGATCGATTGCTGACAAAAATGACTGATGGGGAGGAGCAGGAGCATCAGGGCCAGTTGATGATGGGAAGTAAACACCGCTCCCTTTTGCTGAGGTGGAGGAGCGTTGACTTGCGGAAAAGGGGTGCGGGCCACTGTGTGATGCAGCGGTTACTGCCTCAGGCTGTACCACAACATTAAAACCACGGTTTTCCCAGGCCACTTTATGGTGATGCTGCATGTCTTTATGCAGGGCTGTGGTGCCAACATTGGCACCCACAGATTCTTCAAATGGCCATGCTGACGTCCTCCGGCGGCTTTATGAAATATTGCCACACCGCCGAGTATGGCATCTTCCCCCCACCACACCGTGCGGACTTCCTGCTACTGCTGCCTCCGTGAACCCCTGCACCGCTACTTCTTTCTGGATAGGTAGCTTCTGCATAACAGGTGGTCAACCCTGGGCACGTTCGGCTCCCACCCTCCCACTGCTGCCACCCTGCTGACTCATGGTCACGTTACCACCCTGCTGGCTCAGCCACTGCCTCACACGCAAGCTGCCACCCTCTTCTCCTGATAATGGAGAATCCCCCTGTTCACCCAGCTCCACTACTGTCTGCACGTCACTGATGTCATCCTCACCAGTCTCAGGGCCACGTGCCTGACCGCTCGCAACACCAGCTCCCGTGTGAGTCTCATCATCACTACTTGCTCACCTACTGGAGGAAGCAGTGGATTTCTCCTGCAGATCTTGGCTGGGCAGTAGCTTCTGACTGTCCTCTAGAATCTCGTCCTCTCTGAAAAGTGGAGCTGAGCCAACAGCGTACATTACTTCTCAAGCTGAGGAAACAGAAAATGACAGCGTCAGGTTGAGGACAAGTGTGGGCACAGAGCTTGTTCCCGGGCCATGCCAACAAAGGGTCATGGCAGAGGAACCCCTGGCTGCGGTGTGTCTGATGTCACTTGCAACAAAGTAGAAGACCCAGTCAACCATTCAAGGACTGCTGGGTTGCTGGTCAAAACACAAACACGAGATGACACTGGCAGCTGTCGCTGCGCCTGCTGCTACCACCTCCCCTTCTTCTGCTGCTACCTCTGCCTGCTCCAGAAACATTTTGGCCATTGCTCATTCCCTTAGAAGGGCCTGTCACCTGTCTGTTCGACATACTGTAAAATAAAAGAACTTGCAAGGGGAAAAGAGCAATACTATCAGACTGCAATTTCACCCCAAAAGCAAGGATTAATGGAAGTACTTTTATATATGAAATAAATACACCCCAAAACTGTTTGTATCAGACTGCAAATTCAACCAAAGAGCAAGGATAAATGGAATGACTTATATATTTAAAAGTAACACACTCGAAAACTGGTTGTATCAGGCCGCACTTTCAACCCAATAACAGATGCTAGGATTAATGTAATTACTGTTTAAAGGGAATCTGTCACCTAGTTTGAGCATATTAAACTGTTAACATAGCAATGTTCAATAAAGTACTTTCATTCCAGCAAGGGTCTTCTTTCTTTTATTCAAGTTTTCATTTTGATCAAAAAGCGATTTTTTAAATATGCTAATTAAGCTTGAATAACATAAAGAAGAACTTGCTGGAATGAAGATTCTTTATTGAACATTGCTATGTTAACAGTTTAATATGCTCAACCTAGGTGACAGATTCCCTTTAAAAAAAACTAAAATCTGTAATAATAGATCACTTTTAGTAACCCCAATTAGTGAAGCAAGGTGTAATAGAATCGCTCCTATTACCCAGGCGGTACACTCCCCTATTGCACCCTGTTCTCCTTTTATAGTGTAGATGATGCCTTCCTATCCTATCCTTACACCTTGACTAATCTTTTCCTGAACTGCTTAATCGTTTTTTTTTTTATAATGTCTTTACTAAACACTGTCCCTAGTGCCTGCAATGTCTCTCCCTGCACTAAGTTCACTGTAAAATGTCGGAGACCGGGCAGGAGGAGGCTTTTTATAAGGCTGTGACATCACAGGGGCTGGCTATCTTCTGATTGGCTGTCTAAATGGCATTGTGGGTGCTGCCTCATTCCCGGGCTTCTTACTATTACTTTGTAACATGTGCAGCAGCTATTTTAGGAAAAATGTGATTCGTTACCACGAAGTGCAAGGAAATTCGACTTCAGGAAGAATCTAATTTTTCCTGAAATTTGGATCGAATTCCACTTCGTCAACTTCGATTCGCTCATCTCTAGTACTCATGTCACCTCGTATAGTTGTTGCCTCTTGTCTCTAGTTCTTAAACCAGGACCAACGTGGAGGTATTTGTATCTCTTCCCAGATATTTCCATCTTTCCCACAGATCCTGATTTGGTACCCCACATTAACCCCTTCAGGACCCTGCCATTTTTTACCTTAAGGACCAGGCCATTTTTTGCAAATCTGACATGTGTCACTTTATGTGGTGATAGCTTTAAAACGCTTTTACTTATCCAAGCCATTCTGAGACTGTTTTCTCGTCACATATTGTACTTCATGACAGTGGTAAATTTTAATCAAAATATTTCATTTTTATTTATAAAAAAAATACCAAATTTAGCCAAATATGGAAAAATTTGCATTTTTTTAAATTTCTATCTCTCTGCTTTTAAAACAGATAGTAATAAACTGCTAATAAAATAACTAATAACTAATAAAATAGTTATTACTTTACATTTCCCATATGTGTACTTCATGTTTGGATCATTTTGTAAATTACATTTTATTTTTTTGGGACGTTAGAAGGCTTAGAAGTTTAGAAGCAAATCTTGAAATTTATCAGAAAATTTCCAAAACCGACTGTTTAAGGACCAGTTCTGGTCTGAAGTCACCTTGTGAGGCTTACATAATAGAAACCACCCAAAAATAGCTTCATTTTAGAAACTTAACCCCTCAAGGTATTTAACACTGATTTTACTAACTTTCTTAACCCTAGGTGTTCCACAAGAATTAAAGGAAAATGTAGATGAAATTTCAGAATTTAACTTTTTGGCAGATTTTCCATTATAATCAATTTTTTCTAGTAACAAAGCAAGGGTTAACAGCCAAACAAAACTCAATATTTATTGCCCTGATTCTGTAGTTTACAGAAACACCCCATATGTAGTCGTAAACTGCTGTACGGGCACACGGCAGGGCGCAGAAGGAAAGGAACGCCATATAGTTTTTGGAGGGCAGATTTCACTGGGATAATTTTAAGTTGCCATGTCACATTAGAAGACCCCCTGATGCAACCCTAGAGTAGAAACTCCAAATAAATTACCCCATTTTGGAAGCTACATGATAAGGTGGCTGTTTTGTTGTCACTCTTTTAGGGTACATATGATTTTTGGTTGCTCTAGATTACACTTTTTGTGAGGCAAGCTAAGTTTTGCCACCGTTTTTATTTTTTGTTATTTACAATGTTCATCTGACAGGTTTGGTCATGTAATATTTTTATTGAGCAAGTTGTTATGGACGCGACAATAGCAAATATGACTACTTTTTTTAATTGTTTGTTTTAGTTTTACATAATAAAGCATTTTTGAAAAAAAAATTGTTTTTAGTATCTCCATATTTTGAAAGCCATAGTTTTTTATTTTTTAGGTGACTATCTTATGTAGGGGCTAGTTTTTTTCGGTATGAGATGACGGTTTGATTGGTACTATTTTAGGGTGCATATGACTTTTTGATTGCTTGTTATTACACTTTTTGTGATGTAAGGTGACAAAAAATGGCTTTTTTGACACACTTTTTATTTTATTTATTTTACGGTGTTCACATGCGGGATCCTGCCAGGTGTGGAGTTTCCATCGGGTCCCCGCGCTGCTGTGACAGGGACCCAATAGCAGGGAAGGCAGTCCGATGCCGTGACAGCCTGTGAGATCTAGCCCAGTTTTTGCGGCTCGGATGCAGACCCATTCACTTCAATGGGGCCGCAAAAGATGCAGACAGCACTCCGTGTGCTGTCCACATCCGTTGCACCGTTCCGTGGCCCCGCCAAAAAAATATAACCTGTCCTATTCTTGTCCGTTTTGCGGACAAAAATAGGCATTTCTACAATGGGCCGCCCGTTCCGCAAATTGCGGAAGGCACACGGGCGGCTTCCGTCTTTTTCGGATCTGCGGTTTGCGGACCGCAAAAAACGGCATGGTCGTGTGCATGAGGCCAAACAGTGTAAAAAGTGATGTAAGGCATATAGCATGTACAGCTATGTAATAAGCAGGTAGATAAAGTAGCAGGCATATAAAACAACATTGACTTAGCCTTGGGTCAAATCTGGGTAAGGATACTTTCACACTCTCGTTTGGTTCGGATCCATCATGGATCTGCACAGACAGATCCATTCAGATAATACAAACGTCTGCAGAACGGATCCGATTGTATTATCTTTAACATAGCCAAAACTGATCCATTTTGAACACCATTGAAAGTCAATAAGGGACGGATCCGTTTTCTATTGTGCCAGATTGTGTTATAGAAAACGTCCCCATTGACTTACATTGTGTGTCAGGACGGATCCGTTTGGCTCAGTTTCGTCAGACGGACACCAAAACGCTGCAAGCAGTGTTTTGGTGTCCGCCTCCAAAGCAGAATGGAGACGGAAAGGAGGAAAACTGATGCATTCTGAGCGGATCCTTTTTCATTCAGAATGCATTAGGGCAAAACTGATCCGTTTTGGACCGCTGGTGAGAGCCCTTAACGGATTTCACAAACGGAAAGCCAAAACGCCAGTGTGAAAGTAGCCTAAGCTCTCGTTGTCCTCACCAATGCCCAAGATGTTGGATAACAGAGAAATAGATAGCTGTCACTACCAGAGTTTTGAGACGTTCTCACAGCTCTGTTTCTCCACCCCTGTGATGATGTCACTACTAGAGCTTGGAGGAGTCCTCCCAGCTGTTCCTTCTGCATTTGATTTCCCTGCCTTTAAATCACCCCTCCTCCTTTCTAGGCTGTGGATTATAGTTCTCATTTGAGTTGTAGCTCTTGCTTGAGTATCTTCACTTGTTAGCTATCATTTCATTGGACCTGTGTTCTGCTACAGCAAGCACTCCGGATATTGCCAGCTGTCTTTGGATCCGTCTTCTCTGCGGCTACAGCACCTTCAGCTAAGTGTGCAGACATTGTTGTGTACCTGTTTATTTTCTGACTGGATCTGAGGCGGCCACGGTTCCCTCCATATACTGAGCAGGGCACCGGTGGCCGTGCCCCTTCCACTATTGTATGGGTTACAGTGGTCATCAGTCTTAGGTACGTGGGCATGCCCCGTTCCACCATTTGGATCTGGGCATGTGCTTTAGCAGCATAGGGAGAGCTTTGAGGGTCTGACAGGGGTCACCCTTTATCCTCCCTAGTTTGGGTCCGGTCAGTAGCTCTATTAACTGTGTATGCTCTTGTTGCTCACATACAGCCGTGACAATAGCATGTTTGGAAAAGGTGTAATTAGAATTTACTTTATGACACACACTGTGCATTTACACCCATTAGTTCCCAGATTAGGACAGGCACAGGATGTACCAAAAAGATCCATCAGAATACCAAGAACTTCTCCTGAAAGGTGTGTGTTCTGCCCACAAGTGATATTGGCTAGTGCTCTATGGAATGTAGCTGACTCAAGGCCTCTTTCACACTTGTGTTGTCCGGTTCTGTCGTGTACTCCATTTGCCGGAGGTGCCCGCCGGATCCATAACAACGCAAGTGAACTGAAAGCATTTGAAGAGAGATCCGTCTTCAAAATGCGTTCAGTGTTACTATGGCAGCCAGGACGCTATAAGTCCTGGTTGCCATTGTAGTAGTGGGGAGCGGGGGAGCAGTATACTTACCGTCCGTGCGGCTCACGGGGCGCTCCAGAATGACGTCAGAGTGCCCCATGCGAAGGGATAACGTGATCCATGCGATCACGTCATCCATGCGCGTGGGGCGCCCTGACATCACTCTGAAGCGCCCGGGGAGCCGCACGGACGGTAAGTATACTGCTCCCCCGCTCCCCACTACACTTTACCATGGCAAACAGGACTTAAGCGTCCTGGCAGCCATGGTAACCATTCAGAAAAAGCTAAACGTTGGATCCGGTAATGCGCCGAAACGACGTTTAGCTTAAGGCCGGATCCGGATTAATGCCTTTCAATGGGCATTAATTCCGGATCCGGCCTTGCGACAAGTGTTCAGGATTTTTGGCCGGAGCAAAAAGCGCAGCATGCTGCGGTATTTTCTCCGGCCAAAAAACGTTCCGGTCCGGAACTGAAGACATCCTGATGCATCCTGAACGGATTTCTCTCCATTCAGAATGCATTAGGATAAAACTGATCAGGATTCTTCCGGCATAGAGCCCCGACGACGGAACTCTAAGCCGGCACAAAACAACGCAAGTGTGAAAGAGCCCAACATGTTTAACCGCCTCCGGACCGGCTAACGCAGGATCGCGAGACGTGAGATTTCCTGTGAACGCGCGCACACAGGCGCGCGCGTTCACAGGATCGGAAGGTAAGCGAGCGGATCTCCAGCCTGCCAGCGGCGATCGTTCGCTGGCAGGCTGGAGATGTGATTTTTTTAACCCCTAACAGGCATATTAGACGCTGTTTTGATAACAGCGTCTAATATACCTGCTGCCTGGTCCTCTGGTGGTCCCTTTTGTTTGGATCGACCACCAGAGGACACAGGCAGCTCTGTAAAGTTGCACCAATCACCACACTACACTACACCCCCCCTGTCACTTATTAACCCCTGATCACCCCTGATCACCCCATATAGACTCCCTGATCACCCCCCTGTCATTGATCACCCCCTGTCATTGATCACCCGCCTGTAAGGCTGCATTCAGATGTCCGTATGTTTTTTACGGATCCACGGATACATGGATCAGATCCGCAAAACACATACAGACGTCTGAATGAAGCCTTACAGGGGGGTGATCACCCCATATAGACTCCCTGATCACCCCCCTGTCATTGATCACCCCCTTGTAAGGCTCCATTCAGACGTCCGTATGATTTTTACGGATCCACTGATACATGGATCGGATCCGCAAAACACATACGGACGTCTGAATGGAGCCTTACAGGGGGGTGATCAATGACAGGGGGTGATCACCCCATATAGACTCCCTGATCACCCCCCTGTCATTGATCACCCCCCTGTCATTAATCACCCCCCTGTAAGGCTGCATTCAGACGTCCGTAGGATTTTTACGGATCCACTGATACATGGATCGGATCCGCAAAACACATACGGACGTCTGAATGGAGCCTTACAGGGGGGTGATCAATGACAGGGGGGTGATCACCCCATAAAGACTCCCTGATCACCCCCCTGTCATTGATCACCCCCCTGTAAGGCTGCATTCAGACGTCCGTATGATTTTTATGGATCCACTGATACATGGATCGGATCCGCAAAACACATACGGACGTCTGAATGGAGCCTTACAGGGGGGTGATCAATGACAGGGGGGTGATCACCCCATAAAGACTCCCTGATCACCCCCCTGTCATTGATCACCCCCCTGTCATTGATCACCCCCCTGTAAGGCTCCATTCAGACATTTTTTTGGCCCAAGTTAGCGGAATTATTTTTTTTTTTCTTACAAAGTCTCATATTCCACTAACTTGTGTCAAAAAATAAAATCTCATATGAACTCCCCATACCCCTCACGGAATCCAAATGAGTAAAATTTTTTAGATATTTATATTCCAGACTTCTTCTCACGCTTTAGGGCCCCTAGAATGCCAGGGCAGTATAAATACCCCACATGTGACCCCATTTCGGAAAGAAGACACCCCAAGGTATTCGCTGAGGGGCATATTGAGTCCATGAAAGATTTAAATTTTTGTCCCAAGTTAGCGGAAAGGGAGACTTTGTGAGAAAAAAAAAAACAATTTCCGCTAACTTGTGCCGAAAAAAAAAAAATTCTATGAACTCGCCATGCCCCTCATTGAATACCTTGGGGTGTCTTCTTTCCAAAATGGGGTCACATGTGGGGTATTTATACTGCCCTGGCATTTTAGGGGCCCTAGAGCGTGAGAAGAAGTCTGGGATCCAAATGTCTAAAAATGCCCTCATAAAAGGAATGTGGGCCCCTTTGTGCATCTAGGCTTCAAAAAAGTGTCACACATCTGGTATCGCCGTACTCAGGAGAAGTTGGGCAATGTGTTTTGGGGTGTCATTTTACATATACCCATGCTGGGTGAGATAAATATCTCGGTCAAATGCCAAAATTTGTATAAAAAATGGGAAAAGTTGTCTTTTGCCGAGATATTTATCTCACCCAGCATGGGTATATGTAAAAAGACACCCCAAAACACATTGCCCAACTTCTCCTGAATACCCCAAGGTATTCCGTGAGGGGCATGGCGAGTTCCTAGAATTTTTTATTTTTTGTCACAAGTTAGCGGAAAATGATGATTTTTTTTTTCAAAGTCTCATATTCCACCAACTTGTGCCAAAAAATAAAAACTTCCATGAACTCACTATGCCCATCACGAAATACCTTGGGGTGTCTTTTTTCCAAAATGGGGTCACTTGTGGGGTAGTTATACTGCCCTGGCATTTTAGGGGCCGAATGCGTGAGAAGTGGTTTGAAATCAAAATCTGCAAAAAATGAACGGTGAAATCTGAAAGGTGCTCTTTGGAATGTGGGGCCCCTTTGCCGGCCTAGGCTGCAAAAAAAGTGTCACACATCTGGTATCCCCGTACTCAGGAGAAGTTGGGCAATGTGTTTTGGGGTGTCTTTTTACATATACCCATGCTGGGTGAGAGAAATATCTTGGCAAAAGACAACTTTTCCCATTTTTTTATACAAAGTTGGCATTTGACCGAGATATTTATCTCACCCAGCATGGGTATATGTAAAATGACACCCCAAAAAACATTGCCCAACTTCTCCTGAGTACGGCAATACCACATGTGTGACACTTTTTTGCAGCCTAGGTGGGCAAAGGGGCCCACATTCCAAAGAGCACCTTTCGGATTTCACCGGCAATTTTTTACAGATTTTGATTTCAAACTACTTTGCACGCATTTGGGCCCCTAAAATGCCAGGGCAGTATAACTACCCCACAAGTGACCCTATTTTGGAAAGAAGACACCCCAAGGTATTTCGTGATGGGCATAGTGATTTCATGGAAGTTTTTATTTTTTGTCACAAGTTAGTGGAATATGAGACTTTGTAAGAAAAAAAAAAGAAAAAAATAATCATTTTCCACTAACTTGTGACAAAAAATAAAAAATTCTAGGAACTCACCATGCCCCTCACGGAATACCTTGGGGTGTCTTCTTTCCAAAATGGGGTCACTTGTGGGATAGTTATACTGCACTGGCATTCTAGGGGCCCTAATGTGTGGTAAGTAGTTTGAAATCAAAATCTGTAAAAAATGGCCGGTGAAATCCGAAAGGTGCTCTTTGGAATGTGGGCCCCTTTGCCCACCTAGGCTGCAAAAAAGTGTCACACATGTGGTATTGCCGTACTCAGGAGAAGTTGGGCAATGTGTTTTGGGGTGTCATTTTACATATACCCATGCTAGGTGAGAGAAATATCTTGGCAAAAGACAACTTTTCCCATTTTTTTTATACAAAGTTGGCATTTGACCAAGATATTTATCTCACCCAGCATGGGTATATGTAAAATGACACCCCAAAACACATTGCCCAACTTCTCCTGAGTACGGAGATACCACATGTGTGACACTTTTTTGCAGCCTAGGTGGGCAAAGGGGCCCACATTCCAAAGAGCACCTTTCGGATTTCACCGGCCATTTTTTACAGATTTTGATTTCAAACTACTTACCACACATTTGGGCCCCTAGAATGCCAGGGCAGTATAACTACCCCACAAGTGACCCCATTTTGGAAAGAAGACACCCCAAGGTATTCGCTGATGGGCATAGTGAGTTCATAGAAGTTTTTATTTTTTGTCACAAGTTAGTGGAATATGAGACTTTGTAATAAAAAATAAAAAATAAAAAAATCATAATTTTTCGCTAACTTGTGACAAAAAATAAAAAGTTCTATGAACTCACTATGCCCATCAGCGAATACCTTAGGGTGTCTACTTTCCGAAATGGGGTCATTTGTGGGGTGTTTGTACTGTCTGGCCATTGTAGAACCTCAGGAAACATGACAGGTGCTCAGAAAGTCAGAGCTGCTTCAAAAAGCGGAAATTCACATTTTTGTACCATAGTTTGTAAACGCTATAACTTTTACCCAAACATTTTTGTTTTTATCAAAGACATGTAGAACAATAAATTTAGAGAAAAAAATTATATATGGATGTCGTTTTTCTTGCTAAATTTTACAACTGAAAGTGAAATATTTCATTTTTTTGCAAAAAAATCGTTAAATTTCGATTAATAACAAAAAATGTAAAAATGTCAGCAGCAATGAAATACCACCAAATGAAAGCTCTATTAGTGAGAAGAAAAGGAGGTAAAATTCATTTGGGTGGTAAGTTGCATGACCGAGCAATAAACGGTTAAAGTAGTGTGGGTCAGAAGTGTAAAAAGTGGCCTGGTCATTAAGGGTGTTTAAGCTAGGGGGGCTGAGGTGGTTAAAGAAGTAGTAAAAATAATCAAAACTTAATCTTTCCATAAACGAATGTGTATGGAGGTCTCTCCGCTCTCCCCGGATGATAAATGTCAGGAGAAAGAATGATCTTGCATGTTGGATGTTAACTTGTCGAATCCTTTGGTCTTGCAGGAGGAAAGACATTACTAAAGGTGCCTGGCAGTGGCCTATTTCCTTCTCGCCATTGACATTTTTATTGTTTTATAAATGTACGTGCCTTCTTTAGTCACCAACAATTTACTGTTTTCTACTCACCACCTTCCCTTCACACTTGGCCAGAAACATTCTTCTCTGAGGCTCCTTCAGCCATTCATGGTACCTGAAAGGCAGATAGTCGATTCTGTTGTATATCCTACCACAGATGGACATCAGTTCTTCGTGGTTTTCAGCAGTTGCAGGAAAAAAATCAATTTGTGGAAATTAATTTTCATCCAAAATGGTGTCACTATGAGATTTAGATGAGAGTTGAAGCTGAAAGAAGAGAAGAAGGGAATGCAACCAGGTAAAGTCCATCAAGTATGATACACCCTGTGTCTGCTAGAAAACATCCGGGAAAATTGAGGACCCTGCCAGACGGAGACATATAGAAAGCAGAATTCTTTACTTAGAGGATCCAGAAATAGAGGCTTTGTATCAAAATTAAAGGGGTTGGCTAATCTCGCACTTTAGTGGCATATACCTGTAACTAGAATATACCATCAATGTCTGATAGGCACGGGTCCCACCTCTGGAATGAGGCCCCAAAGTGAATGAGGGAACAAGAACGGCCACCCATTTCTATGGGAGTGCTGAAAATAGCTTGCTTGGTTCTTTTCGGGACTCCCAAAGAAGTGAACGGAAAGCACACCATGCATACATGGTGCACGCTCCTTAATTTTTATCCATTTTAAAGATAGGTGCAGGTCTCAAAGGTGAGACCTGCACCTATGGGGCATTGATCAGATGCTAAAACTCTATTCTTTGGATAGGGGATAAGTTTTAAAGGGGTTGCACATCTTGCACTTTGATGGCATATTGCTAGGATATGCCATCAAAGTGCAAGATGGGCCAACCCCTTTAAAACTTATCCCCTATCCAAAGAATAGAGTTTTAGTATCTGATCGGTGGGCGTTCGACGAATGGGACCCCAATCAATCCTGAGAATCGGAGTCCCAATTCCACCAAATAAATAGAGTTGTAGTTGTGCATGTGTACTGCTGCTCCATTCGTTCAATAATTGATTTCTTGGAATAGCCAAGTACAGAGATTGGTTATCTTCACCCATGTTACTGAGAATGAATGAAGTGGTCTACTGTCACTCCATTCATATGAGACTCCTATTCCCATTTATTTTTTGGATTGATAAGGTCCTAGTGGTCAGACAGCCACCAATCAGATGCTTATCCCCTATCATGTAGATACGTTTTATGCTTTGTGCAAACCCCTTAACCAATGAATACCATATTGTGGCACATATACCACTCCAACAGAGCCAAATACCACAGTCCGGCACAAAATACATCCCCAAAAACTTCCACTGGCTGGCAGTGATGAGGGCTCAGACGGTCCCCTGGGCATCGGCCCACCTGGAAGTTTCCCTGTAAGTTCTATGGCCAATCCATCCCTGTTAGCACAGGAGTTGCAATTAACAGCTACTCCTATTTCTCTGGGCTCCCACTGTTACTCTTATTTCTTTGTATTCTCATTCCAATTACGGTAAGTCAAGGCCCCAAGGTCTGCCATAGGTATAAACCTATTTGGCTCTTTCAGTGATACCAAATTATTAAGTAAAACTAAGTTCTGCATAACTTTGGTGCATCCACTGCCGGTCTAAATCTAGGCCAGCTTCCTTGCTGGTGTACATTTAGAACATTTTCTATGCCTAAAACAGGCGTAGAAAATGATGAATGAGACGCGCCTGGCAGGCCCACCCATTTCCCCGCCCAATAACCTTTGCGCCGCAATCTGCGACAGATATACACCAGAAAATTGGCATATATCAGTTGGTAAATGACTCTCTAAGTATTTAAAAGCATTATACATCAATCAAAAAAAACAAGTCCCTTAGTAGGACAAAAAAAAAGGAAATAAAGTTTAAATTTTAAAAAAAATGTCTCCCCGCCAAAAGTCTCCTGGTACTCAGATATCCCCAGGATTTACAGTAGCACTGAAATAAATGGACAATCCCAAGAATCATATGGCAAGTAACAAATATACAGAAGTAAACACATCGATAGATGAAAGAAATCTAATAACGTTGACAAACAGGTGACAGTTCAAACAGATGGAGGAGCCGGCAGTCAGGCAACAGAGCAGATGGAAGGTGGTCATGGTATAGAGATTAAGAACGGAGGAATAATGGTGAACAGAAATAAATCACACTAAAAGAAACTGTTGTAGAGGTTAGTGGAACCACATTCCTTTATATTCCAGAGGTGTTGCCCAGAAGGGTTCTTCAAACCAAAATACGACTTGAGAAAGGTTATATACCGAAGCACTGTTTTATGTTATCTGGATCTTAATGCCTAAGCTGGAAGGACTATATATTTTATACTGCTATCACACTGTTACTTTTTTGTGATTGAATAAAAATTCATTGCGCTATTACCTACGGGAGTATGCCCTGAAATTTCTATGCAGACCGACAAAAACTGAGCATAATCTGTAATACTACCAAGTAAGACCACAAGAGGGATCTAGGGCCCAGAAACAAATAAAGAACTGAAGATTATTATTTTTTTTTTTTACCAATTTCAGTGGTATCAACAATGAAAGGGTTAGGAAGAGCGACTGGTACCAAACTACCCTGGCACAACACAAATCTAGAGTAGAGGAAGGATACAAGGAATATTAAGGATTCTGGATACAGATGCACAAAGTTCACGCTATACTCAGCAACTAAGGAGCAGAGAACATAAATATTTTGACCATATTCAAACATACGCCTGGTGACACCCAACTTTCCAGTGCGACAATTCCACCAGTCTCATTATCGAACCAGTGAACAACAAAAGGGATCTCTGTAGACTTCCAGTATATTGGAATAAGAAGGCCACCATTAGGGACCTAATCCATTTCAAAGACTCCCTAGAGGTATGTGTCGCAGATAGAGAAAGGAGTGCCACTTCTGGGGAGGTGGGTAGAGTTGTGCCATGAAATATCATTGAGGTTACTAAAATATGTCATCCCAAAATTTATGAACATTAGGCTAAGACCACCAAATATGGAGAAAAGTGCCTATCCGGTCCTTGAATATGCAACATAGATTTGTTATAGAAGTGTTCATGTATTTCCATCTTGCTAGCGTTAATTACCACCTGGGGAGAACTTTGTGGGCTTTTTCTTGAATTGTAAAATATCTAGGGTTAGTCTTAGGAGAGCAGAGAATAAAAGCAATGCCATTTTGAGAAAATTTAAGATTTAGCTCACGCTCCCATTTCCTAGCAAAATAAAGAGAAGAAGGGGAATCAAGCGGGAGCTGTTTGTTTATCAAAGACAAGGTTCTTCTAGGTAATTGCAATCAATTCCAAAGATTCTCACACCATGTAAGATCTCTTGTCATAGGAGGGAGAGCCACAAGTGGCACATTGTCAATACAGAGATAAAGCAGGGCTCAGGACCGGCAGCACAAGGTCAATCCGGTAAACAAGCTGAGGTCGAGCACTAGAGGTCAGAACAATACAATGGCGCATCTTCACAGGACTAGACAAGCAAGAAACTATAGCTTAGGCTCCTTCATGTAATAAAAGGTACCCTATATACTTCATAGAGCACTGCCACTGAATAGGGACAGATGTGTACACTGACCATTTAAGAGCTGGGGAGAGTGCATGTGCCCCAAGGGAGTGAGCAGCAGAACAAAGGCAGGGACAGTGTCACGGATGGTGTACAGGAAACAAGACAATGCAATACAATAATGACTCACTGGATCCACAACTAAGGAACAAAAGGGAGACCCCTACATGAGACCTGCCACTCTCCCTAATTGCTCAGCCTATGCGAACACCCCAAAGGTGGATGGGCGCATATCCACGTACCTCGGCTATCTAATACCTGAAGACCCTACAATAGTGAGGGGACAAGACCACCGGCTCCCTACACTAGACACGGAGGGAGTCAGGGTCACCTGAAAATCCAGCAGACAGAAAATCACAAATAAAGGAACAGCACTTATCTTGCAGAGGACTGGGAAATAGAAACAGCAAGCACACACACTCCAGGAAGTTGTATAAGCCGCAACCTAATGCATCATGGGGAGGAACTTAAAGGGAAGCAATCAGTCCAACTGCATGACAGCTGAGATAGACACACCCCACCAGATCACCAACATTCAGGTCCGGACCAGGCACACGTCTCTTATCTGCCACACGCTTATATCTCTCACTCATGCTCTTTAGATTATCCTGAATCTTTTGCCAAATAGATGACAAAGACGAGGAGAATCTGTCCTCATCAGGTGTCACGGCTGTATGTGAGCAACAAGAGCATGCACAGAAAAGAGAGCTACTGACCGGACCCAAACTAGGGAGGATAAAGGGTGACCCCTGTCAGACCCTCAAAAGCTCTCCCTATGCTGCTAAGCCCATGCCCGGATCCAAATGGTGGAAGGAGGCATGCCCGCGTACCTAAGACTGATGACCACTGTAACCCCTACAATAGTGGAAGGGGCACGGCCACCGGTGCCCTGCTCAGTATATGGAGGGAACCGTGGTCGCCTCGGATCCAGTCAGAAAACACACAGATACACAGCAATGTCTGCACACTTAGCTGAAGGGCTGCAGCCGCAGTGAAGACGGATCCAAAGACAGGCTGGCAATATCCGGAGTACTTGCTGCAGCAGAACACAGGTCCAGTGAAAGGATAGCATACAAGGGAAGATACTCAAGCAAGAGCTACAACCCAAATGAGAAATATAATCCACACCTACAATAGGAGGAGGGGGAATATAAAGGCAGGGGAATCAAACGGAGGAGGAACAGCTGGGAGGAAGGAAACAGAAAACTCCTCCCAGCTCTAGTAGTGACATCATCACAGGGGTGGAGAAACAGAGCTGTGAGAACGTCCCAAAGCTCTGGTAGTGACATCAGGTAAACCAGAAGACCCCTCTCCCGAGAAAGTCCCAAACTGCGGATGAAACCCATATGCACCAAAAAATGGTGACTTATCAGAGGACTCCTGATGACGGTTATTTAAAGCAAACTCAGCAAGGGACAAAAAAGAACACCAATCCTCCTGATTCTCCGCCACAAAACAGCGCAGATATGTCTCCAGATTCTGATTGACGCGCTCTGTCTGGCCATTCGACTGCGAGTGGAAAGCAGAAGAGAATGACAACCGAACCCCCAAGCGAGAACAGAAACCCTTCCAGAATCTGGAAACAAACTGCGTGCCCCTATCAGAGACTATGTCTGAAGGAATACCATGCAATTTGACAATGTGGTCAATAAATGCCTGCGCCAGCGTCTTAGCATTGGGCAAACCAGGAAAAGGGATGAAATGCACCATTTTGCTAAAACGGTCCACCACCACCAGAATCACAGTCTTCCCCGAGGAACGAGGCAAGTCCGTTATGAAGTCCATGGACAGATGTGTCCAAGGACGGGAAGGAATGGGTAAGGGAAGGAGAGGACCTGATGGCCGTGAATGAGGGACTTTGGCACGAGCGCAAGTCTCGCAAGCTGCCACAAAACCCTCAACCGACTTACGAAGCGCAGGCCACCAGAATCTCCGAGCGATGAGATCCAGTGTGGCTCTTGCCCCCGGGTGCCCAGCAAGGACCGTATCGTGGTGTTCCTTAAAAATCTTGTGTCTCAAAGCGAGAGGCACAAACAACCTCCCAGGAGGACAAAGATCAGGAGCCTCTGACTGGGCTGCCTGCACCTCTGCCTCCAATTCAGGAAAAAGAGCAGAGACCACCACACCTTCAGCCAAAATGGGACCCGAGTCTTCAAAATTCCCACCTCCCGGAAAACAACGTGACAGGGCATCTGCCTTCACATTCTTAACCCCAGGGCGGAACGTGACAACAAAATTAAACCTTGAAAAGAACAAAGACCATCTGGCCTGTCTCGGGTTCAGACGCTTGGCTGACTCCAAGTAGGCCAGATTTTTATGGTCAGTAAACACGGTAATAGGGTGTCTGGCTCCCTCTAGCCAATGGCGCCATTCCTCAAAAGCCAACTTGATGGCCAACAATTCCCTATCTCCCACATCATAATTTCTCTCTGCGGAGGAGAGTTTCTTCGAGAAAAAGGCACATGGTTGCCATTTGGCAGGAGAGGAACCCTGAGACAAGACCGCACCCACCCCTACCTCAGAAGCATCAACCTCAACTATGAAGGGTAACGAAATATCAGGTTGTACCAGGATGGGAGCGGAAGCAAAACTCTCCTTGATATTAGAAAAGGCCTTACGCGCCTCTACCGACCAGGAAGAAAAATCTACCCCCTTTCTGGTCATATCAGTGAGTGGTTTAACAACCGAGGAATAATTCAAAATAAATTTCCTGTAATAATTGGCAAAGCCCAAAAAACGCATCAGCGCCTTCTGATTCTCAGGAAGCTCCCACTCAAGCACAGCGCGGACCTTCTCGGGGTCCATGCGAAAACCAGAAGCGGAGAGAAGAAACCCCAGAAATTGAATTTCTGGAACCGCAAACACACATTTTTCCAGTTTCGCGTATAATTTATTCTCCCGCAGGATGAGCAAGACCTGACGTAAATGTTCCTTATGAGTCTTGAAATCAGGAGAAAAAATCAAAATGTCATCCAAATACACTAATACAAATTTTCCCATTAAATGATAAAAAATGCTGTTCACGAAATGCTGAAAAACGGCTGGGGCATTCATCAAACCAAAAGGCATAACCAAATTCTCAAAATGGCCCTCAGGGGTATTGAAAGCCGTCTTCCATTCATCTCCTTCTCTGACCCTGACCAGGTTGTATGCCCCTCTTAGGTCTAATTTGGAAAAGACTTTAGCCCCAACAACCTGGTTAAACAGGTCCGGGATCAGAGGAAGCGGATAAGGGTCACGAATAGTGATACTGTTCAGCTCCCTGAAATCCAGACAAGGTCTTAAAGAACCATCTTTTTTCTTAACAAAGAAAAAACCAGCGGCAACAGGTGACTTTGAGGGTCGTATGTGTCCTTTTCTCAGACTCTCAGAGATATAAGCACGTATAGCGACCCTCTCAGGTTGGGAAAGATTGTATAAACGAGATTTAGGCAGCTTGGCGCCTGGGATGAGATTAATAGGGCAATCGTACTCCCTGTGCAGGGGCAAATCCTGAACTCCACTCTCAGAGAAGACATCCAAAAATTCAGAGAGGAAAGGTGGTACAGTCTTAGTAGAAACCTCAGAAACAGATGTCATGAGGCAATTCTCTCTGCAAAAGTCACTCCAACCATTTATTTGCCTCGCTTGCCAATCAATGGTGGGGTTATGTTTAGTGAGCCAGGGTAACCCCAACACTAGAGGAGTAGGCAAACCGCTAAGGACGAAACATGACACATCCTCAACATGAGCATCACTCACAATTAAACGGATATTGTGAACTATGCCCTTTAATGATTTCTGAGAAAGTGGAGCGGAATCAATAGCAAAAACAGGAATATCCTTTCCCAAAGTGCATACCTGGAAACCATGAGTTATTGCAAATTGATTATCAATGAGATTGACAGCTGCTCCACTATCCACAAAAATCTGACAAAGAATGCTTTTGCTCTCTAGCGCCACCCTAGCAGGCAGGACAAAACGGGAACTACAAGCAAACGGAAAACCTTCAATTTCCGCCTCAACCCTGCCAATAGTAACAGACGGAACATTTTTAAAAGATTTTTTCCTTTTTGTTTCTTTATTACTCCCAGAAAACTGCCTGAATCTCCTAGAGGGACAAACATTTGCCAAATGATTTATACCTCCACAACAAAAACAAACCCTCCCATGCGGGCTGAATCTTCTATTGTCAGAGGCAATCAACCCCAGCTGCATGGGCTCCTGCTCAGAAGGGGCTGACAGTGACTGAGACCCCTGCGCACAGAAAGAGACCGCTGCACTGTCCCGGGACTGAGTATGACAGGAAGGAGAGATCTCTTCTCTCTCTCTAAGACGCCTGTCAATACGAACGGCCTGAGACATAGCAGAATCCAAGGAGGTAGGTCTCTCATGAAAAGCAAATGCATCTTTCAATCCCTCTGAAAGACCATGGCAAAATTGACTTCGGAGTGCAGCATCATTCCAACCAGTATCAGCTGCCCATTTCCGAAATTCTGAGCAGTATATCTCTGCGGATTGTTTACCCTGGCATAACAGACGTAGTCTAGACTCAGCCAGAGCAATACGATCCGGATCATCATATATCCAGGGCTAAAAAGAATTCATCCACTGAACGGAGGGGCCGTGCCCCCTCCGGCAGCGAAAAGGCCCAGGATTGAGCGTTACCCCTGAGCAGCGATATAATGATCCCCACCCTCCGTTCTTCATCACCAGAGGAATGGGGAAGAAGGCGAAAATGGAGTTTGCAAGCCTCTCTAAAACGCACAAAATACTCACTACCCCCGGAGAACGTATCCGGGAGCGAGATCTTAGGCTCAGAACAAACTCCATGAACGCAAGCTGAACCGGTCACTTGAAACTGAGAAAAAGTCTTACGGAGATCAGCTACCTCCAATGAAAGACCCTGGAAGCGCTCAGCCAAAAGTGAAACCGGATCCATGCTTGAGACGGTTTTGGCGGCTTATGTCACGGATGGTGTACAGGAAACAACACAATGCAATACAATAATGACTCACTGGATCCACAACTAAGGAACAAAAGGGAGACCCATACATGAGACCTGCCACTCTCCCTAATTGCTCAGCCTATGCGAACACCCCAAAGGTGGATGGGCGCATATCCACGTACCTCGGCTATCTAATACCTGAAGACCCTACAATAGTGAGGGGACACGACCACCGGCTCCCTACACTAGACACGGAGGGAGTCAGGGTCACCTGAAAATCCAGCAGACAGAAAATCACAAATAAAGGAACAGCACTTATCTTGCAGAGGACTGGGAAATAGAAACAGCAAGCACACACACTCCAGGAAGTTGTATAAGCCGCAACCTAATGCATCATGGGGAGGAACTTAAAGGGAAGCAATCAGTCCAACTGCATGACAGCTGAGATAGACTAACGAGATGAGGAACTTAACCAAAACAAAGAAACTCAAGGAGGAGGATCTGGAAAGCTCCTGTCAGAGCTTCTCAACTGTCTGGTTGTGACAGACAGCCAGAAAGAGAAGACGGAAGTGCGGAGGAGCTGGAAGGTTACAGCCGTGTCTGGTGGGAGAGAGGAGATGCAAGCAGACAAAGACTACCGGCATCAGACAGTTGTATCAGTGGCGTAACTATAAGGGTCATAGCAGGCACGGTTGCAACCAGACCCACAAACTAGGGAAGCCCACAGACCACCTCACTACGATAACTGACCTCCTTTCTGATTTCGTTGATGGTTTGGAATAGAGCCAAAGTACTGTAATTCTGAGGCACTGAATTGGAGGAGACAGTGGAAGAATATTTATGATGACAGTGATCCCCATTGTCAGAAAGGAGATAATTAACCTTTAAATGCCAAAAGTAGCAGTAGGTAAGTATATAGTCAAGAACGGGAGGCCATGAAGAAAAATGCATATGTAGAGCTGCAAGGGATATAGGGGCACATTCATAAAGACCGGTGTTTCAGACGCCGGTCTTAATAAACCCCTAAGCTCTTTTTTTATACCTGGCGTAAGCGTGGAGAAGTTGTAGATTGCGGCGAAGCCGCGCAACTACTGTAACTGTGAGACTATATTGCATTCTATCACTACTATACTCCACCCTATCACTAAAGTTGATGTTTCATGCACTGACTGACACCAGAGAGCAAGTGCATGCATAGAACTGTACAGAAAGCACAATGTGGTGTAAAAGCCCCCTCCTTCAAACACCTTAGATGCTGCTATCACTATTTGGAAGAAGACAACTCCAGCCAGAGAATATGTAACTGCAGTTTAATCACTGGATGCTAGAGCTGCATCGATCTGTCACTTAAAGAGGACCTTTCATGGGTCCAGATATGGATATGTAGGGCATAGTGCAGGGATCTAGCTGCACTTACTATTTTTTCTGGACGCCGCTCCGTTCGCCCGTTGTGGCTCCCGTTGTATTCTCCCGCCTAGTATGCTAATTTTAGCATTGGAGGGAAATAAGGATAGTACTAGTGGCGGATGGGCAGGTGCACACCCCTCAGCACTCCCCATGCTGTGAGAGGAATTTAGGATGAATGGGTGGGGGACACTCTATATCTGGCAACACACGGACACGCCGGGTGAAATGGGTTGAGAATAATTTTATCGAAGTAAAACTAATATAAACAAGTATGCAATGGCTCAAAAAATCAATAAACTTGACGGTTATAAAAGGTATAAAATACAATCACACTCAATACATAAATGCTTGAAAATGTATAGTATGCGGCATATAGTCCAAATGGATTCAGAAAAGTAGGTTCGCATATAACATGTGGGTGGCGATACCAACAGACGTGTGCGAGACCAAATCAAATAGTGATCACTGTACACCTGTTGGAAAGGATCCTCTGTGTCACGGTAGCCAGTGCTGGTGCCTGGCAAATGAGGTGAAAGCTATTCAAATCCCTGTGGAATATAGAGTGTGCAGGTCTAAGAATATCGCGAGGTATTCGTACTCCGTAATCTGACAGTCGTATTAGAGTTAGTGTTGGAGTTTTAGACCAATCCCCACGTTTCAAACGTACTTAGGTTGGCAGTGATAACAAGGCTTGCAATAGGTGTCACTATATTTGTATTATATTAGAGTTGCATATGATATGACTTACCCCTCCAGGACTCATCGTATGTCCAAACTTTTTCGCTGGAAGTGAGTTGGAAGGTCCGGGATCCAGTCACTGCCTTGCCCTGCAACCTTGATCGGGGAACACAGGATTCACTCCTTGCTTTTCCCCGCAAGGACCTACGCGGCGTCCCAGGTGGTCCGCGGAACCCCTCGTGACGTATCACGTGACTCTGGAGGCGGGGGTAACTTTGGTCCCGTATTTGGAATAAGGTGGTTAGGCGGTAAACCCTGTTTTCTCTTGATGGGTCTTTGCTGTGGATGACCTCGGAGCGTCAATAATATTAAAACCGATATTGCTTGATCCCTCAATGTTCAGTGGCGGCACCAGCACTGGCTACCGTGACACAGAGGATCTTTTCCAACAGGTGTACAGTGATCACTATTTGATTTGGTCTTTCACACGTCTGCTGGTATCGCCACCCACATGTTATATGCAAACCTACGTTTCTGGATCCATTTGGACTATATGCCGCATACTATACATTTCTATACATTTTTATGCATTTATGTATTGAGTGCGATTGTATTTTATACCTTTTATAACCGTCAAGTTTATTGATTTTTTGAGCCATTGCATACTTGTTTATATTAGTTTTACTTCGATAAAATTATTTTTAACCCATTCCACCCCGGCGTGTCCATGTGTTGCCAGATATAGAGTGTCTGTGGCTCAGTATTCCCATATCAGCGTCTTCTTCTGGTCACTCATGCAGTAGGGCAGAATCTCTTCTACTAAACATTAGTCCCTATCTGCAGACAACTAGTGGGCTCTTAGTGCGCTTTTTTTTTTACACGGTTTCTAGCTGAACTACAACCATTTAGTGGAACGGACAATGCTGGAGAAACACAGCTTAACAGAAATATTGTTGCAGTTTCAGTCTGCCTTAGACTTGTACTGAGCCTCATTACAAGTCTATGGAAATGACTAAACAGTTTTCAAACATAAACAACAGTTTATGCAGAGCTTAACCAGACAGTCAAAAGGTCACTATGTCTGTTTTTTCCCTCTGAAACTTAACTCTGCATATTCTCCTACAGTAACTGTGGAAAAGTACTAACTTCTCAGTGCATAGATAGAAAGTCTCAAAGTCTCTCAGTATTAGTTGGCTGTGTATTAACCCTTTATACAGTGCAATAACAGTGCAAATGAACAGGTTATATTACAATACACATATAAAATGCAGTTCAATAATACAAAACAGTATAAATGAACATAACTGCATAAATCATAGGGCAAGTTAACCCTTCAAAGTGCAATAAAGTAGTGATTTGAGGGCTTTGCATAGTAGCAATAGAGGCAAATGTCCACAAATATCCATACTCCAAAGTACCCTTAATCCATGGTACTAGAATATCAAGTGTCCAAAATAACGTTAGTAGACAGAAGATGAAACAATAGGAATATGCCTGCTCCTCTAAATAACACTGATGCATCCTGAAGACCTCAAATAGGCTGGATGTAAAGGGGCTAAGGAATATAAACAAAAATTTCCAAATTGGACAGTTTTATGAAGATTCTCAATGTCTTATTTTAGTTTAGACCTTGGCAAGTAAGCTGGCAGCACCAGTTATGTGCAACCTGATGTCTTCTAAAATTGTTCATCTTTCATGCAGTGAAAAAGTAGATAATACCATGAATTTCAAACCAATGACAAAACCATCTTTGATACATTGATCAAGCTCTGCTGAGTTTGCTCATTAAATTTCTGCAAACTTTTTTGAAATACTATCTCACACGTCATTCTTTTTCCTATTGAGACGTTTCTATGAATGGAATTAGGCGACTCATGGAATTTTTATCTTAGAGATATAATGTCGGTAGGCATGGATCCCAGCCAGCATAATAGAACTGAATGGGATTATCCTGGTACATATGACGTCTTAAGATCACATGATTGGGGTAAGCCTATTTCAGCTCCATGGTATCAGAGATAAAAAGACCCTTCAGATGTAAATATAAAACCAAACTGATCATTAGAGAGAATGACGCCGTATTCTTATAAACGATGGCGCTGATTGCTCCCAGACTGATCTCAAGTGCACACAGATGTCTTCTGAAAAAAGCAAATGCATAAAACTGTTTTTTCCCCAGAGCAGTACTTCTGACTGGATTATAACAGAATTTCAATACATTTCATCTCTGTCTCAGCTCAACATGGACACTCAAGTTGTAGGATTTCCAATGAGATGAAAAATTGTCCTTCTTGTCCATAGCAACCAATCACAGCATAACTTTGATTTTTCAAGAGCACTATAAGAAATGAAAGTTGCAATCTGATTGGTTGTTAGGCAGTTTTCATGAATCTCCCCAGATGGGTCTTGGTGGTGCATGACCTACGAGACTCTCTTCTGCTGCCCTGGTCGTTCATGCTCTTATTTTCTGGGCTGTACCTTCCTGTACCTTTCATCTTTTTCATACAGAAGGACAAACACCCCATGTTTCTGTTGGAATTGCAAGGGGTTCTGATTAGTTTTATACAGTATTTGTCACGGTGGGCAGTGGAGAAAACCCCCCACCGTACGATGACTGGGGAATAAGGAAAGCAACTAGGCCTGAACACAAGGATAAGGGAGCAGGTCACCTCCTAATGCGTCCCTATACCTAGCCCTAACACCTCACCGTATGAGCGGACCTGGATGGTAGGACGGCTCATACACTGGATACCTAAGGCCCTGAGTCGCCCTGAAAATCCCTCACAAAGGAGCTTAGGAGAGGCACACTGTTCTTCCAGGACATGGAAGAACAGGAGTCTCAAAAGGCCTAGAAGCAGGGAAAGGAAAAGACCATATGCAGCAAGAGAAACGGCAGGTAAGAAAACAAGACAACACACCTACCTGCCGCTGCCACAACGACGGGAACCCGTGAATACGTACCGGAGCCCTAACACCAAACAGGACACCATACCAGCAACTCTCACAGGAATCCAGCACACCCGACTCCGCTAGGACCCCCATGCCTCAAGGTGCAAGGCAGACCTAGGTGGCACTGCATACAGGCTAGGAAGTCTAGCACCCATGCTGGAAAATATCACCAAACATACCAGACAAGGAACACCAAGCTAGACATTACAACACACCAAATCATAACCCCACACCAAACATACAACACATGTAAGGGAGGGAAGACATCGCTGGAGACCTCAATGTCCCACTAGGAGGCCCTCAATCTGGGAGATAAAATATGAAGACCAGGAGCATAACTCCAGCACACACCATGGCTGAAGTACCACTGAACCCTGGCCTCCAGCCACAGGTAAGATGAAGCACCTAGTGACCACGCCCAACAAGGTGGTTAACCCCTCCAGCACCAGAAAGAGGAGGAAACAACTGACAGGGGAAGTGCACACACCAGCATAAAAAGCTACACGTTGCCGCAGGCAACAACATGCAAGGCAACCATGTCACGGCACACACCACAAAGGCCGTGACACTGCCCCCACATGCTGAAACAGCAACACGTTGCCACAGGCAACAGCAAGCATGGCATAAGTGTCACACCAAAGGCCGTGACAGTATTCCTTTTGCCTTTGAAATTTAAAAGGCATTTAAAAAGAAAGGGCAGATATGTTACATTAGGCCCTAAAGCAATATAAGTAACAGTAAGGGCTTCTTCACATTACAGATTTTTCTTTCAGAAAGTTCCACTGAGGCTGACCTTTAGATTTTTACCTCTGATTTGCACTTTAACATTTTCACAGATTTACAAGCAGATTTCACACCACTCAATTGGGCTTCTCTATGGAGGCTAATGGCCATATTTGTATGGACATATCAATTAAGAGGCTTATATTAAAACATTTTGGTGCACATTTCAGTTTGTAAAAATCACCAAAATCTTTGTAAAATATCTACCAAATGAACATTCTCAAAGAGTATGCTGGGATATAAAATCAGACACCAGACAAGGCCCCTAAGTAAGTTTAGGACAAAGACTAGAATTAATGAACTTCAGACCAAACCCCTAATAATGTAAAACAACTCAGATATCAGCCTATAACCCAAAATTAATTCAGGCCTTTAAACCCTAAATAAATTCAGAATCTAACATCAGACACCAGGCTTGTTCTGAACAAGCAGGTAAAAAATACTTTTTTGGGAGAAGCACAATACCATATGGAAACTGATAAACAAGACAGGAGATGTGCGGCTGTATAGGGGTAGTAGTGGCAGTAGTAGCAATGGCAACTGCAGTACAGTATGGAGCCTGACAGACAAGGCATTAGACTATATAGGGAAGCAATAATGGCAGTAGTGGTGCAGCAGCTGCGGAAGTAGCTATACAGTATGGAAAATCATGGACACGCAAACCGGTGATAAATAGCCACTGTCAACTACAAATGTAACCGAGCTAATCTTGGTGGTTAACGCTTTAAGTAAACAATGGCAAGAAAATATTAATTTACTTTTCCATAGAATTTTAATGGCTTTTGTCCAGAGATAACACTGTGATGTGTTATCAGAGTCAATTTTAGCTCGGCTACATCTGTATGACAGGTTTATTCATTGGCATCAGTTGAAAGTGTGTAAAGAATTGCTGATTCATGCATTATATAGTTATGGGTTAACATATGGTTGACAGTGTTAATAAATATCGGATTTGTCATGCTTGTTTTAAATTTCAAAAACGTCCCAAATTGTCCCTTTGTCACGGATCAGAGGATATGAACCCATTGTGCCACTGACTATCAATACTCTGGAGGGGAGTAACTAAGAAACTACCCGGATTTCACTAGAGTCTCAGATGGTGAGGATAGGCTTCACCATCGGTAATTGCCAGGGGCTACTCCAGAGCGTAAACCAGTCAGTGGCAGCTGGTCCAGACAGGCAGGGTCATTACCAGGAGCAACAAGACAGTAACTGGAGGAAGAGGCAGAGATGTAGTAAGAACAAGTAATGGGTCAGGGCAGGCGGCACAGAAACAAGGTCAGACAATCCGGGTTGGCAATGGGAGAGGCGTTGCAAGCAGGTAGGGATTAGGACCTTGACTCTGAGGCGTCTGGGTAAAGGACTGAGCCACTTAAATACCTGCAGGAAAAACAGGGTAGGTTAAAGAGATCACAGGGCATGACTCACCCCCGCCCAGGGAGTGATGCGTACAGCCACATCAGCAGCCGAGTACAAGCAGTGTCCAGGTTAAATGGAAGTTGTGGAGCGTAATGTACATAGGTAATTCCAACCACACAGGCAGAGTCCAGAGCTGCAACAGAGGCTGGTAGTAAAGATCACAGATGAGCATGGCACCCGGGACCCCGGTGAGGAGTGGGGGAACAGCACCTTATTGGGGACAGATGCTTGCCGATGTTTTAGACACATGGTAGTATCAGAAAAAGCAGTGGCTTGTTCTGAACAAGGGGCCTAAAAAGTATGCCTTAACGGGGACAGAGGCCTGCTTGTGTTTATACACACACAAAGTAGTATCAGACAATGCAGTGACTTCTTCTGAACAAGCATCCAGACATTCCCCGCAGAAGCAGTATTGTATGGAACCTGATGGACAGGAGATATGTACTGTGTAGGGGTAGTAGTAGTAGAAGTACCTGCAATAGCAGCACAAAATAGAGCCTGGCAAACCAGGCATGAGATGTGCAGCAGTTTAAGGGTAGATGTAGCAGTAGTTGAGGTAACAGCAGCTGTCGCAACAGCAATAGCAATCCTGTATGTGACATGATGGACAGACTGACAGTGGCATCATTACGCCATGCAGGGAGCATGTGTTATTTCCCTCAAAAGCAGCCCAGACATAATGTTGCTGCCATTGTCACTGACTAGGGTTGCACCGGGTACCGATCTTTTGATACCCAATCAATACTTTTTGACCCGGATCGATTCAATTAGCTATTTTCCGATACTAGGCTGCACTACTAGAAAACATGTTCTCAGCACGCGCCATGTTCTCATCAGCACAGTGGAGAAGGAGAGAGTCCCTCCCCATTTTGACGCGGCAGCTGCTACCACCAGTGAGAAAAGCAGTGAGGAGGAGGCGAGGGGCTTTGGCCACTGCGCCACCAATGATTATAATTAAACCATTAATACAAATGTAGGCTGTGGGTGCCAGCTGTATCACATACCAGGTGCCCAACCTCAATGACAGGGTACGTGATCCGCCGAACCGGGGAAATTAACCTCTCGGATGCCCCCCCCCCAACCCCAATATTATAATAACTGGAAGTATTATCTTCATTGGTGGCAGTGGCCACTGGGTCCCCTCCCCTCCTCCTCAGTATCTTCATTGGTGGTGCAGTGGTAGCTTCTGATCGGAGCCCCAGCAGTGAAATCGTGGGGCTCCGATCGGTTACCATGGCAGCCAGGACGCTACTGAAGCCTTCCAAGCTCCCTTCTGCTGTTTGCACAAAGCCCAAGACAGCAGGGACAGTGTAAAATCATATTCACCCTAACATCAGGGGACTAATAGTTATTCAATAAAAAAAACAACAAAATATTAAAAGTTTAAATCACCCCATTTCCCAATTTTGCATATCAAATATATAAACAAGAAAAAAATTACATATTACATATCGCCACATCCAAAAAAGTCCATAAATGTCACGACTGTGACTGATCCAGACAGGTCTGGGAGGAGAAGGTCGCAGCGACTTGCTACTCGCGATAGCTTGTGAGTTTGCTCCTTGGTTCAGGGTATGTCATCTGGGTTTTGCCTTGTGAACCTTTTTGTCCTGACTGGGAGTTTGTAGGCATCCTTCTCAGGTGAGTCCTGTCTGCCACTCCCAGCTACTATATTAGTTTCACTTTCACTTGCAGTCATTGCCAGATATAGTCTTTACTTCCAGTTCTATTCTGACCTTTGAAGGAGATCGTTTGATGGTGTTGCTGTGGAGCTCTTGTCCGGCGTGGACTGTCGTGATTGGGATCGCCTTCTCTGCTCGTGACTGGATAAGTCTATCTCTGATATAGTTTGTTTGTTGCTGTCTTCCCCTGCTGTTCTCCTAGACATGAGTGATGGTGACTAGTGCTCCCATCGGCCTTTCCCCACTCTAGGCTTTTTAGGGTGACTGAGGGTTTAGGCAATCCTGCTCGCCGCACGGGTTCACACCCCGTCTAGGGTATCAGGGCAGACAGGTGTCAGCTTAGGGTTAGTCAGGGGTGGCCATACTATTCCCATCCGTAGATAAGGGTCCCCCTTCCCCTCCGTCTGGTGCGACACGACTGCTACTGGGGTAGCGGTCGTGACAGTATATCTGGCCTTTTAAAAAAAAAAAAAAAAAGTGACATTTCTTTTTTTTTTTTTTTTTTTTGCTTGCTGTTTTGCTTTGTATTTTTCTGTTCCACTATGGATCCGGTTACGGTTTTGGCGAATCAATTACAGGGATTATCCCTTGAAGTGGCAGGATTAAAAGCAACAGTGCTGCAGCAGCAGCCATCCTTGGGTTCCACCGTTGCTACGGGAAACCAAGGTACTCCTGAGCCAAAAGTGGCTTTACCTGATAGGTTCTCAGGAGGGAGAGACCAATTTGTAACCTTCAGAGAAGCTTGCAAATTGTTCTTCAGGTTACGCCCTAGATCCTCCGGCGGTGAGGAACAACGGGTGGGTATTGTAATTTCTCTCCTGCAAGGAGATCCGCAGGCTTGGGCTTTCTCCCTACCATCAAACTCTCTGGCCTTACGATCAGTGGAGGAGTTTTTTGAAGCCCTGGGTCTCGTATATGATGACCCGGACAGGGTCTCACTGGCTGAGTCTAAGCTACGTAGACTTCGGCACGAGAACCGCTCTGCTGAACTATATTGTTCCGAATTCCTGTGGTGGGCTACTGATACGTTATGGATCGACTCGGCCCTTAGGAGTCAGTTCTGCCAGGGGTTGTCTGAAAAATTTAAAGACGCGCTGGCGGTATACGAGGTCCCTGGGTCTCTGGAGGCTGCTATGTCTCTGTCCATAAGAATCGACAGACGACTCAGGGAGAGACTATTAAATTTTACGGAGGCCTCTATAGGGCAGGGATCGGTTTGTTATGATCCAGTCGAACCAATGCAAATAGGGGGCGCCACTAGACGGGTGAATCCTCATAAGTTCCGCTGTAGGTCAGAGGTTTGTTTTCGTTGTGGGGGGAGGGGTCATTTTGTAAAGGTTTGTCCCTCAGAACCCAAGAGACCACAAACAAAGGAGCCGCCGGGAAAACTAGAGTCCCCAGATTGTGCGGAGGATAACAGTCTGGGCGTATTCGTTTCCTCCATACGCATGTCTCAGTTTTTGTTGTCCGCTACCGTTGAGGCGGGCAATAAGACTGAGATCTGTTCCGTTATTTTGGACAGTGGGGCGGGGGTCAACTTGGTGGATTCACGGTTTGCTCAGGCTCTGGGTTTTACTCCAGAACCGATACGCAGAACTATTCCTGTTTTTGCCATCGACTCCTCCCCTCTTACTCAGAAAGAGTTAACTCAGATCATTCATAATATCCATCTGCAGGTAGGGGACCTCCATAAAGAGCATATCTCGTGTTATGTCCTGGATGGTCTTCCGGCTCCTATGGTATTGGGGCTTCCCTGGCTGGTGACTCACAATCCAGTGGTGGATTGGCAGGCCGGGGAGATTGTGGAGTGGAGTGAACATTGTAAGGACAACTGCTTGAGTAGTAGGTGCTCTACACTCTCTGTAACATATTTACCTGCCTTTCTGTCAGATTTTATGGATGTGTTCTCTGAGAAGGGTTGTCAGGGGTTACCACCTCATCGTCCATATGATTGCCCGATTAATCTACTACCTCGGGCCAAACTACCTAAAACCCGGTTATACAATCTTTCCGGCCCGGAGAGGAAGGCTATGAAAGATTATATTTCGGAGAGTTTGGCTAAGGGACACATCAGACCCTCTTCTTCACCTGTGGCTGCAGGGTTCTTTTTCGTTAAAAAGAAAGATGGGGGCCTACGTCCTTGCCTGGATTTCCGGGAATTAAACCGGATAACTATCCGAGATCCCTATTCTCTTCCTCTCATTCCCGACCTCTTTAATCAGGTTGCTGGTGCTAAATGGTTCTCCAAAATGGATCTCAGAGGAGCCTATAATCTGGTTCGCATCAAAGAGGGGGATGAGTGGAAGACGGCTTTTAATACTCCGGAAGGGCATTATGAAAATCTGGTCATGCCATTTGGTCTTACTAATGCGCCTGCGGTATTCCAACATTTTGTCAACAATATTTTTAGTCACCTTATCGGGAGATTTGTTGTGATATATCTTGATGACATCCTGGTCTATTCCCCGGATCCGGATACACATAAGATCCATGTGAGACAAGTGCTGCAGATATTAAGGGCCAACAAATTGTTTGCTAAGTTAGAAAAATGTGTGTTCGCCGTAAAAGAACTGCCATTTCTGGGGTATGTGTTGTCAGATTCAGGTTTCCGCATGGATCCAGAGAAAGTCTGGGCGATTATAGACTGGGATCTGCCTGAGAACCTGAAGGCATTGCAACGCTTCCTGGGGTTTGCCAATTTTTATAGAAAGTTTATAAAAAACTATTCCTTGGTGGTCAAACCACTGACGGACATGACCCGAAAGGGATCCGATTTTTCCAAATGGTCACATGTAGCCAAAACTGCCTTTGCATCTCTGAAAGAGAGATTCACCTCGGCCCCTATTCTCGTACAGCCAGATGTCTCGCTTCCTTTTATTGTAGAGGTTGACGCATCAGAGGTGGGGGTGGGAGCGGTACTATCTCAGGGCCTGTCCCCTGGTGAATGGCGTCCGTGTGCTTTCTTTTCGAAGAAATTGTCTACTGCTAAAAGGAACTATGATATTGGCAAGAGGGAACTTTTGGCTATTAAGTTGACTTTTGAGGAGTGGCGTCATTTTTTGGAGGGGGCGGTTTATCCCGTCACGGTGATTACTGATCACAAAAACGTATTATATCTGGAGTCTTCTAAACGTCTCACCCCTAGACAGGCTCGGTGGTTGTTATTTTTTACTAGGTTTAATTTTGTAATAACCTATCGTCCGGGGGCAAAAAATACTAAGGCGGATGCATTGTCTCAAAGTTTTCCTGGAGGGGGTGATGTTGAGGTACCAGAGCCCATTTTGGTCTCTGCTTTACACTCAGGTTTGGAGGGGAGGGTGTTGGAAGCTCAGGGGGACGCCCCGGCCTCCTGCCCCTCGGGTAAACTGTGGCAGAAAATTTACGACTGGAGATACTAAAAGAACACCATAACTCCACACTGGCAGGACACCCAGGTAGTAGGGAAACCTCTGAGTTAGTGTCTTGTCGGTTCTGGTGGCCTAAATGGCGCCAGGAGGTGTTGAATTTTGTGTCTGCATGTGCTACCTGTGCTCGTTCTCAGGTAGATCATACTCATCCGGCAGGGCGTCTTTTACCTCTGGCCATCCCCAACAGGCCTTGGACGCACCTGTCAATGGATTTCATTACGGATCTACCAGTATCAGCGGGGAAGACTGTTATTCTTGTAGTTGTCGACAGATTCAGTAAAATGGTGCACTTTATTGCTCTTGCCGCATTGCCTAATGCTAACACACTGGCTCAGGTTTTTATTGACCACATCGTGAAGCTTCACGGGGTCCCTTCCGATATTGTTTCGGATCGTGGTACCCAATTCGTTTCTAAATTTTGGAAAGCTTTTTGTTCTCGTTTAGGGGTTCATCTGTCGTTTTCTTCATCTTTCCATCCACAGTCCAACGGTCAGACTGAACGTACCAATCAAAACCTAGAGACATATTTGAGATGCTTTGTTTCCGAAAATCAGGAGGAATGGTCATCTTATTTACCGTTAGCCGAGTTTGCCATTAATAATCGTCGTCAAGAATCCACCGATAAGTCACCATTTTTTGGTGCGTATGGTTTCCATCCTCAGTTTTGTACGTTTAGTGAGGGGGGGCCGTCTGGGATTCCCGAGGAGGAACGATTTGCGTCTTCACTTTCTTCAGTGTGGCAGAGTGTGCAAGAAAGTTTGAAGAGAATTGGTGGTAGATACAAATGTGCGGCTGATAGGAAGCGCTCTGAAGGTCCGGACCTTGGGGTGAATGACTTGGTGTGGTTGTCTACCAGAAATATCAAGTTGAAGGTTCCCTCGTGGAAATTAGGTCCGAGATTTATTGGTCCTTATAGGGTAATTAAGATCATTAACCCGGTGGCTTTTCGTCTGGAGCTACCTCAGACTCTAAGGATCCATAATGTCTTCCACAGATCTCTGCTTAAGAGATATGTAGAACCTCCTGAACCATTGCCACTACCGCCTCCACCGGTGGTTGTTGATGGCAGTCTTGAGTTTCAGGTAGAAAAGATTGTTGATTCACGATATGTTCGCCGCTCTCTTCAGTACCTGGTGCACTGGAAAGGTTATGGTTCCGAAGAGAGAATGTGGGTTCCAGCATCAGAGATAAAAGCGGACAGACTCATTCGGGCTTTTCATAGCTCCCATCCTGAGAGGCCTGGTCTTGAGGGTCCAGGGGCCCCTCGTAGAAAGGGGGGTACTGTCACGACTGTGACTGATCCAGACAGGTCTGGGAGGAGAAGGTCGCAGCGACTTGCTACTCGCGATAGCTTGTGAGTTTGCTCCGTGGTTCAGGGTATGTCATCTGGGTTTTGCCTTGTGAACCTTTTTGTCCTGACTGGGAGTTTGTAGGCATCCTTCTCAGGTGAGTCCTGTCTGCCACTCCCAGCTACTATATTAGTTTCACTTTCACTTGCAGTCGTTGCCAGATATAGTCTTTACTTCCAGTTCTATTCTGACCTTTGAAGGAGATCGTTTGATGGTGTTGCTGTGGAGCTCTTGTCCGGCATGGACTGTCGTGATTGGGATCGCCTTCTCTGCTCGTGACTGGATAAGTCTATCTCTGATATAGTTTGTTTGTTGCTGTCTTCCCCTGCTGTTCTCCTAGACATGAGTGATGGTGACTAGTGCTCCCATCGGCCTTTCCCCACTCTAGGCTTTTTAGGGTGACTGAGGGTTTAGGCATCCTGCTCGCCGCACGGGTTCACACCCCGTCTAGGGTATCAGGGCAGACAGGTGCCAGCTTAGGGTTAGTCAGGGGTGGCCATACTATTCCCATCCGTAGATAAGGGTCCCCCTTCCCCTCCGTCTGGTGCGACACGACTGCTGCTGGGGTAGCGGTCGTGACAATAAAATGTGGAATGCACGCAGCTTTTTGGGGGTTTTATTTTTTCTGAGTGGTATGGAATGGTATTGAGTGTCAAAATCAAATCAAAATTTTGGTATTGTGACACCCCTATCACTGACCATGTTGCCCAGCTGTAGTTGGCAGGAAAGCATCTAGTTGGAATTTTGCTGCTTGATTTACATTAGAAATTGATCCATTGTGTGGCTTATGTCACCCAGGCTCATCATTTCTAAGACAGCATGGCAACACTTCAATTTACACATACCAAAGGAGGGAGGTGGAGTGAAAGCAACTAGTATTGGTCGAGCACCAAGGTGCTCAGGTGCTCGAGTAGAACACCTTGGGATGCTCGGGTGCTCTAACGAGAACACGAGCACAATGGAAGTCAATGGGAGAACCCAAGCATTAAACCAGGCATCCCCTGCTCTGAATTGGGGAGGGTGTCTGGTTCATAGAAAAAGGTCAGAAATTGATGGAAACACTACTGAAATGGTTCAGGAACAGCATGGGGAGGATGTCTGGATGCATCTTGAACTCCCAGGTCGCTGCTGGGAACGATGTTGTCCGAGTAGTACGCCACTTTTACAGACTGACAATAATATGCACATTCTTTCCTGTATATTTCCTTGTATATAAAGTGCATGTGCTGCCAAAAATTACAAGGAAGAGGCACTCTGATACAACCTGTATATTACATAAAGGAGGGCCTGATTCACATTGTGATACAATTGTTCAGGTAGTGGCTCTCCTACATTCAGAAAGCCTATGCATTAAGTGAAAGGGCTGCCAAAAATTACAAGGAACCGGCACTCCAATACACCCTTTATTACACATAAAGGAGGGCATCATACACACCCTTGCAAAATTATGATTGATGGCCTGCTGGTGACCCTCAAAAACTATTGGAGCAAGGGCCTGCCGATCTGACCTTCTAAAACATTAGGGTGAGGGCCTGCTGCTGATCTGACCTTCTAAAACATTAGGGGTGAGGGCCTGCTGCTGAGCCGACCCTCTAAAACATTAGGGGAGAGTGCATCCTGCTGATCTGACCTTCTAAAGCATTAGGGGCGACTGCTGCTGAGCTGACCATCTAAAACATTAGGGGTGAGGGTCAGCTGCTGAGCTGACCATCTAAAACATTAGAGGTGAGGGTCTGCTGCTGAGCTGACCATCTAAAACATTAGGGGAGAGTGCATGCTGCTGATCTGACCTTCTAAAACATTAGGGGTGAGTGCCTGCTGTTGATATGACCATCTAAAACATTAGGGGCGAGTGCCTGCTGCTGAGCTGACCCTCAAACATTAGGGGCAAGGGCCTGCTTCTGATATGACCTTCTAAAACATTAGGGGTGAGGGTCAGCTGCTGAGCTGACATCTAAAACATTAGGGGCGAGTGCCTGCTGCTGATCTGACCATCTAAAACATTAGGGGTGAGGGCCTGCTGGTGACCCTCTAAAACATTAAGAACAAGGGCCTGCTGGTGACCCCATAAAACATTATAGGCGAGGGCCTGCTGGTGACCCTCAAAAACATTAAGGGCCTGCTGGTGACCCTCAAAAACATTATGGTTGAGGGCCTGCTGGTGACGCTTAAAAACATTATGGGCGAAGGCCTGCTGGTGACCCTCTAAAAGATTATGGGTGAGAGCCTGCTGCTCAGCTGACCCTCTAAAACATTAGGAGCGAGGGCAGCCTAATAAGCATATTGATATGATGGAGGAGGAGGACGAGAAAAGGGAGATTAAACCATATACCCTTTTTTGTGGTGGAAGGGGTGCATGGGAATACAATGTATTCAATACACCATAAAAGCCACATTTAGAGTGCTTTTATGTTCAGCCGCTTTCCTCTGGTGGAGTAGAAAAGTCAGGGGCAATCCAGGCCTTGTTCCTTTTTATAAGAATCAACCGGTCAGCATTTTCAGTTGACAGGCGGATGTGCTTATCAGTTATTATGCCCCCAGCAGCACTAAAAACACGCTCTGACAAAACGCTGTTGGCGGGGCAGGCCAGCACCTCCAAGGTGTAGAGCGCCAGTTCATGCCACGTGTCCAATAGTTGTAAGGCACAGAGGGATCACTGAGGACACTGACACGGTCTGCTACATAATCTTTCACCATCTTCCAAAAATTTTCCCTCCTTGTGACAATAGGCCGTGAAACAGGTTGAGGGTGCTGGCGGGGTGTCCTAAAATTGTCCCAGGCCTTTAAGAGTGTTGCCCTGCCTCGTTGGAACTGCTGTATGTTCCCCTCGTCTCCCCTCCTCGGTTGCCCAAGGAACTACGTACTCTGCAGCCAGCGTTGTCAGGTACAAATTTTTGGAGCAATTTTTCCACAAGGATCTTCTGGTATTGCACCATTTTGCTCGGCCTCTCTACTACAGGAATGAGAAATGAGAAGATGTAGCGGGGGTTGAGAAGGGTGAAATACCAATAATCGGTGTTGGCCAAAATGCGTACAATGCGAGGGTCACGGGAAAGGCAGCCTAACATAAAGTCAGCCATGTGTGCCAGAGTCCCAACAGACAAGACTTTGCTGTCCTCATCAGGAGGATGACTCTCAATCTCCTCATCCTCTTCCTCCTATTCTACCCATCAACGCTGAACAGATGGAATAAAACTTCCATGGGTACTACCCTCTGTAGTGTAGGAAACCGTCTCCTGCTTCTCCTCCTCATCATCCAATTTGCACTGAGAAGACGAACTGAGGGTGGTCTGGCTATCACCCTGTGTACTGTCTTCCCCCATTTCCACATCTTCCACATGCAAAGTGTCTGCCTTAATTGTGAGCAGTGAGCGTTTAAGTAGACACAGAAGTGGGATGGTTATGCTGATAATAGCGTTTTACCGCTCACCATCTGTGTTGATTCCTCAAAGTTGCGTATAATCTCACCGAGGTCAGACATCAATGCCCATTTGTCACTTGTGAAGAGCGGAAGCTGACTGGAAAGACGACCATGTTGCAGCTGGTATTCCACTACTGCTCACAAAGCCTGGCCAACATGTTGAACGTGGAGTTCCAGCGTGTGCTCACGTCGCACAACAGTCGGTGAGCTGGCAATTGCAAGCGCTGCTGCAGCATTGCCAGACCGGCAGAAGCTGTCGATGACTTGCGGAAATGGGCACACGCGTGGCGCACCTTCACCAGTAGCTCAGGCAAATTGGGGTAAGTTTTGAGAAACCACTGAACCACTAGGTTGAACACGTGGGCTAGGCATGGTAGGTGTGTGAGCTTGCCGAGCTCCAAAGCCGCCGCCAAGTTACGGCCATTATCAGACACAACCATGCCTGGTTGTAGGTTGAGTGGCGAGAGCCACAGCTCAGTTTGGTCCCTTATCTCCTGCCACAGCTCTGCAGCGGTGTGCTGTTTGTCACCTAAACAGATCAGTTTAAGCTGGGCCTGTTGCCGCTTCCCCACTGCAGTGCTACACTGCTTACAGCTACTGACTGATGTCTGACGGGTGCTGCAAGATGATAAATCAGAGGTGGAAGTGGAGGAGGCGGAGGAGGAAAAGGGGGGGTTGCAGCCACAAATGTAGGTGGTAGTGGAAACCTTGATGGAAGTAGGGCCCTCAATCCCTGGCGTCGGTAGCACCTGTGCCATCCCAGGGAACAGATCGCTCCGGGCCTCCACAACGTTCACCTAGTGTGCCGTCAGGGAAATGTAGTGTTCCTGGCCAAAAGCACTTGTCCATGTGTCAGTCGTTAAGTGGACCTTCCCAATAACTGCGTTAGTCAGGGCACTGGTGATGTTACGGAATGCATGCTGGTGTAAGGCTGGGATTTCACACCGTGAAAAATATTGGCGGCTGGGGACAGAGTACCGTGGGACAGCCGCTGCCATCAGGCTGTGGAAAGACTCAGTGTTCAATCACAAGTCTAAATGGCAACATTTCTAGGGCCAGCAATTTGGAAAGGTGGGCATTTAGTGCTATGGTCTGAGGGTGGGTGGCTGGGTATTTGCGCTTTCGTTCAAAGGCCTGGGGTATAGACATCTGTACGCTGTGCTGTGACACAGAAATGGATGTACTAGTTGATGGTGCTTGCAAAGTTCCAGGTGCAGGGCGGGAAGCATCCGGACCTGCGTCTTGGACAGCGGATTGGCCAGCACATAACACAAGGGAAAAGGAGGCAGTGGTGTGACCCGCAGACACTGGTTGTGGACCCAGGCCTTCGGCCCACCTATTAGGGTGCTTTGATGTGGCGGATCATGCTAGTGGTGGTGAGGTTGCTAGTGTTCACGCCCCTGCTCATTTTGGTACGGCACAGGTTGCAAATGACAATTTTTTTATTGTCCGCACTTTCCTCAAAAAAGCACCAGACTGTGGAACACCTACCCCTTGGCAAGGGAGATTGCCGCAAGGGGGTGCTCTGTGGAACAGTTCCTTCTCCCTTTTGCCACCCCACTGCCTCTTCCAGCCTGTTGCGGTTCTGCGGATCCCTCCCCCTCTGTACTGCTGTCCTCGCTCGGCTTGCCACCTTCCCAGGTTGGGTCAGTTACTTCATCGTCCACCACCTCCTCTTCCACTTCCTCACTCTGGTCATCCTCCTGACTTATTGACCTAACAACAACCTCAGTAATTGACAACTGTGTTTCATCCTCATCATGAACCTCTTGAGACACTTATTGCGGTTGACTTATTGGCAACCGTGTCTCATCATCATCATCCACCTCGTGAAACACTAATTGCCATTTCCCACATCATCTTCTTCTTACTGTGGATGCACCAGAGTTTGGGAATCAGGGCACAAGATCTCCTCATGCCCTTCTTCAAGCGGTCTTGGCGAGAGGCCTAAATTAAGGAATGGCGATGAAAATCCGAGTGTGGGATCACTTGTTTGCCAAGACTCTCCATGGTGGTTGGAAGGAGTATCAGGGTGAGGATTCTGTTGACCAGACTCTTGGCTCCTGAGACTGGACTTTGTGGATGACAGGGTGGTGCTTAACCGACTGGAAGCATCATCTGCTGCAATCCAACCGACCACCTGGTCGCACTGGTCTGACTTGCAAACTGGGACATGAAGTTAGGTATCGTGGATGAGTGTGTTTCTTGTGCTCTGGCAGCAGGCACAGTTTCACCGCACCCAGGGCCAAATCCTCTGCATGCACCATCAGCAGCACGGCCACTTCCCCGTCCCTTACTGCTCGCCTTGTGTATATTAAATGGTATATATGCTTGCAAGTATGTCACACGTGCAGGTTTTGTAAGCGTATGCGCAAATAAAGTACACAGAATGTCACAGATATTTTTAGGTTGTGCACACGTTAAACAGGAGGTATAGCGCAGGTAATGTCGCTGTCACCACCACCTAATAAAAAATTACACTGAATGAACGTCACTGATATTTAGGATGGGCAAACGTTATACAGGAGATGTAGCGCTGGTAATGTCGCTGTCACCAGCAGCAAAAAAATTAGACTGTATGTCACTGATATTTTGGATACGCAAACATTATACAGGAGATGAAGCGCAGATAATGTAACTGTCCACAGCGGACACCGTCTACAGAAAAAGTACACTCGATGTTGCAGATATTTTTAGGCTGCGCACACGTTACACAGAAGGTGTAGTGCAAATAATGTCGCTGTCTGCAACGGCCAAACAATTGCAAGCTATTTAGCGAAGGTTGCGTTAAAAATATATATTGCTGCCACACACAACAATAGTCCTTAAAAGGACTTTTGGGTCTATAACAAGTATAAAGGCTAAAATATTCCTATTTCACTCCCTACACTATCTCTCCCTTCTGCTCTCCAGCTCTCCCTGACTAATACTGAGCCGAACACGTGTCATCTGGTGCTATATAGCACCCGATGACGTGTTCCGGCCAGCCAATCTCTGTAATGCCAGTAACCAACATGGCTACGGCATTACAGTGAATGTCAGTACTTACCAGCACGTTTATTGGCTGCGTAGTAGCCAACAAACGTGCGGTGAGGAGACTCGAGCAACGCGCTCGAGCACACATGGTATTCGGCTGAACAGCGCGATGTGCCGAGTATCGCGATGCTCAAGTTAAATTAGTGTTCGGCCAAGCATGCTCGCCTAACACTAGAAGCAACTCAAAAGATGAGGGAGCTAAAAAACTGTATGTTGGGGCCCTATATCTGGTGCTGTGGAACATACACTTTTGGTCAATAGCATAGCTCTCAATATTTCAAAAGGTGAAAGACGAATAACAGAAGTGGCACATGTAGGGCACCACAAGTAATTTAGTTCTACAAAGCCTTGCCTCTAACGCCACTCAATGCTTACCATATCTATACATGATGAATTCTACCCTGTCTCCCACATGTTATTAACTCCGCATTTGTGACCCCCCACGCTGTAGTTATTTCCACTTTTGTGACCCCCACACAGTAGTTATGACCATATTGTGCCCCCTCACAGTACTTATGCTCACATTTTGCCCGTACAAAGTAGTTATGCCCAAATTGTGCCCCTTTCATAGTAAAAATACCTTCATTGCACCCCCACACAGTAGTTGTGCCCTCATTACAGGAATTTTCCCATTTGTACTGTTACTAAAATAAAAAAAAACTGCAATAGTCATCTAGTCCCATTCCCACCATGATCGGAGTACATTCTGTGTTCCCCAGCAGGTGTGATGCCATAACACATTGCACCTGTTGGTTGCATAGGAGAAGAGTACAGGTCAATTCTCCAACCGTGGAATGATTCCCTAGGCTGCACACTCCTCCTACAAAGCCCAGTCACATCTTGCCTGCTGGGGAGTGCAGGGCAGTAAATGTTGTAGTGGGGAGCTAAAGGCTTCCTGCTTCACCATTGCATTCAACTGTATCCTGCACAATTGAAAGTGGGACATACCTAAGCCACACAGCGGTGCGGGACAGCCACTGTTCTCCGGGGCTCTCCCGCTGAATCCGGGACGGTTGGGAGGGATGTAAAAGTATTAGAGGTTAATTACCTATGTAATATTAGTCAAGTGTACTTTGGTGGAATCCATGAGCTGAGGCACTTTGTTTATGGCTTTCTACGGAGGCTATCAAAGCTAAAGTTAAGAGTACTGCCATCAGACGTGTAACAATTTTTCTTTCTATTAATTGGTAGGATTCACTGCTAATGGGGACGAGAGGATGTAAACTTGTGACCGGGCCTGTGCAAAAAGTGTGTGTTTAGTCCATGTCTACTCAGAATGGATAACATAAGACAATCTATTTCTTCCGTTCACAATTTCGGCCAACTTTAAACTGATCTTCTGTGTTGAGTTCCATGCTAATAATACAATTTGGGAAACTTTTCTGTTGTACAACACTGCCACCCCAAGGCCATTATTTCAATAGCAAAAGAAAGATGTTTTTTTAGTATATTCCAGACAGAGACTGTGAAAGCCATGGAGATTCCCACCCTGAAGATTTCCTAGAGCAAGCCCCCGACCCTGGTGTGTCGCAAGTCTCTCCTCCCCATATGGGTCAATGTGTTAGACTCAGTTTCATGTCATGCCAAATGTTCCAATTACTTAGTAATTTTATCTCACAGATGTGTACATAGATCAAGTGACAGAGAAGCTACAAGCTACGAAAGGGAATACAAAGTTCTGCAATATGGCACTACAGAGGAAGCCATATCTTCAAGCAACTGGGGAGAGAAAATAGGCTGCTGCCTAGAGCAGGCATGTGAAAAGATGCAGCAATGAACGCCAAGTCAGGTGTTCTCATATCAAAGTAGCAGGAGTTATGTCCAGGGACCTGAAGCCATGAATAAGATGGACAGTGTCAGGTTAATAGGAGCTCGTGACTAATACATAATATGGCAATATAGGACATTCACTATTGATTAGTCATTGTAGATGCCATAAGTATCCAGTAGGGGGAACAGTTGTGTCAGAGCTCTTGATAATCCAAGTCCGTACCCCCTGTTTAGTAAGTGAGTAACTCAGTGCAAGGCGATATAGAATCACATAGGCTCTTCCTTGCGGTTGATCTGCAGCTAGGTATGTCAAAAGGGGCTTTCCTTTAGTTTTAGCGATCCTGCAGGAACAATGTGTGTCTCCATATAATAGGATAGGAAGAAAACGTTCTTAATAGGTCAAATATTCTCCGGTAAACAGGAATGGTCTGTTTGGTATTCACCATGGCCCGCAATATAATAGTATTTGAAGCTATAGCTGTATTCTATATATGCTTTGCACAGTAGAGAATTAGCGATATGCCGCTCCAGAGTTAGAGCATTTGTTAGGCCGATCAAGGATTGTGTTAATGTGAATGGTAAGGTTTTCATCTACATTACCAGTCCAGATGTCCGCGGGAAGAATGTTGCCCGGCCGAGCTCTACCTGCCCATAGTGTGGCGTCCCACGTGAGCGGGAGCTACGGCGGGGTGCTTGTTCTTCAGGTTAAGGATCCTTTGTATCAAGCGGTTGGTGTGTTAAATAATATAGAAGAAATCCCAGCAGTCGTATCTCGACTGCTGGGATTTCTTCTATATCACAAGTGGAGATTGCTTCTATCCCGTGCGGCGTGCACTGAGTGAGTGCTGGCTGATCCATTCTCTTGGTGTGTTAAACAAGGCGGCCAGGCTTGTGAATGATGTCCGGTCTTTTTCCAAGGGCCGCTTGGATGTATAGGAAGCTATTTGTACTGCAGAAATACCATACGCGTTTCAAGACTTAATGCCTCTTCCTCAGTGGTCTGCAGTATATGGCTTCTATAGAACTTATATATAGGAGTTACATTTCTAAGGGTAGGGGTATCCCCGAAAAAAACAAGAGTATCCCTGAAAATGTGGAGTGGATCTTCCATAGCACGTATATGTAATAGATCCTCCGTGACACATATATGAAATAACTGGAGTTAGAGTATTCCCAGAACCAGACTTGACATATAAAAAATATATAGTTAGAGAAGACCCAGTTAACGTGCAATAAAAGGGGTTCGTGTAATTGACAAAGGTATGATTTTATATTTATAAAATTAAATTAGGTAAAAATGAAAGAATAATGTGGAAGGGTCTTGTTTAGGAACAAATACAGTACATTTGAGTTAATAATACATTGGCAGTATTAATTGGCAAATAGAGATATAGGGAAATGATCACATGGGTGCGTTTTGTGTGCGTTAGTGAAGTCCTTTAGGATCGTTTGGTGTAAATAGATAATTCAATATGTGGTAAAAGGTAAATAGGACGGAGATGGGGGCAGGTTATCAAGTGTTAATAATTGTTCTATTTTTGCATATTTTTGTGTGTATTAATATATATATAATTGAGAAAATGAGGAGGCAGCACACTGTATAGACGAGGGGTGCACGTCCGGCAGATGTGAACCCGCACCTGGGTCCAATGAATTAGAAATGAAAAATAGCCAGCAGCACTCCAGGAGATTAAAGGCAAACGGTGGTTTATTAGACCCAAAGTCAAGCGACGTTTCGACAGCTTGTTGCTGTCTTTGTCAAGCATAGTGCACATGTGACTCAAGAGCAGTATAAAAAGGGGTGTCAATCCAAAACATATTAACATTAATCATATACATAATGTTATAAATCAATATCTTACAATCTGAAGGTGATTACAAAATATACATATGTTAAAGTGCCAATGTCTGGCAAACATGGTGCATACACAATAATAGAGTATACATATAGTGTATCCTGTGTAATGTAGAAAGAAGCATAATTGGTGCAGGTGACAGTGTTGATTAAGTGAATAAAAAAACTCACTGTCCGGTGGGGAACTGTATGTTGCCTGAATCGTATGCAGTGGCGTCCCGGTTCTCACATTGCGCATGCGCGAGAGCAACAAATCTCGCGATAGCCGCAGTGGTCAAAGGCCGGGAGACAGCCTGTACCAAAATGGCCACAGCGGTCTCCCATACAATGTGCGCATGTCTGCTACGTACTGAGTGCCGCCCAGGGGAATATTGGGTGCCGCCCAGCGATCGCTATACTATCGTAGTCCTGGAGATAGATGATAAACACTAACAGCAGATAATGCGATCAGTGAAGGGAATAGGCGATACTGTCCACGGGTCCACCAGAAAAACTCACTGAGGTCACCGGGCAGACGCCGATCCATACTGTGATCGCAAATACAAGGGATCGCAAATACAAGGGATGGTGTGTCATCCAAAAGTGACGGATCAAAAATGAGAGCCATCAGTATATGAGGGAGAGATGAACGTCACCGGGATATAACCACGGACTGTCATCTAACCCTCGTCGGGGGGCGCCACCATCTCACAAGATAGGAAAGAATATAATAAATATCAAAATTGGTACAAAATGTAAATATATGAATTTAATGGGTGGACTTCCAATACTTCATGGGCAACAATATGTATAGAAACTATATAGAAGATAAATTGCATTATATATAACAAAGATAAACGGAACAGGAATAATCCACTGCAATAACGATGTATGACGTGTCATACAGAACCCCAATCACGGCAGTGAAGTTGAAAAAAACCTAAAAACAAAGGAGAATAATTTAGTATATATCTCATAGAAAAATTACTTGATTAAACATATATATATATGTACATGTGCATTAAACCCACAGCAGGAAATCGGATTACAGCAATCACAAGACAGAGACACTAATTGTGAACAGTAAAAAAACTGTGAACAGTACAAAAACCGTCACACCTTAAAGTCCACATTAAGCCCATTGGGTCTCAACGTATTTAACGTGTAAATCCAATATAATTCTCGTTTTTTGAGGAGAGCTTGGCGGTCTCCCCCCCCGCCTCCCTAATTCAATTTGCTCCAAAATGCGGAATCTCAGATCATTCTGGGTATGGCCCGCTTCCTTGAAATGTTTAGATACGGGTAGATCTAATTTCTCTTTCCTGATGGAATACCGATGTTGGTTTAGCCGTGTTTTTACATCCCACGTGGTCTCACCAACGTACCACTTCCCGCATGGGCAGGTAAGCTGGTAGACCACGTAGGATGAATCACAGGTCAGAAATTGCGTAATTTTCATCATCCCATTGGATGCCGGATTGAAGAATGTGTCACCTTTAAGCATTAGTTTACAATTTATGCAATGATAACAGGGGTAGCAACCAGTTCGAGTTGAGCCACACATTGTCCTCACACTCGCCCTGGTGCTGCCCACATCTGCCCTCACCAATCTGTCCTTCAAATTCCTCCCTCTCCTATAGGAGAACAGGGGGGGAGTTTGAAATTCAGCGACAAGGGGGAAACTATTCCCAATCAATTTCCAGTGTCTCCGAATGACGCCCGCTATTCGTGAGCTGTCAGTCGAAAAGCTGGAAATGAAAGGGATACGAGAGACCACGTGGGATGTAAAAACACGGCTAAACCAACATCGGTATTCCATCAGGAAAGAGAAATTAGATCTACCCGTATCTAAACATTTCAAGGAAGCGGGCCATACCCAGAATGATCTGAGATTCCGCATTTTGGAGCAAATTGAATTAGGGAGGCGGGGGGGGGAGACCGCCAAGCTCTCCTCAAAAAACGAGAATTATATTGGATTTACACGTTAAATACGTTGAGACCCAATGGGCTTAATGTGGACTTTAAGGTGTGACGGTTTTTGTACTGTTCACAGTTTTTTTACTGTTCACAATTAGTGTCTCTGTCTTGTGATTGCTGTAATCCGATTTCCTGCTGTGGGTTTAATGCACATGTACATATATATATATGTTTAATCAAGTAATTTTTCTATGAGATATATACTAAATTATTCTCCTTTGTTTTTAGGTTTTTTTCAACTTCACTGCCGTGATTGGGGTTCTGTATGACACGTCATACATCGTTATTGCAGTGGATTATTCCTGTTCCGTTTATCTTTGTTATATATAATGCAATTTATCTTCTATATAGTTTCTATACATATTGTTGCCCATGAAGTATTGGAAGTCCACCCATTAAATTCATATATTTACATTTTGTACCAATTTTGATATTTATTATATTCTTTCCTATCTTGTGAGATGGTGGCGCCCCCCCGACGAGGGTTAGATGACAGTCCGTGGTTATATCCCGGTGACGTTCATCTCTCCCTCATATACTGATGGCTCTCATTTTTGATCCGTCACTTTTGGATGACACACCATCCCTTGTATTTGCGATCCCTTGTATTTGCGATCACAGTATGGATCGGCGTCTGCCCGGTGACCTCAGTGAGTTTTTCTGGTGGACCCGTGGACAGTATCGCCTATTCCCTTCACTGATCGCATTATCTGCTGTTAGTGTTTATCATCTATCTCCAGGACTACGATAGTATAGCGATCGCTGGGCGGCACCCAATAATCCCCTGGGCGGCACTCAGTACGTAGCAGACATGCGCACATTGTATGGGAGACCGCTGTGGCCATTTTGGTACAGGCTGTCTCCCGGCCTTTGACCACTGCGGCTATCGCGAGATTTGTTGCTCTCGCGCATGCGCAATGTGAGAACCGGGACGCCACTGCATACGATTCAGGCAACAAACAGTTCCCCACCGGACAGTGAGTTTTTTAATTCACTTAATCAACACTGTCACCTGCACCAATTATGCTTCTTTCTACATTACACAGGATACACTATATGTATACTCTATTATTGTGTATGCACCATGTTTGCCAGACATTGGCACTTTAACATATGTATATTTTGTAATCACCTTCAGATTGTAAGATATTGATTTATATCATTATTTATATGATTAATGTTAATATGTTTTGGATTGACACCCCTTTTTATACTGCTCTTGAGTCACATGTGCACTATGCTTGACAAAGACAGCAACAAGCTGTTGAAACGTCGCTTGACTTTGGGTCTAATAAACCACCGTTTGCCTTTAATCTCCTGGAGTGCTGCTGGCTATTTTTCATTTCTAATTCATTGGACCCAGGTGCGGGTTCACATCTGCCGGACGTGCACCCCTCGTCTATACAGTGTGCTGCCTCCTCATTTTCTCAATTTGATTTCTGCACCAGAGGACGCTTTGCACCTACTATGGCTACACCTAGTGAAAACCTCGACCCAGATGTCTTCACTTACAGCAAGGAGGACGAACTGAGGATTCTACAGCGCACAGAGAGAAATACAACCTTCCTGTTCACGCCCTCATTATTGGATACCAAGAAACGTTTTGAGTATGATTCCAAACGTCTCATCAATCTGGAGCTCCATATGATTACGTTATGTGAGTACCACCAAAACCATAGGATCCCACGAGGTATGAGGTCACAGTTGCGACCGGATTTATTTCCAAATGATGCCGATTTCTGCACCAGATTCTCCCATATCTGCAACAAATTTGCATTTGACATGATATTGCTTAACATTGAATTCTTGCAGAAGGAGATTGTATCTATACAAGATTCTTTACAAAAGGTTACAGTGGCATTGAAGGCATTAATGTCAGCTGAAGATTATGCTCTATATATTGCGTCCTGCTCACCACACTTTGACAAATTAAGAAGTGAGTTGCAAGATAAAAAACGTCAAAAATGGTCACGTGACATGGAGGACTATACACGAGGCTTTGTATATGTATGGCAGCGTGATCCGAGGAGCTCTAGAGGAGGTGATAGAATACAGAATTATTCCGCGGATAAAAGATACACACGATCTCAACCTCAATCTCGCAGCAAAAGTCATAAACGGGGTGAATCCAATCTACAAGCAACATCATCAAAACCTTTTTTAGGACTGGGCATGGATCCCATAGAACCAGGAGGGGCGGGAAACGCCATAGAAAATGGCGAGGACAAGAACAAGAATCTCAGACCCCAGCGCCAGAAGGGGGTGAACAAGAAACGGACATAGTGGTAAACCTCTCTTCTTTGACATTGAATGATGCACAGCAATCCGTCTTGGACAGGGGTCTTTCTTTTTGCCCTGTGTCCAAGACTGATTGGTTCAACATAGAACTTGATATACATAGGTTCTTGCGGAGTATTAAGTTGAAAATTTGGTTCTCCACACAGAACCAGGTTGTGAGATGTGAAGGGGATAGACCCACTGAGTTGTCATTGAGCAATACAGGGCTTTATTTTAAAAGTAATTTCAACCCTGCTATAGATCACCCTGCCATTGAAGCCTTTTCTTTAGCTATACGGAGGGACCTCGATGAAATTAAACGTGCTTCTGACAATAATGATCTTAGATTTGCTAACATCACTGGCGGTGAGATCGCCGCGATGCGCTCTCTGGCCTCCGACCACAGCCTCACCATCAAATCTGCGGATAAGGGTGGTGGGGTTGTGGTCATGGACACCAGCGAATACATCCGGGAGATCCAGGGCCAGTTGGATGATCCACATGTATATAAACGTGCAACACAGGACCCTAAATTTGGTCTATTAAGGGAACTACGTGACATTTTAAATCAGGCCCGTGAGGCAGATATTATTGATGATAAATTGTTTTGTTATCTGTACCGTGATAAACCTTGTACGCCTTTATTGTACACCCTGCCCAAAATCCATAAGGGGGTGTCGCCCCCGCCGGGCCGCCCAATCGTTTCTGGCAGAGAGTCCCTCTTTTACAACGTTGCCATTTTTTTGGACAAAATGTTGAACCGTTTTGCTTCCTCCACTAAGTCGTTCATTAGAGACACGGGTGATTTTTTATCCAAGATAGACAACCTTGAAATCCCTGAGGACGCTATCCTGGTTTCGTTCGACGTGTGCAGCTTGTACACTTCGATCGACCATGAGCGCGGCCTACAAGCTGTAGGGGAATGCCTTGCCAACTCAGAATATTCCCTGGGATGTCGCACTTTTCTTCTTGCATTGCTAAGATTTGTTCTAACCAAGAACTATTTTCTGTTCCAGGACAATTTTTTTGTTCAGATGCGTGGAACCGCGATGGGGTCCAACGTGGCGCTCACTTATGCAAACATCTATATGGCCCACCTTGAGGAGTCATTTGTTTATGGCAGCCACCACTTCAGACAAGTTCTGGGGTGGTGGCGCTATATTGATGACATCTTCTTGGTGTGGACGGGCGACACGTTGGACCTCGTCGCTTTCCACGCGTTCCTTAATCAGATTGACCCCACTGTGAAATTTACCATGGTCCAGTCCAATGACAAACTTCAGTTCCTTGACACGGAGGTCCGGATCATGGGACGAGGTTTGAGCACAGATTTATTTGTGAAACCTACCGATAGGAACACCTTGCTACGTTATGATAGCCATCATCCCCGTCCCATGATCCGGTCTCTACCATTCAGCCAATTTCTGCGAGTACAACGGATAGTTAAGGACAAACAGGTGAGACACACCAGATTTGAGGAAATGGGCAATAAATTTGCCATGCGCGGATACCCTAAGAAACTAATTAGGGATAGTATTAAAAAAGTTGAAACTCAGTCTACCATCAATAAACCTCAGAGTGATCCCTCAATTCCTCGTATCCCTTTCATTTCCAGCTTTTCGACTGACAGCTCACGAATAGCGGGCGTCATTCGGAGACACTGGAAATTGATTGGGAATAGTTTCCCCCTTGTCGCTGAATTTCAAACTCCCCCCTGTTCTCCTATAGGAGAGGGAGGAATTTGAAGGACAGATTGGTGAGGGCAGATGTGGGCAGCACCAGGGCGAGTGTGAGGACAATGTGTGGCTCCACTCGAACTGGTTGCTACCCCTGTTATCATTGCATAAATTGTAAACTAATGCTTAAAGGTGACACATTCTTCAATCCGGCATCCAATGGGATGATGAAAATTACACAATTTCTGACCTGTGATTCATCCTACGTGGTCTACCAGCTTACCTGCCCATGCGGGAAGTGGTACGTTGGTGAGACCACGTGGGATGTAAAAACACGGCTAAACCAACATCGGTATTCCATCAGGAAAGAGAAATTAGATCTACCCGTATCTAAACATTTCAAGGAAGCGGGCCATACCCAGAATGATCTGAGATTCCGCATTTTGGAGCAAATTGAATTAGGGAGGCGGGGGGGGAGACCGCCAAGCTCTCCTCAAAAAACGAGAATTATATTGGATTTACACGTTAAATACGTTGAGACCCAATGGGCTTAATGTGGACTTTAAGGTGTGACGGTTTTTGTACTGTTCACAGTTTTTTTACTGTTCACAATTAGTGTCTCTGTCTTGTGATTGCTGTAATCCGATTTCCTGCTGTGGGTTTAATGCACATGTACATATATATATATGTTTAATCAAGTAATTTTTCTATGAGATATATACTAAATTATTCTCCTTTGTTTTTAGGTTTTTTTCAACTTCACTGCCGTGATTGGGGTTCTGTATGACACGTCATACATCGTTATTGCAGTGGATTATTCCTGTTCCGTTTATCTTTGTTATATATAATGCAATTTATCTTCTATATAATTTCTATACATATTGTTGCCCATGAAGTATTGGAAGTCCACCCATTAAATTCATATATTTACATTTTGTACCAATTTTGATATTTATTATATTCTTTCCTATCTTGTGAGATGGTGGCGCCCCCCGACGAGGGTTAGATGACAGTCCGTGGGTATATCCCGGTGACGTTCATCTCTCCCTCATATACTGATGGCTCTCATTTTTGATCCGTCACTTTTGGATGACACACCATCCCTTGTATTTGCGATCACAGTATGGATCGGCGTCTGCCCGGTGACCTCAGTGAGTTTTTCTGGTGGACCCATGGACAGTATCGCCTATTCCCTTCACTGATCGCATTATCTGCTGTTAGTGTTTATCATCTATCTCCAGGACTACGATAGTATAGCGATCGCTGGGCGGCACCCAATATTCCCCTGGGCGGCACTCAGTACGTAGCAGACATGCGCACATTGTATGGGAGACCGCTGTGGCCATTTTGGTACAGGCTGTCTCCCGGCCTTTGACCACTGCGGCTATCGCGAGATTTGTTGCTCTCGCGCATGAGCAATGTGAGAACCGGGACGCCACTGCATACGATTCAGGCAACATACAGTTCCCCACCGGACAGTGAGTTTTTTAATTCACTTAATCAACACTGTCACCTGCACCAATTATGCTTCTTTCTACATTACACAGGATACACTATATGTATACTCTATTATTGTGTATGCACCATGTTTGCCAGACATTGGCACTTTAACATATGTATATTTTGTAATCACCTTCAGATTGTAAGATATTGATTTATATCATTATGTATATGATTAATGTTAATATGTTTTGGATTGACACCCCTTTTTATACTGCTCTTGAGTCACATGTGCACTATGCTTGACAAAGACAGCAACAAGCTGTCGAAACGTCGCTTGACTTTGGGTCTAATAAACCACCGTTTGCCTTTAATCTCCTGGAGTGCTGCTGGCTATTTTTCATTTCTATATATATATATATATATATATATATATATATGTTTTTTATTATTTATATATTTATTCATAGTAAGTGTTATGAGTGAATATGTTGCGGAGGGGTCGGATCATCTTATATTTCACAGTAAGTATAACTATATGTGGTGTCCATATTGGTTCTTTATTCATGATATTCATATTACATTTTCTGTATATCCATCCAGGTACAAGTGTGGAGGGCTTGTATAGTGATACTGAAACTGATAGCGAATATAGGGAAGGGAGCCTGCCCAGAAGGGAAGATCAAGGTGCTGGTAGACAGCCTGACCACAAAGTTCTTGCAAAATGTTGCTGCTCGTCTGGATGCCGTCTCGCCTCCAGTTACTGCAGGGTTGCCAGTTGCGGCTACTCCGGCTATGCCCAACTTTGGTCCAAGGTTGCCTTCATCGTGTCCCTGCTGTCTGAGGAGGCCCTGGCCTGGGCAAATCCTATTTGGGAACTTGGAGGTCCAGAGACCACTAATCTGCAAATTTTTTATGGCTGCCTTCCGGCAGGTCTTTGAGGAGCCCGGCCGCACGTCCTCCGCTGCATCAGCTCTGCTACGTTTATGATAGGGTTCCTCACCTGTGGGTCAGTACGCCATCCAGTTCCGTACCCTGGCCGCCAAACTTGCATGGAACAATGAGGCTCAACTGACGGTGTTCTGGGAGGGCCTTTCTGACCAGATAAAGGATGAATTAGCTGGTCGCGACCGTCCATCTACTCTGAATGACCTGATTACTTTGGCTTCAATGATAGATATGCGTTTCAAGGAACGTTCTAAGGAGGTCGCATGTACCGGAGGACCACCTTGTGTTACCCCTTCCTTCCAGGAGACGGCCCTTCCTCTAGTGCTCAGCCAACCAGAAGAGCTGATGCAAATAGAGCGCCTTCGATTGTCTGACCAGGAGCGTCTACGCCGTAGAGCAGACAGACTGTGTTTGTATTGTGGAGGCAGGGGTCACTTCATGCGTAATTGTCCCTAGAAGCTGGGAGAACGCCTAAGATCTATTGGAGAGGTGATTCTTGCCTAAACTTTCTGTTCCGGTGACTCTCTCGCACAAGGGAGTCACACTGTCTGTGCCTGCAGTTTTGGACTCTGGGTCAGCCGGTAATTTCATTCAGCAAGCTCTGGTCCATCAGTACCAACTTCCTATCATCCATCTAGAAAGACCTCTGTATGAGGCCTCCGTTAATAGACTACCACTCCCTGAGCCTGTGCTCTCTGTGACTGTGCCCCTTAAGCTGCAAATTGGGATTCTGCATTCTGAGATGATCTCCTTCTATGTTGTCATGGAAATTTTTATTAGCATAGGATGACTATAGTGGACTTTCTCTTTAGCTTAGGAATGTTTTGTAGGTTTATTTTGTAAATGCCTCCCTGTGTAAAGTCTGACCGGATTACGGTTATAAGAGAGCGTGATCGGGTCAGGATGGTACCAGGTAAATTCTATAGATCAGCACTTGGGTTCCTACTCCCCTATGTGAAAGCTGCCACCATTGGTTTGAGGGGGATCTAATGGCTGCTGGATCTGAGAGCAAAGTTCTTAGTGAAAGCTGCCAGCGGGTCCTCATCAGCAACGGTGGGGTACAGCACGCTGATGCCGGTCTCACTAAACCATGGGGGCTCCAACATGAAACATTGGTTGGTGGGACTGGTGCCCATGTGAATGCTATATCACCTTTCTTGGTCGACCCTGTTTTAAAAGACCTTCCTCAGGGACTGATCCCCCCTTTCGGAACCATGTCTAACAGAGGTTCACTTTGGGTCAGTAGGAGATTTGTACTGGATTAAATGGATGTTGTCCAATTAGAGAGCAATATCACATGTTAAGTGATGGTGGTTTCTCATCTTCCTGTATATCATCACTTCCTGTATGTTTGTTAGGCCTCATGCACACGACCGTTGTGTGCATCCGTGGCCGTTGTTCCATTTTCCGTGATTTTCTGCGGACCCATTGACTTTCAATGGCTCCGTTGAAAACTCAGAAAATGCACCGTTGTTAATCCGCGGCCGTGATCCGTGTTTCCTGTCCATCAAAAAAATAGGACATGTCCTATTTTTTTGACGGACAATGGTTCACGGACCCATTTAAGTCAATGGGTCCGTGAAAAAACACGGATGCACACAAGATTGGCATCCGCGTCTGTGATCCGTGGCCGTAGGCTACTTTCACACAGACGGATCGCAGATCCGTCTGCATAAAAGCTTTTTCAGAGCTGAGTTTTCACTTCGTGAAAACTCAGATCCGACAGTATATTCTAACACAGAGGCGTTACCATAGTGATGGGGATGCTTCAAGTTAGAATATACTAAGAACTGTGTACATGACTGCCCCCTGCTGCCTGGCAGCACCGGATCTCTTACAGGGGCTGTGATCCGCACAATTAACCCCTCAGGTGCCGCACTGGCCACCAATGAATGTACAGTAACACAGGGGAGGGAGGGGGGGCCGCACTGGCCACCAATGAATTTAAAACTGGGGAGGGAGGAGGGTATGCCCCCTCCTGCCTGGCAGCACCTGATCTCTTACAGGGGGCTATGATACGCATAATTAACCCCTCAGGTGCGGCACCTGAGGGGTTAATTGTACGGATCACAGCCCCCTGTAAGAGATCGGGTGCTGCCAGGCAGCAGGGGGCAGTCATGTACACAGTTCGTAGTATATTCTAACTTGAAGCGTCCCCATCACTATGGGAACGCCTCTGTGTTAGAATATACTGTCGGATATGAGTTTTTACGATGTAACTCAAATCCGACGGTATATTCTAACATAGAGGCATTCCCATGGTGATGGGGACGCTTCAAGTTAAAATATACCATTGGATTGGAGAAAACTCCGATCCGATAGTATAATAGGGACTCCTGACTTTACATTGAAAGTCAATGGGGGACGGATCCGTTTGCAATTGCACCATATTGTGTCAACGTCAAACGGATCCGTCCCCATTGACTTGTATTGTAAATCAGGACGGATCCGTTTGGCTCCGCACGGCCAGGCGGACACCAAAACGACTTTTTCCTTCATGTTCGTGGATCCTCCAAAAATCAAGGAAGACCCATGGAAGGAAAAACGGACACGGATCACGGACCTACGGACCCCGTTTTTGCGCACCGCAAAAAAAAAACGGTCGTGTGCATGAGGCCTTACATGAAGGAAGTGGTCGGGTGACGGGCCTGCCCCTTTCTATTGTTACACCTTTTGTGGATATAAAATTAAGGGAAGAGACTGGGCAGGAGGAGGAGGGCTGAACAGAAGTCTACAATGAAACACCTTGTCGGACTTGAAGGGGGTTACCTTTCCTTACACAAAAGAGCTTGAAATATGTGCTTTTAAGCACAGGGGAAATTATTTGCGGTTGGCGAACTTTGGCGCACTTGTAACGCAGCTTGGAAATGTGCGTCTGATGCAAGCGAATTTCTACAACAAAGTGGCGAGCTAGGTATATCAAGGGAATAGACTGATTTTTTTCCTCTGCACAGCAGGTAAAATGGGAGAGAAAGTAAACTGTCATTTTGTCTGCTGCGTCAGAGGAAATTTCTGCTTGGTAATAGAACGTTTTCGCTCTCTTTGTGTAAGGACGAGGTAAGTGCTTCTCTGTTGAGTAATTTTTGGTGGATCTGAGTTGATTGTACAGAGATTGTATGGTGAGATTGTGATGTGTTTGCCGACCAGTACAGGGTATCGTGTTTTTTTTTCTCTGTTTGAGTGTAACTTTTGTTACTGTGATTTTGTAAGAGGTGATTTTGGTTTGTAGAGGCAGCATTTTGTTTTATTGTTTGTACAGGAGAGACAGCATTTAGAGAGAATTTTTATACTGTTAGCCTGTAAATCACCCCCAGAGTGGAGGTTTGCTCTGGTTACGAGGTTGGGGCACAGGGAATAGAGAAACTGTTTTGTTTAATTTGGTTTTTCTTTTGCTAGATATTGTAGACACCATCTTGTCTTCCTTTGTGGGTCAAGCCATGTGGTTTTGTCGGCCATCTTGTCTACCTTTGTGGATCAAGCCATGTGGTTTTGTCGGCCATCTTTGATTTCCTTTGTGTGAAGACCATGTGGCTTTAGCAGACATCTTGGTTAGTTTGGTGCTGAAGGTTTTAACAAGGAATTCATTTTAGTTTGAGCTGGTTCACTTTAAACTTTTAGTATTGGTGTCTATGGAAAGTGATTATTTTTTTTTTGCCTCAAATGTCAGTCTTGCCTAGAATAGGTATTTTGTCTTTTTGTAACCTTTCTATGTACAGTTTGATTTTGTTTGGGTAAGTTTTGTGCTGAATATCAGTTGAGTGTTCGGTTATGGTATAGCTCAGTGACCAGTCTGATAGGGGAATCATTGTGTGAACATTAGTGGCAGTTTAGCAGTGAAATTGTCCTATAGTTGATGATTCTGCTTAATGTTTGTATATCTGTGGCTGTTACACTGAATTGTAGAATTGTTTGGCATAGTTAATACGGGTACTACAGTGTAGAAGGGAGGTGCTTGTAGATCTGTGCCAAAAGTGTAACACCCCAGAGTTGTGTTACTACACGCCTCTACCCCGCTACTATCTCCTAAGAGCTGTTATATTGTCATCTGATGTAATTTACATTATGTCTTCACAAATGTGCATAGAAAACCATGTTAAATACTGTACAATTGTTTCCTTGTAATTTTCCAGGTTCACCAGCAGGTGGCAGCAACGCATTGGCGAGGTACTAGTCTTAGTTTAGTATATCTAGGCTGGAATGGATCATTCCAGCTTAGCTCCCCCTCTGTGGAGGTGTGGACTGTTCCCACATCCTGCAACATGGGTGGAGAAGGAAGTTAGAGTCAGTGTAGCCCACCCCCTGCTAGTGCTAGGGTGTGTATGTTAGGGGATCCCCTGTATAGGGAAGACAGCAAGGTTCTTGTCTCGGCTAAGACCTGATCAAATACCCAGTCTGAGCACTTTCAGCCTCAGATGGATAAAGAAGCAGAAAACTAACTACAACCTCCAGAGTTCCAGGAAGAAAGCGTCCCCTGAAAAACCATCTGAGAGTAAGTCCAGAGACCTAGGAGAAGCCATATCCTCCTAAGGCTAGTCTGTCCCCATACAGCAGAAGTTATAGAAAAGTGCAGAAGCTTAATTTCTGCCACAGTTACAGAGCTACCAAGCAGATGTCTTATCCTGCAAGCTCCCCACATATAGAGCAGAAGCATTTATTCCTGCCAATGATTGCCAAAACCTGCTGGGACCAGAGACCAAAGCTGTACACTGCTTAGATACAAGTTATCTTCAATAAAGAAACGTTTGAACTTCATCTAAAGGTCTGGACATCATTTCTGCTTCAAAATTCCTCTATTACTCCTACTATCACTACACTCAAATGTATTGCAAGTGAGCCAGGAGTCAGGAGTCCAGCCGTACCCATGTAGGAGACACCGTTGACACAATTATCACCACACTATAGAGACATTTTCGGCCATTACACCACTCTGGCATTCCTAATCTGGGACGTGCATTATAACACCTTGGAAGGGCCCTGGGGTAGTTCCCTGTGCACGCTGCAATTGGCCTTGCGACAAATACAGACTATTATCCACCCGTATCCTGGTCTACTGCATAAGTGGCGTCAGTGTACACCGTTCCTGGTCACTGCATTTTTTGGCGTCCTATGAACAGGATTGAATTGTGTGCCGAACAGGATCGAATTGTGTGCCTAACAGGATCGGATTGTGTGCCTATCCCTTCCACAAGGCCTACAGACTGTGCGAAAACCCTGAAAATTGACTATTGCCTTTATTCTGGTGCCAGAAAGCGCTAAATCGTGCACACCCGCACTTCAGGGCTTAATTCACCATATTTTTGTAATGGCGTCGCTTCTTCATGCCCTTTGGAAGCGGGAAAACTCATGAACTCCCTCTCAGGAGTGCGAAAATGATGACTACACCCCCCTAGAAGCGGGAAAACTCAAGCCTGCCCATTAAGGACTTTGCAATGTGAGCTAAGGGAGTGAAGACTCCTCCCTCTGGGCTCCACCCTCATTTCCTTCATTTCCTGCACTGATTGTGACAGAGGAGTCAAGGAAGATGGCGCAGCCCCCAAAGCCAAGATGGGACCAGATGGTCATCGGAGGCGAGCCAGTATATGAGGACCACCCCCAGAGATCAAAGTCTCCCAGCTGGTGAGGAAAAGTGGCCCCTCAGTCTTTGCCCAAATCTTGGAGGCTGTGGATACCTCCGCAGCTACTGAGCCAGCAGCCCAGCTGTCCTTCAATATGGCCACCGCACTCAAGCCTGCTCCCGCGGAAGCAGCTGCCACCACTGTCAATGCACAGGAGCAGATGACTGCATCTGCAACCTCACCGCCTGCACCAGTGACCGGCGTTCTGGCCCAGAAGCAAGCCACGACCCCTGCAGAATTGACTTCAGCTTCGGAGACAGCCGCGACTATGTCACTTACCATAGAGGTCCCCGCGCACCAGCAGGAGGCACCGAACCGGCCACCCGACCGCACCAACAGGTCGTAGCTATCCCGCTCCCTAAGGCCCCAGTCCAGTCCGTAGCTGCCCCTGCACCGCGCCCGGTGGTCCCCGACACTACTACTAGGCCCAGAGAGGCCCCGCTCCGCATGCCCGCTGGCGCGGCGTAGGCGGCCGGAGCTTTCACTCCACCGCCCAGCCGGACGGAACCCAGGCCCAATCACCTTAATCCAGAAGTTCCAATGGAGATCACCTGTCATGCCCAAAGCCAGTGGGAGTATAAGGCAGCCGTTTAAGAGTGGGTGAAAGAGGTACTGGATGATCCCCAGCCAGGGGACCCGAAACTCGACCGGCGCACAGGAACCATACTCTGGTTTTCTGTAGAGAGAGGAGTGGGCTTCCTCCAAGATAACTATTCGGGAGCCAATGTATTCGTGGGCCGCCGCTCTGTCAAGCGCATATACCTGCCGCAGGCTCGCCACAACTTATATGTGGGGGATCAGGTTGAATACACTCCAATGCGGTCAATTCAAGGCCCCTTTGTCGCAGGAGTGACCCTCCTGGCCAAGCCACAATCCCCTGCATTTACCCCTGAGACCTGTCAGGAAGACCCAGGCTCTTCCACGAGGGTGCGTTGTTTGCAGAAGACCACAGATGGCAAATTAAGGTTCAGGGAGCGGGCCCAGCCAGAACCAGAACCACTGATCCCTGACCTGGCAGCACCCCCAACACTGTGGGTGGGTCAGATAAACAATTCTGTCCTAACTTTCAACCCCAGGGTGCAACCGTACATTCTACCTTGGAAGCTCCCACAGGCACCCCCAGTTTGCCTTCCAGAGCCCCTCCAGCCGGA